>NW_022681470.1:124164287-125369287 GCF_009764315.1 Trachypithecus francoisi
TTTACTTAATCTATGGTTCCTTTTCATAAAATAGTTTAAAATAACTATTTTCCACTAATGACTATAATTCTGCAGTTCTATGTAAATATTGAATATTGATGTGTTAATTAATATAATTACAATTATTGGTATAATTTTTTAAAAATAAGATGCTTGTTTAAGAAGTTTTACCATGGAAACAGCACATGACACTATTTACCATTTACCATTGGAGTAAATAGATAGTAAATGATGATATAAATATAAACGAGTTAAAATTTTAAAGACTTACAGACTTTTTTAACTTGGCATTGCTTTTGTGAAGATTTATAATATCTCACTAGGTATTTTTCTACGTATTTATTGTAGTAAAGGGACTTTGTTCTTTCATACCTGACCACAAAAGAAAGCCATTTGTAGCTTTAGCACTCGTACATTAAGGGAGTTGTATGCTTTTTAAAAAAATTTCTCATGGAAGACATAAACCTAATCAAACCTTTCTACCCTCTAGCTGGTAACCTCTGCATGAACTAAAGAGTTGAAATATTGTTTAATCATGCTACATACCACTTTTTACAGTTATGAGAAACATTATTTTGCTGCTATAGAAGCAAGAAAACAAAATGTTTTTACTCTGTGCAAGGACAAGTATATTTTTAAAATTATTTATTTTAAATAGCATGCTTTCTTATACTACACTTTCATTTTCTGTATTTTAAATATTACTTTTAGCAAAAGGCATATTTTTAAAATAATGGTAATACACATGCAACCTGAGGTCTGGAGACCCTCATACTGACTTGTGCCTCAGAGATAAACAACATGTAATTTCAGTTGGCAATCTTTACTTGATTCCTTCAGTCCAAACTCAACTATTATTAACCTTTGTTTGTGACAATTGAAGAGAATAATGGTTGAATTTGGGGCCTTTAATGTCACATTGAAATCAATAGCTGTAAATGGTAGTTGCCACAGTTCTAACTGATCTGTCACATTCAAACAAAAGAAGGCCTTTCTCAATTCATAGAAGATAGCTGGGACAATTAAACACACACACACAAGAATCTCAAAAGACTTTTATAACATTAAGGAAATGTACTGATTCACAGTATTTTTTTAAAGGTTTTTTTTTTTTTTTTGGTTTGTTTCTTTGAGTGGTTTTTTGTTGTTGTTGTTTTGTTTTGTTTTGTTTTTTTTTTTGTTTTTTCTCCTGAAATTTTAAGTCAAGTACAGGAGATGTAGCCAACTTCATCCAGAGCTCAAAAATTGGACTCTGTCATAAAAATAAATTGAATTGTTCTTCTCAAAGTGGTGGTGATGGTAAGTGGTAGGGGAGTAATGATAAGCTCCTTCATGAGCTGGCAAGGTCAGTAATTGCAAAGGCCACTAAATAAAAGCAATTCAAAATCCTTGAAGCCAGGTCCCTGCATGCCACTGACACCACTGTTACCACAACTTCAACTGCCAACACAAATGTATCTTTTAGGCTTCTGCACATTCATCAGTACTGAACTTTCAGTGCTCAGTTTTGACTTTGTTTTTACTTTTTTTATTCCTCTGGACATTTGGGGAATGCAAATTAAGGGGTTTCAGTTCAAGTTTCCATACATGACTTCGATATGCATATTTGTCAACTCTGAGCCTAATACTAGTTATAATTGGCTGTACATTGATTAATTCCACTAAGAACATAAGTCGACTTTGCTTAGCATTGTGAAGCTGTATGAAGTAATAAGAATGTTTCAGTGATTTACTAGAAAGAAAAAGCCTTAGTAATTTTTTTCTTATAATAAATAACAGGTTTCCAAGTTTTATTAAGGCATAATATGAAATATTCTCATTCACTGAAATGGCATTCCAACCTTCCTTTGGAAAATTAAATTAGTTGTTCTTGGAAGTGGAAACTAGAAAGATTCAGTACTACAAGAATATAGGAGATTAAACAGAAGAAAGTAGAAAAGATCATGTTTCTAACTTGCCTTAAGCAAAAGTACTGTTTTTTTTCAGCTTACAATTTTATAGGGCAATTTTTCACACTTAACATATTCCAAAATTATTGGTTTAAGGACTCCATTATTTTTCTAAAAAAATTTACTTCTCTGAAATAAATTCATTTACTCAAGAGGAACATAATCAATTTTTAATGTGTCTTTTCTCTAGTTTATTTCTTCTCACTAAAGTATGAGATTCTAAACTTCGTCAGATCATCTACCTGGGACAAAACAAGTACTATGCTGGTAAAGAAGTTCTCCTGAAAACAGATCTATTTGTAGCATTTGTTGCTGATTTCTATGTTATGAATTCTCTCACCATAGCCAATTTCAAGCTACCAACCTGTTGTCACTCAATATGGAACTGACTCCAGGACAGCAGTGAAACAGCTAGGCTTTCTCTAGGAAAGACTTGATTCTGCAGCCACTGTTAGCATGACTAGAACGCTAACAATAGAAAAGGATGTGCTAATCTTCCTTAAAGAGAAAAACAGAGTGATAAAATGGCTGACCAGAAAGCCAGCTGTTCTTATCAGGTCATTGTGATTATCTGCTTTGATATAATGGAAATAAGGATCCTTAACTTGGTAAGGTAAAATTAAAAAGTTTTTAATGTAAATTTCACGTTTTTAAAATGCTAACCTAGAGAACTCAAATTGTTCCTCTTTAATGGTGTGGTCTCTGTTCAGTAACGGAATTTAGAGAGATGAAAATTCCATGGGTTCCTATGTATAGCCTGTATTCAGAAGATCTGTTCCTTAAATGATATTATTTTAGGAGAGAGAAGGATTCATGAGAAAAATTTCTTACTTGTCAAGTCTTGTGCATAGAAATATCAATCTAAGCATATCTGCAGTAAATTAGGGTCCTTGTAATTCAAGTTGATATAATTTAAGGTATTTGTATGAATTCAGTATACGTGTCTGCATGTACATGTAAAGAGAGACAGAGACAGGGAGAGAAAAAGAGAGAACTCTGTGTTAATGAGCTCATGGTTTGGGATGAAAGAGAAAGGAAGACAAACGAGCCTAAGCCCAGTGAGAGAAATTGTTGACTCGGAGCCAAACCATGGGAATGGCAGTACTCCTGACATGGGGAAGACCAGAAACAAGGACCTAATGTCGTGGTACTCCTCCATCAATTTCTCTTGGTAACTAGCCTTTATTGTCACTTTCCTGCAAATATAAGCAATTGATAAAGGGGTGAGGTAGGTCATCTGTTGGTGGTTTAGATTTAGATTTTTTAAATTCTAGTCAAAGAATCCAATGTATAAAACAGCTGTTTTGGGGGAAATTGTCAAGGTATTATTGTGGCCAACTGTATGTAAGTAATTCACCTGAGTATATGAGAAAAATACATGTGCTACGTATGTTGCTACACAATTTCACAATTATCTATTAAATCAAGCAAATTAATTGTGTCACTCAACTTATCTACATACTTACTGTTTTCAATCTTACTGATAAGTCAAAATCTAAAAGATACCTATGAAAATTTCCCATTATTGTTGTGTTTTTATTTTATTGTATTGTATTTTTTGAGATAGGGTCTCATTCTGTTGCCCAAGCTGGAGTACAGTGGCCTAATCACAGCTCACTACAGCCTCAGCTTCCTGGGCTGAAGGGATCCTCCCACCTCTGCCTCCTGAGAGTAGCTGGGACCACAGGCACACATCACCACACCTGGCTAATTTATTCTTACTTTCTTTGTGGAAACAGAGTCTCCCTATGTTGCCCAGGCTGGTCTTGAACTCCTGGGCTAAAGTGGTCCTCCTACCTTGGCCTCCCAAAGTGCGGAACCACCATGCCTGGCCATCGTTGTGTTTTTATATCATTTCCCACTTTTTTCCTATATGTCTTTTCTTGTTTGATATATAGTTTATGCAGATAGCTTTGGGAATTATGCCTCTAATCATTATATAATATCACTCCTTATCTTCATTAGTGCTTTTGACCTGAGTTTTCCTAACATTAATGTTGCCGTTCCTGCATTCTTTTTTTTTCCTTTTCTCTGTTTTCATAATTCATCCCATTAACGTGTATAGTGGTAAATGATCTATTTACTTATTTCTTAATATTTTGTGTTTACTGTTTATTTACTTTGTTGGGTGCTTTTTCCTTTTTAAAAACTCTGTTAATTTGGAAATTGCATTCTTCTGCTATTCACAATAATATGTGAAGCAATATTTCTTGGTTAGTGTATCCAGTTCAGTAATGACAATGACCACACTAAGACAGCCTACTTGCTCATTTTACTCCTGAACCTCTACTCCCTGTACCTTTTTAGAGACTTTTAAACTCCTTTCTACCTTACTTCCTCTTCCTTCTTTTCTCCACAATTTTTGGATTTTGCTAAGTGGTGAAAACTCTTTCTTACGGATTTTAATTAAACATACACACAAACATAAATTTTAAGAACACTGTCTTATAATTTCTATTTTAAGTCTTAGTTATAGAATTATCATGCATAAGCTAAAACAAGTTAACAGTGTTTATTCACTGTATTAGCACTGTATTGTGCTTTGCTCTTGTAAAGAAGAGATTTGCTTCTGGTAGAATCTTTATGAAATTGGGAGTATTTCCTTGAGTATTTTCTTCAGATAAGATATCAGTACATGGGTGGCATATTTTCTGAATTCTTGATTATTGAAAACCATTGTGCCTTTTTTCTTAACATTTGATTATTATATTGGCTGGTTTAAAGATTCTTGGGCCACAGTCATTTTCTTTTAATAACATAGTCACATAGTCTTTCTTTTGTAAGAAAACTATTTTTTGTTCTGAGTAGAAGAAAGAATTTTTTTCATTAGCATTGGCGGTCGGACATTTCCCCTGATTATGTCTAGGTGTGTGGCTTTTTGTAAAATTAATCCTGTCTGAGTCGTAGTGAGCCCATTCACTCAAAAGGCACGAGCCTTTCTTCAACAGAATTTTTATTCTGTTATTTCCATGATTATGACTTCTATTTGATAGAAGCTGAATTTTTCCCCATCTAGAACTACTTCTCTTTGCATGTTATGTCACCTAGATCTTCCTCTAAATCACTTATTTTATCACTGATTTCCTTCTTTGTCCCTTTATTTTGGTTATCTAGACAGTTAATTCAATTCTCAGCAGTAGCTACTCTCTTTTTACCTCCTCTGTTTGATTTTAGAACTGTGAAAATCATTATTGTTAGTTCAAGTAATTATTATTTTTATTTTCTAATTGTACCTCTTTGAAAATACTCATTACATTGAAACTAACATTCTCCTCTACCTCATTCATTAGCTCTTCCTTAATAGCAGTTACCTGTTCAAGCTTGACCTCCCTCCCATGAGTTTAAGAGTACAGGAAATTGGTAGCAGTTTTTCTTTGGCTTCCTTGTAATGTAGATTTTGTCACACAAGAAACAGGCCAAGATTGAGGTTTTCTCGAGCACTGGTAAGCTGGAGTTTTGTGGGTGCAATGGCAATTTTGTCTAGTGAGCTAATGATTACACCCTAACATACCAGAACCCCTTCACTGGGACAGGTATAAGACTAGGACCTAAGACTCTCTAGGTCCAAGTGGGACAAAGTGCCTTCTAAAATATAAATGCTTATAGCATTTTGTCCCACCTGTTGCACCACCCCTGCCCTCCCAGGACTGCCTACCAGCAGCATGAGGCAGCCTCCTGAAGGACTGTGTGAGACTTTGACAGATGTGCTCTTCTTTGGACGATTGAAGCTCCACTGGCATATGTAGCTGGGCACTCTCTGGTGGTCAAGGAATCTGCTGTATAATAGCTTCACACCTTTTGGGACCTCTGTTCTTCTCCCTTCCCCAGGTGAATGAATCCTCACACTTGCTGTCTTCTCTGGGAAACTCAGTGCCGCAGTGGTACTATCTGACTTAGTTAAGTGTTGACTTACCCTGGCGTCTTCCCATCTTCCTAGAATCCATTTTCACAGTTTTAAATATTGCCACAAAGTGTAAAGGCTTACCGTATACAATTTTTTATTTTCACCTTTATTTTGCTTAGATTATTTCTAATGAATCTAATTTTCCCAGTGTCTCAGTAAAAATATCTGTGAAGTTAAAGTGGCAGGTGAAAATAATGACACCATAATGTCTTGCTACTTCATATGTAAAACTCTGTAACATATAGACTATATAATAACAGATACATTTAGTAAACAGTAATGGAGGAACCACTACATTTAGAAAAGGAGAAGGAGAGAATCAAGGTATAAGTTGTCAATGGTACTAAGTACAGAGCCCACTCTGCCTGGGAGATTTAGTGGAAACTCACTTCCCTTGAAATAAAGCAAGTTTTTTGTGTAGCCAGTCTGGCTGCTACAGCTTCAGGTCCTGTTGCTGGGAAATAAGCCTTGCCCAGTACTGGCATAGTCATAACTGTTAACATAGTTAAATGGTGCTCAACTGTTAAGCAGTCCTATGCCATTCTGCCAGACTTAAAGTGTCTCTGGCAATACAACTTTTTAAGAATTCCACTCAGATCTGTATTGATTTCATTTGAGACATTCTCCTAACTGGAAACCAATTCCAAAAAAAAAAAAAAAAAATTGTGTTAAGTCATGAGCCTTCAACTTAGCCTTGGTAGTTTCTTAGCAAAAGGCCTAGGAGGTCAGTCATCAGCTAAGATCTCATTTGAAGGTCTTCTATCTTAGAACAGTGGAAATCAGAGGGCTGTCTCAGGAGGCCTAGGTGAATGGGATGTGTTATACTACAGAGGTGAGCCAGCATGTGGTGGTCAGGGCAGAGGGATGGAGAGTGGGAAATTAGTAGCTTATGTTTGGACAGGAAGCATAACAGGAGGTATTTGATAGAGTCCTGAGGAATTCTGCTTCCTCACAGCTCTGACTCACCTGGGAATATTTATTTCTACTCAGCATTCTACTTTAAGCTCAGTATCAGATAGAAGAACTTCTCCTTTCCAAGACAAACTTCCCTACTTATGTGCTGAATCTGAACCTCATCAACTTCTTAAAAATCTTACTCTCTTTTCAGCTTTTATGTTTTTCATTTCTCCCTCTTCACGGTCCATTCCCATTCTCCTACATGCATGATAAAAATTGCTTTGATTCTACCACCCTCTCAATATACTTGTCAATTTTTCATCATTCCTTCCTTTCCGATCATCCAGAAAACTTTTTGCTTCCACTCTCCAAACTCTTTCTGTCTGTCCTTTCTCCTACTCTGCTCAAAACACTATCAGACATGTCACCAGTCACATTTTCACAGTCATCTCCCTTTTCATGTACTGCACAGAATTTGACCTTATTTATAGCCTCTCCTTGAAACCTCTTTAACATTGTATTTTTCCATTCAATCCCATCTCTGTGACCACTTCAGTTTCTACCCTATGCTGTTCCCTTTTCACATCTTGTTTCTAAGTCAGAAGTAGAACTCAGCTTTCCTAGCTCCTGGTTCACATCTCTTTCCTTGATATGATTTGTTTGTTTGTTTGTTTGTTTTGAGATGGAGTTTTGCTGTTGTGGCCCAGGTTGGAGTGCAGTGGTACAATCTCAGCTCACTGCAACCTCTGCTTCCTGGGTTCAAGCAATTCTCCTGCTTCAGCCTCCTGAGTACCTGGGACTACATGCACACGTAACCGTGCCAGGCTAATTTTTTGTATTTTTAGTAGAGACAGAGTTTCGCCTTGTTGGCCAGGCTGGTCTTGAACTCCTGACCTCGGGTGATCTGCCCACCTCGGCCTCCCAAAGGGCTGGGACCACAGGCATGAGCCATCACACCCAGCTAGCTTTCCTTGATATGATTTAAATATGTTAGCACATCCATTCATTCTACAAACACTTACTGAGTACCTACTAGGTATCAACACCTCAGGTTTGATGACTGGTGGTTTTACTGGACTTAGTTCTTTAAATAATCTTTGCAGTTACTTTTTAAAAACTGCTGTAAAACTTTCAAAATTGATTTGGGCTCATTGATACTGCATTTACCTGTTCTGGGTCAGGCTTTGAATAGCCTACCACATATAATTCAAGAGGCACTCCATAAAGACTTACTTGCTCAAATGTATCTTTTCTATTATTGTGCCATGGTGTCTGAATTATGCACTATTATTGAGTCATTCTGTGAGGTGGAGACTCTGTCACATTGTTGCTTTTTCGGAGTTTTCTTTTAAAATATGAGTATTCTTTGTAAGGAAAAACTATTAAGCTGTTTATAACTTCCTGACTAAAATATGAAACCAGTCACCTTGAAGAGAGACTTAAAGAGAGAGAGAAAGACACGAAGGACAAGGATACAAAACACTGAGCAAAGGAAAATGCCCACAAGAGTCAAAGGGAGAAGGAGATCTGGGTAGCCTTGGAACACTGGGACAGAGGGGGAAGAACAGAAGGGCAAAAAATACGAAAGAGTAAATTGAGTCTGTTGTCTTTGCTTTCAAAAGGTGGGTGGACTTCTTTGAAGTAATGCAGCAACTGTGCTATTTTTTTCCCAATATTTTATTTTAAAATGCAAGAAATTTAGAGTTATTTTGATACCTATCTGTTGAATTGGGTGAGGGGAAAAGGTAATGCAGAGGGCTATGGGGACCCAACTAAGTTAGAGAGAGCTGTGGTAAATGGAACTCTTTGAGTTTTGACATCTTTACAGTTAATGCCTGATGATGATGTATTCAGTTGTTTTAAGGAAAAATATACAGTGATCCCATGGAGAAACAGGGCATTATTGTATCTAAACATGTTCTACCTTCACACCATGTTTTAAATAATTTCTAAGAAAGGTGATATGAGCTCAAAGTTCTCCTGCAGTCATTTCTGAATATTGGAATCTGTGAAGCTCTTTTAAACAGATGCATGGACTGCCTTTTTCCTGAGATTCTTCAGGAGTTCTGGATCCCAGGCATCCTGTGTGTTTGCGTGTGTGTGTGTACATAACTCCATAAATGATTGTGATGCATAGCCAGTGTGAAGAACAACTAAGCCAGGAATTTGATGAGCTTAGTTTGATTAGATAAACTGCAGCCATGGAAAGAAGAGGGGAGGCTCTGCTTCCCTGTTAGGAAACATCTTCTAATTAAATTTAGGAAGCAGCCTCTACAAAAGCTGACAGCAAAGTTTTCTATGCAGGCTGCAAAGGAAAGCATGATGAAAAACACAGGAAATATTTTCTCTAGAAGTTTGTCACAGTGACAGGCATTCTGTCGTTTTTTAAAAACCTACTCTTTGGATCTGTTCCCCACTGCCCCGACACACACAGAACCTCCGTGGTACCACACTTAAACACTGTGCTTTTCCCAATATGCACCAGGCTCTCTTGTTCCCTGTGTCTCCTTTGTTCATACTTAAGGTGGCGGCACAAATTCCCCTCTAATGCCTGCCTCATCAAGTCTATTTGTTCTCCAAGGACAAATTTAAATAGTTCTACTGAGCACTGATACCCAAAATGACTATTCTCTCCTCTAAGTTCTACTGTAGTTTGTGACACTGATCTTGTAATTCTAATTTATTGAGCTCCTACTATGTGGTCAGCATCTATCATACAGCTGCTATGTAACAGAGCCAGGAAAACAGAGGCTTAGTTGATCCAAAGCCAACATTCTTTTCATATGCTTTGCAAGCTGCAGCCCCTACTCTCTATACCACCTTCTATTAATACTTTGATTACCTGAACTTTGTCTTTGCTCCCAGCCTGAAAGCTACTTATGGTCACACACCACACAATATGCATGTTACAAATCCTGTAATGTCTGCTATTGTTTTGTTTGTGTATTTGTTTTTTGTTTGTCTGCTATTTAATGTAGACAGATGAGTTGAACAATGACCATGTAGCAGGAATTAGCAAGAGCAGCAGGTATAACTTCAGACATACCCCATGCTAGCACTTGTACATCTGGAGTAATTGCAGCTCTTCTGGCCTCTTAATTCTTAAGTTTTTAGACATTTTACTGTCAAATTTAAAATAACTTGCAAGAAAACTCTGCATCTTCAAAAAAAGTAGAGTTCCATAATTAGCTAAGTAAGCCAAACTTTTCCAATTACTGAAAAATTAACAAGAAATTATAGGGGAAAAGTAAATCTACTAGTGCTGAGACTTAGATATTCATGAGGGATATGTCCCAAGACCTTCTGAAATCCCCAAGTATCACTATAATATATAATTTTCCTCATAAAATGCAGTAAAGTATAACTGAAATATTTAAATGATCCCTGTAGACCCCTAATGAGTCCATAGAAACAGAACTAAAGTCATTTATAATGCTATTAACATAAATTCTGAACTGAGCACTGGCTAAAACATTTCCAAACATCACTTTTTCTTGTTTCCATATAGAACATATGGTATGCTCATTTTTGTCTGAGTCACCATCACATTTATCCAGAACTTCTCTTTTTTGGCTAAGACCATCAACTTTTAAAAACTGTTTCACTTAAAAAAAAAATTTCAACTGGGTGCAGTGGCTCACCCCTGTAATCCCAGCACTTTGGGAGGCCAAGGCAGGCAGATCACAGGGTCACGAGTTCAAGACCAGCCTGACCAACATAGTGAAACCCCATCTCTACTAAAAATACAAAAAATTAGCTGGGCATGGTAGTGGACACCTGTAATCCCAGCTGCTTGGGAGACTGAGGCAGGAGAATGGCTTGAACCTGGGAGGCAGAGCTTGTAGTGAGCTGAGATCGTGTGCCATTGCACTCCAGCCTGGGCGACAGTGTAAGACTCCATCTCAAAACAAACAAACAAAAAGCAAAAACATCCGAAGACTTAGAAATTGGGGCAGGGCATGGTGGCTCATGCCTATACTCCCAGCCCTCTGGGAGGCCGAGAAGGACGGATCGTGAGGTCAGGAGATCAAGACTATCGTGGCCAACATGGTGAAACTCCATCTCTAGAACGAACTCAGAAACTACAGGAATAGACAAAATGTGCATCATTGTAAAGAAGCAGCTCAGACTTCAGACCACCACTTGCAGAGCTGGGCAAGAAGGGTGTATGACTCTGGACAGCAGGTTTAGGCCCAGAAATACCAAATACTAAAATACAAAAAATTAGCCAGGCATGGTGGTGCGCGCCTATAGTCCCAGCTACTCAGGAGCCTGAGACAGGGTAATCGCTTGAACCAGAGAGGTGGAGGTTGCAGTGAGCCGAGATCACGCCACTGCACTCCAGCCTGGTGACAGAGCAAGACTCTGTCAAAAAAAAAAAAAAAAAGAGAGAGAATTAGCAGTTGGCTTTCTTTGGCGGTCTTTTAAATAAAAGCTCACAAAATTAAACTACTAAGTTAAAAAAAAAAGTTAAGACTATATTTCAATGTAGGGGCTAGCTGGAGAAGCTCTTGAAAGTTCAGCTCATTCTTAGCCTTGTGAGTCATTCACATACCCTCACTGCATGATTCAAGTTTCTTACAGAATTGCATATTAATATGTTCTTTACAACCATTCACAAATAGTTGAAACGGCAAATGTTTAGTCTATGACTCTCAGAGATTTAGATTCTTTAATTTTAGCCTCTTTTGTGTTTTTCAATGTATCCATCAACAATAATAAAGAATTTACTTACTTGACTGTGCATTTCGTTCATTTTTCCAGAGTTTATGATTTATATTACTATTCATACTATGTCAGGAATCAAAAAATTGCAATGTAGTTTCTATCACATGACGAGGCACCACGATCATTTTGTTGATAACTATCTTGAATTGTATTCATGCCCAAGTATGAAGACAGAGTACTTGGCTTGGAGCAGATGAAGATGCTTCTAGGACACAGAACTCAATGAAATCATCAAGGCTTCAAACGCAGAATTCCTAGTTCAATAATTTGCCTACAGTAATGCTATTCCTAGTTCTACTTTGATATTACTACCACCCTTATATTTGCTAAAAATACATGTATGTGTATGTGTTTAATAAAAATTGAATGCATGTGTGAGAAACTTGAAATAACTCTGTTTTATACATGTACATTTTTATTTAGCTCTTTTAAATTTTCCAAAAGCAATCTGGCCCATTTAAAGTAGTTAAATTGTAAAACAGAAGCAGAACTAGCTCAGAGACTACAGGAATAGACAAGATGTGTGCCTCATTGTAGAGAAACAGCTCAGACTTCAGATCACCACTTGCAGAGCTGGGCAAGAAGGGTGTATGACTCTGGACAGTAGATCTAGGCTCAGACATACCACGGGAATTGTCAGTGTTCTTAGGTACACAATTAGAAGATAACAATGATCAACTCAATAGCATCTCAGATGGAATTCATAGGACCTGAAAATATAAACCTTGAATATGAGAGAAATAAAGCATTCTTTCTTCTAAGGTAAAAGTTTCTGGATAATAGATAAAACAGTGATGAGAATATCCCATTAATACTCCCATTAGATCTGTATTTCTCTGAACTTTTCATCCTGATCTAAACATATATAGCTTCCAAGTGGAATTTTAAACAGTTATTTTCTTAATAAAAACACAAGCATTCTTTATATTATCCTTTATCCATGTTTGAACAAAAACACTATTCTTTATTCTTAAGCTGCCCTACACAAATGGCATCATCATATAATTTGTAGCAAAAGCTAAATGTTATAATACTTTAGATGAACTATTAATAATTTAATTTATTCGCTCTAGTCTTCTTTAGTCTTTCTTTCCTCCTTCTTTCCTTTTCTCCTTTGTGAAGAAAATCTCACTACCTAACCGTAACCCATAGGAACATCAGTGCAAACATTTGCAGTTTCAACTATTGGTGAATGAACTTGTATAAAATATACCAATACACAGTCTTTGGGGAGTTTTGTTTGTTTGTTTGAGACAGGGTCTTGCTCTGTCATCCAGGCTGTAGTACAGTCGCACAGCCATAGCTTACTGTAACCTCGAACTCTTCTCTTCGGGGCTCAAGCTATATCCTCTTGCCCCATCCTCACGAGAAGCTAGGACTACAGTCACACACCACCACGCCTGGCTTTTTTATTTCCTCTTTATCTGTAGAGAGGAGGTCTGTCTTTGTTACTTAGGCTGGCTCTGAACTCCTGGCCTCAAGCGATCCTCCTGCCTTGACCTCCTAAAACACTGGAATTACAGGCGTGAGCCACCACACCCACCCTCAATACATAGGTTTGCAAAAAATTTGAATCATGAGGCTAGTGTGAGCCAGTGACTTGGCTAAGAGTTATCCTAACTCTTAGAAGTTTTCTCACACCTGTATCTCAGTTTCCTCTTACTGTGTTATATATAGAACTGGGTCATGTAGACAGGCAATGATCATATAAAATATTTCAGCATTACATTTGCTTTGCAGTTGCATTTTATTTTTTAAAAGTTTTATCTAAGTAACGAATATTTAGTCAATAATTAATACTCAAAGTCAACAAAAATGTCTACTGTGTCTTTCATGTACCAATATTATGATTGTCCCTGTGGATGATATTGCATGATGAAAAAATATATGATCTCTAACTTTGAGCAACTCAAAATCTGTAAGCAAAGATGAAATTTAAGTTCATGAAATTAAAATAATTTTAAGGCATCTATAAAAGCGAATGGATAATTTGTGTAGTTATAGAATATACAGAGTTAACTGTGACTTTCACAAAGGGTTATCCAAGGTAATTCATCCCCAGTGTACCACAGCCTTACAACCACTCTCTACCCACTCATCCCTTGCCCTCTTGTATATTTTCAAATCACCTACTTGAAATTATATTACGTATTTATTTTTTTCTTATTGTATTTTCCACTAGAATGAAAACTTCATGAGAAAAGTAGCTTTGTCTTATTACTGTCAAGCTCTGGCAGATAGAGTAGCAGTTGAATACATATTTGTGGAGTGAATGAATTAACAAGTGTCACCGAATAAGGATTATTACAGACTGGTTATACAACATGCAGCCCACTACTAGGCAAATAAGGTAATTATGGCTGATGATACCTTTCTGTTTGCCATTAATATACTTTAGTTATTTTGCAAGTTTAGATATTCATTAAACAACAGTTATAGCAATGAACCACAACAAGGAGAGATATAAAAGAGAATGAACTGATCATCTTTTAAATTTTCTATTTTTTAGGGCTGCTTCTGAGCTCATCCTGATTTCTTTTAAAGCCAGGAAACTCAGTATTTATTTTTATTGATTCACTTTATATTGTGTCAGGGCGAAATACAGGAAATTTAATGTCCAAACAGTTGTTCACTATCTAATTAGGAATTAAGGAATATAAGTAAAATGTTTCTTGTATATTAGGATTTTGTCTATATTATATATATATAAATATATATACACACACACATATATATACACACATATAATAACGAAAGTTGTAGTCAAGTTTGGACTTGGATGTTTTTTAGATGGAAATACGTTGCATATTTTGGTACTGTAGAAGTGACCAGAAATATCATAGAAATAAAATATCGAAATATTTTTATTCTTTATAAATCGTAACCTTTATCAAAAGTCACAAACATGGTAAAAAATGACCTGATAGTCATTCTTTTGTGAATTTGTGTTCAAACGTAGGTTAAGACATTTATCTAGTGTGCCATTCATCCATGGGGACTCGAAATTATTTCTTTCTTTCTTTTTTTATTTTTTAAGATGGAGTTTCACTCTTTTGCCCAGGCTGGAGTGCAGTGGCATGATCTCGGCTCACTGCAACCTCCACCTCCTGGGTTCAAGCGATTCTCTTGCCTCAGCCTCCTGAGTGGCTAAAATTAAAGGCACACACCACCATGCCCAGCTAATTTTGTTTTTTTGATTTTTAGTAGAGGCCGGGTTTTACCATGTTGGCCAGGCTGGTCTCAAACTCCTGACCTCTGGTGATCCGCCCACCTGGGCCTCCCAAAGTGCTGAGATTACAGGCGTGAACCACTGTGCCCAGCCTCAAAATTATTTCTTACCCTTACCCATTAGTAGCCACAGAGTGCCCATCAAACATTACTTTAATACAGGATTAAGTACTGGAAATAAAGAATGTTAGCAGTGTAACAATGTTAGCATTGTAACTCTGAGTACATCCCAAAGAGAAATATACTTGATTTTGAATATGCTTGTAATATAAATGGCTATTCCCACTCTAATATGGATAATTCAAAGTTGGTGACATCACCACAACAATGAATTTATGCAGTATTCAAATTGGTAGCATTTCTACATCCTAAAATATCTGTTTGTAATGCTCATTTTTATTCATGAAATCTTAACAAAATTCAGATTTACTGTTATTCTTCTTTTCCTTCTTCTTTAATAGGTGCTTTAGGCTTAAGTTCATCATACCAAATTGCCCAAAAATCTAGGAAGTAATATTCAGAAGTTGTTTCTCACTCACCTTGGAAAATATTTTCTCTAATCAAACTTTAAACAAATTATTAGCTTTAATTAAATGTGAAAGAAAACAAAAGCATACAATAAAAAAACCTTTTGGTGTAAAGAGCTGATACAATAAGACCAACTTGAATATTCACAACTTTTCTATAATAATTGATTGCAACATAATCACAGTAAAATTTCAGCATACTTTAAGTACAATTAATTGTATAAAAGTAAATATATAACTCTGAAATGATTAACAAAATACTACTTTAGTATACTTTGGAAAAGTAAACCTATATTTTACGTAGTCTGACCATTTTCCCCTTTTCTAGTAGTGTATAGTTCTGTTATCTTTTCTAACTAATGTATCTTTGGATACCTATAACACTATTAATACTTTTTTCAAATAATTTTATCATAGTATCCAGTTATATAACAAGTAGTATTCATTTATTCATCTGTTAAATACATTTCTATTGAGCAAAATTAAAATCTAAATAAAATCTGAAGGAAAGGTAAATGAGTAAATTAATTCAGTTAAGGGCAGGAGCAAGTGTGTGTGATATGAATGGGATGGATATTGTGGATGGAGGAAACAACATTTATAAACTCTGGCGTGGGAGTTAAACATAAGTAGACTAATATGACTTTCCTAACATACTATATAGTGACTGGTTTTCACTGTATGCCATGGTTTAGATGTATTATATAGGCTATTGTATCTTTCTTAATTGCTTAGAAATAACCATGGCTGTAATATAATAGCATTACTGTTTTATTTCTTAAGAGGCATCTCTATGGTGTCTAAGGTTTAGGAAATTCTACTATGAATAACATAAGCTTAGATTATACATTGTGGATGAATCAATTTATGCATGTGCTATCGGAGGAGATTTGTATGTGAGCGAGACATAGAAGCCCTGTATACTCTACTCTCTCTCAGAGGACAGGGGGGATTTGAAGACCGATTGTGGATGGTTATCATGCATCAACTGAAATACCCACTTCTATCTCCTTCATCAGTTGCCCCTGTGTTAACATACAGCATCGAAATTCCTACTTGTGCCAGGCCCAAAGCTATTGATTACCCAGGTCTTCTAAGAAGTTATATCTTCTAAATGCCTATTGTTATGTATTTGCTTTTCATAATATAAGTTTTGCCTACAAACACAGCACCTAGCATCAAAAGCAAGGCAATTTGTGAGCACCACCCATCAGAAGAGATTTAGTGCTGTGTTATTTATAATAAACCTGGAAATAATCTAAACATCCAAAAATTAATAAATAAGTAAAACAGGATGTATCTATATGATTTATAAATTAATATATGAAATATGTGACTATTAAAATTGTATTTTTAAAGAAGCTTGGTGACACAGGGAATGCACATTCTATAAAAATGAAGGATATACAACTAAAAATGTAAGCATTAAATTTTGAGTACAGTGTATTTACTCATTAAAGGAGTAAAATTTTCTTACTCAAAGGAAATAGACCTTTTTAATTTTGTTTCTATTTAGTTGTTTCATTATTAGTAAATTTAGTTTTTTCTTCTTTATTCCAGTTGGGATTTGCTTCCACGATAATTAAGAACTTTTTTTATAATCAGGAAAATGCTTTCTTTAACATTGAAAAATACAATGTAGGAATATTGAATGAATTATGGCAAATAGTTGTTTCTTTTCTCATTCAAGGTAAGACAAGTAGATATGATTTTAATCTGTAGCAGGATAAGAAAGATATTCATTGGAATTTGATGATTACAAATATTATGAGGAACAGAGTCAACTGTATCTCTTGCTAGGGATAATTTGAAAGAAAATAAGAAAGCTAGAATGATTTAAGCACCATAAAGCTAATATGTGAGAGGACTTGGTAAATCATTAACTGTGGTATATATGTTAGTTTTAATATTGTCTGGGAACTTCTTCAGATCCTATTTAGGCCTGTGATCTCAATTATGTGTTTAATTAGCAAAGTTCATTTTTGGTGGCTCAGACAGTTGCTGATTTCACATTGTAAGAATTCAGGGATGTTATTTAAACCACAATTGATTTATTTTAAAATGTCTTATAAACTCTTTATCTTTACATGCATTTATTGCCTTGTAACATAACAAATGATCTCTTTCATCATGTCATTAGTTATAATTGTGAGAACTGTAAAATGATAGTTAAATGATACATTTTTTGTATACATCTTTTATGTAAAGCACGGTTATAGGTTCTGATAGTTCAGATTAATTTTATTGTTAGTTTTCTTTGACTATATGTTTGCAAATATTAACTCCTTAACCCCTTGCAATCTGCCTTCCATCTTATTAGGTGTCTATAACTACATTCCCGTAAGTTACCAATAACTCTGAGTTATTGTTCTATTACTTGCATTTCAGTCTTCATTCTACCTAATTTCTCTGCAGTATTTTACCTCAGTAATTTCATCCACATCTTTTTTTAGGGGAAGTGGTCTTCTCATTTGTATTATTTTTCCTGGTTGTTCTCCTCTCTCTCTGACCATTATAAGGATTCTGCACCTCAGTATTAATGATCCCAAAGCTTAAGCCCTTTTCCTTCCATCTTCTCATCCATTCACAAGACTTCAACTGCCATCTACTAATTACAGTTTAATTTGAGAGTTATGCTAATGACTCTCAAATCTATGTTTCCAAAAATCCTTTCCTGAGATCCAAATTGCTATTAACTCTCAACCAGATTCTTTCAGGTAGATATCCCATAGAGACCTCAAACTCAATGTATCTACAATTCATTCACCCTTCCCTACCCCTTGTCAAAACCTGCTTCTAAATGCCTATTGTCTCCTCACTTGGTTTATGACAGTGCTATCTTCCAACAATTAGGATCTGCAAAATTTTAAATTTTCATTCCCCAACTCTGATTTGTCCTTATCTGGAAAGTTTTTAACATTCATCTTTAAAATAACATCCTAGTCCACTTGAAATGATTGATTTTCACTGACATTGCTTTACATTAGCCATACCTTCTCTTTTTAACTGGTCTCCTGCTTGGACTCTTATCTTACACTCTCACCCCACAGACATGTATGAGAGTTATGTTTCTAAAACATGGATCTAAACATATGGCCTTCCGTGTTTTCTTACTGCCTAAAGGATAAGGCATAAAATCTTTCAGAAAGTGACCCTAAACTCTAGCTGAACCATGTAGATGTGTCTCCTCACTGCTTCCTTCATAGGCACTAGTTTCCTTCCCATTTCATGTGATACCATGAATTCCTATACTTTTGAGCCTTTTCTTAAGTGTTTTTTAGTCGTGCACTGTTCCATAGGCTCTACTCCAGCCAATGATTTTGTGAATCCCTCAAGATTCCAAACTACAATCACCTTCACTGTTGTCTCCTCACATCTCTGTCATACACACACACTCTAGAAGTTAATAAAAGTAATCACTCCACTGCTAAGTTTCCATTCACTTCGTAGACACTTCAAGTAGAACAGATTGTTTTGGATGGTTTTTATGTCTGTCTGTTTTACCAAACCAAGAATGGCCTAAACCATGAAGACAGTAAAGCTTTCATGGTTAGATGCAGGGTAGTTGCAAGTGCTCTTACATTTAAGGACATTGGTCCAGATTCAAAAAGTTTCAGTATTCCCAAAATTATTCACTTTCAAAAAAAGGAAAAAGCAGTAGGAAATTTTTGAGTTGCATTTGTGATTTTAGCAGTTTTATGTTAAGTTCTAGGAATAGTAGCAATTGGAAAGGTATGAGATAAAGACTTCTTTATAGTGCTGGATGCTGCCTTTGCCCAGATGATGTAAAAATCTAATTAGGTGCTACCGCTTCTAGATGTTAATTACATAACCAGCAAAGTTCACCATAGTATGCTTCTTTTTAAGTGACAAAAAGCAAAGTTTCAAACTATCTAAATTTAGCAGTCCTTTGGGTACTCTGCATTTGTTGAATATTACACAAGTAAATACCCATCTGTTTTAGTACTAATATGATTTTGTATATCAAGTAGTTTAAAGTTTTTTTCCCCCATGAAAACCTCATCAACTGTTTTATCAACAATGTAGGCTTCAGGCAGTTCTGTAAAGTTGAGTTGGGATAAATGAAAGATCCTTGTCGAATTGGTAATCATGCAGGTATTGAGAATGAAAGGGAGATCATATTTTAATTTAACTTCAGTGCCTCAACATATTTTCCCTTATGGACTATCTTACTGTTCTCTGTCTACATATCCATCTTGTAGATATCATAGCCACTGTTAATACATTTCAAATAAAGCTTTCCTGGATCTGGGTGATATATATCGCTACTTTCTGCAAGGGTCTCCTGAATTATATGAGGGCTTACTCATTATGACATATTAAAATGCTAAATGATTTATAGAAAAATAGAGATATATTATAATTCTAAAGGCCATTTTTATATTCTATTGACCCTGACATAGTTTAAGTGTCATAACTGAAACTATAACTTGATTGTAAGTTCTTTGAGGACAAAGTTGATGTCTTACTCTTGTAATTTCCACACGGTCCATGAAACTAAGGGCCCGCTCAACAGGCCAATAGCTCCTTTCTAAAGAAAAGTAGGCCGGGCGCGGTGGCTCAAGCCTGTAATCCCAGCACTTTGGGAGGCCGAGACGGGCGGATCACGAGGTCAGGAGATCGAGACCATCCTGGCTAACACGGTGAAACCCCGTCTCTACTAAAAATACAAAAACTAGCCGGGCGAGGTGGCGGGCGCCTGTAGTCCCAGCTACTCGGGAGGCTGAGGCAGGAGAATGGCGTAAACCCGGGAGGCGGAGCTTGCAGTGAGCTGAGATCTGGCCACTGCACTCCAGTCCGGGCGACAGAGCGAGACTCCGCCTCAAAAAAAAAAAAAAGAAAAGTAACCAGAAGCAGTATTTGGCATACACCTGCCATAAAAGTGTGTGTCCTGGCTACCTTGACCACAATTTATTGGACCAGATATTGTATCCTGAGCAAAAAGCAACCACTTGAAGACTAAATAAAAAGAGGTCAGCAACTTGTCAGGAAGTGTGATGCCATAACCCAGGCAATAATGTCACTCCACATTGGATAGTGGTCCACTGCCTGTATCATTTAACACTCATAATTGCAAGCAACAGAAACTGACTGGCTGTCAGAAGTGAAAGGAGATTTATTGTCAGGATACAAGATGGCTTATGGAATCAAAGAAGACAGGAACAGCAGGCTTAGAAAATGGGCAAAAAACAAAAAAGGGCCGGAGAATGGACACCAAGAGTTGTCCAGCTAATACAGCCTCTACTAGGGTTGATATACACCACTACTGCCATCATTGGATACTGTCAGGAGGTGCTGCACCACACACTACCACAAATACACTTTAACCACTTTTCTGACTGTGAGGTTAAAACTTTGGGCTAGATCTTCAGTTGGCTAGGCCTAGATAATGTACTGGCTTTTTTGGTTGCAAGAGAGTAGAAAAGGTAAGACCTTCTTTTCAAATGCTTGCAAAATGAAGATAGTTCTTGTGTCCTACCAATGCTTCATATGGTTTAAATGTCAGACAGCCGAAATATAAAGAACACTATTTGTACTGAGTCTTCTTCTCTGTGGATTTGTTTTTATATATATACACACACACACGCGCACACACAAGTGTGTATATATAGATGTATATGTGTGTGTATACACACATGTATATATATATAAAATAGTGAAAAAATTGAATTGGAAAACCAAATTAATTCAATTTTCAAAAAAATTGAATTGGAGAACCAAAAAGGTAATATAGGAAAATGGAGAACGTGAGTAGAAGTAGAAATGGAATAAGAGATGCTGAGAAATAAGAGCAGATATATTCGTATTGCAAAGTTTTTAATCCTTAAAACAATAGACACCCATTCCTAAAGGAACAACAAGAAAACAAGAGCTGCTCTTTAGAGCTGCTACACATCTTACAAAATGAGCATTGGTGTCCCAATCCTCAGAGGCCTAGCTCTTCCTTTACATCAAACATTTCACTTACATTTTTATTTTTCCATGTATAGTTGTAATAAACCCCCCAAAATGGGGTAACCTCGCCTGTTTCCTTTCCTTGACACCTGAAAGATTAAAATAGAGAATTCTCTTTTTACACACAAGCACCCCTTATGACATGTATGCTGATAATACACCACATGAGTGTAATAAATACATTGATAAGGAATTTTAGGTTCAAGATTGCTGAAGATTTTAGATAAAATCCAGTATCCATGAATTTCATTTTGAATTTGTGAATACCACACTTATAAAAGGTCATGTTTAAAGCCTTCTCTATCCCACATTTTCACTGAAGACTTCTACCAAAGTCACCCACTTTAATATTTCCTTAGTAATATTCTTTCCTTTAGTATTTAGTTTTGAGTATTTAGCTCGAAAAGGGATATCAGTCCACAGAGCTGGCAAAAACAAACAAAATGGCCTAGCTATTTGTTTCTAGCTCCTACAGCAGCAGTGGGAAGAAATCTTTAAAGAACTATACCAACTTGTTATGGATGAGTTCTCCTTAGTCGGAACCATTCATTGCCAAGGGATTGCAGTTTTTCTCTGCTAGGTTATTTAAAATTGCCTCAATAGTAATTCTTTCTTGCTTGGATTTCATAACGTTCCCAGGACAGAAGCATGACTTCCCTAGACTCTCTTTATCCTAAATGTATCAGCGTGGTGGGTGCTCCAGGGCAGAATGCTGCCTCCCACTAGCTTCCTACCTGTGTTGGTTAATCATTCACTTCAATATGGGATTATAAAAATACTGAGGTTTTATGCTTGTGGTTGTTTTATAAGTCTAGCACTGAAATACATAAGCTAAGTGAATAGACCAACAGATGTATAAAATATCGATTGTTACACTGTTTACACTAATGCTTTGCATTAAGAAAACAAATGCCAAGCTGCTTGAAGTCTGCAAAGAATAAAAACTCCTTATTATACACTTACATACAAACTTGCCCTTATCCAAAATGAATCCATACATAGTAGGGCAAGCAGCTGCCTGTATTTCATAATCCACTGAGTTCTTTTTATTGTGTTCTAAGCAATGATTAGGAAACCTGCTGGGGTTCATTTTGGCTCAGCTGGTCCACAATTTTGAACACCTACTGGTGGTATCAGGAAAATATGTGCATGACCTGTTTCTCCATATATTAAGATCTTCCAAATTATGCTGCATACCCTCATTAATAAGCAAACTATGGATGACACCCTTTTTGTATGGTAGATAAAACTAGCATTTGAATTTAAAGATAAATAATATCCCACACATAAGGAAAGTTCAAGCTCATTTTTGACTCTGTATAAATGATTCAACAAAAGAATAAACTATTCTGAAATGCTTTAATGTAGAGAATTTGGAGGTGTCCTAATTACTGCAAAATATGGCCAATGTATGGCTCTCGAAGAATTTTTTGTTTACCTATGAAGATAAGCCTATGGAGCCTGTGTCAATCTTGGTTTTAGAATAAAACATGATAAAAGCTAAGACAAGAGAAATAGACCTGGAAATATACACCATAGGTAAAGAAAAACATTAAAAAGCCGAAAGGAATGGCTGCCCCTAAGTGACACACAAGTCATGGATCAAGTATGGGAGCAAGGTGGGCAACTTCAGGTCAATTCAGCAGGCACGGAGGCTCAGAGGGATCCAGTCCAGAAAGAAGTGAACAATGGATAAAGTCTAGAAATGTAGAGTACAGATAGTGGGAAGGGAGAACTAGACTTCAAACAAGCAGAATGGATTATGAAAGCTAAATCAGACATTAGAATGGAGTACAGTTCAGAACAGAGGGCACTGAAGGCTCAACACACCTGGAAGAAGTTTCATCTGACCTCTCAGTGAAATTTTATTTTATTTCATTTTATTTTATTCTATTCTATTTTATTTTATTTTTTGAGACAGAGTCTTGCTCTGTTGCCCAGGCTGGAGTGCAGTGATGCAATCTCGGCTCACTGCAGCCTCCACCTCCTGGATTTAAAGGATTCTCATTCCTCAGCCTCCTGGGAGGAGGGATTACAGGTATGTGCTACCACACCTGGATTTTTTTTTTTTTTTTTTTTTTCTTTTAGTAGAGACAAGGATTCGCCATGTGAGCCAGGGTAGTTTTGAACGCTTGGCCTCAAGTGATCCACCCTCCTCAGTCTTCCAAAGTGCTGGGATTACAGGCAGGAGCCAATGTGCCCAGCCTCTCAATGATGTTTTTAAGAGGTTTGTCACTGATTGTATCTAAGAGACAAAGCATTGGAATGAGGATTAGTATATACACTGATTTCTCTGGCCATCCTCCCTGGATGGATAATTTTATCTTGCGGACACAAAGGTATCATCATCTTTATCCGTGGGCTTCACTGGGTGCCACATCACAATAATGACTTTGAGCAAGTCACTGGATGCCACATCCCAATAATGACTTTGAGCAAGTTCTGAATCAACATAGCAAGTAGGTGTCCAAACTCTTTAGGGATGTCTCTGTGTTGTCTTTTGGCAGAGGTCACTCAATCACTGTCTCCTACCATGTCCCTAAAAGCAGTCTTTTTCTAGAAGAAAAATAGCCCTGCTTCCTGGTATTGGGCCTTTTCTTTCCCCTGAGCATATATTGGCTATTGCTGGGTATATCACCAGCAAGGCTTAACTGTATTCAGGACATTCCAAGAGACCTTGTTCTGTCAAGCCAAAGGTAGAACTAGAATTCAGAAGAAATTTGAGAAATTCAGCATAGCTTTCTGAATTCCTCTCAGTGAGATATCCTGAGATCACTTGGGCAAGTTTTTTTCTTCTTTGACTTTCCTAGAATATAGCCTAATCCTTTTACAGGGAGAATTCTTCATTCAAGTAGAGAACTGTCGTGTCAGTTGAGTCCTCCAGGAATCAGACACAGAGAGGGAATTAGGAGGGCAAAAGGTTTATTGGAGAGAAATGCTTGTGAAAGGAAAAAAGAGGAAGCAGAATTGGAAAAGGGGAGCCATCGGACCCTGATACAGACGCAGGAAAAAATCTTTGCCAGCCCGGTAGGGAGCTTCAGGACAAAGAGTGCCTATTAGAGGAGTCCCACATTCACCAGAAATAGCTAGACCCTTGTACTACAGTTTTGCTGTCATTCACTGGGGTCTCCCTGAAAGGAGCATGACCCCAGTTTAGAAGTGAGGCATACCTAAAGGAGGAAGCAGTTAGAGGCAGTCATCTCACCACACTCTTGCAGCTGGGCCAGAGTCTGTTCCTAAAGGTAGATCTGAGTGGTTCATGTCTGTGTCTGTTGCAGTTGCCTGCTTCTGCATGTATTTTTCTAAAACCTTTTCAGAATTTAATTACCTTAGCATATCTACTCACCAGTTCTGGTGAAAGGTTATGCGACTCCTCAACATTTCAGAAAGTTATGTAGAGGCTAGACCCTCTGCCATGCAGGGTCTGAGCCCTGCTTCCATTTCTTTGATGCAATATGGGATTCCTGGAATAGAGACAAGGTATTTACATAATAAGATAGCAATAGTGCTACAGTGCCCCTGAAAGGCTCAGTGTCCAGAATAGCACATGAAACTGTGGGCAGAAGGTGTTCATTGATCTGTTCATTTGGGCAGGTACCTCTCAAACTTCATTACCATGGCCAGGTGAGGCAGTGAATTTCCTGTTGGGATTAGCCAGCAGAAGCAAGATAATTCCATGAAATCTGAATCTGATTCTGTAGGGACAAATTGTGGCAGAGATTTGAAATTTGAACAGCTTTCAGGGCTGATCTCTGCAGTTAACACTGCCATTTGAGAGTAAAGAAGTGAGCTGCTGGGGAGTATCTGAGAGTCCTCACAGAGAATTAAAATAGTGCCTGAAAGAACGCTGGCAGTCAGGAATTAACTAAACAGTGAGTAGTGTATGGCAATTCTTGTCCATTTGTTAAAAAAAAAAAAAATGCTTTAGACACTAAGTGAAATGGGGAGCATTGACACTAAGAATGTCAGAGGAATCAGAGGAATGGTACACTAGGGAAATTTTGTCTGAAAGGAAGAAAACAAACATCAATAAGTTATATTCACCAGAAATCATATTTAAAGGAACAAAACAGGAATGTAGTTCCCTTTAGCTGATAAAAATATGGACAGCCTCTCCCTTCCCCTCAAGGTCCCAGGGACTGAAGACTGGGAATTGAGGCAGGGTCAGGGTCAGAGGTACAAACTCAGGAAAAGCCCTCAATATATTAAAAATTCAGACAGAAAGGATCATAGTCATCCCAGGCCCTCAGGTGGGTTCTCGTGGACTCCCAGGCCACAGTAGAGGACAGTTCTCTCGAAGTATTTTAGGTCGCTGATAGAGAGCATCAAAAGACTGTTTTCAAACTCAGTTGGCTCCTGGAGTAAGAGCTACTAATATCCTGTATCTCCAGCTTATTTTGGCTCCATGGAAGAAGAGATGCAAATGTTTTGTGGTTCATGATGGAAAGCTGGTGTGTGCAATTACAAAATCTTTTTTTTTTTTTTTTTTTTTTTTTTTTGAGATGGTGTCTCACTCTGTCACCCAGGCTGGAGTGCAATGGCATGATCTCAGCTCACTGCAAGCTCCACATCCCGGGTTCAAGCAATTCTCCCGCGTCAGCCTCCCGAGTAGATGGGACTACAGGCGCCCACCACAATGCCCAGCTAATTTTTGTATTTTTAATAGAGACATGGTCCTGGCCTCGATCTCTTGACCTCGTGATCCGCCTACCTCAGCCTCCCAAAGTGCTGGGATTACAGGCGTGAGCCACCACGCCAGAATTTCTTAATTTCTTTATTCTTTCATTCAACATGATGTTTATTGTCTTTCATGTACCAGACTCTTTGCTAGGATAAAAGAGTAAAATACATCCCCTAAAAGACTTTAAATAGTCTAGTAGAAAGAAACTGATTACTAACCAGAGAAGATGACTATAAAACACTGTGATAAATGCAGTAATAAAGAAATATTAAAGGAGCACTAAAGAGGCAGTCATTTACTAAGCCATCCTGTGCTGAAGTGGGATGGAAGGATTTGTCATGGAGGGCTGCTTTGAGGGGTGTTATTCAAGGGATAAAAAATGAAGGGCATTGTAGAGAGAAAGAAATAAAAAACTTGAAATGAGAAACAGAGTGGAGAAGGCTATGTGCCTGGGGAGGAGAGGACACACAAGCAGATCTATGTCATCTTCTACTTAAGGCACAAGGAAGTGGCCAAACACACACATGCGTACACATGTACACATTCCAGGCATATACACCTACAACATTTTATAATCACATTATGTGTTTGTTGTATGCATTTGTCTCCCCTAGATTATAAAGTATTTTGGTTTATGTTTTTAAAGAACAGGAATAGCATATTACACGTCTCTAAATCTGTATTATCCAATACAGTAACTACAACAGTGGTCTATTAGGTTATCCTGGACCCAGTATACTATACTCTCAGCTTTCCTCCAAGTACTTAGAAATAAGAAAGTCAGTGTCAATTTGTGTGGTGTAGGCTCTATCAATTCAACAATATTGTTGAATGCCTACTTTGTGTCAGGTTCTGTGCTACACGCTCTGAAATAATCCAAAATGATGGAACACTTTCAGGATGTCTTTTGTGACACCTAATATCAAATGTCCATTTTATTGTGTGCCTGGTTTGCATTTCCTTGCAGACTCTAGTTTCATCCATCTTAGTATTCAGCATGGAAAAATTGTAGTGTGGCTCATGGTCAATAAATATTTGCCAAAAGGGTAGAACCCACATTACCTACAATGCCACTTTCTTTCATTTTTCTATTTATATTTGAGTGCCTTTAGAATTCTTTTTACAATAATAGATGAAATGTATCTATATTAGAAATAATTTACCTGCATTAGCGTGAACACACTTAAGTGTAGAGTTTGATGTGTTTTGGCAAATGTCTGTATCCGATTATACCACATTCAAAATATGAACATTTCAGAGGTAATCACTGCTAAGAGGTTACAGCATAAATGTGTAGTCTGTTTTTCATACCTCTATATAAATATATGTACATATTTATATCTTTAAAACAAGATTATACTATGTATGTGTTATTCTGTATCTTGCTTTTGTTCACTTAATGTGTTTTGGATATCTTTCCATGTCAGTTTATGAAGATTTATTTTTAATGGCTGCATAGTATTTCATTGTATGGATTATAATACTTTTCACAAATCTTCCCTTATTGACATTTATTCTTTTTTTCACTACTGCAAACAATGCTGTAGTGAAAGGCAGACATCTTTGTACACATATCTTACGTGCATGTGAATTTCATTAGGATAGATATTTGGAACTGGAATTTAAAACTTATAAGATGAGCTTTACATTTTTATACATATTGCCACATTGTTCTTCAAAAAGGAATTATTAATTTACTTTCCTATTGAGAGCCTGTGAGAACGCCTGTTTCTTTGCAACCTCAGCAAAGAGGGATATTATCAGTCTTTACATTTTCAGCAAATCACAATAGGTAATCATGTTTATTCTTTTATTTTTCTAATTACTAGCGAGATTGAATGTCTTCTCATATTTGCTGGTCAATCGTATATTTTCTTATTGTGGAATATAGACAATATACATGAAACATATATGTGTGCATGTAAAACAGATACCTACACACATACATATATATTTTTTAACAAATCATAATATGCACACCATATGACCACCGGGCCAAGAAATAGAACATCTCCAACACCTCAAAAGCTCCCTATATCTCCCTCCCTAACACAACCCTCTCTGTCCACTTTAACACCATCCCTACTCTTTGCTTTGCTTTTCTTTGTAGTTTTATCCCCTGTGTATATGTCTCTAAAGACCATATTTACTTTCTGTTTAAGGAGTTTATATGAATCAAATTATATTGTATACTTTTGAGACTGGTTTCTTCTGCTAAGCATTATGAGATTCATCCTTATCATTGTATGTAGCTCTAGTGTGTTTATTCCATTGTATGAATGTATTACCGTTTATTTTTCGTCTTACTCTTGATGGACAATTTGGATTTTTTCCACTTTGGGGCTATTTCAAAGAGTGCTACTATGGATATTTCGAACATGTGTTCTGGAGTTTGCGTCTTTAAAAGGACATACACATAAGAGTGGAACCTAGATCATACCAAACTGTTTCCCAAAGATTCTTGTACTGATTTACATTCTCCCCGGGATGTATTGACTTTCCCCCAACCCCTCAATCTGGTAGATATATAATGGCATCACATTGTGGTTTAAATGAGCATTGTCGGCCGGGCGCGGTGGCTCAAGCCTGTAATCCCAGCACTTTGGGAGGCCGAGACGGGCGGATCACAAGGTCAGGAGATCGAGACCATCCTGGCTAACATGGTGAAACCCCGTCTCTACTAAAAACTACAAAAAACTAGCCGGGCGAGGTGGTGGCGCCTGTAGTCCCAGCTACCCGGGAGGCTGAGGCAGGAGAATGGCGTGAACCTGGGAGGCGGAGCTTGCAGTGAGCTGAGATCCGGCCATAGCACTCCAACCTGGGTGACAGAGCGAGACTCCGTCTCAAATAAATAAATAAGTAAATAAATGAGCATTGTCCTTATATGAAAAAAATATGAAAGGTGTTCATGAGGCTGATCACATTTCATGTATTTTTTGGCCATTTGGATTTCATCTTGAATGAAACCCAATGAAGTATGTTATGTTGAATGAAGTATATTAAAGTTTTGCCCATTTGTCTCGTTAATTTGCAGATGGTTCTTTATATATTTTGGATACTACTCCTTTATGAGTTGTGCTGCAGAATCTTGTCCCACTTTGTGTCTTGTCTTTTCACAATGTTTTTAAATATATTAACATTTTAATTTTAATATCTTCAAATATATCAATAGTTTTCCTTTAAAGAAAATTGAGCATTTCCATTACCCTCAACAATTTTCTTACACTTATTTCCACTTAATTCCTCCTCCATGCCTAATTCTCAGTCTCAACAACCACTGCTCTGCTTTCCATACTCATAGTTTTTCCTCTTATAGAATTTCAATAAATGTATGCATATAATTAATGTATACTTCTGTAACTCAGCATCATTTTGTTTTATTCCAGGTTGTGGCATGATTCATTAGTTTCTTTTTTTGCTGAATCATATTTCAGTGTGTGGATATGCAACAATTTTGTTTATTCACTCACATATTGATGAATATTGGTGTTATGTCAAATTTGGACCTATTTTGAAAAAGTTTCTATGAGTATTCATGTGCAAGTTTTAATATAGAAATATGTTTTCATCTCACTTGTATATATAATTAAGAGTTCAATTTCTGGGTTGATTAGTAAGTCCATGTTTACCTTTTTCAGAAACTGCACAACTAATTTCCAAAGTGGTTGGACCAGTATTAGAATACTTAAGTCAGGAAAACAGATGCAAGAAGGACACATGCTAAAAAAAAAAAAAAGTTAATAAAAACATCTCCATTTCAACACATAATCTTTGCATTCACTAATATTATAATTGTACCTGGAATAGTTGACTGTCTGTCCTGTTTTAATGATGCACATGGATAATACATCCCTTTTGCTCATTATTTTGCAGCTACTTCTAGTCTTACAGGAATAAGTGAAGTAGAAGCCTTTTATAGTTCTAGTTTACAATTGATGGCTGAATTTCACTTTAGGGAGCAATTTTGCTAAAGAAGATGATGGTTTAGGACATGATAATGGGAAAGAAAATTAAGAAGGTGAAATTGGTACTGAGATTGATCTGGGTCCCGGTTCTTTCCATCAGAAACATGGATGTAATGAAAATTCTAGTCACCTCTTGGCATGTCATATGAATTAAGACTTAAGAGTTGCTTAGTGAAAAACATTTTATAACTGGTAAAATTTTTCAGTGGATGCATTGAAATGCCACCTTCTAAGAAAGTCATTTTGAAAAGAATTGTACAGAGTGAAAATTACTAGGTAAATGGGAGAGAAATGTTTCTTCAAGTCAAAATTTCACTTGTAATTTAGCTTATCAGGAAATTCTCAGTCTCATTCTGTAGTGCTTATTCCTTTGCAGAGGACATGAAACCAGTGAGATTTGATGCCCTAAGTAATTGGTGGAAATGCCTGCTCTACAATGAAGGGATCATCTTCAGGGTCTCAAAAGCAGCAGGGTGGGTCATTTATAGAACTCCCTTAATGTGTTACTAAATACAGAGTAGTTACTAGAATTAAAAATTATTATCTTGTGGCCCAGATTAGAAATTAAGCTTTAAAAACAACCAGTTCTGCATAATGGACATTACTGCAGCAAGTAATCTGCATTCCTTAGCATTACATTTTCTAGTTGTGTTGTCACCGTTGTTTGATTTTCATAGGAATCTATTCCTGATAAGATTAGTTGCAGGCAGACACTGGGCTATACCTCATCAAAATTTTCAAATAGGCCAAATTTGCCTCTAGCTTGCTTTTATCAAAACTCTTTTCAGCACTTCACAAGTCTGGTCTGGTACCTTCACTTTACGTAGTACCCTCAAGACCCCCATTTACTCCCAAGATCTACCACTCATTCTCTTAGGGGCTTCAAGTGTCTTTCTGCTTATAACACCATGCACCTCCATCACAGGAAATCATTTTGTTGCTTCAGAGCTTTCTTTGGGGATCACACTGAATAACAAAAGAGCTAACAGGTATTAAAGAACATGCGCGCACACACACACACACACGCTAAGAGAGAGAGAGAGACAAGCAACTACTGTGACAGAAATTGCAAATCATGTTCAGGGAGAAGCATTATTAATGCCTTTAGAAAGCACCAATAAAGCTTTTGTGATCTAGGTAGACGTTTTTGTGTATGAGACATTTTTAAAAATTTGTTAAGCTATTCTATTTTGTTTAATTATCTATCACTTTTTCACAGAATTACCACTGATTTGTAAAATAGTCTTCCTACATTTCATGCTTTTAGATATTATCATAAAATATATCTGGGTTTTTCTTAAATCTAGACATGGTTTATATTTTGATGGATATATAAGGAAATAATCTGAAAATATGCCAAGTTGCCAAATTTTCACTCATTCCTCATTCATTGACACAACAGATATTTTTTAGTGCCCAGAAATGGAGCGGTCAATAATTTTTTCTTCTCCTTCCCCTTCTGCTACTTCTTCTTTTTGTATGTGTCGGTAATGATAAACTCTCGAGTTCTCTGAGAGATAGGAGTACTTTTGTATATTTCTGATCCTGAAGATTTGGAGAAGAATTGGAAATTGTCTAAAACTTATTTATTTCAATAAGATTCTAAAAGCTGTCTTGTTACAGAAGGCAAAGCCATCTGATGCTATCACTAGAAAATGAGAAGGTCAAGATGTAGAAACACTATTAATTGCTTTTAGATTTTGAACATTCATATCAAAATTGTGAAGAAACCAGGAAAATGTAAATACTTGCAGTCTATTCTTTAATTCCCCAAAGCATATAGATTCATTTCATGATGTTATTGACCTCACCACCTTTCTGGTTGTATTAGAATATTCTCTATTATACCTGTCAAACAAAACATTGCAATTTACAGAACAGTCATTAATTTTTATGATAATTTTGGTTAGAAGTTGTTTTTAAAATTTTTGGGTAACCAAACTGTACTTACACTTGACTATGATGATTAGTCAGCAGCTGGCTTGGCTAAGTATGAAGATGAGAAAAATATATGTGAACACTGTCAACTTTACTCGTGGAACTATGGGAGGGTCAAATTATGCTATCTCAAAATAGAGACAGATGATTCAAGTACACATTGCTAACCAAAAACCCCATATATTTCTAAGAATTTGAAAAACTTTGAACAAATTCCAAATTGTTAAACAATGGGGTAAGAGGCAGTCATTTAAAGCAGTCACCTAGTGAAAATCAGAAAAAAAGTCTGACAAATGTTCAAAGTAAATTATTATGGCATGGGGGTCAATAGTATTGATAGCCGCTTAGAAGCCTATGTCAGATTATTAGTGTTTACTCTATTGGAACTAAATAATATTTCAAATTTGTTTCAGTAATTCTTACCAGGATATGTTCCATGTATTATGCCATTCAAGTGATCTTTAAATTATTGTCAAATTCTACCTTAAAGAGAGCTTCCACAAAGGACATGCAATTCATATCATCTAGAGTTACTGTCATTTCTAGGCTAAGTCCCATGGAAATTCATAACTTAGAAATGAAAGTCACAAAGATGCAACTGCCTTCATAATACCAATGCAGTGGTTATAAATATTTCATGAGCATTGCATGGGCAGGGGCAGATCTCCATTTTCATGAGTTAGAATTTGTATAGCTAAGTCTCCACATTTTACTATTCATAATGCATAGTATGCCCTGTAGAGCATTCCATACAGTACTTTTTTAATATTTATGTTTAATGAAGAAATTACTGTTCTAAAAAGAGGACAAGCCAAGCCAAAGACTTCTTTTTAAAAATATTAAGTTTTGCTTAATAGAGATGATAACAATCAACAGAAATTACCTCATTGCAGTATCTTAGCACAAAAATGCATACCTTTTTGAGTAATACAGGATGATGGATCAAGACACATTAAACCTAAGTGAAAAGGTTCTCTCTAAAGGTTACAACATTACAAATCTCATCTTAAAGGAATTCGAAAGGTTAAAATGCAAAGAGCAACTTTCTTACATATAAAAATATTAATTACAAATGATATGCTTGCCTACTGTTTCATAGTTTAAATATATGACTGTATTTGTCTGGGTTTTTCTTTTATTCAAAAACATTTTAACTTGCTAAGATAATATTACCCAGTTCAATAATGAATTGCTATTGCATACTTTAAGGTAATTTATCAAAGCACATTATCAGTACCTGTCAGAATAAATTTCGCACTAAAAGTAATGAAAAAAAGGACTATTGTATGTGTTGAAATCAAAGAACATTACTGTACTGTAGCTAAGTTATTCAATGGAAAGGATAGGTGTTTGCCCTCTAAATGATACTTGCCCCATGAGAAAATAAAGGCTTGGAAAATCACAGAAAATAGGCACAGGGAAATGTCTGTTTCTTGCTTTTTAAAATAAGCATTTGATATTTCATTTCATTTTTGTCATTTTGATCAATTCTTTCAAGTACGTGAGTGCTGAAAAATGCTGCACAGATCTTGATAACATTTACAAAAGTAAATTAAAGTTACTGATCAGCTCATTATAATACAAGGCTGAATTATTCCATATTTGCAAATGCTATATATCACATGTAGATTGATGATGAAGTCATGGATAGATTTTATTTTGAATACACATCAAAACTAAGTCTAATAATGAAAACAACAAGCTTTCGATTTAATATCATTCACTTGAGAGTCGGCAGTTTAAATATTTTTTATTTTGCTTAAACCAATGAGATCACTAGAAATTTTGTAATGTTTCCTGTATTTACTATCAAAAGTTTGTGTTTCATTCCTGATAATATTTAACTGAAAGCGGGAAACACTGTCTTCCATTTTGTTCTTTGAAATTTTATTTTCTAAAGGCTCTCTTGAGGAATTTAACCTTTATGTGATGATTTTGTAGTTCACTTGAAGTGTGTTAACCTTAGTTCCCTAATGAGTCTAGGTGTAATACTGAGGAGGAATTTGAGAAATATATCGTGTAGCTCATTGTCAAGTTGGATTTGTCTTGCACGTCTCCAGCTTTGCTGTTGTTCCAGTACACATTTTGATCACAATTCTTTAATTATGTTCTATATTTAACCGACCTATTTGAACAGGATCCAGAGCTGGTGCGTAACATCTGCCGCTGGGTTAGGCAAGCTGTTCAGATTCCATTTTTTGCCAAGCTGACCCCAAATGTCACTGATATTGTGAGCATCGCAAGAGCTGCAAAGGAAGGTAAGAACTTGACTTGAATCAGTTGCCCACTATTATAAATATTCACTCACATTATGTAGCCATACTCAAATATGTCCTTTCCTACAAACGTGTATATTTTTTTGTCTCAATTTTAAAAGTTTCCAATTGAGCACTCGATCCCAGAAACACAGGAGATTTACACCTGGTCTCACGCTAGCAAATTGACCATGAACTTTGATCTGGAAACACAAGATCGTTTATAGTTTTTCCTAATAAACACTTATTTCACACATTATAAGAACAAAAAGCACAGTCACAGCAATCCTGCCCAAAGTAAATGACCTCATACGGTAACAATTCAATATATTAACCTTTAATGAAGTAAAATAGAAAAAAAAAGAAATTTCAGTTTCCACAATGTGAAATTTCTCATGCTTTCTCTTTATATTTTATAGGGCCTAACTGACTTCCTTAAACACATGCCCAATAAATATTTGTTGAATACATAAATCATGCATGCTTGTGTTCCATCCCAGGAAAACTGCACCCTGACTTGCAAAGACATTGTAAATTACCTGGAAAATGACACTAAGTACAAAACATTTGGTAACAACAAGTCTGTGTAATAATTGAGAAAATAAAGTTGTGGTCATTAAAACTTTTCTAGTGTTTAAAATTTTAAACATAAATGTAAGAGTTAAATTAGTGAAGAACTTTGAGGAGAAAGCATGTTCTCAAGATAAAGTAGATTGCATTTTTCTGGATTGTGAGGATTTGAATGGGTTTTAACTATCATGTCTTATAGGAGCTGCATGAAAATGTTGATGTGTCTTTCACAGGTGGTGCCGATGGCGTTACAGCCACCAACACTGTCTCAGGTCTGATGGGATTAAAATCTGATGGCACACCTTGGCCAGCAGTGGGGATTGCAAAGCGAACTACATATGGAGGAGTGTCTGGTAGGTGTTGCCCACTTCTTGCATTGTGCTTTCTTGGAGGTTGTTGAAAAATCAGGAGGTCATGTTGCAAGAGTTTTGTGTCCTTTATGATCCCAAATTCTTATAACTCATAGCTGATCAATATTCCCAATAGTTATGACAGAACAGATTGAATGTGAAAGCTCAAGTGACAGCACAGGATGAGAGAATATCAAGATAAAGTCTTGCACAAATTCTATTCTCTTGTGGTCCATGCTTTCCTGAGAATTTCTCGTTGTCTCTCAGTTCTTTTGCCACTTATTAGTAAGGGTTAATATGAGGGCCCTCTGAGAGAAAAATATAAGCACCCTCATTACAATATCCTTTTCATAGTCTGGACTAGTTTTCGTTCTTCCTGGAATTTAGACATCTACCATCTTCAAAAATCTTGCTTTCACAACTGTCCCAAACAAGCCATTAACACACTGAATTAAGCATCAGCTGACAAGACATTTGCAGACCTCATACCTTTGCACACTCTTTCTCATCATCATACGCTTGAATTTGAAAAAGAAAGAGAGGTTTTAATCTCAAGGTCCTATTCAGTATCTTTGCCCTGTGCATTCTGTGACTGTGACAACACGAACTCGGGCTTGCAAAGACAATGCTGTAAGGTTCTTGACTGTACTGGTATGGGGATTAGTCTCCTTGGTGATAGAGAAAGTGGTAAATATACATAACATAACAGTGCCCCACTGTTCAAGAAAAGCCTTGCTGAATCAGACCAAAATGTGCTTTTGGAAGAGGCTGGACAGACACAAATAAAGCTCTATCCATGCTGAGGTATTCTGTTTTGAGAGTATGAAGTATGTCTGTGAGCCATGAAGAACAAAAATGGTTATATTCTGCTTTTAATTGAATGCCATTCCCACAATGTCAGAAAGAAGAAGGCTGACGAGGAGCACCTGCTCAGGCTCCAGACACAACTCACTTTTATCAGGAGCTATCAAACAGGGCCTTAAATATTATTGTAATGCAGAATAACATGGACCGCGCTAGCAGGTGCCACAGAAAGAGAGTCAAGAGACTCCAGAGTTGGGCTGTAACATGCACTATGTTTTCTGTCAGCCCATTTCAATTTTTCCAGCCTGCCATGTTGACAGCAAGAGAATAAAGGAGGTCGCAGAGGCTGCTGAACATTAAAAATTAATAAAAGAACTATTGCAGTAGTATTTTATATAAGTAACACCATTCACGTTTTCTCATTTAAGCTGCAATTTCTGAATATTCTTCCATACTATAACTCAGTCTAATAAAACTACAAAATTATAGCATTAGAAAAAGTCTTTTGTGTTGCAGTCTTTAAGCATACACACACTGGAAATTATAGCAGTACCTGAAAACAAGTTCAGCCGTACCTCAGGGTCTGTTAGCATTTCCATAAAACTCTATTTCTAAGATTTATAAATCCATATATAAATATTCACTTGGGCTATAAGCTTAGCTAAGCCTGGGTGGAACTTTCATTTTAAAGAACAAAAAATCCCTAACATTTTAAAGGACTTGTACCTCATTTCTAATAGGTTCTATATTAAGTTTCTTCACATTAAACAATCTGTTTTGAAAATAGCCTTTCTCCACATTGACAGAATTAATATAGTTTCCCTCCTTTAAAGCAATGCTTGCTTAAGTTTAAAGGTAATAGAATCTGAAAAGCAGTTTAAATAGGCAATGATAATATATTTTAGGACAGAGCAAGTCCTATAACAGAGTACCTTCAGTATGAGTTATCGCAAAACTTAGCCTAGCAAAATTGTGTTAAATAACAATGGTTTCAAATTTTCGAGAGTTTTATCAAATATGGTTGTCAAGACTTCAAATGCTGCTTTAATACTGATAATTACACAAAATAAGCTAGATATTCTTATAAGATTTTTAAAAAATTTATCACAGCACAGTGCTAATATCTGCTCAAATGTTCTCTCAGAGTATGGCAATGTCTTCTTTCAGAGGCACTGCATGAATCACAGATTTGTGAAAAGTGAAAACTAAATAGAGTTTAATTTTGGATAGCCACCTGAACACAACACATACTTTTCATTGCCAGTGAAGGATATTTTCCCCTTTCAGTATATTCTTTAGCTGTTTATTCAATTGTTGTTATTTTTTCTCAGAATAAGATTTCTGCTCTTTGAAATGAAGATTATGTTTTGTTTAAATATGGAAATAGTGAGGCAACGGGAGTAGTATACCTGCTGTAGAAAAATGGGCACATTTCAGGAATGTTCTTCTAGAGAAAATGCATTAGCTTATAAGGGACAATGACTTGCCCTGGGAAAACAGGATCTCAGCTAAGGAATGTGAATTGAATTACTGCAGATATAAGTATTCTGGATTTGAGAGCAATGTCTTTCAAAGGTTGGTTCCCAATTCATGAGTATACTATGCAATCAAGTTTAGTTAACTGTAATCAACATTTTAAATAACAAAATAGAATAAGAATTGTCAGAATGCTTTGCACATGGTTGGGATAAGCATTGTTTGACCAAACTTCTTTTTCAGTTGTACACATAATATACACTTATATATGCCATAATGTAAAATGCACTTTTTACTTACTTAACTTCAAAATATTTTGAGAGTTACTGTTTCAGAGGGAGGTCTCTTTTGTTAAATAAAAGAGGTCAGTAAGACTGTAGAAAGATAACTTCTACCTGCTGTAGCTTACCAGTTACATCAAGAGAGCAAATTAGGACCCCACTCCAAGGTCTTATCCTCAGCTTTGCTATTTTAGAAACAATTTTTTAATTCATCTGCAGATGATTAGACTCTTGGGGGGTGCTTAAATATATGAAACAAACTCATAATAAAGTGATTTATAAACCTGAATTTCAATTATGGGAGAAATACGTCATAGTATTGCTCCATTAAAAAGTTGAATTATGTACCAGATGATTTCATAGTGAGAACAGTATAAAAGGAAATCTTGTTTGGTATCCATAAGGAATATTTTTTATCAAACAAAGATGGCTGAGTCAGCTGTCCACCATGTAAGTACTCCATCTAAACCATTGATTCTAAAGAATTCTGTACCTTTCTTTGGACAGTATAGACCTAATACTAAGTTGTTACGACCTTTCCTTTTTCTAGAATCCACCCAGAAAACTTCTGTTGTATCAAACAGCAGTTAATTCATGTATCATCACACAGTTGAATAGTTTATTGGGTTTGGGGAGAGGAAAGGAAGAAGAAATTCTTTGACTTATTTGGTTGGAAAAAAACCCTAATCTCAGTAACAATTATAAACTCCATCCTTGAGTGCATGACTCATTATTTTTCCTAGTTTAAGTTCTTTTTTGTCTGGTTATAGTTTCAAATTTTGACCTTTTTTTCTGACTTCATTCCCAAATAATGAGGGCATCTTAAGATAGCCCCCAAATCAGTGATTACTATCACCTATATAAATGGTGTTATCCAGCTGTGGTGTGACATTTTCACATGAAATCCTCCCTGTGGGTAAGATTCTTTCAGAGCTGGTTAAGAATCAGTCCTGCATGGCATAAACTAAAGATGTCTTTCTTGCAGCTGACTTCTTGAGAATAACCTTTATTCATTTACAGGTACTTCGGGAGAAAAAGTAATCATGCATTTTTCAATGGTGTAAATTCATTTGAGGTTTTTGTTGTTGTTCCTTGTGTTTTTAATGTTTTTTATTAATGGAGAATGAATTTCATTGTCCTGCATATATTTTCTGTGTTGCACATACAAACATAAGCACATTCACACACACAGGAAAGAGTGCAGATGACACTTAAATTGAGATAATGATAGACACTTCAGGCTCAATACAATTTACTTCCCATGAGCTTGAAAAACTAAACTTACTGTTTTAAATTATTTTATTTGCCAAATTTGTTCTGTTTTCACCAAAGGAAAGGAAATTCTTGTTCTTAACTTCAAATTTTAAATGCTTGTTTGAAGTTATTAATTATGTATTGACTTACACAATTACAACAAGAGAACACATTTTGTTCAGTATTAAGACTTATAAACTTTATTATTGATTTCTGAATAATTCATAAAAGATGGCTTTTAAGATTTTCTCTCTATTTCAGCCCAAAGTTACTCCTCTCATAGAGGTTATTACAGAATCCAGTAAATGACTGTGTATTTCTAAATAAATTATAGTGGAATATTCCATGAATGTTCTTAGAGTCTACAAGTAAATAATGAATGATTTGAAATCTAGCTATGTGAGATACTGGACACTGGCTTGGTATGGTTACAAGCTTCCTAAAGGTGTTCATTGTAAAACCAATATAGGAAATACTAATAAAAGAAGGTACAAGTTAGAAATTTAACTAGTAATTTGTAGATCTGCGTCAGTGTAGGGCCAGAAGTGAGTACAAAGTGTATAATTTAGAAAACTTGCACAAATGTGAATCAATATAGTAGCTTAGAAAGGAATTTTAGGCATCGACTTCACATCGCATAGTTTATGTGTGTTTTTAAGATAGTTACTTAGGCGTGAATTGTTAGAATGCAATAACTTGGCAGCATACACTCTGCTACTGGGCATTATGTAAACACAAATCCAGTGTAACCCACTCTAATCATACACTTATTTTGTTGTATTTATTAGTGAACATTTATGTAAAATCGGAGAGATGGCAAAACAAAACAGATTAGAAACTCAGAAGTTTTAGTTACATTTTTATTTAAATAACTATTTTCACACATGCCAGCAACGGAAGATTTTGGCAGGATTGCTTTAAGTTCTTACACCACACATTACAATTCCATCATAAAATACAGTGTTGGTATTTTTTTAATTGGGAAGTTTTTTAATGTGCTGAATTTTTTATGTGTCAATCACATGATTATTGATGCATAAATTGCTTTTAGAAAAACACGCCTATTATCTGTCATGAAATTTAAGCTATCTATTGTAATCATCTTTATCGATAAGAGCTTAGGCTTTAACATTGAAGATCTAAAGTAACCTGATAGATAAAGATAGAATTTAAATGAATAAAAATTTGGTAATTCATGCCAAAAAGAATAATTAAAAGGAGAGCCTTCCTTTTTATACTCACTTATCTTTTTCCTTTTTTTGTGTGTATAAAAGTAATGCAAAAAATCTGGCCTGTTATTCACCTATGTGAAAACATTATTAGCTTATTACAAGTTTAACTGATCAAACTATTAAAGACCTTGTTATACAAATATGTATGTACTATATTTGCAGAACAGTCAAAAGTAAGCATTTCAAATAAAGATGCTAGATTGCAATTTTTATTATAAGTTATCACTTTGGTTGAGAGAGGCTCACCATTAGAAATATTCTCATTTAAATAATGCTCATTTGAATATATTCATGTACAGATTGACAAAGAATCCCCTCTTTTATTATATTGGCTTTCCTGGAACCTGAGCATCTCACTGTTTAGCCATCGTTGGTCTGTGCAGGAGATCAGAGCCCTAATAATAGATTTTTGACAGTGAGCTCGCCTGCTACCTGCCCTACACAAATCCTCACTGTTCATGTTTGCTTCATGGCAACAAAGCAGACAGAAGGAAAATGCCAAGTGCTGAATCTGAGGTACAGCCTTGCCTTGGCTTGACATTTCAGCAGAATAGCAGTTTATGAGATGCATAATTTTTCATCTGGGACTCAGCTGCCATATTCATAGACGCTTACAGCTCATCGACAGACTGGAGCAAGGGCAAAGGTTTAAAGCATAGATCAAGGTCTACATCCTTTCCTCAGGTATTTTTAAATAACTGTTGTCCTACAGATAAATGGTAGAACCAAATAGTATTTAAGAGCCAACAAATTCATGGGTACCTGGATATTATATATATTTTCCTTTGGTTCAAAATTAGGAAAATAAATTAATGTCTGTTCCAGTTCCTAAGAAAATATTTGATAGACTTTGTAAACCAAAGAATTCTGACAAGCATATTAAGAAAACTTACCTTTGCAGCAGTGGTAATGAATTATTAAATTTCTTTCCTCTGTGTGTGTTTTTTCATAAAGAATGATTTCAAGCTTGAAATTAATCAAAAAATGTTCTATTATGAAAGTAAAACTAGAGAGTATTGTGTCACTGTTTGAGCTTGAATTTAAATATTCACAGATTCATGCATATCTACTGTACTAAAAAATCAGTGTAGGTACACGTCAGTGGCTGTTTAATTTAGAACTACACATCTCTGTAAGCTTCAGAAACAGTTCACCATGTCACAGTCTCATACAGAACAATGGTACAGTACATTGGATTAATTAAGGAAGCCTTGCAGAGAACTGAGTTCTCAGTGTGTCAAGATTTCAGTTTTATGTTAAATATTTTCTAAAGGCCAGACCCTTAAATCTCAGGGGCTGTACCAAGCAGTGAGCTGTGAATTTAACCATAGGCTAACTGCTAATGATAAGGAAAAGAGTCCTAGTTGAGGCAGCTGTAATACAGTCATTGGATTAGGCTATCAATCACTCGACTCCCTAAGGAAAAGGGGAAGAAGACCAAACAGTAAAAAGGGAAATTAGGAAAGGAGGGCATGACTGGAATGAGATTCCTCACCATCTTTATCCATTCGTCGTCCTAAACCCCTAAGCATCAGACCAAACTCTCTAGCATTACTCTGACTATACAGCCAACACATTTATTCCTCACATCTAGAGGACTATCAAAATGTCATTGCCTCTCAGTAGTTGAAGATCTTGAAACCTGCTGGAAGCAAATGTCTGATTACATAAGAAAAAATTAGATTAACTCTTAGTTTGTGGGATTTAAGATTTATATTTATGAGTCTTTTATGGATCAGGATTTGTCTATGTTAGTGAAGAAAAATTTTTATTTAACTTGTAAACTGTAGCCAATTTTTACATATCCACATCCTCTTGGTGAGGTGAGATTCCAGTAGATCAGTGGTACTCAAACTTTAGCATGCATCAGAAACTGAAAGGCTTGTTACGACACAGATTTCTGGACCTCTTCCCCAGAGTTTCTGATACATAAGGCTTGGAGGGCCTGAGAATGTACACTGCTAACAAGTTTCAGATGATGCTTTTGCTACCGGTCTGGGAACCACACTTTGAGAACAGTAGATGAAGAAAGATTAGTATCATTGAGCATTTTACTTAGAATATCTTATTTCCAAAATAATATCAAACGCTTTAAGCAATGGTAAAATTAGAAGGGTATAGTATTTGATTTAAGAATCTCTGCCCACAGTTAAGTATCTGAAGCACGTTATAGTAAATGAAGTCAGAATTCTTAGAAAAAGTGGAACACAGTCTTTGAGGTCTCAGAGTAGAGAAGAACATGTCACTCTAAGATTAAATGTTGAGTGGAAACCATTGTTTATGCGAAGAGAATTTATTATGAGTGCCATTGAAAACAATTTATGGATATCACTAGTCCTTTGAAAAGGAAACAGGTGTGAGTCAGACAAGGATAAAATTAAGCTCACAATTGCGAAATATTATGTTTCTCTTCTTAACTTTGTATAGACACTAGCATGTTGAGTAATAACAGCTCTCTTCTAGGACAGTGCTTACAAGCAAATTTACCTAATTATGTTCTCAAACCCTTAAAGTGTGGGAAACAGTAGTACTGGTAGCTTACTGCTCTTCTCTCTTAATTTACTGCTTTCTTGCTATCCCCAAGCAATGCTATCCTCTTATTAGTGGAGGGGAGGAGATAACCAATGTTGTGAAGATACGCTATTTCAATGCAGTGTCCCTGCTGTTAGCACTGTTACACTATGCACTGAGCTCTTCCGAAGTCCTCTTTATAGACTGTTCATGATATCATTCATCAACCCTGGAAGCTGCTTGAAACCTTCTTCTGACAGACAAATGTCCTGATGTGCATTCCCAACAATTTAGTGCATTCCCAACAATTTAGAATGCCTGGTAGAAAACACCTCGAATTCCAAGAGGTCCTTAAGTGTGGGGCACAGTAAAACTTTGAGACACATATACGGTATCTGATACTTGAAGGTGGAGACTGCCAGGGTTATACAGGAGTGATTGTAAAAGTTGGTATCAGAATAGAAAAGAGAAAGGAATTTGGTCAGGCCAGCTTAACTTTACTTGCTATGCTTTTGGAGAATCTGACTTGTCAACTCAATTCAGTGAAGAAATGTTGGATTGGAAAGTGTACTGTAGATTTTATATACAGTACATTATTTCTGTGGTTTTCACATTGTTATGCTTACAAACACCCTACAATTAAAACTTTATAAACTGTATACTCCTCACTCATTTTAGTTGACCTGAGAATTTTAGCAGTAAGTTCAAGTGCTAGCAAAAGACATAATCCCCCATGTTTTGCAAATATGAATTCTTTAAATGAAATTGTTTCACATTTTTTTAAATAAACCTACTAGGAATAAATAGCACCACTGTGCTTTTTTATATTTATCATCACCCATTTAAAAATTCATAAACATGCTCTAACAAAGAGTGGGAGTTTTGCATCTTTTTTTTTCTCCTGAAACTCATATTTTCAATCAATTTGTCCATCAAATTTTATCCTACTTTTATGTTTTATTTTAATGCTTGAACATCTTAACGATCCTCTTTGGAAGTACTCTTTAACAAAATATATGTGTATACTGTAGCCTTGTAGTATAGTTTGAAGTCAGGTAGCGTGACGCCTCCAGCTTTGTCCTTTTGACCTAGGATTGTCTTGGCAATGCGGGCTCTTTTTTGGTTCCATATGAACTTTAAAGCAGTTTTTTCCAATTCTGTGAAGAAACTCATTGGTAGCTTGATGGGGATGGCATTGAATCTATAAATAACCTTGGGCAGTATGGCCATTTTCACGATATTGATTCTTCCTATCCATGAGCATGGTATGTTCTTCCATTTGTTTGTGTCCTCTTTGATTTCACTGAGCAGTGGTTTGTAGTTCTCCTTGAAGAGGTCCTTTACATCCCTTGTAAGCTGGATTCCTAGGTATTTTATTCTCTTTGAAGCAATTGTGAATGGAAGTTCATTCCTGACTTGGCTCTCTGCTTGTCTGTTACTGGTGTATAAGAATGCTTGTGATTTTTGCACATTAATTTTGTATCCTGAGACTTTGCTGAAGTTGCTTATCAGCTTAAGGAGATTTTTGGGCTGAGACGATGGGTTTTTCTAAATATACAATCATGTCATCTGCAAACAGGGACAATTTGACTTCTTCTTTTCCTAACTGGATACGCTTGATTTCTTTCTCTTGCCTGATTGCCCTAGCCAGAACTTCCAACACTATGTTGAATAGGAGTGGTGAGAGAGGGCATCCCTGTCTTGTGCCAGTTTTCAAAGGGAATTTTTCCAGTTTTTGCCCATTCAGTATGATATTAGCTGTGGGTTTGTCGTAAATAGCTCTTATTATTTTGAGGTACGTTCCATCAATACCGAATTTATTGAGCGTTTTTAGCATAAAGGGCTGTTGAATTTTGTCAAAAGCCTTTTCTGCATCTATTGAGATAATCATGTGGTTCTTGTCTTTGGTTCTGTTTATATGCTGGATTACATTTATTGATTTGCGAATGTTGAACCAGCCTTGCATCCCAGGGATGAAGCCCACTTGATCATGGTGGATAAGCTTTTTGATGTGCTGCTGAATCCGGTTTGCCAGTATTTTATTGAGAATTTTTGCATCGATGTTCATCAGGGATATTGGTCTAAAATTCTCTTTTTTTGTTGTGTCTCATGGTACTGGTACCACAACAGAGAAATAGACCAGTGGAACAGAACAGAGTCCTCAGAAATAATACCACACATCTACAGCCATCTGATCTTTGACAAACCTGACAAAAACAAGAAATGGGGAAAGGATTCCCTATTTAATAAATGGTGCTGGGAAAATTGGCTAGCCACAAGTAGAAAGCTGAAACTGGATCCTTTCCTTACCCCTTATACGAAAATTAATTCAAGATGGATTAGAGACTTAAATGTTAGACCTAATACCATAAAAACCCTAGAAGAAAATCTAGGTAGTACCATTCAGGACATAGGCATGGGCAAGGACTTCATGTCTAAAACACCAAAAGCAACGGCAGCAAAAGCCAAAATTGACAAATGGGATCTCATTAAACTAAAGAGCTTTTGCACAGCAAAAGAAACTACCATCAGAGTGAACAGGCAACCTACAGAATGGGAGAAAATTTTTGCAACCTACTCATCTGACAAAGGGCTAATATCCAGAATCTACAAAGAACTCAAACAAATATACAAGAAAAAAACAAACAACCCCATCAAAAAGTGGGGAAAGGATATGAACAGACATTTCTCAAAAGAAGACATCCATACAGCCAACAGACACATGAAAAAATGCTCGTCATCACTCGCCATCAGAGAAATGCAAATCAAAACCACAATGAGATACCATCTCACACCAGTTAGAATGGCAATCATTAAGAAGTCAGGAAACAATAGATGTTGGAGAGGATGTGGAGAAATAGGAACACTTTTACACTGTTGGTGGGATTGTAAACTAGTTCAACCATTATGGAAAACAGTATGGCGATTCCTCAAGGATCTAGAACTAGATGTACCATATGACCCAGCCATCCCACTACTGGGTATATACCCAAAGGATTATAAATTACTCTACTACAAAGACACATGCACACGTATGTTTATTGCGGCACTATTCACAATAGCAAAGACTTGGAATCAACCCAAATGTCCATCTGTGACAGACTGGATTAAGAAAATGTGGCACATATACACCATGGAATACTATGCAGCCATCAAAAAGGATGAGTTTGCGTCCTTTGTAGGGACATGGATGCAGCTGGAAACCATCATTCTTAGCAAACTATCACAAGAACAGAAAACCAAACACCGCATGTTCTCACTCATAGGTGGGAACTGAACAATGAGATCACTTGGACTCGGGAGGGGGAACATCACACACTGGGGCCTATCATGGGGAGGGGGGAGGAGGGAGGGATTACATTGGGGAGTTATACATGATATAAACGTTATGCACATGTACCCTAGAACTTAAAGTATAATAAAAAAAAAAAATAAAAAAAAATAAATAAATAAAAAAATAAAAAAATAAAAATAAAAATAAAAAAATAAACAAAAAAACAAAATATATGTGTATAAATGGACTTTTACATTTTAAAAATTCCTAGGTTGTCTTTAAATGATAAATTATTTCCTATATTGTTAGAATTTATAATTTACACTTTATCAAAACAACATAAATATATCATAACTATTGGTAATTATTCAAAATAAAAGTGAATTTTATTGAAGATCCATTTATTAATGAGAAATGTATGGCTTTTTAAATAATTTGATTATGTCTCTATCGAGACATATTATTCTTAAAAAATAGAGTTTATCATCAGGTTTATTCTTTTTTTTTTTTTAGATGTGGACACTGAAAATCCCTGTTTATCTAAATAAATAAACTAGAAGGAGTTTATTATAGTCATTTTACCTAAATATTTGAGCACCTTCCCCATTGTAAGCCTAAAATTAGTTAGCAATCTTCACCAAAAGTGATTAGGGAACTTGATGACTTGCTCTTTCTATTTTATTGAAATCAGAAATTTACCTGACTTGCAAGAATTTTTGTCGTTGAATCATTAGAATCAATCACTTTCTTAAAATCAACACCAATATTTTGGATTATTTTGTTTGGTACCCCCGAATTTTTATATTCTAGGTATATGTCATTGTAATATTTGAGATCAATGAAAAATATGCTTTTTTTAGAAAGTAGGGGAAGGACTGTTGAAACAAAGGAGTTGAGACAGAAGAACCAGTGGGATGCCTTGATTGCATTGTTTCTCAAGCATATAAAACTTAAGAAATCATATATATGGAAATTGGGGAACTAGAAAATGATTCCCTTAAAATCAGTTTACTTGTGGGATATATAAATTTCTGTGTACAGTGTAACTCTGAGTGTGTATACTGTCTGAGAAAACCACTAACGTATTTCATTTAATCTTCACACAACTTTATGACAACTAAGCAATACCTTGGTTTTCCTGTTTATATAAACTTAACTATGTCTCTTACAGTAACACTGGCAATTTTAAGAAAATTGTTAGGCTGAGAGCGATGGCTCACACATGTAATCCCAGCACTTCTGGAGGCTGAGGCGGGCAGATTACTTGAGCCCAGGAGTTTGAGACTATCCTGAGCAACATGGTGAAACCCTGTCTCTACCAAAAATACAGAATTTAGCCTGGCAAGGCGACATGCACCTGTAGTCCCGGCTACCCCTGAGGTTGAGGTGGGAGGAGCGATTGAGTCTGGGAGGTCGATGCTGCAGTGAGCCAAGATTGCGCCCATGCACTCCAGCCTGGGCAAAAGAGTGAGACCCTATCCAAAAAAAAAAAAGGTGATTTATGGATTTATAAATCTCAGTATTTAAGTTAATATGTACTCTTTTGGTATTTGGAAATTTATGTTGACAGACTTATGTATTGCTAGAAAATTGATCAGCATTTCTGCATTCCTCAGCAGCACTGGCTATTCAAGCAATGCATAGCAGCTGTGTGGGAATATCAAGACCTTTGAATGATACAATCTTTATGTGCCCAGAGCTTTATTGAACACTTTATATGCATTCTTATTTAAATAACCCTGGAAGGTGGATATCGCTGGGCCCATTCTGCAGACTTAGAGACTCAAGTCTAGATACTTAAGAAACTTGCCAGAGTTTACATAACCACATTTCATAGTCTGGGTTCATACTCAGATCTTTCTCCAAAATGAACTTTTAGGCATTTTTATTAATGTCAGAGATTAACATCTGTCATATCTGTCTAAATATAGTATACTCATTAAATTCTAATAGTCTACAAGTGTCACTTACTAATCTAACATTTATTCTCTCTGGTTTTGAAAAGTTGCCAGTATACTCTTCTGTGACCCTTGTTAAAATGATGGGCCCATATTACCTGTTTCACTCAGTCTCTGTCTTGGAAAATTGAGTCAGATAGGTAAATTAGGGAAACATTCTTGGATTCGTTTCAAGGAACAAAAATGAGAGGCATCATTCAGGCGTTTTTCTTGAAGTGTAAGCATGCAGCTAGAAATGAAGCTGCCATCAATATAGTAATAAAAAAAATCTTATTTCTTACTGCCTTGGATAAACCATCTGAGCACTCAGTCTAACTGTGATGCCGAGAGCAACTTTGGATGTCCTTCTTTGTAATCCTAGTAAATTACAAATACCTGTGTTCCTGCGTATGTCTCACCTTTTTGAACAGCTTCATCTTTTTTCCCCAAAACAGCATCATCTCTTTTATAATTTCAACTGAACCTGCCAAAGCCTAGTAAGTAATTCAGATATGCTACCTTTTCATTAGGTGAGGAGAAAGAGAAGGACATTTTGAAGATGGCGAGGTAGGGAAGAAATTGAGATTTTAAAAAACCTATACTAAGTCCTTTCTGAAGTGAAAAAGGAGCTCACACTATTTCTCATTTCCCCTGGTTTACAACCAAACATGATATAATATAAATAAACAAAAATAAACAAGAAGGTTAAACTGTCTTAGCTCATATCTGTCATGATATGATGTGAGAAATGTTAATTAGTATGTATTAATTTGAAAAGAATTGTATTGAACAGAAACCACAAGTCCAAGGAATGTTCCTAATTAGTCTCAGTTCATTTAGCACATTTGGTTGATGACTGACTTGTTTGGATTATAAACATCTTAAAAGCAAGAGCCATTGTTTCTTTCATATCAACTCCTCCAGAATTTGTGAAAGTTTTAGGCACATAGTAGACATGTAAGAAATCCTATTTTATTCTTAATATTCAGCTGCATACAAGCAGAAGGATTTAGTGATTGGACTGGTTTTTTTGTTTGAGACAGAGTGCCACTCTGGCAGGCTGGAGTGCAGTGGTTGATCTCTGCTCACTGCAACCTTCACCTCCCAGGTTCAAGCGATTCTCATGCCTCAGCCTCCCGAGTAACTGGGATTACAGACTCACACCACCATGCCGGCTAATTGCTGATTTTTGTATTTTTAGTAGAGATAGGGTTTTGCGATGTTGGCCAGTCTGGTCTCAAACTCCTGACCTCAGGTGATCCATCTGCCTCAGCCCCGCAAAGTGCTGGGATTACAGGCGTGAACCACCACACCCAGCCTGAACTGACTTTTAATCTTTGCCAGCCATCTTGATTTTGCTGTTGAGCTTTTGGAAACTTAGTTAGAAATTCTAACTAATAGAATATAGGCCATTTTACTGTGTGTCAGGTCCTGGGAGCTTTTCACATATTATGCTATTTAATCAGTACAACAAACCAATCAGGTGGGCAAAAGTAGGGGGCTGTTTTATTGAAAGATAAACTGAGACACAGAAAAGTCAAGTAAATTCTATAACATCACACAGCTGGTATCCAGGTATATTGGAATCCCTACTGTCTGACTCTTCATACTGTACACTTAACCACTGTGCTTCAACTGCCCCCTCTGCCTTGCTCATTCTGTATTAATTTATTCTATTAAGCTTTTGTAATGTCTTAACATATTGTAGGATGAAAATATATAGTCACTTTTGTACTTAACAAAAAAATTGATGGAAAACAATCTATAAATATAACACTAAGATTAATCACTGTTTTAAAAAAATGCACAGTAATGACAGGTCACAATTACACTGTAAGTGGTCTAGTAAACCTCTCCATATTCCTATTAACCTCTGTGCTTCATGCATTTCTCATATTAATATACTGAGAAATAACACAAAGAAACATATGTACTTTTCAAGGCAGATGCCAAAGGTTTAATGGATCAAATTATTTCTGTGTTGGATTTTTATTCAATAGTTCCAAACATTTGGTCTTTTTCTTTAGTTTACTCCAATACTAAAATGGAGTTATAAATTTCTCTATTAAGTAGTTAAAATGAAAACATAATAGAAATGAGTTAGGCCAACAACAATGCCTTGTGTCATTGAAATGTATTTTCACCCTAGTGTTCCCAGTTCCCCAAACCCTTGTTTTAATAGCAAGTTATGCTAGATGAGGGTGTGGTAATATTTTGTAGAAATTGTGTGTGTGTGTATGTGTGTGTGTGTGGCTGTTTGTTCCTTGTACATTATTTGAAATCACTCCCAAAGACCTTTCTTTAGTTTCACCATTTTTATATAGGCTTGTGATATGGTTTGGCTGTGTCCCCACCCAAATCTCATGTTGAACTGTAGTTCCCATAATCCCCATATGTCATGGAAGGGACCCAATGGGAGGTAACTGAATCGTGAGGGCAGTTACCTCCATGCTGTTCTTATGATAGTGAGTGAGTTCTCACCAGATCTGATGGTTTTATAAGGGGCTTTTCCCCCACTTCACTCTGCACTTCTCCTTGCTGCCACCATGTGAAGAAGGACATGTTTGCTTCCCCTTCTGCCATGACTGTAAGTTTCCTGAGGCCTCCCCAGCCCTGCAGAATTGTGAGTGAATTAAGCCTCTTTCCTTTATAAATTACCCAGTCTCAGGTATGCCTTTAATAGCAGCATGAGAACAGACCAACACAGCTTATAATACAGCAGAGGTCACTGAATCAGTACATCAGTTGTACTGATTACAGCAGAGGTAAAAAGTCACCTGAGGAGCTTTTCAAATACACTGATTCTTGGAATTGGAGCATCTAATTCAGTAGATCTGTGTTAAGGCCAGGCATATATATTTTCAATCAGCATCTCAGAGGATTCTGATACATGCAACTTTAGTCCCCACTCTGAAAGGAAAAAAAATAAAACCTAATTTGGGGTATGACACATTATAAGGTAATATAATTTTGTGTAATAAAAATTTAAGAGGTTTGCTTTAAGGAGAATGAAATGAAAAAATGTATCTTTGGTAGGTTAAATTTAGTCAATGATCATTCTAGTACTAGTAATTCAAATACAGGAATTTAGGTTTTAAGTGATTGGACACTCAGGTGTATTCTCCAAAAGTCTCACTAAAATATATGAAGACATAGAGGATAAACAAAAATGTAATGAAATGGGAGAATTGCCTGAGCCTAGGAGACAAAGGTTGTGGTGAGCTGAGATTATGCCACTACACTCCAGCCTGGGTGACAGAATGAGACCGTCTCAAAAAAAAAAAAAAAAAAAAATTAAAGGAACAACAAAAAGTTGACTTTCAGCCAGTTGTCAGAATGGCCAAGAAATTTTCACAATTATTCTATTTCATGAACTTCACATATGGATTTAAACTTTGAGTGATGGGATTCAGCAGTAGTAGTCCTTCTTTACTATTCCTAATTTCTGGTATTTCTGAGAGTGTGTATATATGCTTGTATGCATCAAAGAGCAATTAAAAGGATACTATAATAAGTGGTTCAGGTTTAGTTTTTTGTGTTTGTTTTCTCAACTACAAATAGATAAAAATAGAGAAATAAAGCACTTGGCACTTTCATACCTACTTTAAGGCAAGCAGAATTGCTCTTGTTCTGATGCCATAGGATAGAACCTACTGTGAAGGAAGCCTCTTCATTTCTCTTCATTTCTGTGAGCAAGCAGTTGTTGGAAGTAATGTCTAATGTTTAAGAGGTCTAATTTGCAGAAGCCATGATCTTCAAGTAGAATCAGAGCCTTCAAGATTCCTGTCTATTTACTGTGAACTTTGTAGTTTACATATATCCCTTCTATACAGTGTCAGAGGTCAAGGCAAGGAGGAAAAGTTAAAACCCTCCACCTTTAGTCTTGTAGAGTCCCATGAAAGTCTGCTAGATTCTGCCAATTTGGCTTTGATCCAGAACCATTAGCATCAATGTTGTGTGTGTCTCTAGTCCTGAAAAGGGGATTTACCCAAACAAGCAGACAGGAAAAGCAGGGCAATTCACACTGGGTTGAAATAAGAAGATACAGAACAGATAGTAAAATAAGTGAGAAATGGAAAGAAAATACAGAATCAAAAATAGAGTAGCACAAATAAAATACACATTGCTGTTGTGACAGAGCAGAATTGAGATCATGGAAAATTGAATGTGTTGTGAAGGATAGCCACAGGAATTTCTCCAGAAAATGTAGAAAAATAAGACAGAATAATCAAAATTATGAAAGAGAAGGTGACAATCAGATAACCCAAAATGAATTCATGATAAAGTTCCAGGATGGGAGTGGGGGAGCAGTATAATTAATATACATTTATATTCATAAGTGAAATTGATCTAAAACTTTTATTTGATGCTTTAAAAAATTGACTAGCAATTAATTTTATATTAATTGCTAGGAAATTAAATTCAACAGCACATTAAAAGATGTAACCATCTTGACCAAAGAAGAATATTCCAGTAATGCAAAGATGGCTTAATATTATGAACATTATTAAAATAATATACTATGTAACTGTATTCAATATGAAAAAACTTAATCCTTTGAAACGATCTGGAAACTCATCCTAAAATTTCAGTATCAGTTTCTGTTTAAAATCGTAGAAGACTAAAAGTGGTTTATGATAAATATTAATATTGAGGATATACATCTTAAATCAAAAATCAAACTCACACTTAATGAGTGAGTTTACTATTAAAAATAGTTCCATTAAAATAAAAGTTAAGACAAAGATATATACCATGAACATTGTTATTTAATATTGTTGTGAAAGTTATGTCTGACACATGTAACATGAAAGAAGTGACATATTTTTCTAGAAAATACCATTATTGTATCTCTGTTCATATACCTAGGAAATGTAAAGAGGTATTTTAAATCTCAGAATTAATTAAAGTATAAGACAGTGAGATGATAATGGTGATGCTTAAGCTTTATATCAGCTGTCTTTTATTAAGGAGATTTTGTGTACCAGGCTCTGAGTTAGGCAGCTTGCACAAAGAATTTTATAAATGAGAAAAATGGTACCAAGGCCTGAGGTTCATTGGTATTTGAGGTCAGATCTGACTGATTCCAAGGCTTATACTCTTGGACCCAGTGTTCCACTGTACAGTACACATACAAACAATTGTTTTCCTATACACCAGCATTCAAACTAGCAAAAACAAAGTATAAAACACTCATCCTTAAATAATATATGGTACTGAAAGAAACAACATAACTACTTCAGCATAGAGAAGCAGCTTTGAATATATGGCAAAACACGGTATGTTCTTATAGTAAAAGACTCATAGTAAATATGGCATTTATTTCAAATTAAGTTATATTATATGGCATTTAGTTCAAATTAAGAAATAAATAAGGCATTTATTTCAAATTAAGTCAATTACAAAATTGAAATGAGCTTTTTTTCTAAGATATGTAAAATTATTTTAAAATTTAGGAGCAAGAGGGAAAGGAAAAAATTACTAAGCAACTTTTTCAACTAGATAAAAGGTGAAAAAGGACATACATAGCAGATTATTTAAACCAATTTCAAAACTATAATAACTAAGACAATGTTTTCTGGCACAAGTACCAGTAGATTAAACCAACGGAACAGAAAACTCTGAAATAGTCTTGGTATTTCCAAGAATAGAATATCACATATAAAACAAGACCCTCAAACCAATTGTCAGGGGGAAAAAAAAGATGTTTTATAAAACAGATAGTCAATGGATAAATTAGCTATTTATTTAGAAAAAAGCCTAAGTATTAACTTTTCTTCATACTATATATCAAAATAAATTATAGACTAAAATTTTAACAATTGTACTAAATTAAACTATTAAAGAAGTGAGAAAAAAGATAAGTATATGTTTATCCTAATTGAAAATCATTTCACCATAAAGACACATGCATACATGTGTTCATCACAGTATTCTTCACAATAGCAAGGACATGGAGCCAGCCTAGTTGCCCATCAGCAGCGGACTGAATAAAGAAAACGTGGTATATAAACACCATGGAATACTACACAGCTATACGAAAGTGAAATCATGGCCTTTGCAACAACATGGATGAAGCTAGAGGCCATTATCCTAAGCAAATTAACTCAGAAGCAGAAAACCAAATACTGCTGTCACTCAGAAACGGGAGCTAAACACTAAGTGCACATGGACACAAAGAAGGGAACAATAGACACTGGGGCCTATTTCAGAGAGCGGAGGTAAGGAGGAGGGTGAGGATAGAAACTACCTATGATGGTTACCTACGTGACAAAATTCTCTATACACCAAACCCATGCAACATCCAATTTACCAGTGTAACAAACCTGCACATGTACCTCTTGAACCTAAAATAAATGTTGGCAAGAAAAAAAGTTGAATTTTGTTTTAAAAACTTTATACTAGCAAATTAGCTTCTGTCTAGTCAAATAAACTAGTGCATCTAGAAAATATATGATTTTCTGTTTTTGTCTATTAGAGTCATAAAATGGTATTAATGTATTTCCTAATATTAAACAACCTCTGCATCCCTGAAAAAAAGAGAAAGTGGTAAAGGAAAGCTTTGTAAAGATGAAATAAATGGAAAAAAATCAGTGAAAATATTGCAAATATGTGACTTCATATTATCTTAAAATTTTTATATATCAAAAAAACAAACAAAATTATAAGATGAATATAAAACAGTGTTCATAAGACAACAATAATGCAATTGCTTCAGAATCGAGGTCTATGACTTCTCATTCAGAGAGGATCACGTCGTAAAATAGCTGTATCCTCAACAAAAGCTTTGTAGTCAACACAGTAACACCAGTGAGTTTTCTCTTATAACATCCCTCAGTGTAGGTTTAATATCAAGCATAATATCAAGTGGTAAGTCAATAAAAGCAACTCTGAGCTGCTCTGGCTTAAAATAGAGATAGATTTTTAAAGTTGTTTGAGCAATAGATGGAAAAAAAACCAATAACTTATGTGCAAAAACTCTTAAAACTCAGTTTGCAGAGACATGCAAAGTGAAGCATTGGTGAGCTGTTTTTGAGTATCAAATTGGTAAAATATTCAAAGGCAATGTGTAATTCAAAGATAATGATGAGGTAGATAATTTTATACCCTACTCGTGGTGTTGCACTTTGTTACACATCATGGGGGAAAAAATTAAAATTATTCCCTGTGTGCCCTAATTGATGTCATTTAGGGATGTTCCTTAGCTTATCTGTATTAAACTCTCTATTTCTGGATCCCATACATTTCTCACCCTTAGTATATTTACTTGTTTTTCTGGGACTTAGTTTGATAACTTCCTGAGATATTCAAAGCATTCTGGGAAACTTTAGATAAAATTTGCATATTTGAAAATGTTTTTATTCTATCCTCATACTTAATAATTTGATTGGGTATAAAATTTTATATTGAAAACAATTTTTAATTAAGTATTTATAGCCAGTATTCCAGTTTCTTCTATCAGTTATAGAGAGGGCTGATCTCATCTGTTATCTGCTCTTTGATTTAAATTATATATACACACATGCATATATATATACACATTTGTATATTTTCTCCCTTTCAAATTATTTTATCCTTTTGGTAGGATCTACTCTTTATCTCTTGTGATCTGGTTTTCACAACCTGGATTTTCCTTTTAATTTCTTGTTTTACTCTCAGCTCTTTTCTATGTGGAACGTTTTATTTTTAGGTCTGGAAATTTTCTGGTCTTATCTTTTTATCATTTTTTCTTCTCCATTTTCTCCATTCTTTCTTTTAGTCATTCTCCCCTCTAATTTCTGTTGTTTTGTTTCTCCTATATGAATTTTGCTTTCTCTTTTGGGAGATTTCTTTGATATCATACCTGTAACTTATTTGTTATTGATTGTTATATTTTAACTTTTGTACAACTCTTTCTACTTTTTGATAGTTTTTTAAATAATTTTTTATTTATAATCGAACAATAATCATATATTTTTATGGGGTGTGTGGTGATGTTGCAGTGCGCGAATACGTTGTATAATGATCAAATCAGGGTAATTACCATATCCATCACTCTAAGCATTTATCATTTCTTTGTGGATATAAAATTTAAAATATTCTAGCTATCTTGAGATAGACACTATATTGTTATTTGCTGTAATCACCCTACTGTGTAATGAAACAACAGAAATTTTTCTTCCTAACTGTAACTTTGTATTCATTGACTAACCTATCCAGGCCCCTGCTCCCCTGACCCCTCCCCAGTCTCTAGTAGCCACTTTTCTACTCTCTACTCTCATGAAATCAACTTTTTTATATTCCACATGTGAGTGAGTTCATGTAGTATTTGTCTTTCTCTGCCTGGCTTATTTCACTTAACATAATACCCTCCAGGTTCATCCATGTTGCCACAAATAAAAGGATTTCATTCTGTTTTATGGCTGAATAGTATTCCATTGGGTACATACCACATTTTCTTTCTTTATCTATAGATGGCCATTTAGTTTGATTCCATATCTTGTCTGTTGTGAATAGTGCTACAATAAACATAGGAGCACAGATATCTCTTCAGCATATTGATATCATTTTCTTTGGTGGTTTCTTTTGATTGCATTCTTATCTTTTGGAGGCAATGCATTCTATACTGTCTCTGAAGATGTTAACTATGTTTGGTTTTTTCTTACAGTTTCTCTTTAATGCATATATAAATCTCTATATCTTCTCCCTTATTCATTTATTTATTTTGATTATTTGTTTTGGTTTCTCTAGTTCATGTAAAAAAATCTTCTGAAATGTCTGGGGATTCAAGACATCCTCAATTTAGTTTTTAAGTGTGAGACATTAAAAAGTTGATTGGAAGACTTGAGTATGTGAGTGAAGTTTAACAGCTAGGGAGCTTTATTGCAGAGGAGATTGAGTGGTAAGCTCTTTCTTTCACTGTGGCTAACAATGTGAGTATCTTCAGATCTTTCTTAGATATATCCTCAGATCTCCTATCATGAAAGCAATGTGCATTTCTGTAAAAAAGAGATCGGGGGATGAATGGTAGTCCCAGCTTTCAATATGCAGACTTTCATTTCCCTGCTTTCAGTTTCCTGTCTCAATTACAGCCTTCCACTAGTTTGATATCTCTAGTACACTTCTATAAAAATTAATTTCTGGTTCACGCCTGTACTCCTGACATCTTGGGAGGCTAAGGTGGGCGGATCACCTAAGGTCAGGAGTTCGAGACCAGCTTGGCCAACATGGTGAAACCCCATCTCTACTAAAAATACAAAAATTAGCCAGGCATGGTCATGCACACCTGTCGTCCCAGCTACTTGGAGGCTGAGGCAGGGGAATCGCTCGAATTTGGGAGGCAGAGTAACAGTGACCCAAGATCACACCATTACACTCCAGCCTGGGTGACAGAGTTAGACTCCATCTCAAATAAATAAACAAACAAACAAACAAATCTCTGTCTCCAGTGGACCACTAGAAACCTGATTGCACAAGGTTGTGGTGGGAACTGGGGTCCAGTTGGCTCTACATACCATCTTCAGACAATCTTCCCATTTTGCCCACTGTGCCTCCCTGCTTGCACGGTACTCTCCGTTCCCCTGTCTTTAGCTGCCTTTTTGGGAGTTCTACGTGTTGAATGTTCTCTTTTTCTGCTAAGTCAGTAATCATTTTACAGTCTGCTTTTCATCTTCCAAAACTTCTCATATACGTGTGGGGAATCTGCCATGCTTAAACAAAGTATGGGTTATGCTTAATATAATTTAAAGAACAATCCCTTGGAAATTGTAATATCAGAATCTAATGTCTTACAGATTCACCACTATGCTCACTACCTGGCTGACAGGATCATTCATATCGCAAACCTCAGCATCATGCAATATACTCATGGAGGAAATCTGCATGTCCATCCCCTGAATCTAGAATCAAAGTTGACTTTTTTTAAGAAGTTGTACATTTTAAAAGTCAGTTTCTGCCATTCAGAAGCTCGAGTTTAGTGTCTACAAAGAGCTGTGTAAAAAAAAATAATTTTTATGAAAGACCATTGTCTCAGTAAGAGTGTAATATATATTTGTGTATATGTGTTAGTGTGTGCATATATATCTACACACAATTAAAATTGATACACTGATAGTAAATTTCATTGTCCAAGAAAAGCAGATTATTCTCTGTACTGTCAGAATTCAGGGTTATAGATTTCTCTAACCCTTTACATCATTACTATATAACAGAAAACTTTGTTTCTTCCTAAATGATGCTTTCTTTTCAATTATACACATCAGATTATCCTCATTTGGCTGTCCTCATTTTTCTCTGCACATTTTTGAAACTTTTAGAGGGGAGAAACAACAGGAAATCTGTTTGGGGGTTTAATAAAACCACCAGGTAATTTGACATAATTGCAGCTCTGATCTGTGACTTTTTAAGTCTAGGCATTGAGTTAAGAACATGAAGAAACATTGAACTATAACAGCATAGTCGTGTGCCGGCACGCTATCAACAACAATGGCACACCTCTGTCCCTGTCCATTTACCTTCTGTAGTTTCTGGTTGTTCTGCCCTGAACTTTAATGTGATAAGGGGCAATCAGACAGTAAATGTAACTTTTAAAAATTGGATTATCAGAAAACAGATTTGTTATAGATTGGCACATTACCTTGGGCTTTTCTGGTACTTTCTTATGAGATGAAACCCCTGAGTAGGCAAACTTTCATTAACATTTCTGGTAGTTACTAGTAGTTAGGTATTGCTCAAGGCAGAAAGAAACATTTCAGAATAATGAAAATGTTAAACACAATCGAGAAATTCTTTTTAATCTTTGCATTTCCTGGAACAGACTGAATCATGAGACGAATTGACAGTAAACACTTACATTGGCACATTAGTCAGAGTTAGTCACATAAGGTGAACTAGGCAATCACAAACTAAATAAATAGATCAGAAATCCCAAAGAAAAAGGGCTAAATATAGTAGAATGCTCAGAAACAGCAATGAGGATGCATGGTGTGAAGTAAGTTGAATAGGAGAGTGAACAATTGACAATGAGGTTGGAGGACTAACCAGAGATCATGTAGGCCCTGCATGGATTTGGGGATTTAGTCTAATTTTTAAGGTACTTATATGATCTAATTTCAATTTCTGAATAAATGGGCACCATGACTATGTGTAGCAGACAGACTATACAGCATAAGAATGGAGACAGGGTAATTATTTTTAAAGCTAATTCAGGAATCTAAGCAAGAGACTGTTATGGTTTAGACCAGTGTGGTAGCAATGGAGGAGTTGGAGGAGGGAGAATGTTGTGTTCAGAATATGTTTTAGAGAAGGTCAATGGGATTAACCGATGGGTTGAATGTGTGATACAAGAGGAAAGGGAATTATGAATATAACTTCAAATAGTTTGGGCTGAGCATTTGAACAAACAGTAGTGCCATTTTAAGTAAACTCTGGAGAACAGCTTCATGGCAAAAGAGTAAGAGAGGGGGATCAATAGTTCATTTCTGATTTGAGGGGCATTTTCTTTGTTTGTTTATTTGTTTTGTGTTTTTTGTGTTCCCTTTTTCTTTTTTTTAATTTCAACCTTCATTTTAGATTCAAGAGTACACATGCAGGTCTATTACACGGGTAAATTGCGTGACGCTGGGGTTTGGGATATGAATGATCCTATCACCCAGGTAGTGAGCATAGTGCCCAGTAAATTGTTTTTCAACCCATGCCTCCTTTCTTTCCTCCCTTTCTCCTCTGGTAGTCCCAAGTGTCTGTTGTTCCCATCTATATGTCCATGTATATCCAGTGTTTACCTTCCACTTATAAACAAGAATATGCAATATTTGGTTTTCTGTTCCTGCGTTAATTCACTTAGGATAATGGCCTGCAGATGAAACCAGGTTGCTTCAAAGGACAGGATCTTATTCTTTTTTATGGCTGCATAGTATTCCATGGAGTATATATGCCAGATTTTCTTTATCCAATTCACTATTGATGGTCACCTGGGTTGTTTCCATGTCTTTGCTATAGTGAATAGTGCTGTGATGAGCATAGAAGCACCTGTGTCTTTTTGGTAGAAAAATTTATTTCCCTTTGGATATATACCCAGTAATGGGATTGCTGCATCAAATGCTGGTTCTGTTTTAAGTTATTTGAGAAATCTCCAAATTGCTTCCACAGTGACTGAACTAATTTACATTCTCACCAACAATGTATAAGCATATAAATATAAGCATGCCCTTTTCTCCACAACCTCACCAGTATCTGTTGTTTGTTGACTTCTTTTTTTTTTTTTTTTTTTTTTTTTTGAGACCGAGTCTTGCTGTGTTGCGTTTGTTGACTTCTTAATAGCCATTCTGACTAGTGTGAGAGTGGTTTTGATTTGCATTTCTCTGATGATTAATGATGTTGAACATTTTTTCATTTTTTCATTGTTGCCCACTTGTACGTCTTCCCTTGAGAAGTGTCTGTTCATGTCTTTGGCCAGCTTTTTAATGGAATTATTTATGTTTTGCTTGTTGACTTGTTTAAGTTTCTTATAAATTCTAGATATTAGACCTTTGTAGGATGCATAGTTTGCAAATATTTCCTCCCATTCTGTAGGTTGTCTGTTAAAACTATTGGTAATTTCTTTTGCTGTGCAGAGGCCCTTTAGTTTACTTAGATCACACTCATCAATTTTTGTTGTTGTTACAATTGCTTTTGAGAACTTACTCATAAGATTTAAATATAAGACCTCAAACTATGAGAGTCCTAGAAGAAAACCTGGGAAACACCATTCTAGACATCAGCCTTGGGAAAGAATAGTTCTTTTTGGATATGTTGGACTTAAGACATCTTATCAGACATCCAAATGAAGATACAGATTAACTAGCTGGATATTTAACCCTGAAGTTCAAGGAGAAGAAAGAACTAAATACATAAATTGAACCTTCATGCCATAGACATGATATAAAAAGTCATGGAACCTGTTGAGATAAACTTAAGAAATGCATACAGATAAAGAAAAAAAGAGGTCCAATGACTATTTTAGCATTATATGAACAGGATGAGTAAGAAGATGCAGCAAAAGAAGCTGAGAGGAAGAAGATCAGGAGAAGGCATGTGCAGTGAGATAGCTATGCACATGTCTATGCCCCAAGGAGAGAGGAAGCTAAGAGGAAGCTGACTCATCATAGAAAAGAACTGAAAGAATGTTTCCTGGAAAGAGGAAGGATTGCGATAAATTAATCTTCAAGATTTTAGGCTTATAAATAATTGGCAAACTGTTATCCACCTCTTCTAGAATCTAAATCTTGCTCCTTTTAAGGTGTGTGCATTCTTATAGGAAATAGATGACATATACTCAAACAACTCAATTTTTAGAAATTTCAAAATTTCTAAAGCCACTTTCACATACTCGTGATAACCCTGAGTGACAAATGTTTGTAAATACTATTACCCAGAGTATACAGGTAAAGGAAAATAAGGTAAACAAATCTGCCCAAAGGCAAATAGACCACTGCAAAGTGACAAAATTGGGAGTAGAACCCCTTGCCTTCTGAATCCTAGATTCTTATTTTTTTCACTCCACCACCTATTGCAGTAGAAAAGTTGGTACCTGTCAAAGGAGCAATTCAAAGATCTGTAGGAGCTCCATGGAGGGAGTGATCACTTCTTACTGGAAGGATCAGGGAAGACTTTGTGGGAGAGATAAATTAACTAAAACTGGAAGAAGGAATATGATTCCAGGATAAAAGTTACCTAGTCATAGTATTCAGTGCTCTGGATGATTTTGTCCCAGCTTGCATCTCCCCTTATCTGTTGCCATCCCCTGCCATTGCCCCAGGCCATGATCAACCTTACTGAGCTACTCACACTTTTACCTAATGCCAAGCTTGCTCTTGCTTCTATACCTATGGTACCTACAAACATACTGCTCCCTTAGACACAGAGGCATTTCTACCTTTAGAACCAACCTCTCAGTCCAGTATTTTCCTTACAGTCTACAAACTACTTTAGAAGCCTCTCCCTCTGATTCCATGCATCTTACGCATCCTGTGCATCTCTCTCATGTTTATATCATATTCCATATATAATTTCTTGTCTGTGAACTTCAAGGGATCAGGGACTTGCCTGGCATATAATTGATGCTTAGACCCACACACTAGGATGCAGTGGTTACCAGCACTGATCACTTCTTGACACGCTAGAGCAACTTCCTGTGTAACAGAACATATTATATTGGTCCAAAAGTAATTGTGCATTTTGCCATTGAAAGTAATGTCAGAAACCGCAATTACTTTTGCACCAACATAATAATAACTGCTCGATGGATTTCTGTTTCTGTTATTATCATTATGAATGAGTATTTATACTTTGGTTCATATTGTTTTGTATTAGTCCATTTCACCTTGCTATAATGGAATACCCAACACTAGGTAATTCATAAAGAGAAGAGGTTTAATTGTTTCATGGTTCTATAGACTCTAAAAGAAGCATAGTGCTGGCATCTGCTTCTAGTGAGGACCTTAGGAAGCTTCCAGTCATGGGGGAAAATAAAAGGAGAGCAGATGTGTCACATGGCAAGAGGGGGCACGAGAGATGCCAGGCTTTTTAAAACAAGCGGCTCGAGTGTGAAATAATAGATTGCTAGAATTCATGCATTACCACAGGGATGGCACCAAGTCCTTCATGACAGATCTGCCCCCATGGCCCAAATATAACCCACTGGGCCCCGCCTCTAACATCAGGGATTACATTTCAACCTGAGATTTGGAGGGAACAAATACACAAACAGTATCATGTTCCAGGTTCCTTGAATATAGATGTATATATCCAAATTAATATTTATTTTTCTCATTTTTATTATTTAAAATGTAAGCTGCTAAAGTAAATATTGCCTTAACTTTATGGTGTATAAAATCTCCTGTTTGGCACAATAGGCATCAAAGAATAATTCACAGGCTGTGATGATAATAATTTAGAGTCTTGTTCTTTCTTCAAAAGTAAATGTTTCCTTCAACTTTACCCCGAAAATTCAACAGGAAAATTGAAATGATGACTTGTGAGCTTTTTGTCATATATACATTTCATTAAACATTGCCTTATCCCTGGAAAATTATTACTAAATAATTTTGTTTCAGAATTGTACAGATATCAAGAAATATTGGGGCTTCAGGGTTTCAAATAATGCAACTGACATATCAGACAAGCAAGACACTTGCATTTTAATATGTGTGAACTCATGCAAGAAAGAGAATGGGATTGAGAGAGCTGGATAAATGTCTTACAAAAAGCAATAAACATACAAATCCTCCAGGAAAACTGGTGCAGTAATTTAATCACATATTGACAATATCTATATTCCTAGATAAATGCAAAAAGACTTTCCAATTTATAAATAGCTTACCACCTTCCTTAGTCCTCTCTCCACACTGTTTAAAGTCCTTGGCAGGTAAACACACAAAAGCAAAGATTTACACTTTAAAGGTTAACTACCATTTTGCAGTCAGTATGGAGGTAATTGTACTATATTAAAAAGTGCTATCTTGTGAGAGGGAGTAGTTTAGTTGGAGTATAGACGAATAGCTAGTCTGTGCCTCTAACATATTTTATATAATTCTGTATTGATTTTCTGCATTCCTTTTTTGCAAAGATTTTAGGATCAGAAAATACTGAGTTTCACCCTTGGCCTTGTTGGGCCCATGGCAAACTATATTTTGAAAGGCTTGAACAGTTAGAGAATTATGTTTCTAAAATTTATCTTTTTGCTGAATGAATACTATTTAAAAATTTGACTTAAAACACATTTAGTTTTGAAAATTGTATGTCATAACATTAAAATACAGTCATCTCCAAGTTGTTTGAAATAACTATTTGGCATTTAATGAAAGGAAACATCCCACATTTCTGTCTCTTCTTTAATTTTATAGTATCACCTGTAAAATGCCCTTATTTCTGATTCCCTTAGGCAACTTTAGGGTTGAAAGTTTTGTACATTGACTTCAGCTTAAATATAATTTAACATTTAATTGCCACTCTTCTCTGAAACTGAAAACACACTTGGTTTATTTTAGCACAACTGAAAATAAAGACCAGTGATAGGCCACATCCTATTTATCTGATCTCAGAGACACCTTATAATAGAAAGTTCAGGGTTCTGGTTGTTAAATATTCTAAAGGAGTCATTCATGTAAGTGCAATCAGAAAGATATGAAATGGCTTGTAGTAACGTATCGTTTCCTCAGTCAAAAAGAAAAAAGCTTGAAATGGGTGAAGATCACTATGTCATTAATCTACTTAAAGATTAACCTTTTTAAACAGCCAAGATTTGTAACATACTTGTTCTTATTCAAAGTTCAATTGTGTTCAGTACCATGGAAAGTTTTATGATTGAATATATGTAATTATAGTATATAGAGATTTAAAAATAACTCAAGGGATTGAACAAAGTTTTCCAGTAGTTAATCATTAATGAAGATCTTAAATCTGTACTTTAAATACAGACAAAACTAGTTATAATGATCTCATTAGTGCCTTATTAAGGTTATCTATTTTAGTATTTGTCAGGAGAATTCAGATGGAAATGAACTTCTTAACATGTTTAGGAGAGGTTGATGATCGTTTACCCAGTTAAAAGATATACCAAAGCTGATTAATTGTTGTGCAAATAAAGATTCAGACTAGAAGCAACAGAATAGCTAAATGCCACCGATTCTAAAAATTAATTTTCATGCTTGTGATCTCTGCCATGTTTTTGTTTGTTTTTATTCATGAGGCCAGAAAATATTTTTTTAAATATAGATGAAGTTGGAGAAAAAGTAGAGAAAAAATAAACAAGACTGTGAGTTTTATTTTCCTAGGACTTGGCTGAGTGTCAAATTGAATCAAGACCTTTCACAGGTGTTCAAAACTTGAGTTTTTAAAAGAGAAAAATGTGCTGGCTTGCCTTTGACAAAGTCTGTTGCCCTAAGTTCAAATTGCAGAAAGAATAAAATTTTTCAGAAAGAGGCTAGCAATTATCTTACGGTATCAGTTTGCTCTTAAAAAGGAACACTGTGATATAAGGGCAAGTGAAGCTGCAGTTATTGATATAAATATACTTCAGGGAGAAGAACAGAGTGAATGTCATATCATCAGGGAACATACTTGAGATCAATTATTCAAAGTGTGGAAGTCCTTCCATTCGAATATTGTGATTCAATAGTTCACCAAGTGGGAGAAAGGAGAATGCAGCTATTTGAGGATGTGGTAAGGTAGACAACAGTAGTGAATAGGGACTAAATTGAAAATGATCTATATATTTATGCCCTGGTAATTTCTTCTCTCTATTGTTTTAATCTGCATTAACAAAACATGCTTTTATGGGGTTTTCAAAATATAGTATCTGGCAGAGTATGGAGAATATGCAGATTTCTTGAAAAAGATTGAATTTAAAATAGCAATCTCTCTTTGATCTTTATTACAATTTTTCCTCCAGTGCACATTACCTCTTCTAAGAGGACAGGTGAGGCTTTGATAAGTATCACCATATCTGATTGATCTCTAAAGCCCAAAGAACCTACTTGCCTAGTTTTTCTGAGCTGGTCCTTTTTTTTCTAATTCCACAAGATTATCGCTGGGAATACTGCAATTAACTTCTTCCTGATTTTATTTTATTTCTCTCCCTTCTCCTGTCCATTCTCTACACTACATTTAATTTTCTTTTATTTTCACAATCCTTGTTAATGATGCCCACAAGCTCATTCCTAAGAACCTTTCTATCCTTAGTTTTCCCTGCCTGCCTGCCCCCAGGCTCAGCTGTGCTCCAGTCAGAGCTAACTGTTCTACTCTCCAATGCACCATGGTCCCCACACCCCCTGCCTTATCTCTTGTCTGAGGAAATCCCAGCTTCCTTCAACATGCAAACAGACCTTCTCTATGAATTCTTTAGCTGATACTTTCAGTGTGTTTCTGTCAAATGACTTATCATCTCGTGTGGTTATTGCATTTCTCTTTTAGTAGTTTGAAAGTTCTTTCAGCACAGAAATGTCCTCTTGGTCATTTTTTAAATCTTGAATTAGCAAAGTACCTGGTATATAGTAGTAGGCACACAATAAACACTTGGGGGATGAACAAAAGAGGCAGATATTAAGAGCAGAAATCTTCCTGAATAAATTTGCTCGAAATAAGAGTTTGTGAGATAACTTACATAACTAACTTCTCCTTAAACTGTTTAAATAGGCAAGGATGGCTCTTTAAGAACATAACTGGACAAAGTGTATCTTTGTCCTTCTCACTTTTACTTCCTCTTTTAGCAGACAAATTCCCGGTGTTCACAGCACCTTTCTGCATTTGAGACAAACATTTTTCTCCCCAACTCTACCCTTAGGTAGCAATTGTTTATATATGAAATATTTTCTGGCCCCACACTTGCAGCAGAACTTACTAGCCCCATGTTTTACCCTCTCACAACCTTTAGAGCACAGGTCCATACGAATGGGGAATGGTGTAAATGCTATAGCTAATGATCTTTCATAGAAAATGTGTGTGTGTGTGTGTGTGTGTGTGTGTGTTTTTTTAATTAGATTCTTCTAGATTTAACACAGGAATAGCTTGAATGAGAAATATCAGCACTTGATTCAGATATTGCAAGGACACAGAGTTGGGGAAGGGAAGAATAAAAAATTATAGTTTATACACATTCTACTGGAATATTATAATGCCTCTCAACCACAAGATGACCATATATCTTTCCTTTGGGAAGACTAAACCCATTCTCCCATTGTTTATGAATTTAGACTCCTAATTGGAGATTGTTAGTGATTCTACTGCTTTCTTTATTACTTTTCTTCCTTCCTCTTTTCCTTTAACAAATAGAGTGCTTTCTATATGACACTCTGCTGAAATGGCATGAAGGAAACATACATGGCCCCAGGCCTTCATGGTGCTTATAACCTATGTCTCTCTGAAAAGCATCTGAAATATGGAAGAGTTTACAGTTCTTCATTTGAGCCAAATGATGTGACATAATATCATACGCTTTTCAGACGGAATTTGGGCAGTTAAATCTTATCATAAATTTGCTGATGAAGTAATTTACCTGAAAAGATAATGAGCGCTGTGGACTGAATTGTGTCCCTCCCTCTGAAGTTCATATGTTGAAGCCCTAACCTCCTAACCTCCAATGTGACTGTATTTGGAGATAAGGCCTGTGAAGAGGTTCTGAACGTTAAATGAAGTCCTGAGGGCGGGTCCCTAATGCAATAGGACCGGTGACTTTATAAGAAGAGGAAGAGACACCAGAGGTCTCTCTCTGCTATGTGAGTGAGGACACAGTGAGAAAGCAGCCTTCTCCAAGCTAGGAAGAGACCCCTCACCAGGAATGAATCAGCCAGCACCTCAACCTCAGACTTCCCAGCCTTTAAAACTGTAAGAAATAAATCTCTGTTCATTATAAATTACTCAGTGTTTGGTATTCCGTTATAACACTATAAAATGGACTAAGACAGGAAATTGGTACTGAGAAGTGTGGCTGCTGCTGTAACAAATATCTGAAAATGTGGAAATGACTTTAGAACTGGGTGATGAGTAGAGGCTAGAACTGTTTGGAGGAGAAGGCTAGAAAAAGCCTAGGTTTCCATGAATGAGCTTTTAGGACAATCCTGGTGAGGGCTCAGAAGAAGACAAGAGCTACAGGGAGAGCCTAAATCTTCTTAGGGATTACTTAGGTGGTCATAATCAGAATATTGGCAGAAATGTGAAAGGTAAGGGGCATTCTGGTAAGATTTCAGATGGAAATAATGAATGTGCTATTGGAGACTTGAGTAAAAAGCTATCCTTGTGCAGTTGCAAAAAAAATGTGGTAGAATTGTATCTATGTTCTAGGATTTCTTAGAAGACAGAACTTAAGACTGATAAACATCTGGCAGAAGGAATATCTAAGCAACAAAGCATTCAAGGTGCTATATGGTGGCGGCTTACAGTAAAATGAGAGAGAAATGTTTTAAAGATGGAACTTATAATTAAAAGGGAAACAGAACAGAAAAAAATGGAAAAAACTCTCAACCTAGCCATGTAAAGAATAAAAGAATGTGTTCAGGAGGGAATGCTAAGTGTGTGGCTAATCGACTCTTTGCTAAAGAGATTAATGGATAGAAGAAATCCAGGTTTCATTCATCAAGACTATGGGAGAATGACCATGGAGGCATTTCAGAGATCTTCAAGGCAAGTTAGTACCTTGAAGGCAGGGTTTCTAGACAGGGGCTCATATCACACCTCAGCATTAGGTGTCCTGCACTATCTTGAGACTTTGTTCTCTAAATTTTGGTCCATCATCCTCAGGTGCCCCAGCAGTGGCTCAAGCAGGCCCAGGTGCACCTTGATCTATCACTCCAGAAGCTAAAAGCCGTAAACCTTCGCAGTGACCACATAGTGCTAATTATTCAGGCGTATAGAATACAAGAGCTCTGGGGCCATGGCACCCTCCACCTAGATTTCAAAGGATCTCTCAGTCTGGGTCCCTAAGAAGAAACTTGTCATAGGCACAGAGCCACTGCAAAGAACTATTACTAGGGCAATGCCCAGCAGAGTGCCAGAGTGAGACTACGGCAGAGAATCCCCACTTTGACATTAATTAGTAGAGCCATGTGAGTGAGGCAGTCCCTGGGACCCCAGAACTGTGGTGCCACCAGCATGCAACTGTAGCCAGAAGAGCTACAGGCATAAGACACCAAACTGTGAGAGCTGCTGAGTGTACTGAGCCCATCAAAGCTATAAGGGCAGGGCTGCCTAATCCCTAGGGGCCCAACCCCTGCCCTAGTGTATCCAGAAGGTGTGACATAGAGTCAAACATACTATTATCTAGCTTTAAAATTTAATGTTTCCTTGTTGTGGTTTGGACTTACATGGAACCAGTTACTCCTTTTTTCTTGCCTATTTCTTTCTTTTGGAATGGGAATGTCTATCCTATGCCTATCTCACCATTGTGTTTTTGGAAGTAGATAACTTGTTCGATTTCCCAGGCTGATGGGAATTTGCCTCAAGATGAATTGTGCCTTGGGTTTCCCCCGTATCTGACTTTGATGACACTCTGGACTTTGGACTTATGAGTTCGTGCTGGAATGGGTTAAAGCCATTGGGATGGAATGAACTAGGGACAGTTTGACGAATAAAAACATTAAAGACTTTTAAAAATGCAAATCAAAACCACAATGAGATACCATCTTACACCAGTTAGAATGGCAATCATTAAAAAGTCAGGAAACAACAGGTGCTGGAGAGGATGTGGAGAAATAGGAACACTTTTACACTGTTGGTGGGAGTGTAAACTAGTTCAACCATTGTGGGAGACAGTGTGGTGATTCCTCAAGGATCTAGAGCTAGAAATACCATTTGACCCAGTGATCCCATTATTGGGTATATACCCAAAGGATTATAAATCATGCTACTATAAAGACACATGCACACGTATGTTTATTGCAGCACTGTTCACAATAGCAAAGACTTGGAACCAACACAAATGTCCATCAATGATAGGCTGGATTAAGAAAATGTGGCACATATACACCATGAAATACTATGCAGCCATAAAAAGGATGTGTTCATATCCTTTGCAGGGACATGGATGAAGCTGGAAATCATCATTCTGAGCAAACTATCACAAGGACAGAAAACCAAACACCTCATGTTCTCACTCATAGGTGGGAACTGAAGGGTGAGAACACTTGGACACAGAGTGGAGAACATCACACCCCGGGGCCTTTCGTGGGCTGAGGAGATAGGGGAGGGATAGCATTAGGAGAAATACTTAATGTAAATGACCAGTTAATGTGTGCAGCAAACCAACATGGCACAGGTTTACCTATATAACAAACCTGCCCATTGTGCATATGTACCCTAGAACTTAAAGTATAATAATAATAATAAAAGAAATGAATCTCTGTTCATTACAAATTACCCAGTCTATAGTATTCTGTTATAGCAGCATAAAACAGATTAAGACACCAAAGATGCAGAACCCTGAACTGGAGGACACAGCAATGATTTAATTGATATTAGATAGCACTCCTAGATTTTGTCTTGATGTCCTTGTACCCTCTCTCCATGGTGCAGAGGTATCTTCTCCTAATAGCCAAGCATTCTGAACACTAATGTGCTATTTTTCATTCCCTAGTTAGTATTCTCCCTGAATATGCAAAGCCAATTGGATATCGCTGCCTAGGGGCAATTATTAATACCCTTCTGAACTCAAATGAACAAATGACACAGACTTTATAACACAGGATATCCCTGAAATTCATATTCTACTAAAAATATTATGAGCTAATTATTGTGAAACTTACATTAAGTTTATTTATTTCTGGATGTCGCTGTTAGCTAAAAAATCTGGTGATCAGCAGTAACTTTATTCCGTAATACTATTTGTCTAAATTCATGTGACTTTAAAAGTAATTTTTACCTTTACTTAGAGCACAATATATTTCTCAATTAAAATACTGTAGAATGCATCTCATAAAGAAAGTTTAATTTGTAAAATTCTGAGTAAAGGAATCGAATTTAGACCACAATAGAGTGGTGGGGTTTTCTTAGACACTTAGTCACCTAAGTGGAGAATATCAAAATGTTCTAACTTATGAGTAGAGTACATGTTTGAAATTGAGCATGTTAGTCAGAGACCTGGAATTATTAAAGAAAAAATTATATTTAAAAGTTTGATAAGAAGATTAAAAGGTCACATTTATCTCAAACAGTGTTGATATAAAAACTAAACACTACATAATAGAAAACAGATGATAAGATTGTTTGTACATCACAATTACACGTATTCTACCAGATTCAAACTCCCACAGGTGGGGCTGGTAAAGGCAAATTTTATTCTTAAAACAGTTCTTGTAGGATATATTACATCTGGATGTTAAAATACTCTGATTCAATTATTTGTCCATTAAATATGTATCTGTAAAAGAGCTTACCATATGCCAGGTGCTGTTCTAAATTCTGAGCATAGAGCATGGAGCAGACAGGAAGCAGGGGTTGTGTGGGGAGGAGAGAATAAAAAAATACATAAGAATAATCTCAAATGCCTCTAACTGTTATGAAAATAGCAAAACTAGGTGATATAATTGTGATAGAAAAAGAGATGGGACTTTAGATTGGGGATCAGAGAAGGTGTCTTTGAGAAATGACATTTGAGCTAAGACTTGTATGAAAAGTGCCAATCATGCAATAACATGGATTTAGAACACCAGGAAGAGGGAAAAGGTCATGCAAAGGACCTACTACCATGAGCTTGGGAATTTAAGAAACAACAAGTATCAGTGAGGCAGGAGTATGATAAACAAGGTGAACGTGGTGTGATGTAATTTATAATTAGGATTCCCAGTATCTAATAATGGCACTGTCCACGGATGGACGGGACAGTCTTGCTATTGTTATCTATTGGGGTAAAATTAAAGGGACAAGGCAAAATATAACTGAAAACTATAAAGTTTTGTCTTTCCCATAACCATATGTTTGACACGTGCTGAGGAATAATATTTGTCTGAAAACAAAACCACTTTCAGGTCTCGAAGTCATAGTGGTTTTATATTTAAGCTTTGCCTTGATCAAGAAATATCTGATGTGGGGATAAAGACAGCAAAAAGGTTGGAATCAGCAGACCCAGGTTCAAGTCCTGCTTTAAATATAAATTAGCTTTGCCTTGTGATGTTGAATTGTGTTGTTTTGATCCATCTGAGCACAATTTATTATCTACAAAATACGGTAATAATTGTGAAGGTCAGTTGACATTTAGGAAGCTTAAGTTAGGGACAATGATGGAAAAATTTATTACTGTGTAAAAGTTCAAATAGAATTTAGGGATGTGGCTTATGCATTTGTCTTAGTTTAGTAAAACAAATATGATTAATGGAAACGGTATTGTTTCAACAAATCATTGGAATTTTCAATTCAGAAGTGTAAAGTGGGAAGAGAAGGGTTGGCTCACACCTGTAATTCCAGCACTTTGGAAGGCCAAGCAGGAAGGATTGCTTGAGCTCAGGAGTTCAAGACCAGCCTGGGCAACATGGCAAGACCTCATCTCTACTAAAAATTAAAAACAAAAAACATAAAACAAAAAAATACTAAGCAGACATGGTGGCGTGTGCCTATAATCCCAGATATTTGAGAGGGTGAGGCAGGAAGATCACTTGAGCCCGAGAGTTTGAGGCTGCAATGAGCACTGCACTTCAGCCTGGGCAACACAGTAAGACCTTGTCTCAAAAACAAACAAACAAAAAAAAACCACAGAATTTTGCTATTAAGATTCAGAATTGGCCATCATAACTATCTGTAGGTACCAAAAGTATCTAGATCATGATCTGGCTCTTCCATTTCAGTATGATTCTCATTGTTGCAGCATTGATCTGATTTTATCTTTAGCCATTATTTTAGAAAAAAAAACAGATAATATCAAGGGCTATTTTCAGCCATGTTATAAGTACTTGACATATATTAAAATTTTGATCATCAAATGAAGGGGATAATTTCTCAATTATCTGAGGTATGTGTTTAACATGTTTTTTGTTGTGGTGGTAAGGTTTATTTTGTTTGTTTTGGAAATATTTTGGTCAGAATCTCACCATACCCAATCTCATAGAATGTTTTATCAGGTTCAATTAAAAGGAGAATGTAGGTGTCTAATTAATTCATATCTAATGAGAAATAAAAGTTAGGAGGCAAACAGAAATGTGTTAATTTGGAAAATGCTATTTTTCACATCATGTTTTATACTGAATCACCATAGAGGGTATAGGTTTTCATCAGTGTACTACTGATTCCCACTATATTTTCTTAAGTGTAATTGTTTTAATGGTTCAACACTTAAGCAATAAACAAAAATGGCTATGTAAGCTTCAAAACCTCACAGCATCCTTATAGCAGAAGATTCTAAGTGCAGAGTTATTAAAACTGCAAACTATTTGTTTTTAAGTTTATGGGAATCATTACCCATCATCTCATCTGTATTACACTTGTTTTTGAATAAAGATTAACATTTTTTTCCAAGCCTTTTTCTATATTGTAATCATAGTGGGGAAATGGTATTTCAGACCTCAGATAAAAGCTTTATAGTGATTTCATGTGACAGAATTTTATCTAGGTTTCAAGGAACTCTAATAATAGCATTTACAATTCTTCTATGCAATTTCTTCTCTTCTTGTTACCATAGGAGTATGGAAAACACGTTCTTGGTTTAAAAAGCTAAAAGAAAAAAAAATCAGCAGTTTAATCTGAGTATTAGGAAAAGGATCACAAATCCTGCTATAGTATTTTGTATTTAAGCTAGTTTCTGTAAAGGCCCCTGACATGCCCCCTGGGAGCTAAATATTGACAAGCATGCTTTGGCAATCAAGATCAAGCTTGTTGAATTAACACAGCTCAAGTCTTGCATTGACACTATAACCCAACACTGAGAACTCTTATCTTACCCCATTTATTTTGGCTTTATAGGTGATACTGTATACTTGAATTAGGGATTTGCACTGTATCTTAAATGCTACAATTGTGGATTAATTTGATTTGAGAATATACTAGCCCTTATCATGTTCACAGTGGAAATTATAAATGAAGTGTAACATTCATTGTTTTCTCTCCCAGCATGGACCCAGAATGAAACTGCTGTAGACCTAAGTCTGATATTATCTTCTCTATCAGAAAATGTCTTATAATTTTCACCTCCTAAAATAAAGAAAAAGAAATAAGAAGAATTATATTGTTCTTTATATAGCTACCGATAAAAGAAAATGTATCCCAAACTGCTAATTCTTTAGAGGCTTTGTTCAGAAGTTAAGACAAAATATAGACCATAAAAGAAATAAAGATTATTTTTCATTACTACTCTCAAAACTTTAGAATTTTAAAAATTTAAAATTAATTGTCTTCGAGTTTTAGTGGAAAATGTAACCCATTTTTATTGTCCAGGAAGTTGAAGGATGAATTGTTAATTACTAGGAATAATAATGATAAAGGTGATGATGGTGATAAGAACTAACATGTATTAAGGGCTTACAGTGTGTTCAACCCTCTGTGGAGCATTTTACATGCAATCACTCATCTAACTCATATGAGATAGATACTTCCATTGGCCTCATTTCACATATGAGGAAACCAAGGCTCAAAGAACTTAAGGAACTTATCTGGTCATTTCTAGTGTTGCCTAAGGATTACCTTTCTTTTCTTTCCAATGTATATACCTACAGTCAAAGTAGTAACTAGACATTTCTCCTGCCCTTACAGAGCTCACACTTTAAAAGATGAGGCAGGTGGGTATTGCTATTATTCAAGATGTTGTTCCCACTCATGCTAGAGAGAACAAAAGAAAGGAATCTGGTGATTGAAGATGATCTATGAGTGCTCCCCAAAGGATGTAATATTTGGTATTAGCCTTAACAAACAAAGAGAAGAAGGTAAAAAAAATTTTCAGGCAGTAGGAAGAGCAGGAGAAATCACACAGAGGTGTGAATAATTGTGATATTTTCAAGAAACAGCAAATAGTTCAGTGTTTAAGGAGTTATCAGGTAGAAGTCACATGAATGATGAAAAAACCTTACTGAGTTTAAATGCCAGAAACTCACTCACCAGCTGATGAGCTCTGTAACTTCACTGTGAATGGAAGATAATGCCAAAAATCAGACTTCATAGAGCTATTATGAGGAATAAATTAGCTAATGTATGCCAAATGCCTGCCTAGCCTAAGTTCTCAATTCTAAAAACACAGTTTTATCTCTTAAGCAAATTCATACCCTTTGCTACCTTCAGAAGTAATTTTGGAACTGCCTTCTCAAACTATTTTCTTTAAGTAAAATAGCCATTTGGAACAATTTCCCTCCTAATTTTCCTGCTTGGCAAGTTAGGAGAGAGACACAAATTGGTCTTTTTAAAAGATGCATAGTCTTTTATCTTTTTCTCAGAGAAAGTCACCATAACTTCATCCACACTAGCAAGTGTCACTTGATACTTAATTTTCTCATATTTGTGCAGCTGGATCTCTAAATTAATTTTGGATAGATGTGATTGCAGATACATATATTTACAAGAAAGTATCTGTCATAAAATTAATGTATTCTAAAGTCAAAGGTGTCCATCACAGTGCCCAGCGCATAGAGGAATTCATTAGCTCCCCTTCCCTTTCTTTCCTTTCAAATTTATATTAAAAGCTTTTTCTGAATCTACTTCGAAAATCTACATGGAAAGAGAACTCCCGACATTTTGTCAACGACTTGTTTGTCATGTGTTTGTCATACTTCTTCACAATTCTAGACTAAGTCTTTACAATCCAGCAACTATTTACACCCCCATCTACAATTCAGTGATAATTTGCAAACTGTTTACTTATGGTGAACGATTATCTCTTTGTTCTGTGAAAACAATATATGTGTTCTCACTTGCATGCCTTCTTTGAAAACATTTCTGATGTTTGATATGCCTGTGGTCCATTTATCTGATTTTGTATTTTAAATGCTTACTGCCTCCATGTACTTTCTGGAACTTGCCTTCTCTCTGAACTCCTTCTGGACTGTCTGTTACACTCCCCTGGCATTTAGATTTTGTACATTATATAGTTATGTTCAGTCTGCAGATCCTCTCTCCAGCAAAATATAACTCCATTTAGGTTAGAAACCTGATTTTTCTATCTGTTTGACACAGAGTGAATTTTTGCTTTGGAAAATGAAAATCACCATGTGTTCTTTTGTTTTGTACTTGAGTGTTTTTGTTTGTTTGTTTCTACTAAACCACACATTCAATAAAGTTTATCCATGTAGCTATTTCATAAATTGCTGAAACATTCTAATTTTATGGTAATTTTAAGACTTACACAAATATTTTTCAATTCTATGCTTATACAATAAATTAATATCTTCTAAAGCAAAACTTTTAGTAATTATTTAAATTTGTTGCTCTTCAGATTAAATGACCTACAGCCATCACACCTCTCCAGAATACTTTCATTGTCGCTTTTGGCTACATCTCTATATTTTATTTGTTGTAAATATGATAGTACAGAATGCTATCATATAAATTTCATTACTAAAAAAGATACAGAAATCTTAAAAACTAAATATTTAGAAACTGATGTAACTAGTTGTAAAACCATAATTATATAAGAGAATGTTCTTTTATAACAAGAAGTCTTCACATCTGTCATCCAGTGTTTTAATGCCTATAGTACTTATTAGCTGACTATTTCTATTATTACCATTTTACAAGCAAGTGCCATTCTTGAAACTGATTGATGTTTAGGAATAAAGCACATTTATTACATGTTGCCAACTTCAGAAGAGCAATCTTATAACCTACAGCGCTTTTTGAGAAGTGATGATACCTTATATTTCTGGAACTAATCACTGCTAAAGAAAGTAAAAAGGTGAAAACATAAATTTTTTTTCTTGTGAAGACCTTTCATTGCATTATATGCCATTCAACTATAAAGTGATTATAGTGTTTTATCTGCCAAGAATGACAGTGGTGAAAGGTAACTTTATGTTATATGTAAAGAGATGTGTACATATCTATCTGTCTATGTCAACCATTGTCCATATCATCTTCCAATTTCAGTCTGGCTAGTCTGACTTGTACAGATATAGAAGAAGGATGAAAATTGAAAGCAAAAATAAAAATCTTGTTGTATTTAAGCAGAATTGGTGATGTTAATGTAATTGTTTTATTATTTCACTGCTTCTTCCAAATCATTATTGTACAGTTTTCACTCACAGTTCATGCCTCCATTATACCATCTTGACCTTATACACTGACTTTGCCTCCCATTATGCCACCTGATCTCATCCACTAATCCTAAGTCACTGCCCAACCTTGATTGAATACTTTGGTCCTTGGTCACTGGTCTTTCAACTGCTGCCTGTGGTCGCGGCTACTTAGGAGGCTGAGGCAGGAGGTGCACTTGAGCCCAGGGGTTCGAGGCTGCAATGAGCTATGATCATACCACTGTACTCCAGCCTGGGTGAAAGAGCAAGACTCTGACTCAAAAATAATAATAATTTTTTAGTCAGTAAAACCCAGTTTGCGGTTACTATTAAGAGAGGGAAGGAGAATGTATACCAAGCTTTTTATGTTCCTAAAGTTCACACACAGTTTTCAATTGAATAACATTTTAGCAAACTCTTTCTAGTAGTCAACATTGTCACAACCTTTTGAGCTCTAGGATCCTATTTATAAATAAGGCATTTATAGAATCCCATTTCTACAGTAATGGAGACACTGTGCATGGCAAACCAAAACATAAATAATAGGTTATATTTCATGTTTTTTTGTTATTATTATTATACTTTAAGTTCTAGGGTACATGTGCACAACATGCAGATTTGTTACATATGTATACATGTGCCATGTTGGTGTGCTGCACCCATTAACTCATTATTTACATTAGGTATATCACCTAATGCTATCCCTCCCCCTCCCCCCACCCCACAATAGGACCCAGTGTGTGATGTTCCCCTTCCTGTTTCCAAGTGATCTCATTGTTCAGTTCCCACCTATGAGTGAGAGCATGCGGTGTTTGGTTTTCTGTTCTTGAGATAGTTTGCTCAGAATGATGGTTTCCAGCTGCATCCATGTCCCTACAAAGGACACAAACTCATCCTTTTTTATGGCTACATAGTATTCCATGGTGTATATATGCCACATTTTCTTAATCCAGTCTGTCACTGATGGGAATTTGGGTTGATTCCAAGTCTTTGCTATTGTGAATAGTGCCACAATAAACATACATGTGCATGTGCCTTTATAGCAGCATGACTTATAATCCTTTTGGTATATCCCCAGTAATGGGATGGCTGGGTCAAATGGTATTTCTAGTTCTAGATCCTTGAGGAATCGCCACACTGTTTTCCACAATGGTTGAACTAGTTTACAGTCCCACCAACAGTGTAAAGGTGTTCCTATTTCTCCACATCCTCTCCAGCACCTGTTGTTTCCTGACTTTTTAATGATTGCCATTCTAACTGGTGTGAGATGGTATCTCATTGTGGTTTTGATTTGCATTTCTCTGATGGCCAGTGATGATGAGCATTTTTTCATGTGTCTGTTGGCTGTATGAATGTCTTCTTTTGAGAACTGTCTGTTCATATCCTTTGCCCACTTTTTGATGGGGTTGCTTTTTCTTGTAAATTTGATTGAGCTCTTTATAGGTTCTGGATATTAGCCCTTTGTCAGATGAGTAGATTGCAAACATTTTCTCCCATTCTGTAGGTTGCCTTTTCACTCTGATGGTAGTTTCTTTTGCTGTGCAGAAGCTCTTTAGTTTAATTAGATCCCATTTGTCAATTTTGGCTTTTGTTGCCGTTGCTTTTGGTGTTTTAGACATGAAATCCTTGCCCATGCCTATGTCCTGAGTGGTATTACCTAGGTTTTCTTCTAAGGTTTTTATGGTTTTAGGTCTAACATTTAAGTTTCCACCAGAATCTCTGGGACACGTTTAAAGCAGTGTGTAGAGGGAAATTATAGCACTAAATGCGCACAAGAGAAAGCTGGAAAGATCTAAAATTGACACCCTAACATCACAATTAAAAGAACTAGAGAAGCAAGAGCAAACACATTCAAAAGCTAGCAGAAGTCAAGAAATAACTAAGATCAGAGCAGAACTGAAGGAGATAGACACACACACACAAAAAAAGCCCTCCAAAAAATCAATGAATCCAGGAGCTGGTTTTTTGAAAAGATCAACAAAATCCATAGACCGCTAGGAAGACTAATAAAGAAGAGAAAAGAATCAAATAGCTGCAATAAAAAATGATAAAGGGGATATCATCACCGACCCCACAGAAATACAAACTACCATCAGAGAATACTATAAACACCTCTACGCAAATAAACTAGAAAACCTAGAAGAAATGGATAATTTCCTGGACACTTACACTCTCCCAAGACTAAACCAGGAAGAAGTTGAATCCCTGAATAGACCAATAGCAGGCTCTGAAATTGAGGCAATAATTAATAGCCTACCAACCAAAAAAAGTCCAGGAACAGATGGATTCACAGTCGAATTCTACCAGAGGTACAAGGAGGAGTTAGTACCATTCCTTCTGAAACTATTTCAATCAATAGAAAAAGAGGGAATCTTCCCTAACTCGTTTTACGAGGCCAACATCATCCTGATACCAAAGCCTGACAGAGATACAACAAAAAAAGAGAATTTTATATTCATGTTTTTAAGTAGCTCAGCTGTTTTCCATCTGGTTAACCTCAGGTATTTACCCAAATTCAAATTTGTTATCCTCTAAATACTTTAAAAAGTATCACAGTAAATGGCATTAACCTGAGTCCTCTTGATACCGTGGACCCTTTTACTCTGTATCTTTAATTAGTCACAAGGCTTTATATAGTCCATCTCTGACTGTGAATGAAATCTTTTATGTCATTTTCTATCTTATATAAGCTTGACTTAGTCCAAGCCGTTGTGTTTATAGACAATTCTTAAATGACCATCTGCTAATCACTTTCACTTTCTTCTCCTTCTGGTCCTTATGCAACACCACCATCATATACAAAGTCTAAAATACAATCTTATCTGGTAACTACCTTGCTCAAGATTCTCAGAGGCCCTCTCACTTCTGTAACAAAGTGTCCAAAATGCTGAATGCAGAGTATAGGACCCTTCACAAACAGGCCTCATTGTATCTCTGCCTTAGTTTGAGTTCTTACAAAAGCAAAGCCTGAAGACAAGGACTTGGATGCAAGTGGCCTATTTGGGAGTTGATCTCAGGGAATAAACATCAGGGAGGAGGAAACATGAGACAAAGAAGGAGCAAAAGGCAACTTAAGCCGGTATTACTTTTAGATCACAATTATGAACTCCTAGGAAGTGTGCAGAGGCCTTACAGAATGGTCCCCCTCAAGGATGGAAGGCGGGAGCAGCCTAAGGGCTGTGCCTGAAAGTATTCACTCGCCTGTACTTTTGTGGCTTAGATGCACAGCCTTAGTAGGCTCTTGTGGTGGCAGCAGAGGCCCTGGGACAGGGGGTACAAAGAAGTTTAGCAAAGCATGAGGTGGGGCTTTGTTTTCTTGGGGTCAGTCAGAGCTAACATGGAACTGACTAGAACAGCTGCTGTTGAATTAGAGGTGGTCAGGGAGGCTGTGGTGTGTGTCCCAGAAACACCTGCCGCACTCTCCATCTAGCTTGTCTCCTTCCTCTCCCTCCTAATCCATCTTTACTCTGGGCCCTACTACACACCTAACATTCTAACGAGATCTTTATCCTTTTGCTCATGCAGTTATCTGTGATTCCCTCCATTCCTTCTCTGCCTTCTAAAATGCTAGTTATCCTTTAAGACATGGTTCATATTTCATCTTCAAGTAAAGATGACCCAACTAGACAAAGTATAATACACTTTTCTCTGATTCGTCATGATCATTTTCTAAGGTTTACCGGAGTCATTAACATACATTATGATAAGTTATTTATATATTCATTTAGCTACAGTGTAAATTTCTTAAAGACAGGGATAATGTCTAACTCCTGTTTATGTCACCACCTCCAAACATAATGGCTGCTTCATAGCTGGCATTCAATAAATGTCTACTTATTTAATGAATGAAAATATTTCATTTTTAATGTGTAGTTTAAATTGTATAAAAATTAATTTTAAATTTAGACTTTTTTCCAATTGATAGTATGAAACTTTTCTTAAGTTGAAAAAACAACTGGGAAGATATACCTGTGTCATATATATACACATATGCATACACAACCATATATATACACATATGCACATATACACACATATACATATGCACACTATATAGAGATATGGTATATGTATATTTACATAATTCTCTCTCTCTCTCTCTCTCTCTCTCTCTCTATATATATATATATATATATATATATGTATACTTTAGTACCAGTAGTAAATATGCTCTCAGAAAATACATTTCAGGTGTCAATTATAAAAATATAGGTCTCACGAGGTCAGGAGATCGAGACCATCCTGGCTACACGGTGAAACCCCCCTCTACTAAAAAATACAAAAAAACTAGCCGGGCGAGATGGCGGGCGCCTGTAGTCCCAGCTACTTGGGAGGCTGAGGCAGGAGAATGGCGTAAACCCGGGAGGCGGAGCTTGCAGTGAGCCGAGGTCGCGCCACTGCACTCCAGCCCAGGCGACAGAGCCAGACTCCGTCTCAAAAAAAAAAAAAAAAAAAAAAAATATAGGTCTCATTTATGTAGTATAAATAAATATCAATGTTTTACTAGTTGGAGTAGTTTGGATTCTAATAACAAGATAGCAATATAGAGATTTTATAAATAGGTGAGTATATAGTATATTTTAATATTATCCAACCTATTAGTTTTTTAGTTATGTCACTTTTTTGTTCAGTACATTCCATAATTTTATAACAATTTAGTTTTCTCCTTTGAAATGCCAAATGTTCTAATAAAAAATTATCTCAGAATTTTTCTTTCCATTGTGGTATGTTGAAAGCACTTTTTGTGTATGTCACAGTGCACTTAGTCTTCTGATTTCCTTTTACCAATTTTTGGCTTTGTGATTTCCAAAGGAACTGGTTGGTAATCATTGCGTGGTATGAAGTGGGAAGGTGGGTGGGCAGAGGAAGGGTATAGATATTTTAAAGTCTGGTTTGTGGACAAGGATGTGTATTACAGATAGACTACATGATTTTACATCATATGTTCCAATTATTGACATATTTATAAAATTATAAAGACTGAGGGACTTTAAGCAATCCACACTTAATTTTGTTCTTAGTGCTAAGGTGTCTGAGGAAAGGGGAGAGGTAAGGTAAAGATGGGAGATAAAGGAAAGAAGAGATGTTAGAGAATTGAGAGGTGTGTTAGTCTGTTTTCACACTGCTAATAAAGATATACCTGAGACTGGATAATTTATACAGGAATGAGGTTTAATGGACTCACGGTTCCACATGGCTGGGGAGGCCTCACAATCATGGTGGAAGGCAAGGAGGAGCAAGTCACATCTTACATGGATGACAGCAGGCAAAGAGAGAGCTTATACAGGGGAACTCCCCCTTATGAAACCATCAGATCTCACGAGACTTATTCATTATCATGAGAACAGAATGAAAAAGACGCACCCCCATGATTAAATTACCTCCCACCGGGTCCCTCCCACAACACATGGGAACTGTGAGAGCTACAATTCAAGATGAAATTTGAGTGGGGACACAGCCAAACCATATCAAGAGGGATCTATAAAAGAAAGAGAGAAGGAAGGATGAGGAAGGGAGGGAGAGAGAAGCTTGAGAGCAATACAGCATTGTTTCAGAATATAAAGACTGCTGTTATTGGGTATGCTTAACAATGGAAATTTTTTTTTTAAATTTATTTTTATTATACTTCAAGTTCTAGGGTACATGTGCATAACGTGCAGGTTTGTTACATATGTATACTTGTGCCATGTTGGTGTGCTGCACCCATCAACTCGTCAGCACCCCTCAATTCATCATTTATATCATGTATAACTCCCCAATGCAATGGAAATGTTTTACCAGCGCTTTTATTAGGGGGCGATAAAAGACATCCTGGAGGGAAATAATTCAGTCACTTTCAGACGTTCCCACTGCAACCATAGGCCTTCAACTTTTGGTAGGAACATGAAGTCTTAAAATAGGCAAAACTGAAAGCTGTCATAATCGACTATCAATAGTCATTAGTCAATACCAAGTTCTTACAGAAATAGCATTAATTCTTTCCATCTAGGAGATCTTGTTTATAAAGGAGAGAAATTGTTACCCGTTTGGGCTGACGCTGCCTGAAAATGAAATGATGAACTCGACTTCTCAAGCCCACATGACTTCTAGAGTATGAGACAGTCTGCTATTCTGCTGCTGAAAGTCTCAACCTAGCACAGGGATGAGGAACATGGACTCTGGCACTAACTGCTTGGGGTAAAATCCTGGTGCCACCACTTACCAGTTTTCCCTCGTTAGATTACTCAGCACTCTGGATTTGTTTTCCCATCTGAAAAAAAAAAAATGGCGGAAATAAAAATACCTACCCCTCTGTATTAGTCCTTTTTCACACTGCTGATAAAGACATACCCAAGACTGGGCAATTTACAAAAGAAAGAGGTTTAATGGACTTACAGTTCCACGTGGCTGGGGAAGCCTCACAATCATGGCAGAAGGCAAAGAGGAGTAAGTCACGTCTTACATGGATGGCAGCAGGCAAAGAGAGAGAACTTGTGCAGGGGAACTCCTCTTTATAAAACCATCAGATCTCTTGAGACTTACTATCATGAGAACAGCAGGGAAAGACCTGCCCCCATGATTTAATTACCACCCACTGGGTCCCTCCCACAACATGTGGGAAACAAGATGAGATTTGCGTGGGGACACAGCCGAACCATATCACCCTCCTAAACATTGTGAAGATTAAATTATTTAATATTTGTATAACACTTACACTAGAGTTTGTCATATAGGAAGTGCTGTGTAAGTGTATGCACTTACACTTATGAAACTAGGCCTTTGTCTCTGAAGCTTTGCTCCCTGAAGACTTTGGTTACATGAGGCTTCTCTAATAAGTGGAGACATAAAATAAAACATATATTATCTTTGCAGAAATACCCTAAACAGTGCATTTCATTCATAATTTGATACTCAGGCATGCCCTAAACTCTCAGAATGACTTAAGAGAAATGTGATGTCTAAATGAAGCCAATGTAGGTGGTGATGATGAACAGTTTACCACATCCACAGAGCTTTTACCAGATATTAAGCATCAAACCTCCTCTTCTACCTTCTGATCTGAACTTCCACATACCAAAGCTCTAGCGTCAAAACTTCGGTTTTATCTTCTGCGCCTTGGCCTCTTGACATACACTTAGCAAATGAGATCTTTTCTTCTTGTCTGGGTAAGTCTTCTGAAGTAGAGAGTGTTGAAATAAATGGCTTATGACATGTATAGCGTTGAAATAAACGTTTATTTTAACACTTCATAAGTCATGAGCCATTTATTTTAACACTTTTCACTTGAAGTGTTTAAATAATAGGTTTTATACAGGGATGTGTCATCCACTCTGTTTAATGTAAAAGTGAATATGTAAATACATCCATCTATCTAATCTGGATTTTACACCCTTTGGCTGCCAAACAGCCTGGTTGCCATAGTTTCTGGAGTAACCTGAAATTAAATTTTCTTCTCTTTCTCTTTCTTTTGATAGGTAATTTGATGGTACATAAGGTGATTGGACATCACTCCATTAATGGACAAAAGGTTAAATACAGTTTTTGTTTTTTTTTTCAGAAATCTAAAAAAGTGTCAACAAAGACCAGAGTTGACAGTTAAATGCTTTCTTAACTAGAACAGCTTTTACTAGAAAATGTCAGGATTTTTCATTTCATTTTTAGAATTAATAGCAACTTGTTGCAGGGTTATTTTTGCACATTCATACAAAAAAGTACGTATATAAAAAGCATATATACAGTGCAATGCCTGCAGTCAGTAGGTACATACAAATATCAATTTCTTTAAGGAAGGCAAAAAGTTTGTGAGAAATGGCACTAGTTTGGGAGTCAACATATTTGGGTAGAATCTGAGACCTTACAGTTACTCTTATAAGGACAAGACATTTAACAATTTTTAGCATAAAAAGTGATAGCTCCTGGAGATTCTGTGAGATTTAGATAAAATAACATAAGTAATATTAATAAAAAGGCTTAATAGAGTGCTTTGTGCATATTTAGGTCATTCAACAAAGGATAGTTATTGTTATTGCTATTACTCATTGGTAGGAAATGGCAATTAATTAAAACAGCTACTAATGTTATATTTTTAAGAATTGTTTTCAATATTCACAAGTTTGTGGCCTTGTTTTTCCCAGATAATATAAGTAAACTGATATTTTTGTAAGAACAGGAAGAATCCAAGTGTTATATAGGGGAAACTTTTAAAACTAAAGGTTTATTTTTGAATGATCTTACAGAAAAGTTGGAAAGATAGTGTAGAGAATCCCTATATACTTCTCATCCAATTTACCCTGTCTCTAATTACAAGGAGTGTTTTAAGAATTTGCCAAAGTAATGCCTTGTGTTGGAAAGGTTTTTGTGCCAAAACCTGAATTTAAATGCTAATAGTGATGGGAAATGAATGGAACAAAAACATTGTGAGATGGAGGATGAGAATGGCACAAGGGAAAGAGGCCAAGAGACGGGAAATTAAAGAGAAACGCTTAGCAAAACCTTAGCTCTCACAAAGACTTCTTGTTTTTCCATACATAAAACAATACCCTCACATATCTAAGTCTATTGAAAGAGTTAGTTGAGACATGAAAGGGCAAATGTTTGCTTTTGCTTTCAGGTACTAAAAAATCTTTTAAAGAATAATTAAAAGCTGAGAAGTAAAAATGTTCCAGAAAGAATACAAATACTGGCATTCGTTTTCCATTTGACATTTTCCAACGTCTATAAATGCTATTGATTTCAAATTCTAAATTATTTCACTTCTGAACACGCCTTGTAGAATTATTACAGTGCTATTTGTGTGGGCTTGTAATCATTGATTGTGACATTATACTCTCCATAAATGTGCCATTGTGAATAATTAAACTTGTTAGTATTTTGTTTGCCTACAGCCTTTAGAGTGATAGCCCTTTTTTTTGGCAATCATAATATGTTTCTCTAGTTCAGTTTCTGCTGGATATGGGAAATATATCTTTTTTTTCTGAAACTTTTCAATACATTTCCATTTTCAAATTTTAAATTTTAAGAACTGCTTCATAATATATTCAGCATTTAGTAAATTAGAATTCTGGGAGTCTTATGATTTGTATTTCAAAGTTTATAAATAAATAATCTTCTAGAATGAAAACAGATCTTTTTTCATACCAGTTACTGGCTATGAAAACACTTGCCTAGAGTAAAACAAATATTAGTGTTCCAAAAAAAATACATTGTGACCGTTGGCCCTATTTACACTGGACTGCAAATATACTTGAAAAAATCTGAAAGTGTTATAGTTTAATATGATTTCTGTTGACTTCTGCACAGTTACAAAGAGTCTCTGAGCTCTGTTGAGAAAAACAGTATATAGTGGTTTTGGCAAAGGTTACTAAAATATGTCTCTCCCCTCGAGGCATGGAAACCATGCTCTAGCTCTGCCTCTGTAACTAGATTTAACGTATCTGTGATGCCCAATGCCCAAATCTGAATGGTCGAACGCTGTTTGGAATCATTATACATAATTTAAGCACTTGGATGATGAGACACTTATGTCAACAATATAAATTGAAAAAAAAAACAAGGAAGAGCATCTATGAATGTGGAAAAATATATGCATCACATTTTGCTTAGATATGTGCAGTAGATACAGACTATATATCCTTTCCCTACCAAGTTGGTCCTGACAATGGACTGTCTCCTCTTTTGCAAATGGAACCATTTGGCAATTGGTTGAGTCATCCAGGGTTGCACACCGGCCAATTTGCCTGCCTATCCATGCCAGTAGACAAAGTAATGACCTCAATTTGACAAGAGCCTGAAATTTCATCAGAAAACATTAAAGATTGGAAAAGTAGCCAATAGAGAAAGGATATTTCATTACAAACCCATCATAGACTTGACATAACTATGAGCCAAATATTCCTTAAAGATTCAGCTGGGAAGTTAAGTTTATGACTACAAGGTTTTAATAGGAATAACACCCCTGAGTGCCTCCTCTCTTGTTTTGGAGAGGTAAAGATACACTCAAATACCAATTTGGGCATAAAGTGTAGAAACAGATATTCTCATTATATGTTAACAATATTTGTGATCAGTTGGTGGCATTTTTTGAAATTTGGCTCTGGGGTCTTACTTAGCACTATAGTCAGCAAAGGGCCAAACTGCTTTTGTGGCTGGCTGAAGCTGTGCCTTTCTAAATAGAGTGATTTTTAGCATGCCTGGCTAATTCAAGAGTTATGATTTAGAGGTATAGTCTAGCCATAATGCCTGTCTTTATATGTGCATCATTTTGTACTCCATGTGTCCTTATTCTCTGTAACTAGTGATTTATCACTGACAATGTGTGTGTGTGTGTGCGTGTGTGTGTGTGTGTGTACGTGCTTATATGTGATATATGTGGCTTCTTTAAAAGCATTGCTCTCAAGAAAATTTCATGGAGATTACAAACATTAACAAGGGCAACACCACCATAAAAAATTGCTCTCACTGGGTCATCTAAGTTGACATTGATTTACCTTCCATGATGTACTGTTCACCTTTATAATATAAGCTCACAGCTTCATTTCTTTTCTTTTTCTTTTTTCTTTTCTTTTTTTTTTTTTTTTTTGGCGGGGAGTGGGTGTGGGACAGAGTTTCGCTCTTGTCGGCCAGGTTGGAGTGCAATGGCGTGATCTTGGCTTACTGCAACCTCCCCCGCCCAGGTTCAAGCGATTCTCCTGCCTCAGCCTTCCGAGTAGCTGGAAAGGTGTCCGCCACCATGCCCAGCTGATTTTTGTGTTTTTACTGGAGACGGGTTTTCACCATGTTGGCCAGTCTGGTCTTGAACTCCTAACCTCAGGTGATCCACCTGCCTTGGCCTCCCTAAGTGCTGGGATTACAGGCATGAGCCACTGCGCCCTGCCACAGATTCATTTTCTTTTCTTTTTCTTTACCTTTTTTTTTTTTTTTTTTGAGATGGAGTCTCGCTCTGTTTCCCAGGCTGGAGTGCAGTGGCATGATGTCTGCTCACTGCAAGCTCCGCCTCCCGGGTTCGCGCCATTCTCCTGCCTCAGCTCCCGCGTAACTGGGACTACAGGCGCCCGGCTAATTTTTTGTATTTTTAGTAGAGACGGGATTTCACCGTGTTAGCCAGGATGGTCTCGATCTCCTTACCTCGTGATCCTCCTGCCTCGGCCTCCCAAAGTGCTGGGATTACAGGCGTGAGCCACTGCGCCCGGCCTCACAGATTCCTTTTCTATTTGCAAATGGGAAGATGTCCTCATATTTTGTAAAATGAAGTATTTGAAAGATTCTGACCACCAAAAGAATTTTTTTTAGAAATGGATTCATGTAGGAGATGCTCACTTTTGAGATGGGTGTTTTGCTACTTCTTGTTTATGTATTCATATATTTTTATTTTTAATGAAGTGTAGTTCAATACAACATAATGCACAGATATTATATCTGTTCAGCTAAGTTAGCTTTCAAAATGGTACACATCTGTAGTGACACAATGTGAAACAAGATAGAGGATATTTCCTTCACACCAGAAAGTTCTCTTGGGTTGCTTAGTAGTCAGTTTCTCCATTTCCAGCTGAGACTTTTACCACCATAGATTCTTTTTATCTGTACTAAAACTTCATATAAACTAAATAGTATTCATTCGATTCTCTCTCTTTCTTACCTTTCTTCCCTGCTTACCTCCATGTGTGTATGAGTAGGGGACATGTCTGGCCTCATTTGCTCAATGTAATTTTTAAAATAATATTGTCACATTTATCAGTAGAAATTTCGTTTTTATTGCTAGTCGTTTTCATTCTATTAGTTGACCAAAATTTGTTTATCCATTCTCCAGTTGATGGATACTTCGGTTGTTTCCAGTTTTGAGCTGTTATGGGTAAGGTTGTCATGAACATTTTTGTGCATATACTTTTTTAGTCTTGTTTTCACTGTTGAGTGAATATCTAGGAAAGAAATTGCTGGGTGATAGGATAGATGTATGTGATTTTTTTATAGAAACTGTCAAACAATTATCCAAAGTGATTTATCTTTTTTTATTTTTTAATTTATTATTTACTTATTTATTTATTTATTTATTTATTTATTTATTTATTTTGAGACGGAGTCTTGCATTGTCACCTGGGCTGGGATGCAATGGCATGCTCTCAGCTCACTGCAACCTCCGCCTCCCCTGTTGACGTGATTCTCCTGCCTCAGCCTCCTGAGTAGCTGGGATTACAGGCGTGTGCCACCACACCCGGCTTATTTTTTGTATTTTTAGTAGAGACAGGGTTTCACTATATTGGACAGACTGGTCTCAAACTCTTGACCTCGTGATCCACCCGCCTTGGCCTCCCGAAGTGCTGGAATTACAAGCGTGAGCTACTGTGCCTGGCTGTGATTTATCATCTTATACTCCTTCCAGCAGCATATGAGAGTTTGTTTTGTTCCACATTGTCATCAACATTTGCTGTTATCAGTCTTGTGGATTTTTAGCCATTCCCGTGGGCCTAAAATGGTATCTCATAGTGATTTTAATTTCGAGTTCCCTGATCATTTGTATATCTTTTTTTAAAGTATTGTTCAAGTATTTTGTCTGTTGTAATCTTTTAACTGTTGGTTTCTGGTTCTTTATATATTTTAGATATGAGTTCTTTTTAAAATATATGTGTGTGAATATATTTTTTTCTATACTTTGGCTTCTTTATTTTCTTAATGACATATTTTTTTGAAGTCCAGTTTATCAATTTTTAAAAAAATTAGTCATTGCTTTTAACATCCTTTCCATGAAATTTTTGCCTAATTCAGGTTTATAGAAATAGTCTCCTTTTGTTCTCCCTAAGAATTTTATGATTTCAAGTTTTACATTTAGATTTACAGTTCATCTTGAATCTTTAAAAAAACTGTGTATAAAGTGAGGTAGAGGCCATGGTTTCGTTTCTTTTCCTTTCTTTTCCTTTCCTTTTTTCTTTTCTTTTCTTTTCTTTTCTTTTCTTTTTCTCCCCTTCCTCTTACAAATATCCTGCTTTTCTCACACCATTTGTTAGAATGACTTCCCCTCATTGAACTGACTTCCTCCCTTGGTCAAAAATTAATTGGCCTTATCTGTGGGACTACATCAGGACTCCGTTCTCTTTCACTTACTTGTCATATATTCTAATGTCATTGTCTTTATTATTATAAATTTAAAGCAAGTCCTAAAGTGAAATCGTGTCCTTGAGTTATTTTCTTTCCTGATTGTTTTGGCTAATCTACATCCTTTGTATTTTTTAATAACATTAAGAATCAGCTTATCGATTTCTTCAAATAAACCTTTTTGGATTTTTGTTTTGAGTTGTGTTGAATCTAAAGATCAATTTGGTGAAGTTTAACATCTTAACAGTATTGAGTCAACAAGTCTATGAATATGATATGTCTCTCTATTTTCTTAAGTATCAATTTTTCTCAGAAATATTTTACAAAATATTTTTAGTGTAGAGATCTTACATATCTTTTCTAAATGTACTCCTAGTTGTTGCTTTTTGGTGCTATTGGGAATATTATTTTTTAACTTTCTAATTGCTTCTTGTGAGTATATGGAATAGAAAGTATAAACAGTATATAGAGAAAGAATTTTTTAACATTAAATCTGATTTTAGCTATAGGTTTTTTAATAGATGTTCTTTGTCAGATTGAGGATAGTCTCACCCTTGTTTTCCTTACAGTTCTCATCATGGATGGATTTCAAATTTTCCTGTGTACACTTTCTGTACCCTTTTGAGATACTCATATGGCTTTTCTCTTTTATTCAGTTCATTTGTGAATTACGTTAATTGATTTTCAAATGTTAAACGATTTATTAGTCCACTTCACACTGACATACACGAGACTTGGCAATTTCCAAAGAAAGAGGTTTAATTGGACTCACAGATCCACGTGGCTGGGGAGGCCTTGCAATCATGGTGGAAGGCAAGGAGGAGCAAGTGACATGACATCTTACATGGATGGCAGCAGGCAAAAAGAGAGCTTGTGCAGTGCAACTCCCATTTTTAAAACCATCAGATCTCATTCATTATCACAAGAACAGCACAGGAAAGGCTCGCCCCCATAATCCAATCACCTCCCACTGGGTTCCTCCCATAACATGTGGGAACTGTGGGAGTTACAATTCAAGACAGGGTTTGGGTGGGGACACAGCCAAACCATATCAAGTTACCTTCGTATTCCTGGGATAAACTTTATTTGATCATGATGCTTTACACCTTTTATATATTGCTGAATTTGTTTAATACAAATATTTGGGTTTATGAATATTGGTCTATAATTTTACTTTCCTTTAATTTATTTGTCAGGTTTCAATATCAGGATTATGCTGGCTTTATAAAATGAATTGAGATTGTCTCGTTTTTCCTGTATCTTCTATAAGAGTTTGTGTAAGATTGGTATTATTTCTTCCTTTAGTTTAATAGAATTTACCAGCGAAGCCATCTGGACTCGCAATTTGCTTTGTGAAAATGTTTTTTATTATGAATTCAACTTCTGCAATAGTTATGGATCTATTTTTAATTTTGACTTTCTGTTTTTTGTTGTCTCAATTTTGGTTAGTTGTGTTTTGCATGAAATTTGTCCATTTCACTTCACCTGTTGAGTTTATTGTATAACATTGTTCATGTTGTTCTATTATTATCGTTTTATATTTTTAGAAGCTGTAGTGATGGCATTTTTAAAGCATTTACTATGTGCTTGTCGCTGTGCTGCCTGCTTTACGTAGATTATTCTATTTTATTCTATTTGGTCCTGTATTAGGTACATTAGAAATTCATGCCTACTCAGTGGCTATACAAATCACTACTAGTTTTTATCATCCATTTGATTGAGGCACATCCCCAGCTGGTAGTTCAAAGTCCTAAAACATCAGGAGTCCCAGGGGCCACACAGATATGCGCAACTTGAAACTAGCTTCCCATTTTTGGCATGTAGCTGACCCGTGGTATGTTAAGAGAGGTTGCCAGACTGCTCCATATCCTCATGCTCTAGGGTACTATTACAGTTCCTTTAGGTAATACTTTAAGAGATCTTGTCTGAAGTAATGTAGTCTTAAGTTATTTTTCCTTTCCTAGTTGATCGTATGCTCTTTTTAATACATGCTACAGATTCCTGCAGTATTTATGATGTTTGTTAAAAGTATAGATGCATCTGTGAAAATGATAATTTACATCACTGGCAATAGTTACTGAATGGTTGAATGCAGTGGAACACTTGTTCTCTTCCATTATATAAGCTCTCTGTATTCTGAAAAAGTGTATCATACTATTCTAGTTGTAATTCTTATCTCTTCTGTTTGATAAAACTCCTAATATTACTTTTCATCAGGCTAGAAAGATCCTTATGATCTCTAGAAAGGCTACAGACAGGGACATGTATAAAGAGTATAGATTCTCTTTAGTCTCCTCTGAGAAATATTTTTGTTGGCAGTAAATAGCAATATTTATTAATTTATTAATAATTAACAATTGCTATTAAAATAGCAATATTTTTATTAACAGTAAATAGCTTTGAACTTCCCTCATTTGATCTTTTGTTTAAATTTAAACCTGTTTTTTCTTATACTAGGTCAATATTTTTTAATGCCTTTGGAAAAGTAAAATACCATATAGAAATTGATATTGGTAGCTGTGAGAGCTGGGGGTAGGCTGTTTTCCTGCCTAAGAGGCAGCATCCCTACACTATGTAATGCACTGTGTACCATTTCCCAACCTGAGAGGCTACTTCGGTTTTGCTGTTAACGTGTTTTATAAATATTTGTTCATTACTATATCTGCAATTTTTCTCACCTTGTTCCCAACCTCTGCTACAGTTTGAAATATCCTAATTTTAGCCCCAGACCTACCCACTTAGCTTTCAAGAGTCCAGGTGAAGTAAGTCCTGCGTCTTCCTCAAAGCCTTCCTAGACCACCTCAGATTTCCTGGCTCTCCTTGTCTTCTAAGTTTCAGCAGTGTCCGTGGTCTGACCCACAAAATTGGGCATGTGAATATGGTTTGTCCATGTTTTTATCTCATTGACCCAGCCTTATAAGCTTGCTGAGAAGAGACATCTCTTCTGCTGCCTTTGAGCAATAGCCATGGTGCTGGGTACAAGAAATAATTTTGATTGAAAATGATTTTTCATTTTTTACCCTATTGAAATTTAGGAAGAAATGTTATTGTCAACTAATTGAGAGAGCAACGAAACAGTAGAACCTCTCTTTATCAAAGTGCCTGGTCAGTTTTAGAGTGAACATTGATTCAGAGGGTTCAGATAAGGGCCCAGGTAGAGATGTCCTTGTCCACACCACATCTTTGAGAGTTGTCCAGGCTGAAGAAGAGAACAAAACGCCATCAACTGCTGTAGAGCCTGTGTTTCAGTAGACTTTGAGGGGCACAGCCTTATCACAGGGCAGAGAGATTAACACATGTAATTCTTTGTAAAGTGAAAAGAGAATGCATTGCTGAGAGTGAAAGGAATGGTTTTACAGTACAGCAAGTGCTGCCATGGACACCCTGACCATAGAACCACCCACAGAGTAAACAGAGCACAGGATTTCAAAGAGAAAAGAAATCGTGATTTTCCAAGGGAAGAAGTAATAGGATCCTAATGGATGTGGAACCTCTTTTTTGTTATTTTTCTGTATGTTCTCAGAATAATGCCCACTTGTGATCCTGGATTCTCCTAAGAGTAAAATGAAACTGAGGTCATCAGCATTATCATTGTCATTATAATCTTCCTCTTTCTTCTACGCAAACAATCATTTTTGAAAACACATAGAATGGTGAGTTTTTATGCTGTGTAACATTTGCTCTGGACATCCTTAAGCATAATCACATGAGAAATGTTACTTCAAGTCCACTAAGTCTGTCATAGGTGAGAATCATTTCCTGACTGGGGAAATATGTCTTTTTTTTCAGTTCTTCTATTTATACTTATAGGTAAACCTTTGAATTTGTAGGCAAAAAGCATTGCCAGAAGCTCTTATTTGGAGATACTGAGGCGTATGTTAATCTGGAAATAAAGAAAAACCCTCATATTCAAACCCAGCAATGAATTTTATGGTGATATTGTAGACTAATTATTTTATTGTTGTAATGCATTATTTAACCATGCCACCCTGCCTTTCTTACATGCACACACTATTTAATTCCCTGAGCCTGAATTTCCTTGTCTGTAAAATGGAGATAATGTATATGTGACTTGTAATGATGTTGTGAGGATATAAATAACGAGGGAATAATTTAGCAGAGCAACTGGTACTTAATAGGTTCTCAAGTTATTTCAGTCTAACCATAAAAATAATATTGCCACTGGCTTTGAATTCTACTTTCATTTTTCCATATGAAGTGGACAACAGCTTAAAAATTATAAAGGTTTCAAATAGTTTTACTACTCGCAACCAGGACACACTGTATAATCCCACATCAGTGGATCTTAGTAGTATAAGGAACTGAATAGCAAGGAAGAAACTGAGTTAGAACTCTGGTCTATTTTAAATGATAAATACTAGCCGCGATGTAAAACCATTTATGCGTTTCCTCAATAACTCTACTTTGAAAGTGCACACCATTTTTAAAGTAAAAACACATTTAAGATTGATAGTAAGAAAAATTTACTACTTGTTCCTGCATCAAGGTTATAGAGTAAATAATACAATGAAGGTATTATACATATTCGTAAATATATATGATTATAGTTTACACCAGCCTATCACATGAATCAATTTGTAAAAACTCTCTTGTTTTCAAAGAGTACATATGTTATGGCCTCTACCATGGAAACTAAACCAACTTGGAAATAGCAATAATGTCCTTAATTCAGTAATTCTTTTTCTTTTAGATGTGTTTTTCCTCTGGGTAAACATGTCTGCACACTGAATTTCTTTCTAAATCTGAGTGTCCTTTCTGGCCATATTGAAGAATGTGCTTACTGTACTGTTTCATTAAACTGCTGTGTTATCGGGTAATTGTTTAAACATAATGCCATAGCACTATCAAAAGGAAAGGTGAACTAATGGCATTTGCAAATGTCAGGGATTATCTTAACACTTTTATTATAGTTTATAAAAAGTAGGTTCAGGGCATTTCATGGCAATTATTTCTACAGAAATTGGTTATTTAAATAAATTGCTAATTATCTGAAGATGACAGTATTGAAAATGCTACTAATGAGTTGTTTAATAAGTGTAGCTTGTGGTGGCCACCTACAGGTTGAAAATAGAAAGAACATACGTATAGACTAATTATGCCTAGTAAATGCTGTATATTTTTCTCTCTAGTGACAAATTTAAAGACATTTAGCTCTTCATGCCATCTTTTGAGTGTTGGACAGTATAGTGAGTTTCTAAGCTCCTGATAAATTTGGTTTTGGATCTAAAACAAATTTCACTTTACTTCTGTAATTGTCTTTATCCTATTATTCTTGGACATAATTATCTTTAGTTATAGCTGGTATGATTTTATAATTTATCATCTGAACTGGGATACTTAATTTAGACCAAAGGTAGATAGCTATTGTTACATCATGTAATTACAAATAAATATGGGTATAATAAACTGGGGTTCTCCTGGGAAAACTGGGCTATATGGTTACTCTGGTTGTGCAATTACTAACTATTCTACTTCTAATTTAATTTTTATCCAACAATTAATATCATGCCTGTGTTTATATAATGCTAATTTTATGCTTTTATCATACCTGGATAATATATATTTATTAATTATAATAATTATTATTATTAACTCTTCTTTCTGAAGCTTAATTTATATCCAGACATTTAAAATCAGGAAGCAGCATAGCATTGTGGTTAAGAGCATGGTATTGGGAGTCAGGTAGGCCTGATTCAAACACTGCACCCACACTTTCTAACAGAGTGATCTTGAGCATGCGACATTTATCCCTACTGAATCTCAGTTTACACATCTATGAAAATAGAGACAGAAATACCTATTTCATAGTAATGTCACCAGCACAATGTCACCAGCACAAAAATAAATAGGAAAATACCTGTCATTTAGAAAATATTCAAAAGAGGAGCATTTATATTTAACATATTTAATCTTAAAAGTTCATTGTAACTCATACTTGCTTCTTTTCCAAGTCAATCACTGATATCTATTGGAAAACTATAGAGCATGTAAAATTGCTCTTAAACTACCAAGAAGAAGTTATAGTATCCCCAAATTTTGAATGGGAAGAGAAAAACTAATCCAATATTTCCTGTAGTACAGGGAAGTCTTTCTGTTGCATCTTGCTGTCAAGTAGCCATCAAGATTCAAGGAACAGGGAAGTCCCATTGTGGCTACTTTCATTGCTGAATTTACAATAAATTAATTATAAAAATAAGAATAATAAAATCAATCATGTATGCTGAAATGTTCATTCCAATTTTCTACATAGGATAAGCCCTTTTTTTTCATGGTTATCCTTCAAATATTTGGAGACTTTATAGGATTTATTTTAATACATATAGATGTATATGATATGTGTGTAAGAAAGACAGATCAAAAGAGATCATCCTATTCACTCTGTTGTGTTTGTAGATCTTTTATCTAAAATGTTGGACACAGAACCAAACACGTTCTTTGTAATGTACAGAGGATAGAATCACTGTATATCCCATATATAAAAATGTCACATCATATATTCTGATGACTCTTGTAAGGTGAATTTTAGGGACATTATAAAAATAGATATTTTTACTACAGAAGTAAATTATAACACCGTTTTATCAAAAAGAATCCAACAATAAAAATGTGTGTATATATATATATATATATATACTTGAAAGGTCTTCAACGCCTTTACTGTGGGATTCACCCCCTTTCCCATAGATGATACCTGTGAACAATATGAAATTCAACATTATATGCATTTACATGCACACATAATAAATGTAATCACGTACATTTTTGCCAACAACGGTACCATACCATATATATTGCTCTGCTACTTGTGATTAACTCTTAACGTTATAAATTAGAGCTATTTGCATCTCAATTTTAAAGATTTTCTAGTATATCATACATTGATAAACTATAATTTATTTAATAGAGTAACTACTCGTGATCCTTTAGATTGTTTTTCACTATTTTGCTACAGAAAATAATACTTCCAGGAACATAGTGTATATGTAATTTTTTGTCTAAGCACTAACAGAATAGATTCTGCAAAAAAGACTTAGAATATATATATATTATACACAGACACACACACACACACGTTGCAAATCACACTTAAAAATCTAATAAAGATTTATTCACACAGATACACACATTTACTACCATAGACTCAAGCTACGAATATTCATAATTTGAAAACCAATGAAATAGCATATGGATTACAAAAGGATCCCCAAATATTATATCTAGGAATAAATATTAACAACCCTTAAAAGTTAAGTGTTTATCCTTATATGGTTATAGCTGAATGTTTATTTTTCTGATCAATTTTCTCTAGCTTTGACACTAATATTAGCTTATATACAGTATAAGTTAAGCACTGTTCCAAGTCCTTCCCATGAGTTGTATCATCTAATACATCCCAGCTCCCTGGAATATTATTAGTATTCATGTCCCTGTTTTTCAATTAGGGAAAACCGGTGTTTTAGGCAGTTGAGAAGCTTGCTTTGTCAAAGCCACAATTATATAAAGCAAATGGTCTGAGATTTATACCTAATTGGTTGGACTTATTCTGTGTTCTCATAGCATCAGGCCCTACTGATACTAGTTTTCTTAGGCAAAAACAATCCAAAGATGATCCTTTTCGTAATTGCTGCGTAGTTACTTCTCAATAATAACTGAAAATGGGAACTTTCATGTCACAGAGACTTGATATTTAATCATATTACATCCTTTTTAAACTGTGTGACACTAGGCAAGTTATTTATTCAGCTTGAGCTTCTTCTTTATGTACAAAATAGAGAGGACAGCGCCTAGCTTTAGAGTTATAATTAAAGTACACAGTGTACATGAAACCCCTGCCTCAGTGTCTGCACGTGGAAATCACTCTATGAATGAGTCATCCTACTCATTCCACTAACAGTAGCTGACACTTTCAGAACGGAGAATGGCTCTCTTTGGTGAATATTATTGATTCTCTTGCTAAAAATAAATGCCTGGCACATGCTAGGTACTGAGTTATTTAATATGAATCCACTAGGAACATATTGAATGCATCATGAAGCAGATAAACATAGCTATGAAGATATGAAGACTTGGAGAAAATATGAAAAATTCAACTAAAATTAAAACATTTTCAGAAGAAAATTTTTAGCTTTTCTAAAAAAACTAAAATAACATCAAATAATCAACTTTATTTTTTCCCTTTCTTCTCTTTAAATTACATATCTCTACATATAACCCTAGATCCTTTTAGTACTTCAGTTTCTGGTTGAATTATGCAAATATTCTCAGAGGACTCTAATCCATGTGTAAAGATGTTATTTTTAAATAGCTGTGTCTCATGTATTTATTAGTATATTAACTTCATTAACATTTTACACTTGTTTTAGTAAAGCATAAATTTGTTGGTGCTTCATTTATACATAGTTTATAAAAATCAATCTCTCACCTCCCAAATCCTTGAAATTCTTGATTTACTAATTTTTTTTCTTCTGGATGATGCTAAAACTATTAACAATTAGACAGTCAAGGTTCAATTTCTAATGAATTTGTTATCCACTTAATTCATTATATTTTAATTAATGTAAGCAAATTAAAACTACATTTTCTTTTTGCATACACAGTGAGCACGAATGAGTATTATAACCCAATTTCTGTTTTATTGCCAGCTAGAGCTATTATCAGGGAGTTTATTGTGGACTTAGTTCTAACAATTAATTGTGTAACAGTCGCTGTCCTAGGAGTCAAATGATTAGGGGGGAAAAAAACAAACAGAATTAAACTCAATTATTCAAAATTCCAGTTATTTAGCATATGTCCCATACTCTCTTGCTCATTAAAAAGTCCTTTTTTCTTCAAGGATTTTGTCATGCGAAGTACGTCTCTGCCTCCTTTTCACCAATAAACTTGAGTTCAGATATTGTCATTAAAATCCATGTACATTTTGCTTCTCAAAAAAAAATTCTTAAATATATTGATGTCAGCCTTTGAGACTTTTTTCCTTTGGAGTCAAAGTAATCTTCTTCAACATTATGACACTGCTAAATGGCAGCTGTTAGGAAAAGAGAAAAAGGAGGGGATGTGTGTGGTCCTCTTAAGGTTTCAGAGGATAAAGTTCTGTCATCATAGGCATCATGCTTTTGTCTCCAATTTAAAAACTGGTTTTAATTGCATCACTAAAAACACAAGAACACAGAAGGCAATGTCAAAGTAAACTACATAAATGCTGCCTCTGAAAGCAATTGTCCTTGAGGGTAGTACAAATTATAACAGCAAACACTTCTACAATTTTTATTATGTAAAATAATAAAAATGGCCTTTTAATAATTTTATTATAATAATAATAATAAATGGCCTTTTATATATTATGTAATTTATTCTTCAAAACAGTTCTATGAAGATGTTATTTACAATTTTTATTATTTTATAGATGACAAAATTGAGATTCAGTGAGATTTAAAATGTTTCACAAAGTCACACAGCTTATAAATGGAACTTAAGATTTGAACCTCAGCAGTTGACTCAGTTGTCTGTCTGGTGTTGGTAGCTAGTTCATCCTCAAACTGCCTTCTGGATAGAATTCATATTAATAGTATTTATAAAATGTATAATGTTCTAACAAATGTGAATTGTTTCTAATGGAATACTGGTAGAGAATGAATAACTGGATTCAAATTATTACCTTGAAATAACCTACTACAACAGTAAGACCTGGTGTTTTGTGAGTCAAGCGTAGATATATAGTTAGGACACAAACTGATGAACCAGGGAAAAAAAAGCCATAGGTGCTTAAAAAATATTTTGCGGATAGACAGATGAATGGATAAATGAAGACTGAGTAAGAAACCTGATTGTCATAATACATTAATACACACATGTCAATATATAATACTATAGCCAATGATAGCGTTTCTGAAATTGTATTTAAAATGATATCTGACAAACGAGAGTTCATTTTCTTAAGAAAAATACTTTTCACCAAAATCAGATTGATTAACAATTCAAAATCTCTGGATTACTAAAATGTTTTTCTAAAACATGAATCAATCCAAAAATGTTCTGTATAGTTTATCTAAGACAATCTGTGAATTCAACACACTGATTTGTATTTTAAATTATGACTACATGGAGGGCCTAGATTGATTAGAGACCAAAAGTTACAGTTCAGTCTAGTCCACCAGGAGAGCCACATAATGCAAATCAAAGTTCTTGGTAGCAATGTTGCAACTCGTAAGTCCAGTTCATTTTTTGTTTGTTTGTTTGAACCTGCAGCTTGTTTCAAAACGTAGGAACTCAGAATGGCTTGATTTTTATTGGAGAATTCCACACAGTTGAAGCAGAATGACTTGATGTAACTGAATTCCCCATTAGGTTCAACTGGCCACCCCATGTAGATGAGGGCTTAATTTAAATTGCATGTTACCTATTAGTTCATTTAAGTGTATAGGATTTCAATTTCTTGATTTAAACCTTGTTGTTTCCTTAAGGATAGAGCCCATATACACATTCCTTGAACTTCTCACTCTGGCTTCTTCCTCCCTAGTCTTTGGTCTAAAATCATTAATGGCTGTAGCAGTGACAGAATTTTAGAAGACCTTTATCTCGATAATTGTAATTCAGGAAGTCTTTATGATTTTCATTGGCATATGTACAATTTTGTATGGCATTGATATATGTATTTTCTTTTAAACCAAAAGTTTTATTTTTATCTTGAACGTATTATTATTTCATTTGTCATTTTAAAACTAAAAATTAATTCTGTATAACAATTTAGAAAGATCTTTTTATATACCTTCAATTTCCTTCTAGAAACCATTCTTAGTGGGTGAACTCATTCTTAAAACCTATTCCCCATAAAAATGCTGAGAACAGGTAGATTATATTTCATATTAAATCAGTTGAGCTATAAAAATCAAATTGGGTTTATAATGGAAATAAAAACTGACTTTACTATAGTCCAGCAACAGAGAGATCATTTCTTCATGTTTTTGGATCTCATTTCCTCAGAGAACATAGTTACTCTTAAATTTAAAAAAATACTTTTATTTTTGAAATGTTTTTCTGTTCATTAGGTACATTATAAAAATCCTTAGAAAGGAATAAAAACATAAATTAGAAAATGTCTTATTGACCTAATTGAGCATCTTCAAATGGCAATAAGAATTTGCTGATTTTTTTAACACCTGTGTAGTAATGTTGCCCTTTAAGTGTCACTGGTTGATTTTTCAAAGCTGTGTTGCCATTTTATGTCCATTAATATCAATTGGAATATGTGGCCAAATCCCTGTATACCACTTTGAAATTTTACCCCTTACTGTTAAGGATAGTCTTCTAACAGTGGAGGTAGAAATAAATTATTTATCTACTTTGCTCAAATTTACTCTCTTGGGTCAACTAAATAAGGGGGAAAAAAACAATATTTCTTTATTACTTCAAAGTAGTGTGTATATAAAGAAGCCATTGGATTAATATGTATTGACTGTGTCAGTTATATTGTGCAGAGATAGCTGTGTGTCTATCAAAAAGTTTGTTATAGATTTCTTTAAAAATGCCTTCCTTTAAGTTTTATTGTTATGTAGATTTTTTAGTATAACTAAAGATGCGTATATACATATGTGTGTTTTGTATTCTTACTATAAATTCTGTCCACTATTAGCCTTTTTATGGTTAAAACATAAAAACTGTGAGGAATCACTGATAGATAATATAGAATTAGAATCTTAATGTCCATTTTCTAATTTGCCCAACTTAACACTTTGTATTCAAAATGTCTGTTATGAATTTTGAAGTGTCAGTACTCAATATTCCTAACTAAGAAATACTATGGTAATATGTAGAGGAAGATGTTTTAGGTGTGGGAGCCACAAGTAGACATTTCCACAAGTATTTTTGTGTTGAGTACAAAAGCATTAGTCGTGAAAAGGTTCAATTTTATCTGAAACAGATATGAACAGGATAAAAAGAAAGCCACCTATATTTTATTTTATTTTATTTATTTTATTTTTTTTTTTGAGACGGGAGTCTTGCTCTTGTTGCCCAGGCTGGAGTGCAGTGGCGCGCGATCTCAGCTCACTGCAGCCTCTGCCTCCCGGGTTCCAGCAATTCTCCTGCCTCAGCCTCCCGGGTAGCTAGGATTACAGGTGCGTGCCACCACGTCCAGATAATTTTTGTATTTTTTAGTAGAGATGGGGCTTCACCATCTTGGCCAGGCTGGTCTCAAACTCCTGATCTCAGTTGATCCATCTGCCTCGGCCTCCCAAAGTGCTAGGATTACAGGTGTGAGCCACCACTCCCAGCCTCTTTTTTAGACTTTCTTTTTTAGAGCAGTTTAGGTTCACAGCAAAATTGAGAAGAAAGTACACAGATATTCAGTATATCCACGGCTCCAGCACATGCATGACCTCCTTCATTATCAACATTCCCCACTAGAGTGATACATTTGTTATAATCGATGAACTTGCATTGACACATACAGCCTAATTACCCAAAGTCCAAACTTTACAATAGGTTTCACATTTGGTGTTGTGCATTCTACGAGTGTAACAGATACATTCTCTAAGTGGGTTTTTTTTGTGTGTAAATGTATAACAACATGCATCCACCATTATAGTATATACAGTATTTTCACTGTCCTAAAAATCCTCTTTGCTCTGCCTGTTTATCCCTCCCGTTCACTCCTTACAACCACTGATATTTTCACTGTCTCCACAGTTTTTCCTTTTCCAGAATGTCATATCATTGGAATCATGTGGTATCTAGCCCTTTCAGATTGAAAGCTTGGTTTCTTTTTTTTTAACTTTTGGTTTCTTTTCTTATTTAATTATTTTATTTTATTTTTTAAATTTAATTTTTTTTTTTTTTTTGAGACGGAGTCTTGCTCTGTCGCCCAGGCTGGAGTGCAGTGGCCGGATCTCAGCTCACTGCAAGCTCCGCCTGCCGGGTTTACGCCATTCTCCTGCCTCAGCCTCCCGAGTAGCTGGGACTACAGGCGCCCGCCACCTCGCCCGGCTAGTTTTTTGTATTTTTTTAGTAGAGACGGGGTTTCACCATATTAGCCAGGATGGTCTCGATCTCCTGACCTCGTGATCCGCCCGTCTCGGCCTCCCAAAGTGCTGGGATTACAGGCTTGAGCCATTAATTTAATTTAAAGTTCTGGCCAGTTTTTAAAGGAAAGCTGTGTGTGATACCTCAGAGTAAGCACTCCAGTAAATACATATTGATATTGCTGGTGACTCGTGGTGGCGGAGGTGATGACAAAGAACTCACCACATGAGGCTGAACCAGTTGTTTGGTTATGGTGTTTGTGGAGCAGCCCTGGTTTAAGGCAATGTCATATTCTTGCATAAATTGAACTGTCTTTAGTTTAGAAAATGCTTAAAGGACCCCTGACTTATAAGGGAACATCAGGAATATCAAATTATATTCCTTTATTATGAAAGCATCAATGTACTCTGGGATGTTTAACATTTGAGAATTCAAAGTAGCTTTAGTACAATATATTCATTTAAAAAATAGCCCCAAAGTATTCTTTCCATCCATACAATTTTTATTACTATCAGGGAATAATATACTGGTAATGTCTGGCTAATTAAATATTTAAATACTAAATGCAAACACTCTACTGGATTCTAGTAAATTCTCTTTAACTTAAAACTTTCTAATATGTGAAAAATTGAATTAGACTCCCTATTTTTTTTTCAAATTGTGGGAAGTACATATAAAAAGCAGCATGGAATCTGTAAGTTCATCAGCACCTTGCCTTTTTTTACAGAGTCTATGTTCACAACAGCTGCTTAGTACTCTGCAGAAACATAACATAGCTGTATGTCTATTGATGCACTATATGTGATTGTTTTTCTTTTCAAAATCTGTTGTTCCTTGTTGTTTCTTGTTTGTTTGTTTTTGAGACAGAGTCTCACTCTGTCACCCAGGCTGGAGTGCAGTGGTGTGATCTCGGCTCACTGCAACCTCTGCCTCCTGGATTCAAGCAGTTCTCCTGCCTCAGCCTGCCAGCTAACTAGGATTACAGGCGCCTGCCACCACGCCTGGCTAATTTTTGTTTTTGTATTTTTAGTAGTGATAGGATTTCGCCATGTTGGCCAGGCTGCTCTCAAACTCCTGACCTCAGGTGATCCACGCACCTCGGCCTCCCAGAGTGCTGGGATTACAGGCGTGAGCCACCAATGCTCAAATGTTCTATGCAGTCTTTTACACATTACTGTATATCAAAATGTAATATGCATATAATATGCATGCATAGAGAATTCTGTGTTTGCTACACCTACTTGTATAACATGTCTAAGTTCAATATTAGTATCAAAGTCCTTAAAATTAAAAAAAAATCCATTGACAAATTAACATGCCTTAAAACATAGCATTCATACACTACATATGTACATATCTTAAACAGAGATAAAGTAATTTGAAATTTGTCCGGTATGACACCGTCATCACATGATAGCAGTAGAAGTAATATAAGACAGTATACTCAAGTGGTCAGTGTGCTAACCATTGATTATCCTGATTTTGTGTAGGGACAGCAATCAGACCTATTGCTTTGAGAGCTGTGACCTCCATTGCTCGTGCTCTGCCTGGATTTCCCATTTTGGCTACTGGTGGAATTGACTCTGCTGAAAGTGGTCTTCAATTTCTCCATAGTGGTGCTTCAGTCCTCCAGGTAATCATTGTGTTTGTCTGTCCCTTTTAAAAGTCTCTATCTCACAAATACAATGTAAGTTATGTGACCCAAAAAAAATAGATTCTTTTTTGGGCCTCTTGAAAAGGGGGACATTTGGGATCAAAATGGCAGCATGTATTAAGTTCCTCTGATGAGTTAAGAAGAGACCTGAGGTTTATTTCCTGTCCTGTTGAGGGCTTATGAACCCACTGTGTTTTTCTAATATATTTATTCGCCCATGTGTTTCTGAAATAAATGAGATCAGGTACCCAAATGCATACTGTCCTACTGAAAAAACAACACATGAGGAAATCTGGGTAAAAGTAAAATCTCAGTTGAAAAACAAAATGAAATCAAGGGCATGAAAATCTATGTCATTACCGAATTTGATCCTGAGGTTCCTGACAGCCAAAGAAGGAAATTATTGGCTTTATAACTTTTAAAATATTAAAATAAATTGGTTGTTCAGCTTCTTGTAGTACAAAGCTGAGGGAACTTCTTTCTTCCCTTGTCCTCTTAAAGGGATGCTGTGAGATGTAGTGAATTGTACTCTTAATAACACCCCTAAAATAATAAAAATTAGACTTTAACAATTATTCATATACTTTTTAAAAATAATGTTGCTCAACATGGGCTTAGTACTATCAGCACATTTTAGCATAAGAATTTCTCATTCAGGTTTTGTAGCCTGAATTGATCTACGGACAAAACTTTTTATATGACTAGACTGTGAACTCTCTGGTAATACTCCATTAATAATGACTTCTCACTACTTAGCATTGATGGTAATTGGAAAGCAGAAAGTTTAGCATCACATATTCTCTGGCAAAAGGGTCGAGCGTAAAGAGTTCATGTTGCTGATTTGACAATCAGAATTAACATTGTCCTATGAAATACCTACAATCTAAGGTGGAAATACTATGCATTAGAAAGCTAATGGAGGCAGACTTTTGCTTCCAAGAGGATGGAATAGATTTACTTTTCTCTATGCCTCCCACAATATACAACTAAAGACCCTTATATATGAAACTCATATAAGAAGACTGAAAGGTGGAGAGGAGGCAGATTGGCTAGGGATCTCAAGACCCAAGAAACAATACAGTGGTGGGTTACCTGGGACTTTTTTCATCACATATCTCACACTTGGAGCCAAAGAAGCCCAACAACCCAGAAACAACAATAGGCACAGACAAAAAGGCTGCTCTCTCTAACCAAAGAACCAGGAAAGGGGCAGCCTAGCAAGAGAGAAAACTTTTAGACATAAATCCTCTACTTCACCCAACACCACAGATAAATATTCCATCCCTACACCCATCCATGCAAGCAAAGGACAAGTAGAGATCTTAGATGTCCACCCTTGCCAAGCAGTCTCACATCCCCACTGGGGAAAAATGAGCCCTCACCCCCATCCCATGTCAGAAGCCTGGACTTCTCCCCTCACCGGAGAGTAATGAGGTGTCCCTCCTCCTCCCTTCTGCAGTAGTAGTAGAGGAGGTCTAGTCGAGACTCACGACCTTCATCACCACCATGTGGTAATAAGGCCACTCTCCTTTCCTCCTTCTTACGGTGGCAGTGAAGGCCAACTAGGGAGCAGCAACAAGGCGTGCCTGCACCTCTCAGCCAGGGGTGGATCAGTGCAGGCTTACTGGAGAGCCAGAATTCTCACCTCCTTCCAGCAGTAACCAGAAGCCGTGCCCCTCGGGTGTCCAAGAAAGCCAAGTAAGATACCTGGGCTTCTGTCTGGCATTAAGGAGGTGGCGTTCTCCACTTCCCCTGCCAGATTGATACCAAGGAAGGCTAGCAGAAACAGAAAGTTTGTAAGATCAAGAGTCTCTTAATACTATACCAAAATTGTCAAGATTTCAATTAAAAATTACTCATCATACCAAGACCCAGGAAAACCTCAAGCTGGATCTTAAAAAAGAATTGATAGATGCCCACATTAACATAACAGAGATACTATAATTATCTGTCAGAAATCTTAAAGCCTCCATTATAAAATTGCATTAAGCAACTACAAGTGTGACTGAAACAAATGAAACAACAGAAAGTCTCATCAAAGTAGTAGAAGATATACAGATGCAAATTTTGGACTTAAAAATGCAGTCACTTAAATACAAAACTCAATTGATGTGTTCAATAGTAAAATGAGAGAACATAAGAAAGAATCAGGGGGCCGGACGCAGTGGCTCACTCCTGTAATCCCAGCACTTTGGGAGGCCGAGGCGGGCAGATCACGAGGTCAGGAGATTGAGACCATCCTGGCAAACACGGTGAAGCCCCGTCTCTATTAAAAATACAAAGAATTAGCCGGGCGTGGTGGCGGGCGCCTGTAGTCCGAGCTACTCCGAAGGCTGAGGCAGGAGAATGACGCGAACCCTGGAGGCGGAGCTTGCAATGAGCTGAGATGGCGCCACCGCACTCCAGCCTGGGCGACAGAGCGAGACTCCGTCTCAAAAAAAAAAAAAAAAGATATTGATTCTTCCTATCCATGAGCATGGTATGTTCTTCCATTTGTTAGTGTCCTCTTTTGTTTCACTGAGCAGTGGTTTGTAGTTCTCCTTGAAGAGGTCCTTGACATCCCTTGTAAGTTGGATTCCTAGGTATTTTATTGTCTTTGAAGCAATTGTGAATGGAAGTTCATTCATGATTTGGCTCTCGGTTTGTCTGTTACTGGTGTATAAGAATGCTTGTGATTTTTGCACATTAATTTTGTATCCTGAGACTTTGCTGAGGTTGCTTATCAGCTTAAGGAGATTTTGGGCTGAGACAATGGGGTTTTCTAAATACACAATCATGTCATCTGCAAACAGGGACAATTTGACTTCTTCTTTTCCTAACTGGATACCCTTGATTTCTTTCTCTTGCCTGATTGCCCTAGCCAGAACTTCCAACACTATGTTGAATAGGAGTGGTGAGAGAGGGCATCCCTGTCTTGTGCCAGTTTTCAAAGGGAATTTTTCCAGTTTTTGCCCATTCAGCATGATATTGGCTGTGGGTTTGTCATAAATAGCTCTTATTATTTTGAGGTACATTCCATCAATACCGAATTTATTGAGCGTTTTTAGCATGAAGGCTGCTGAATTTTGTCAAAAGCCTTTTCTGCATCTATTGAGATAATCATGTGGTTCTTGTCTTTGGTTCTGTTTATATGCTGGATTATGTTTATTGATTTGCGAATGTTGAACCAGCCTTGCATCCCAGGGATGAAGCCCACTTGATCATGGTGGATAAGCTTTTTGATGTGCTGCTGGATCCGGTTTGCCAGTATTTTATTGAGGATTTTTGCATCGATGTTCATCAGGGATATTGGTCTAAAATTTTCTTTTTTTGTTGTGTCTCTGCCAGGCTTTGGTATCAGGATGATGTTGGCCTCATAAAATCAGTTAGGGAGGATTCCCTCTTTTTCAATTGATTGGAATAGTTTCAGAAGGAATGGTACCAGCTCCTCCTTGTACCTCTGGTAGAATTCAGCTGTGAATCCATCTGGTCCTGGACTTTTTTGGTTGGTAGGCTATTAATTATTGCCTCAATTTCAGAGCTGCTATTGGTCTATTCAGGGATTCAACTTCTTCCTGGTTTAATCTTGGGAGAGTGTAAGTGTCCAGGAAATTATCCATTTCTTCTAGGTTTTCTAGTTTATTTGCGTAGAGGTGTTTATAGTATTCTCTGATGGTAGTTTGTATTTCTGTGGAGTCCGTGGTGATGTCCCCTTTATCATTTTTTATTGCGTCTATTTGATTCTTCTCTCTTTTCTTCTTTATTAGTCTTGCTAGTGGTCTGTCAATTTTGTTGATTTTTTCAAAAAACCAACTCCTGGATTCATTGATTTTTTGGAGGGTTTTTTGTGTCTCTATCTCCTTCAGTTCTGCTCTGATCTTAGTTATTTCTTGCCTTCTGCTAGCTTTTGAATGTGTTTGCTCTTGCCTCTCTAGTTCTTTTAATTGTGATGTTAGAGTGTCAATTTTAGATCTTTCCGGCTTTCTCTTGTGTGCATTTAGTGCTATAAATTTCCCTCTACACACTGCTTTAAATGTGTCCCAGAGATTCTGGTATGTTGTATCTTTGTTCTCATTGGTTTCAAAGAACATCTTTATTTCTGCGTTCATTTCGTTATGTACCCAGTAGTCATTCAGGAGCAGGTTGTTCAGTTTCCATGTAGTTAAGAGGTTTTGATTGAGTTTCTTAGTCCTGAGTTCTAGTTTGATTGCACTGTGGTCTGAGAGACAGTTTGTTTTAATTTCTGTTCTTGTACATTTGCTAAGGAGTGCTTTACTTCCAATTATGACAGACTAGATTAAGAAAATGTGGCACATATACACCATGGAATATTATGCAGCCATAAAAAAGGATGAGTTTGCATCCTTTGTAGGGACATGGATGCAGCTGGAAACCATCATTCTTAGCAAACTATCACAAGAACAGAAAACCAAACACGGCATGTTCTCACTCATAAGTGGGAACTGAACAATGACATCACTTGGACTCGGGAAGGGGAACATCACACATCGGGGCCTATCATGGGGAGGGGGGAGGGGGGAGGGATTGCATTGGGAGTTATACCTGATATAAATGACGAATTGATGGGTGCTGACGAGTTGATGGGTGCAGCACACCAACATGGCACAAGTATACATATGTAACAAACCTGCACGTTATGCACATGTACCCTAGAACTTAAAGTATAATAAAAAAAAAAAAAAAAAAGAAAGAAAGAATCAGGAATCAGGGAACTAGAAGACAGAGCAATAGAAATTGACCAATATGAAAAACAGAGAAAAAGAAGACTGAAGAAAAGAATGAAAACAGCCCTCAGGGAACTGTGGGACTATAACAAAAGATGTAACATTAATGTCCTTAGAGTCCCAGAGGAGAGGTGAAAAAGGTAGGAAAGAAAAAAAAATGGCTGAAAATATTCCAATTTTTGCAAAAGACATAAACCTCCAGATTCAAGAAGTTAAGGTAAACTTCCAAAGAGGGCAGCTTCAGAGAAATCCATACCAAAATCCATCATAGTCAAATTTCTGAAAACTGAAGAGAAAGATAAAACCTCGACAGCAGCAAGAGAAAGGTGACACCTTACTTATTGGTGACAAACAATTCTAATGACAGTGGATTTCTCATCACAAGCCGCGGAGTCTGGAAGGAAGTGGGACATTTTTCAAATTCTAAAACAAGAACTGTCAGCTCAAAATCCTGTATCCTTCAGAAATAAACCGGAAATCAAGACATTCTCAGCTGAAGAAAAACAGAGTGTATTGCCAGGAATCCTTAACTGAAAGAATGGCTAAAGGAAGCTTTTTCAGAAGAAAGGAAATGATAAAAGAAGGCACCTTAGGATATCAAGAAGGAAGGAAGAATATGGAGCAGTGTCTTCAAAAAGAATCTGGAAGATAAGAGTATCCAGGCTTGAATATCACCTGAATTTATTTTCATGAACCTGTAAAAATGCTTGGGCTGAAGGATACAATTGAGTTATGAGTGGATTTCAGAAGAGACTCTTGCTCATGCTCAGGTGTGACCATGAGCAAGTCATGCATGGAAGTAAAGATTATTGGCTGTCTACCATGTGCTGCTAGTAACTGCTGCTACATACTGTATTTCCACAACCTACTTGAGAGTGAAATTTTTAAATATATATTTTTTAATTGACATCAACTAAGGATTGGTGGATAAAAGTGGTGGATATGGCTTGGTTCTGTGTCCCCACCCAAATCTAACCTTGAATTGTAATAATTTGCACATATTGTGGGAGAGACCTGGTGGGAGGCAGTTCAATTATGGGGTCAGGTCTTTCCTGTGCTTTCCTGATAGTGAATAAGTCTCATAAGATCTGGTGGTTTTATAAAGGGGAGTTTCCCTGCAGATGCCCTCTTGCCTGCCACCATGTAAGACGAGACTTTGCTCCCCATTTGTCTTCCACGTTATTTTGAGGCCTCCCCAGCCACGTGGAACTGTGAGTCAATTAGACCTCTTTCCTTTATAAATTACCCAGTCTCGTGTATGTCTTTATTTAGCAGCATGAGAACAGACTAAAGTCACATGACTAGCAATGGAGCCAGAATTCCCATCTAGAGTTTCACAGCCACAAAACAAATACTCTTCCAACTAGACACATGGCCTGTCTTCCCTCACAGAATCTGTAAGATGGAAATATTAGTAATACACAAGTCTTCCATGCCCACTCAAAGCTTACTTGTTCAGACTGTAGCTTACCTCTTAGAGTCAAGATGCTGTGAAGAGAAGAAATGTGCAATCATAGAAAACTAAAGGAGAGTTGTATGTCCTGCGTGTAGATGTGTACTCAGGATGCAGAGCCTCATATGTAAATTTACATAGAGTACCATGTGTCCTCATAGAAATGAATGGTGAGATAGTTATTGAAATGTCAGCTTCTACTTAGGCTCCCCTTAAATGGAAAATCAGAAACTCACTGACTATGCACATGAAGCCTGTTGTATTCTGTACATGAAAGGACCCTGGAACTGGAACTGCAAGAACCAGTGAGACAGTTCTGGGGCAAGACCTTTGCCGTCTCTCTTTTGTGGGCCATGTTATTTCTTCTTCAGAAGAAACTTAAATTCTGTCCACTCTTTTTCTCTCCATGACTTACTCTTGCCTCCTCTGGACTTCTTTCACATAGCTGTCATGACCCTTTGACCCACTCCACATTGTAGCCTTTTAGCTCTCATTTCTCTGTGACATGTCTCACTAGCTTACTGTCTGTTGACTTGGATTTCTTTTTTTTAACTTTCATTTTAAGTTCGGGGTATGTGGGCAGGTTTGCTACATAGGTAAACTTGTATCATGGGATTTGTTGTAGAGATTATTTTATCACCCAAATATTAAGCCTAGTACCCATTAGTTATTTTTCTTGATCCTCTCCCTCCTCCCATCCTTCACCCTCTGATAGGCCCCAGTATGTCATTCCCCTCTATGTGTTCATGTGTTCTCATCATTTAGCTTCCACTTCTAAGTGAGAATATGCAGCATTTGGTTGTCTGTTCCTGTATAACTTTGCTAAGGATAATGGCCTCCAGCTCCCTCCTGCAAATGACACGATCTCGTTGTTGTTTATGGCTGAATAGTATTCCATGGTGTACATGTACCATATTTTCTTTATGCAGTCTATCATTGATGGGCATTTAGGTTGCTTCCGTGTCTTTGCTATTGTGAATAGTGCTGCAATGAACATACGTATACATGTGTCTTTATAATGGAATGATTTATATTCTTTTGGGTATAGCTCAGACTGCTAAGAGAGGATATCTGTTTGCCTAAATTTATCTTTTTATGCCAGGCCCCATCATAAGCCATTGGTTACCCCATATATTGACTGCTTGGTGTGTAGCAGAAACATAGTAAATTTTGGTTGAATGAATTTGTTAAATGAATGTGCTTGGTTATGGGTGTTTTGTTTTGTTTTGTTCTGTTTTTACCAGAATTGTGAAGAGGGGATAAAAGGATTCACATGGTATAAAAAAATCATTACCTCTTTAGCTCTAGCTGGGAATAGCCCAGAGACTTTCTAGCTATTAAAATATTGGTTCACAAATGATTTTGTTAAAAATATAAAGTTTCACACATAGGCTTTTACTTCAGAAATGAAGAGGAAATCAAGACATTTTCAGCTAAAAAACACCTAAGAGAATTTATTGCCTGGAGAACTGGCAATCTAATCTGTAGAAATTTAAAGATTATTTATCAGCTCTGCCATTAGCTTGAGTCAGATTTTTAACTCAGCCAGAACATGTTTTTTAACCAATATTAGCTAAAATATGAACTAAAATCAGTATTAAGATATATATACTTAGAATGGTCATAAGGTGGGAAATATTCGAATTTATTGTTTTAGTTTGGTAGTTCAATGGAGGGTAGAGAATATGTATTTCCATCTTTCTTCCATTCTAACTGAATTTCACTTCATTCCACTCCCTAATCTTGGTTAACCTAACCTTTCATTCAGTATACTTTTAAGCTGTTAAATATTATTAGAGAAATTAATGTAACTCTGCAGTTGGGCTTACTCCAAATACACAGTGCTTAATGTCTGCTGGGGCTTGGGTACTAGTCAGTATTTCTTTTTATTCATCTATTTTTTTTTTTAACTTCCTATCAAATTCTTTGGGTTTTGTTTTCGTTCTTGTGTGTTGGTTGTTTGTTTGTTTCTTTTGAGACAGAGTCTCGCACTGTCGCCCAAGCTGGAGTGCAGTGGCGCAATCTCAGCTCACTGCAAGCTCCGCCTCCTGGGTTCACACCATTCTCCTGCCTCAGCCTCCCGAGTAGCTGGGACCACAGGCACCCGCCATCACGCCCGGCTAGTTTTGTTTGTTTGTTTGTTTGTTTGTTGTATTTTTAGTAGAGACGGGGTTTCACCGTGTTAGCCAGGATGGTCTCGATCTCCTGACCTTGTGATCTGCCCGCCTCGGCCTCCCAAAGTGCTGGGATTACAGGCATGAGCCACCACGCCCAGCCTCAAATTCTTTCTTGCAGTTAGTTCAAATCTTTTTCATATAGCTCAAAGCCCTTAGCCTCTCGATCGTCATCCTCCCATTTCTCTCATATCATCTATTCATTGGCTCTCATTGCCCAACCCAGTTCTGTTCTCTGGTTTTACAATATTTATTAAATCCACCTTTCTAATGATTTCTATTCTCAAGTGAAGTGTGACCAACAAAATGAATTCTTTATAGCAGATATGACCAGACAAATGAAATTTATTTAAATACCTAGGTTATGGTGCTGATACACTGGAGTATAGAAATAGAAGTCCTGTAATAGGTATAGAAATAGCAATATAAATAAATATTTTGACTGTTTTTTCTCATACACTATCCATCATGTATATAGACTATGTAGGTAAGTGAGTGCACTACTAAAATTAAGATTTACACTCAAAGTAGTAATTTCAAAATCTTATGTAGATAAGTGAGTTCCCTACTAAAATAAAGATTTACACTCAAATTAGTAATTTCAAAATCTGTTCCAAATGAATCTGTGTTTGTAAATTAAGCCATATGACTGACATTAAGAAGAGTAATGACATTTCAAGAATGGAAAGCTAATTTTTTTCATAAGTTGTATAAGTGTGATAGAGCATGCCTTCCTTATTGCTTTATATACATCACAGAGAATAATTCATGCATTCGTTTTTTAATAAATATGTATTGAGACCCTACTATATACTTAGCATTGTTGTAGAAGTTTGGAATATCTCTGTAAATTGAAAAAAAAAAGTCTGTTACCTTATTGGGCTTACACTCTTGTGAGCGGAGACAGAAAAATATACAATAAATGGTAAATATAAGTGTATGATATTTAACATAAGATGATAAGTGCTGTGGGATAAAACAGACTTCACTGTAAAGATATTATTTTTATTAAAAAGTGATGGTTGTCTGTAATCCCAGCACTTTGGGAGACTGAGGCGGGCAGATCAAGAGGTCATGAGATCGAGACCATCCTGGCTAACACGGTGAAACCCCGTCTCTACTAAAAATACAAAAACTTAGCCGGGCGTGGTGGTGGGTGCCTGTAGTCCCAGCTACTCGGGAGGCTGAGGCAGGAGAAGGGCGTGAACCCAGGAGGCGGAGCTTGCAGTGAGCCAAGATCGCGCCACTGTAGTTCAGCCTGGGCGACAGAGCGAGACTCCGTCCCAAAAAAAAAATAATTGATAGTTGTGAATCCTAGAAAATTTTTATTGAAGAAAAAACCTAGGTTACAGCATCACTTACTTAAATTTTTGCTAATTGAGGAATTAAATGTAAGTTCACAAAATACTGTATATCACCTCATCATTTTTAATTTCATTTATTTATTTTCATATGCATAATCAAACTGAACCTTATTCTTACTTGATATACCAAAATACATTTTGCATGTCAACATAATTCTGTATATAGTGCTACCTTCAGTGGTCACATATTATCCCATATTATAAATGCACTGAAATTTGTTTATAAAATCCATTGTTTGGATTCTTCTTCACCACTAGTGTAAGCAGTGCTGAGAAAACCAAGTTGCATTTATCGCTGATTATTTAATAATATTTTTTAGTGTAATCAATGTAATTGATCAGTAAAGGGCATATACTTTTTTTAAAACTCTTTAAAATTTTTGTGGGTACATAGTAAGTGTACATATTTATAGGTTACATGAGATATTTTAATATAGGCATGCAATTCATAGTAATCACGTCAGCTAAATAGGGTCCACCTCACAGTTTATAAACTGAAATGTCCTTTAGGGTTTCAGATTACATTTTTTGGGGCAGTTATTGCTCTTCCTTTTTTTTTTTTTTTTGAGATAGAATCTCACTGTGTCCCCAGCTGGAGTGCAGTGGCACAATCTCGGCTCACTGCAATCTGCGCCTCCCAAGTTCAAGCCATTCTCCTGCCTCAACCTCTGGAGTAGAGCTGGGATCACAAGTGCGTGCCACTACACCCAGCTAATTTTTGTATTTTTAGTAGAGACGGGGTTTCACCATGTCAGCTAGAATGTTCTCGATCTCCTGACCTTGTGATCCACCCGCTCGACCTCCCAAAGGGTTGGGATTACAGGTGTGAGCCACCATGCCCAGCCCAATTATTGCTTTTCAAACCAAAATTTGCTTCAAATTTTTTTGAGTGAATTTTCTTAGAATGTATCGTTTCTCAGTGGCACTGTTTATTTCTATGATCTTACTCTATAATGTGCTTTGACAAGATGTTAACATTTCCATGGTAAAGCATCCAATCATCTTACCTTAAAAAATGCTTCAGTTTTTTTTTTTTATTTTTATGAAAAATACCATTGGAATGTTTGGAGAGATTTTATTGAATATTTTGAATTAATTCTTCCAGTTCTTGAACATGGGATATCTTATCACTTATTTGTGCTTTCTTCAATTTCTGTAATCCATGTTTTATAATTTTCAGTGTACAGGTCTTTCACCTCCTTGGTTAAATTTATCCCTAAGTGTTTATTTTTATGCTACTATAAGTGAGATTCATTCTTTGATTTCTTTTTTGGGTAATTTTTTGTTAATTTATAGAAATGCCACTAATTTTTGCATGTGAATTTTGTATCCTGCAGCGTTATTTAATACATTTATTCTGACCGTTCTGGTTTTTGGTGGAGATGTTAGAGTTTCCTACATATAATATCATGGTATCTACAGAGACTATTTAACTTTTTCTTTCTGATTTGGATGCTTTTATTTCTTTTTCTTCCTAATTAGTCTGGCTAGGACTTTCAGTACTATGTGGAGTAAAAATGAGGAGAGTGGACATCCTTATCTTGTTCTTGGTATTAGAGGAAAAGCAACTTCTCACTATTGAGTATGATGTTAGCTGCATGCTTGTGATAGATGGCCTTTAGTGTGCTGAGGCACATTCCCGGTATATCTAGTTTTTTGAGAGTTTTCATTAAGAAAGGATGTTCAATTGTATCTGATCCTTTTTCTGTATCTATGAAAAGTATCGTACGGTTTTTGTGCTTCATTCTGTGAATGTGGTGTTACGGTATTTGTTGGTTTGCATAGGTTGTATCCTTTTTGCATCCCTAAGATGATTGTCACTTGATCATGGTGAATGATTCTTTTAATATGCTGTTGAATTCAGTTTGTTATTACTTCGCTGGAGATTTTTGCACCCATGTTTATCAGAGATACCGCCTATACTTTGTTTTCCTGTAGTACCCTTTTCTGGGTTTGGCTTCAGCGTAATACTGGGCTCAACTGAAACTCAAACTCAAAATGAATTAAAGACCATAAGACCTGAAATCATAAAACTCCTAAAGAAAATACAGGGGAAAAGCTCCTAGACACTGGCCTTGGCTATGATTTTTTGAATAGGACACAAAAGGACTTGCAGCAAAAGCAAAAATAAACAAGTAGGACTACATCAAACTGAAAACTTTGTACAAAAAAGGAAACAATCAATAAGATGAAAAGGCTTCCTATGGATTTGGGAAAATATTTTCAAGCCATATATCTTTTAAGGGGTTAATATTTAAAATATATAAGGAGCTCTCACAATTCAAAAGCAAAAAAACAAATAACCTAATTTTAAAATGCTTTACTCAGGATCTTTGGAGAAAAAAATGTGAAATCATAGAAAAATGAATGAGAGTTATGTGTCCTGAGTGTAGACGTTAATATTCTTTCCGTAAAGAACTTGAGTAAATATATTTGAGTAAAGAACCTGAGTAAATAATGAACCAAAGGAGACATAAATGGCACAGATATTTGAATAGATGCTTAACATCACGGATCTTCAGGAAAATGCAAATCAAAACTACAATTACACCTGTTAGAATAACTATTATCAAACAAGATAAAAGATAACAAGTGTTGATGAGGGTGTAAAGAAAGGGCAACTTTTGTTCATTGTTGGAGGAAATGTAAATTGGTGCAGCCATTATGGAAAACAATATGGAGGTTCTTCAAAAAATTAAAAATAGAACTATGATGTGTACGATGTGACCTAGCAATCCCTCTTCTGGGTAAATCCCCAAAGGAAATGAAATCAGCACTGTGTGTGTGTGTGTGTGTGTGTGTGTGTGTGTGTGTGTATGTGTGTGTGTGTATATTTTTATATGTGTGTGTATATATATCTGTACTCCCATATTCTTTGCAGTACTGTTCACAATAGCCAAGATATGGAAGCAATCTAAAGTATCTATCAGTAGATGAATGGATAAAGAAATTGTAGTATACATACACAATGGAGTTTTGTTCAGCTGTCAAACAGAAGATCCTGCCATTTGTGTCAAAATAAATGAACCTAGAGAATACTATACCAAATGAAATAAGCCAAACACAGAAAGGAAAATGTTGTATGATCTCTCCTATATGTGGAATCTGAAAAAAAAGTTGAATACTTAGAGAGCGGAACTGTGGTTATCATATATGGGGGCATGAAGTAGGAAGGTTACAAAGAGATGCAGTTCAAGGTTACAAAGTTGCAGTCATGTCAGATGAGTGAGTCTGGAGATCGAAAGCACCAACATAAGGAATCCAGTTAATAATATTGTATTATATATTGGATATTTGCTAAGAGAGTAGATTTTAGACACTCTTACCACCAAAAGAAAAGTTACTGTGTGAAATGAGAGATGTGTTAATTGACTTGACTGTAGTGATCATTTGACTGTGTATATGTATAACAAAACATCATGCGGTACACTTAAATCTATATAACTGTAAAATGGATGAAATGTTTCAATGAATGCTGAATATAAAAACTAAGAAATTAGCTAGAGAGTAATCTGGGTACTCCAGATCATTTTCCTAGTACAACTTTGGAGTGAAAATGAGTATTACAACAGAACCAGATGTAACACTGTGGCCTAGAAATGAGATCGAAAACCGATTACAGGCTTGCGTTACTGGGTAACTGCTCTTATAAGTTCTTCAGACAACCCAACTGACTTCTAATTTATTTAAGTGAACTTCAGTGTCTTTGAAATCCCTGATTTTTTTAATCTTATTTGACAGGCTTTCATTACTTAGAATATGCAAATTGGAAATATGAAAAGGACAGATGAAAATTATCAGTAAATTTCAGGTAGTGATATTTATAAAAACCTTCCTGTTAAATTATATTCTCAAACTATTCATAAACTCTTGAGGTCTTGAAATCTTTTTGAGGGCTACTCTGAAAAAGAGCAGTTTGCTTCTGACTGCCAATTATTTATTCATGAAGAGAAAAATAAATAACTAGTAATTCACCTTCAGAACAGTTTGAAAGGAGAACTTTAATAAATTAACACTGGCTTTTTTACATTTTGGCTTTATTGTTAGTCCCAGATCTTATCTTCCCGACGAGTCCTGTATCCTCTTTCTAGTATTTAAGTACTAGACTCCAATTTCTGTTGAAAAACTGTTTAGGGATTTGTATTACAACCAAAGCTCAGACCGAGTCAGTTGCTTTCAGTGATAGGTTTCATTATAAAATGTTCACCTTCCTCTATAGATAAGAAATGTAAGTACTATATGACTTTTTTCACTGAATGACTATAGGTTTCTAAAATTTAATTTAATGATATTGCCGTTACAATTCATTACCTTAAGGAATTTGATTCAGAATGTCAAAAATTATAGGAAACCATCAGTTAATTCACAAACAATTATGACCTGTGCCTTCATTGAGATTGTATGGGTGGGTGGGTGTGTGTGTGTGTGTGTGTGTTTAATTCTATTTTTTCTCTATGGGTTTGTCACTAAAGTTAATAGAAAATCCTGAAATATAACAGAAAGATGAAGCATAGTGGGCATTTGCTGTGGAAAGTCATGATCACATGACAGACACTCGCTGGACTCAGATAACCAAATCAATTTTTAACAATAATCAAAGCTGCTCTGATAGAGCTAGTTCAAGCTAAATGGAATTTTTTAATGTGATCAGGAAATGTATTATTTTATTAAAATTAGCGAAAAAGAAGTAATTGAAGCAGCACGATGACGCTGTTTCCACATGAGTGCAGATGGATGCATTATCCATATGATCTCTTGGTCATAATATACACAGAGACTTCACTGCTTCAACTTTACTGATGGGTGTCTTTAGGTGATAAAAATTTTGCATCCTATATTACAGATTTTCATTGAGTAGATGGAAAATATTTATTCAGTAACTTCTAATTTTTTATTTCAGAATCATTCAATTTCAGGCCAGAGGATAATAAATGGTAGTAAAAATAGTTAACAACTTTCAAAATTATTTGAAATGGCATCAGAACTATTTCACGTAGCTGGTTAAAAGGGAAATATTTTTTCTTTCCATTATGCGATTTCTTGTGTCATGGCTTTAATGAATGTTTCACTTACAACTTTAAGAACAATATGTAAGTAGATATTTTTAAAAATAGAAACTCAATAGTCTCACAATAATATATAAGAAAAAAATGCTTTTAGTTTATCCTTTCAATGATGTTCTAATTGCTGTGTCAATTATCACATTATTTTAAATTACTTTAATGGAAGGTTATTTTCAAGAGGTTTTCATTTTTAAAAAGCATCTTGATTCTAGTGCAACAAATGTTGTTTATAAGCAAAGAGAATAAATTAAATGGAAACTTAACTACGTCTTTGAGTGACTACACATTCTCCACTTGATAGAAAGATTAATATCTAGATTCAAGAGAAATTAATTGAAATCCAAGCTAATATTTTTGAAAGACACTCTTTACTTTAGAAAAAAATATAATAGTATTGTACAATGACTATTTCAAGTTAGAGAATAATCATGAATTAGCTAAGATGTTTGCAGGCATATAGCTACAGAAAATTCCTGACCCTATATAAATTTCCTTGCCTAAATTTTTTATTGTCCCTGACAAATCCTTTATATTGTCCATTCCTATTTGAATTGTATGTAGAGATGTGGCTAAATAACGGTCTGACTTCTTTTTCAAAGAGTCTTCATATGCTTGACCAAAGTCTTAAACTACTATTTTTATTCTTCATTTTAAAAGAAAATCTCAGTTGTTTAGATATTCTTATTTCACATATTATTTTCTAAACATTGTATATCTTTGTTCCTTTCCTTTATTTCTGGTTTATCAGTGTCACTTGAAATGACTTGTGATTGGACAGGTATCTGATTTTTTAATAACTGTGGCTTAACTTGTTCATCCAAATGACTATTAAAAATAGTTATTTGGGGAGGTAATGTGGTAACTACTTTTTATACATTGAGAATGGATTTCATTTCCCATTTTAAAAAGCTAAAGAGAGCCAAGAGGAATGATCAAAGCTGGTTGTTCAGTGAATTAGGTATCCAAAGTCATGAGTCTTTTTTTTCTGTTAGTTCATAAATTGATTTTAATTACTAGTTTACAGGGAAATGTTCCAAAATTGTTCTGAGCAGTGCCAACATATTCCCAGGTGGTTATTTTGAAAAGACCACTTAATTTTGATGTATATAATTTGATATTTGTTTTAAAATTTCTTCAATGTTTTACAGACTCTGGTACTAAGTTAGACATCAAGAAATCCTAGACTGCATAGGGAATTTAGAGAGCTCTTAGACCATAGCAAAATGTATTATAAAGGGTATTAATGATCTAATGAATATTACCTTCTATTTTTTCAAAAAGCCTTTTCCATATGTTAATTTATATAATTCTTACAAAGCTATGGGTATATCAATAAGCATTTTTAACCCCATTTATAGATTTGCATATTCACAGTTTGTAATTTCCTTAAGTTTATCAGTTGACTTTCCAGTAGGACTAGAAACCATGTTACCTGATTTCTATTCTATAATTTGTCTCTACATCCCCCACCCTTACTGTACTATACTCAAGAAATGTGCTAGCAAAATGAAAGAGGAATTCAACATAAAAAACATGTGAAAGCTTGCTCTTTTACTTATTAATTGCTGATTCATTCTCAGTTCTTGAGCTCTCTCTGTGAGTAGTTTGTTTATACCCAGTCATATAATTTTTAAGTGAGATATTTGCTTTTGTCTTTATTAAGTAGTTTATGTCTGACTTCTTCAGTTTCCAAAATTATTTTGAATTCTGATCATTCTTTCCAGGTGCTGAGATTTCTAAAAGACTGGCTACTCTGGGGCTACTGGGCTCTGCTTGGGGGAAGCAGAGAAATCCATTTGATCACATTTTTGAATAACATCAAATTTGGAGTAAATTTGGAATAAAGAGTAAAATTGGAATAAAGAGCAAAGTAGATTCAGAAAAATCAGGAGATGTATGTGTGATTGATCTAATATGAGAAGATACAGTTAATTATTGACAAAAGTAAGGTCCTATTCTTGGGTACAAAAACTTAACTATACATCTGAAGTAGAGACAACCATGGCAAAGAGAAGATTTTGTGGAAAAACCATCGAGGGATTTAATTGACAGTAAGATAAACAGTATAGCTTCCTTTAAAAAGTTGATCTTAGTTACATTTGAAATGTGGTATCTAGCAAAAGAAAAATAATGTCCTCAATGAACTATCATAAAATGACATCTTTATCACCTAATGAGCCCTGCTCTATCCCAGGCAGGGCTCAAGCATCAAGGATACAAGGATGGTCTCAGACATCTGAGACCTGCCTTTAGGAAGCTTGCATGCTAGAAGCTCCCTCAAAGGATTCATGTCTTCGTCCATTTTCTGTTACTTACAACAAAGTACTCAAAACTGGGCAATTTTTTAAAAAAGGAAATTTATTTCTTACAGTGGTGGATGCTGAGAAGTCCAAGGTCAAGGGTGCTGCATCTGGTGTGAGTTTCTTGCTGGCAGAGACTCTCTGGAGAGTCCTGAGGTGGAGCAGGGCATCATGTGATGAGGGACCTGCGCTTGCTAATGTGCCAGCTCAGATCTGTCTTTCTCTTCTTATAAAGCCATGAATCCCACTCCCATGATGGTGCATTCATCTAGGAATGGAATAATCCATTCATGAGGGCAGAGCTGTCATGATCCAGTCACCTCTCCAAGACCCCACCTCTCAATATTGCCACATTGGAGAATGAGTTTGAACATGAATTTTGGAGGGGACATTCAAACCATAGCAATGATAAAATAATTGAGCCATTCAGAGAACTAAGAGAAGAGTGTCCCCCTGGCCAGAGAAAGAGCAACAGCATAAATATCAAGGCGTAGTTATACAAGGGTGTGAGCAAATATGGCCTATTTCAGGCATGGCAAGACATGCTGAGCAGAGGTGACAATGAGAAGAGATCAAGTGAAAGACATGGGCAGAGGTGAATCTTGTGGAGTACTTCAGGTCATGATAATGATTTTAGATGTTATTCTGCACTTGGAGAGTGACGTGTCTCCAAAGAGTGGCAAGGTCTTTACATTTTCACAAGCCAACAGCACACCCACTGTCGCTTTCCTCAGATCCCAGAGCGAATGCTCAATGGACCCTTTCTACTTTGTACTTCCAGGGCATCGTGTTCATTTTTAATTATTGATTTTTATCCTCCAAAATTTTAATTCTCCTCTTGTCTAGGGCTACTCATTGCCTCCTTCACCTTTGGTTAGCTGCTTATAAATATGTTTTACTACTCTCAAGGGTGACAGGCCCCAAAAGTGTGCCTTTATCAACTCAAATTTATCACTTGTAGAGGAAACATGTCTCTAAAGCACATGTTCTGTTAATGGTAGGACATCATCATTAACTTTCTATACAAGAGAAAACATTATTAAATATTAATCAAAAAATCAGACTTACACAGATCCCTTTCCAGAATCATTTAGTTCTATCATGTGCTTAATATATTTAAAATTTTTCCTAAGGATTCAGATGAGAATAGATTGTGCCACTCTAAGTATTTCTCTTGCAACAAAAAATGAAAATACAGACCACAAAAATATATTTCACAATTGGTCCCTCGTAAGCATCTACCTCCCTAAAAGTTTCCAATCACGACATTCAGTTTTGTACCCCACTTTTGTTTTGTGTGTACTGTCCCAATTCTTTATAAATTTTCTTCATTACATTTTCTAAATGACACTGAATTATAAGCTTATTATAAAAATGAAGCTCATGGGTTATGTCCACTCTCCTTTTTAAAGGACTTCTCTCTCTACCTGATGATTACTATCTTTCCTCTAAAGGGTTCAAAACAAATTTAGACTTTTCTGGGCTATTTTCAGACTGGTACCTTTAATTTTTTTATGCACCTTTGCCTTTTCAAAAGGCAGTTTCTCTTTGCAGTACTAACAAACCAAACTTTAAAATCTCTTATCCTCCAAACACCTACACTCATGTTTATATAGGCCTGTTTACAGTTAGTCTCATGTTTGGTCACCATCTTTTCAATGTGTTCACAACAAACTAGACCCTCTGATGTTATCTTCTTCTCAGAAAGTCCACTTGTCACTTTCAATTTGGCATATCATTATTTTATTCTTCTTTTCCTTTTTTCCTTGTGTTGGTGTACTTCTGATTTCTTCTGAGTTTATTGCTTATGGAGTAGGTTTGAAAAGTTCCCATTCCTAACCATCTTCCAAGATTAGAAAATTTGAGGATTTATTTATTGACTTTTTGGGTTTGATCTAGGATGTCTAAAGGCTGAGGCAGAACAGAAAAGAGGAAGAGGGAGGAAGACAATGTTAGACAGTAGCTAGACTGGAGAATGACTCCAACTCTAGACCAAAAATATAACCAAGCTCTGAGAACCTCCGTATAAAGGCGGGTGGGGTAGCTTTTATTAGTGAGATAAAATTAAAGCTGAATTGTTCTACCTTATACCTCTGTATACCTAATACCAAGTATATTTTTGGTCATTTTTTGTTTTTTCTTCATAAATCAATATGTTCAGTTTCCTCATTCTTAATGCATTCACTTTTTTATTTGTGTAAATTTAAGGATTACAAGTAAAGTTTTGTTACATGGATTTATTTCATAGTGAAGTCTGGTCTTTTAATGTATGTTGTACCTATTAAGAAACCCTGTTGTTAGTTTTAACATTTTTCAAAAATCTCAGTTCATCCTAAGCTTGAAGATTCTTTACAGTATTTATGTGCTATCATTATGTATACAGATGTGGTTCTACTGTCATGTATAGTATGGTAGTTAAGAGAAGGAGCTTTGAAGTTTTATAATACTTTTTTCACCATTTACTAGCTGGATAAATTTGGGCTCATTATTTAACCTCTGTAAATCTTGGTTTATTTATCTATAAAATGGAAGTTATACTACCTATCTCACTGAATTGTAATAAGACAGAAATGATATTTAATATAAGAGTCTCAGTCGTCCAAGTATCTCCCTCCTGCTCCAACCACCCTGGTGCTTCCCCACTTTTCATTATCCAACAATGATTGGCACATCAGGGAGCCATCAGCACTCTGGTCCAGCCCTAAGACTGCTTGTAAAACGAATATCAACTCTAATTGTATCTGTTTCTAGTTATAAAATGATAAAAGAAAGAGTACCAGACTTACATAATTCTAGCCATGCAGATGACATTTATTACTTTTTCCTTTGGTACAGATAATCATGATTTACTAAGGAATAAAAAATAAGCAAACAATTTGGGCACACATTTATTTTGGTGATATTTAATTGTGACTAGCTGCAAATAATGATTGTAAAAGATATTACAGTAAAATATCAAAGTTCTTACAGGCCTGAAAACACTTTTGTAAATACTTTTATTAGAAATCACAACTATGTCTCTTATTTAGAAATATAGAAAAACAATGATAAGCTTAAAGTTTACAAATAGTAGTGAAGGAAATTACTGTCAGACTATCTCTCCATTTTAGGTGATTTCTAGATCACAGTTCAGAAACAACATTTAGGCTGAATGACCTCTGTCTAGACAAGGGAACGTGATCAGTACAACACTGAAATACAAACTTGTGTTCATTCCCCCCAGATAGAATAATTATTATCAATTTTTTTGATAATAATTATTGTTTTTTGTTTTGTTTGTTTGTTTTTTGAGACAGAATCTTGCTGTGTTGCCCAGGCTGGAGTGCAGTGGCGCAATCTCGGCTCACTGCAACCCCCGCCTCCCAGGTTCAAGCGATTCTCCTGCCTCAGCCTCCCAAGTACCTGGGATTGCAGGCGCCCATCACCATGCCCAGCTAATTTTTAAGTTTTTAATAGAGATGGGGTTTCACCATCTTGATCAGGCTGGTCTTGAACTCCTGACCTCAGGTGATCAGCTCACCTCAGCCTCCCAAAGTGCTGGGATTACAGGCTTGAGCCACTGCACCAGGCCCTCAATTAAGGTTTTGACATAAACACAAGAAAAGTTAACATTGTCAAAAGTATGCTGTGAAGATGTGTATAAATATTTACTCAATTGGAAATTTGCATCCTCTTCTCAAACACTTTTTTTTTTTGAGACAAGTGTTGCTTTGTCACCCAGGCTGGAGTGCAGTGGTGCGATCTCAGCTCACTGCAACCTCTGCCTTCCAGGTTCAAACAATTCTCCCGCCTCAGCCTCCCAAGTAGCTGGAACTACAGGTGCCCGCCACCATACCCAGCTATAATTTTTGTTATTTTTAATAGATACGGGTTTCACCATGTTGATCAGGCTGTTCTCGAACTCCTGACCTTAAGTAATTTGCCTGTCTCGGCCTTCCAAAGTACTGGGATTACAGGCATGAGCCACTGTGCCCCACTTCTCTCACACACTTTTAAAAAAATTATCTCTGGAATAAACTGTTTACTCATATTTTAAAAGTTTGGTCTTGGAAAGAAAGACACGTCATCAATGTTCTCCAAGTAAAATGCTTTTAGGGAAAACTTTTGAATGTTTTACTGCAGACTGCTCAACAAATTGCTATTTTGTATAGAGGACCAAATGGATTTCTGTTTTATCTGAGTATTAGTAAAAAAATCATTCAAAAGCTTGGTTCTCTAAGACTATGTATCTGTGCATCATATATGTGGTTTATGGCATCAAAGTTACAGTTCAGTAGATTTCTGAAAGGCTTTTGAGACAAAGACATGATTTTTACAGATTCTGATTACAAGTTAGAAGTCATCTCACTGTGGGAAATTAAAAATGGAGACAATTAGAGGAAATTCCAATTGAAAGAAAAATGCATTATGGAAAAAGCAATAAAAGCACACGCAAAAAAGCAGGAAACTAAAAATCACTTATCAGTAGCCTCTATGATTCAATTGTAGATCAATAGTGTGTAGTTAATGCATTACCAGGAGAGCATTAATTTGCAATTACCGCAGGTGATCTGATCCTCTGTTCTGTCCATTGACACAAATGACCTTTTGTTGAAAGAGAGTCTGTAGTGATTATTTTAAATGGAGCAACAGAAAGGCAAAAAGCATGTATAGTCACTTTCAGTCACCAGTATCTTATACCACACAGAATGGGAATGTTTGTATTTTAGTGCCAGTCACATGATGAGTGTCCTGGACCTAAGCATGGGTGTGCCTGTTTGTGTGCAGGAAGAATGTGGTATGCACTGTGTGATAGTGGGTAAAAATGATTCAAGGATGAAACTACAAGTGCCCTCAATTAATTGTAAAATAACGTAGACCTTTCATAAACCTCCTCTACAAGGAAAGGTATGAGAGATTTTTGTTCAACTAAGTGGGTGTTTTTTTTTCATTGCCTCCTTTTGAACATACAATCTCAGTAGCCTGGGAGGTAGAGAATCAGATGCCTCAACAACCACACATTCTTGAAAGAAAGTGGACTTCAGCTCTCTAGAGACCCTATTGTAATCACAAGTAATATGGCAAGGACTCAGATGACCTTTTCCAGAAGCTACTGGGCAGGTAGTAATATCAGTCTCAGAATCACCACATAAGAACAGGAGGTCACTGAGAACTCTACTTTATTCATGAATGCTTCAACCCAAATGAAAAAGCATCAGATCGTTTGGGTTGAAATCCCAGCTCTGTTGCTCATTAGCTAAATGACCTTGGGCTTACTAGACGTGTGAACATTTTATACTTCAATTCTGTTATGTGTAAGGTGGGGATAATAATACTACCTACCTCATAGTATGGTTGTGAGGATTCACAATCACATGCAAACACCTCATACAGTATCTGGAAGAAAGTATGTATGCCACAGATGCATGATATTAATTATCATCAGCCATCATCATCATCTGGTCTGCTAGTAGTTTTATGCATTTATGCCAAGTTTTAAAATGTACAGCCCTCTATTCTAGCTTTTGACTAGTATGTATCTTAGCTCAGGGTGGTAGAAAACAGAACCCAAGGAAAGGGTCAAGTGTTAATGTTTCATTGGGAGATAAAATTCTAGGGTAGCAAGAGTAAAAGAAAATGGAAATGAGACAGAGAAAGATGAGACTTGAATACAAGGTAATGCATTACTGAGTTAGCCACTGCTTCACAACTTCAATGAGACACAGACAGCCAACTGGCCACATGGGACAACTCCTGATAGACGAGCTAGAAAGCACTGCCTTGGGGTAATCCATCACAGGAAAAAATGGAGAGGAAATATATCTTCTATCCCCTTCTGCCTTCTGTCATGCATTGGTTGAAGTTCATCCTTCTGAAGAGTCCACTCCCCAATCCTTCTGGATTTTATCACCTGGTGAAAGCCTCTCCAACACCCTGTGGTTTGGCGTAGTATGACACTTAATCCACTATATTACTCTCTTCTACACTTGTGATTATCCAACGTGGTTGAATATTCATAGTGACAGAATGTGCCTTCATATATCTTTTATTCATTGGTCTACTTCTTCTTTTTAAAACTAGATAGAATCTATCCGTGCTATTTTCGTAGTAACAGAGACTTTCGGAAATGGAGAAAACCTTGACAGTCCATAAATAGTTGAATGTTATATTCATATGACTATGAGTGGTACACAGGTGAGTGAAAATAGTGTGCAATTTTTTAACAGTTTTACTATATCGTAACCTAAATCAAGTCACTCCCAGGATGCGATACAAAAGGCTAAGCTGGGTGATCTCAGTAAAATTTGGCTGCTGTTAGGGAATTCTTTTGGTACCCCCAAGGCTTGCTGGAACCTGGAGAAATTAGTACAGCAGTGACCTAAGCATAGAGAAGTGATCCCTGCTTGTTGCTGGAAACCCTGGGGAAGTGCTCTGAAATGCTTTCAGTAATGTGCTTTAAAAACTGGCAAGCATGCATGCAAAACATCTTCTAAAGCTCTTAATCAGAAAGAGATTTGACAAGCAGATGGGACATGTGCCTTTCTAGAAAAGTGTCTAAAATGGACATTTTAGTAACTCGAGGGGGGGAATATCATCCTTTTGCCCTTTCTCCATTTATTCCTTGGTCAAAGCAGCAGTGATCCATTAATCATCCATGTAGTCAAGCAAAGGAGAAAGAATACAAGGAAACAAATAAATGGGGTAAAGAAAACAGAAGATGAAGGTCCTTATGGTCAAGCAATTGACAATTTTGTAAAGGAAAACAGCTTACCTACAGCAGTTTCCTTTTTTGTCCCCATGGACAGGTACATTTTATGAGTAAACTAAACCACTGGTTCAATCATTCATTCAAAGTCCCATATTTGACTGAAGTAGTCTGGCAGGTCAATCTGGCAATTTAGAGGTTGTAACCATTCTAATTGTCATTTAAAATCTGTGGTTTGATTTTCACAGTACCTAGCATTCTAGTGTCTGGACATTGTGATAACTATCTTAACTATCTTAAGCTGACCTCATATAAGGAGCCAATCATTAAGAGAACATAAACAGCTTCCCAAAGCCTAACTATAATCCACACAGGTTAAGTATGCTGTAACTTTACAAATTATGATAATAAAAACATTGTCATAGTTAACTTTTATATAAAATTTACTATGAGACACACCTTTTGTAAGCTAAAAGTTATAATAATTTATTTATACCTCCAGTAATCCTGTGAGATAGTTGCTGTTATAGATTGAATGTTTGTGTCCCCCAAAATGTACATGTTGGAATACTACCCCAATCTGGTAGTATTAAGAGGTAGGCCTTTGATAAGTCAAAGGTTTGAGAGGTCAGAGGGTGGTGCCCTTACAAATGAGATTGGTACTTTTATTCAAGAGACCCCAGAGAGCCTAATCCTTTCTCCCACTTGAAGACAGCAAAAAGATGGCTATCTATTAACCTGGAAGCAAGTCTTCACCAGACACCTTGATCTTGGTCTTCCTAGCCTCCAAAACTGTGAGAAATGAATGTTTGTTATAGAAGCTACCCAGTCTATGGCATTTTTGTTATAGCAGTTCAAACAGGCTAAGACAGGTGTTATTACTGTCCTCATTCTACAGACAGGAATATTAAGTTACAGGATGGCAAGTTGTGATATGAATGTACACAGTTTGGCCCAGAATCTGTTATTTTAACCAATATACTATGTTGACATTTCTGCCCACTAAAATGGCTAGTATCAAAATATAGACAATAATTAATGACAATGAGGATGTGGAGAAACTGGAATCCTCATGCATTACTTGTTGGAATATAAAATGGTGCACCTGCTTTGGAAAACAGTTTGGCAGTTTCTTATAATGTTACAAAAATGTACCGTACAATCTGAAAATTCTACTCCACATCATCTACCTAAGACAAATAAAAATATATATCCAGAAAAAAAGACTTGTATACAGATGGTCATAGCAGCATTGTTTCTAATACCCCAAAACTGGACACAATCTAAATCCCTAGCAGGTTGATGAATGGTAAACAAAATGTGGTGGTACATCCATACAATGGGATATTATTCAGCAATAAAATAGACTAACATCATAAAGCACAGAATATTTTAACATGTATAAAAACATGCTAAATGAAGATAAAAAGACACAAAATACTAATATTTGTTATAAAATTCCCTTTATGTGATATGATTGAATGCGACAAAATTATGACAACAAATCAGTAGTGTCTTGAAGCTTGGGTAGGTGGCGAATAGTGGCTGCTAAAGGAGGCAAGGAAACTTTTGGGTAATTGGAATATCCTAAAACCAGGTTGTGGTGATGCTGCACAACTCTATAAATTTACAGATTATCATTGCCTTAAACACTTGTAGGGGGTGAGTTTTATGGTATGTAAATTGTACCATAATAATGATTTTAAAAACCCACATACTTAGAGATAGCTTAAATAATATATGTAATGAAGTTATTAAATACTGAAATTTTGAAATCTGAATTGGGAGCGATTCATAGTGGAGAAAAATCTGCAGACAAGTAAGGGAGATTTCACTCACGTTTGGGAGTTCTATTTCTTCAGTCTTACGGGAAAATGACATAATATCTTTACTTAAGATATTTATAATACTATTAGTATCTGCAATGTAACAAAATTAATGTTTGTGAACCTTGCCAAATTTAAAAATAAGCACATTTAAATAAGTCCTCCTAATTAAGGCATCCTGGGTAGGAAGCATTTCTAGATTTCTCAAGTGTGTTCCATGTATTAAAGTATTAAAATTAGAGTATTTCCTTACAAATAAGCACTAATCATACTTTGTATAAATGTTTATGAATGGTGAAAGTTATTTAAATTTTAAAGCTACATATTATTTAAGAAAAGTTAAATATATCAAGAAGAGATTGGCTCTGAAGCTGTCAATAACTAGTATCTGCTGAGAAGCTCAGTTATAAGGTTCATGTTATCAAACTGTATTATGTAGCAGTCATAATTTCTATTCATTCAACAAATAGTTACTGAGTGTCTGATGGGTACCAGGCACATTAGTAAGAAACAGAGATATAAGAAAAATGTCAGGTAGTGATAAGTACTTTAAATTAGCTTAGAATTTAAATTAGACTGTGTGATAGTGACTGGGAGGATACATTGTCTGGTTGGGGAAGTCGTCTCTAGAGCAGTAATATTTAAGCTGAGAACTGAATGAGAAAATTCATCCAGCTATGGGAAAGTATCGAGAAAGGCATTGCAGAAAGACAGAGCAAAGCTCCTAAGGCAGAAATAAGCTTGACATACTCAAGGAAGGCCAACGAGGCAGGACCAGATCACGCAGTGCTTTGTAGAAAGTGTTCCCATTTTTGCAAAGTGAGGCAAGGCATTGTTGGTCTTATGGAGTGGTAAATTATGATCTAATTAATATTTTTAAATAATCATTCTAGCTGTTGTGTCGATAATTAATTTAGGAGGGTCAAGAGTGAATAAAGAAAGTATTGCAGTAGGGCAAGTGAGATATCATGATTGATTCCAGTTGCAAGAATCAGTGGTTATGGCAACAAATAGACAGATTCACAATATATACTTGAAGTAGTGCTACGAGATTTGCTGAGAGATTGCATGAATGGTTGTGGACATGAAAAGAAAGGAACAGAGATTTCTAGATTTTGGACTAGTGGAGTGGTAGGCTGCAGTGAGTGGAAAAACTAGAAATGGTATTCTGGCTATAGTTAAGATGCCTAGAAAACACCTTTGTGAAAGTGTCAGGTAGACACTTGTATCTCTTGTTTTCTATCCTACTTTCTAGACATGTCTCAAGCCTGAAAATGCATGTACAAGCCAATGCAGATAAGTGAATGTATGTCTTATCTCCTAGTAAGGATGTATGTGCATTTTCACTTCTTAAGAATGCCTCATAGTAATTGAAATAATATTAGGCACAAAGCAGATACATGCATACTTGCTTGTAGACAGATGCTAACAGGAGAGAGGAATGGCTTACTGTAGTCTCAACCAGTGAATGTCTAAAAATGGACAATAAGCACCTGTATATTGAATGGTTCGGAGGCCAGTTTCAGTAATCTCTTGTCATTCTCAGAAATATGTTCCTGAAGCTAAATTTTAGATGATTATGAATCTTTGAGGAAAAGAGTAAAAGAAATGAAATTCACATCAAATGTACATTTTAAAATAAAATAAGTAAATGGTCTATAAAACATTTCCCTCCAAGGGGGAGGGAAAAAAACGCTGTACATTTATTAGCCTTAAAACCATGCTCATCCAGTTCTATAACTTACCTTCTTTGAATATTCAGTAAACATTCCTTCTTCATTTTGTTTAACTGGTCAGATTTGCCACACGTTTAATATTTTTGTGACTCATCAATCTTTTGAAAACTTTTAAACTGGATTCTCCTAGCCTGAAATATAAATGCTCCAAGTTAAACACCTCTCTTCCCCTATTCTATGGTCATGCCCCACATAATCAGAGGAAAGAACATTGCTTGCTCTTAGCTTCTTTTCACAGATATGAACCAGGAGAACCTTAACATTTTGTGGAATTAAAGATGTAGGCATGCAAATATAAACTGCCATTATCTCCACATCAATAATTCTGTGTTTGTAAGACAAAAGAAGATAATATTCTAAAGATCAAAATATCAAACCTCTGTTTCAGATAGCTGGCTTAATCCCACAGTGATAGACATGTCAGATATTATAATATTTAGCATATTTCCTCATGTGGAAAATGATAGGATTTCAGTTGTCATGCTTTAAGGGCATGAGCAATAATCTCATTATCATCTTCCTAAATCAATCAGTACATTGCGGATATTAACTCTGTCTGGATGGCACCAGATGTAGTAATGAATATGAGGTGAGAGGAAAGTTTCATGACTCATCATTGAGCCTAAAAACAATGACACAAGCAAAAAATCAGTTTCATCACTGGTGAATTTGTATGGCCAAATACATCACACATTACACACGCCTGGTCTTACACAGCTACAGTAAGAATACTGTTGCACATTTATAAGACCTGATGTCTCTAAAACACACAAAATAAATGTGAGTAACCTGGAGGGAGTTAAAAAAAAAAAAAAAAAAAGCCAATTCTGTTGCATGTCTGAGCATTGTTTAATTAGATAATGTTGATTATAAGCAGATTCAGAATATAAGCCGAGTGTGACATTTTATAGACAAAACTGAAATATAAAACACATAAAACCCAACTTACCTACATTTACCTTATTTACCTTTTCTTTGACCCAATTCATATTTAGTAATTGATATAAAACCCATAGTATATTGATTTACAGGTAGGCAGTGGTAATATGATTCTGGTTTATACTCTCAAAGCATAACAATTGAAAATTAGTCATTTCCTTGTCTCAAAATTCTCTTATATGTTTATCTGTGTGTGATTAAGTTGTTTACAACATAGATGTGATCATTTTTGTCCTGGAGTTCAATGGAGCAACTCATCTTAGAAATTAGTCAGTATAAACACACACACAAACACACAACTCAAAAGACACCAGTTGCACACTCAGATACAAAATTCAGCACTTAGTTATTCTTACCTCTGAATCAAACCCATTGTGTCACACGTATACCAACAAGTCAGACCTTCCTGCTATATAGTATTTAATAATTCTTACCTCATTTGGTCCTCACAATAGCTCTGCATGGAAAGCTCATTCTACAGAAAACAAACAGCATAACCTCAGGCTGCTGCGGTCAACAGTTTTGTTTGATAATAGAATGTGAAAAGAAACCAGAGGATTAGTGCATAAATTAATATGTGCTGAATGAAAGAATAAATTAATTAGTAGGTAATTTTTGAGTAATAGAGAAAGTTTTCGATGAAATGATGAGTTTGAATATTGCTCTCTTGGCTGGGCGCAGTGTCTCACACCTGTAGTCCCAGTCCTTGGGAGGCTGAGGTAGGAGGATCACTTGAGCCCAGAAGTTCAAGATCGGCCTGGGCAGCATAGCAAGACCCTGTCTCTAGAAAAAAAATTAAGAAATTAGCCAAGCATGGTGGCAAGCACATGTAGTCCCAGCTACTCAGGAGGCTGAAGGAGGAGGATTGCATGTGCCCAGGAGTTTGAGGCTGCAGTGAGCTATGATCATGCCACTGCACTCAGCCTAGGCAACAGAGTGAGGCCCTGTATCAAAGAAAAGAAAAAAGAAGGAAAAAGAAAAAGGAAGGAAGGGAGGGAGGAAGAAAGAAAGAAAGGAAAGGGGAAAATAACAAAATTTCTGTCTTCTAGTAATAATTCAGAATAATCTATTAAACACTCCTGGCTCCATTCCCAGCAAACAGAGAGAAGGCCTTTGCTTGACGTGTGCAGTGGTTTTGCAGGACCTATATTAGAGGGAGCAAATCATTTACAATGTCAATAATATTTGTACAAATTTTCTCAGTAATACATTTGATCATTTACTTTGAACTATTTCAAAGTAATATGATGAAGTATTGAACTTTAAATTTAAAATATAAACTTGAAATAATTAAAGATAGAGAGGGAATTCTTTAAAATAAAAATACTGATCCTGCCCCAAGAATACTGGACTGACCTCTTGGTGTGTGATGCAGAAACCCAAAAAAATTAGATAAGAGAGTCCAGACACAAAACAAGATGAAGGACATTTTCCCTAGCCTCTCCGGGCTCTGTTTTATCTGTCCTGTATTATAGTTAGGATCCAGATTGCTTTAACATATATGTGTGAAATTAGAACACTGTATATATTGGATTTGATGGTATGAATTCAGTCATTGTTAAATGAGATCTTTATAGGATTCTTAATTAAACATTCCTTCAGTTAGTGTTACAGGGAACTATCAGAAGAGAAAACATAATCAAATGACAATTGCTGTTAAGATTCAGGTATCCAGACTGGGAACACCAGAGAAGCAAAAATCTATATACAGGCCTTGTCCATTTTGTCTGTGACAAATAGTACTTTTAATATCAAGAAGAATGCTGAAGAAGTAGAGCTACTTCTTTGCATCCTTGAAATACATTGGCATATCCAAAGAATAGTTAAGTAATAATGCAAAGAAATTAATGTATAAATGGTACAATGAGTGATACAGAATGCAGCAGAAGTTGAGAAAAAGTATTCTGTTGTGGATTGGTGTGAATTCTTAATTATGATATATTTGTATAATTAAAGAGAAAAATGTATTCTTGACAGGGAGTGAAAGGGAATTGTGTTTGTCACTGACTGATACTATTACAATATTTGTGTTTTCCTTCATGTATTCATTCATTGAATAAGTCATATGCCAGGCAAAGATCTTTATGTGGTAAGTACTGAGTGTACAATGGTAACCAAAAGAAATATAGTCTCGGCCGGGCGCGGTGGCTCAAGCCTGTAATCCCAGCACTTTGGGAGGCCGAGGTGGGCGGATCACGAGGTCAGGAGATCGAGACCCTCCTGGCTAACACGGTGAAACCCCGTCTCTACTAAAAATACAAAAAACTAGCCGGGCGCGGTGGCGGGCGCCTGTAGTCCCAGCTACTCGGAGGCTGAGGCGGGAGAATGGCGTGAACCCGGGAGGCGGAGCTTGTAGTGAGCTGAGATCCGGCCACTGCACTCCAGCCTGGGCGACAGAGCGAGACTCCGTCTCAAAAAAAAAAAAAAAAAAAAAAAAAAAAAAAAAAAAAAAAAAAGAAATATAGTCTCTGCCCTTTTTGCTATGTCTCTGAAATCTGGTGAATGAGATCCAATGATGATACCTATTGTACATGTATTTAGGCACTGAAGTAGATAATTATTTATGTTTTATTTGATATAATACTTATAAGAAATCTATGCTACATACACATAGGTATATATGTATATATAGTGTGTCTATGTATAAATATAGGTACATATATTGTATATACATATATGCAATATTGTGTGTATATATGCGTGTGTGTATGTATGTGTATACATAAACATACATATATAAACATGTACATTAACATAAACATATAAACATGTATACACATATGCATTGTAAGCATACATACATATACACACACACACACATATAATCTCCCTGTTTTCACATGAAAGCCAGTTACCTTTGTAGTAGTGGTCAAAACAGAAAGCAGGATTGCACTATGGTTACAAGGAAGGATTCTGTGGGCAAACTGAGCCAGAATTTTTATCTTTGTACTGCCATTTAGTAGCTGTGTGATCTTAATCAAAGCCTTTAATTTCTGACCCCATATTTACCCATCTGCTAACTGAAGAAAATAATAATACTTATCCAAGTTGCTATTGTGAGTTTAATTGTGGTGCTACATGTAGACATATTTTGAACAGGGTTTAAAACATAATAAATAACCTAAGTAAATTCCAAAATGCTGTAATCATAAGGTAATTTGGGTAAAGCATAAAGAAATAAGTTACAAAAGGACAGAATATTAAGTTTGCTAAAATACACCAAACTTTTCCACCCTTAAAGGATATGGATTTTGAGTAGCTCCTTGCCACTCCTGTCCCCTTTGAATTTGTTTTTTTTTAGGCAGAAAGACCCTCCGAGGAGTGTCTGGAGAAGATGTGGAGCCTCCATACCCCTCCCTCATACCTTGCCCTATGCATCTTTTCTATTTGGCTGTTCCTGAGTTGTATCCTTTATCATAAACAGTTAAACTGAAGTCTAGTGGGACAGCGGAGCAAGCCTATGATCACAGGCAATATTCACCATTCATTCCCTGCCACCCCGTTCCCATTAAGCGTTCAAGATGCCCTTTGAGGACCCAATTCCCGTGAACACATTGTGTGAGAGTTCAGCAAGATTCAAGACAAGTACAAGTTTACAGGAGATGCAAGCTATCAATAGAGAAAAGAAATGTAAAGAACACTGTTGCAAAGCAGCCAGACCCCAGCAGTAGGGTTTCTACAACAGGCTGGTGCAATGAAAAAGGGGCTGTGCCAGATAAAAGGAAACGAGGGACAGAGCAACTGGATGCAGCATTCAGTCCTGGATTGAACCCAGGCTTGGATAAACTAGCTATAAAAATATTATGGAAATTGTACTATGGATATCATATTACACTAAGGAATTATTTATTTTATTAACTGTGAAAATATTATTTTGGCTATATAGAAAAATGATTTTATATTTTAAAAGATATGAAGTTCTTACTAAAGTTGAAAAAACTGTGGGTGAATGGATTCTGTTGCTGCAGAACAACCTGGAGCAACCTTAAATGCATATTGCTAAGTGAAAGAAGTCAATCTGAAAAGGCTACATATATATGATTTCAATTATATGGCATATTGGAAAAGGCAAAACTATGAAGACAGAAAAAAAGATCAGTAGTTGCCAGGGGATGGGGGAGGTGACGGTGAGAGGGATGAATACGTACAGCATAGTAGATTTTTAGGGCAGTGAAGCTATTCTGTATAAAACTCTAATGACGATACATGTCATTATACATTTGTCAAAAATCATAGAAAGGTACAATGTAAAGAGTGAATCTTAATATAAACTATGATCTTTAATAATAACATATCGATACTGGTGCTTTAACTGTAACAGATGTACCATCTAATGCAAGATATTAATAATGGGGACGGTGCCGAGTGTGGGGGTGGTGTGTGCATATGAAACTCTATGTACTATCTGCCCAATTATTCTGTAAATCTAAAAGTGTACTAAAAAGCAAAGGCTATTATTTTTTTTTTTTCAGTTGGAGGCCAAAAGGGACGCTTACATCTAAGATTATCTGGATCAATAACAGGATCAAGTTGGGTCCTGTTATTGGATCAAGTCAGGTTTCCAAGATTCCAAATCCCCACCTAAGTAATAAAAGCCTTGTGAATTAGATCCAATGTTAATGCTCTGAGGCCTGCATAAGTGTCTGAAAGACCAGAATGTTAAACTAAACCAAAAGTGACAGAGCATGTTGGAATGCATTCCAGAAGGATAAGTGAAAGTCTCCCTCCAATACAAAGGCAGAAAGAACAAAACCCTCTAAGTAAGAAAATCACAAGTCCTAGTGGTACAGGACAATCCCAGTTTATACTGCTGCTCCTGGTATTTTCATTAATAGTTGCCCATTTACTCTCAAGTGTCACAGTTTGAATGGTAAATTATATGCTCATCTCTAAGCATCCTTCTAAAACCCTCATTCTAGAACTTTTACTGGTGTTTGTAATCTTTCTTCTGGTTGTCATAGTTGCAAATCATAAAATATGTGCCCTTTTAGTGAGAAGACATAAATAAAACTACTTCTTTGGGCATTGCATTTGTTGGTCTGTAACCATGTTCCGGTAGATTCATCTTTTGTAGCTGAAGACCAGGCATTTTAGTTTTAGGTTCTTGGTCTTCATTAAAACAAAAAGCCAAAAAAATACTAGCATACAATTTATTTTCCTCGTCTTTCTGCAAAACCACAAACTTTGTGAGCTTTTATTTTTCCATATGTACGATAAAGGGATTAAAAATGAGTTTAATATTTTTAAAAGTTCCTTTTAACAAATGCAAACCTTATTGCTTTGCTTCTCTTGCCCTCCCATAAATATGCACTGTGTTTACCATATATTAACTTCAACATTGGTAAGGTTGTTTTGTTTTTCCTATAGCGCTTAACTCTTACATAGTTTATTCACTCTTAATCAACTGAACTCTAACTTTTGTATCCCAGAATACATTGGCAACTGAGTCAAAATTGTTGACTCACTGATAATAGCCAAATTATACTCTCTCACAAATTTGTGTTTTTACCAATTATAGATTAACCGTCACACCAACTACTGAATTGTGAATGCTTTAAGAGGTAGTCAGGGCTATTTGAGATGTTATTTTCATGTTAACAAATGTCTCTCATTGTATGCGAATTGTTCTTTCTTGGAATGTGAATGTCTGCTTAGTTATTGAGTGACCACATAACCTTCATCCATCTTCAGGGTTCAGAAAAAAATTCCACGCGTTAATTTTCCCCTATAGGTATTTTCTCTCTAGGCATTATGACTTCTTCTCCTCTGTGATCAAACTCTGTGTGGTATTTTAGTAAATGATACGATAAATCAAGTTTTCCCAGCTGTGTTGACTCTGTTGAAAAAGAAAGATTGCCTAAAATTAAGGATTTGAGTCATCTGACAGCTATTGTTTGGATGTTTAGTTTCCTTTTCTTGCCCCACTTTTATCATGAGAGGTGCTGAGCATGCACAGTGCTCCATGCAAACCCTTACACCACCACCTGTGTTACTGCGGAGTAATTGAAAATTGCTGTGGTAATTCATGCAGCACCAAAGCCTGATGGTGAGAAACCATGTTAGTAGAAAAATCCTACTGCCTCTGAAGCGCAGTAGCCAAGCTTCCTCAAACTGCAGCCACACTTCCTAACCAAAGAATGGACTGCATAGGATCCTGGTGTATAGAAGACTCCAGTTGTTACCTCAGTCTTTTGAGTCTTGTATTTATGCCCGTTGGGAAGCAGACCCATCAACAGCAATATCTTTGAAGAGACAGAACAGTAATCACCATTCTTTGGCCCTACATGTTGTACCTGGCTCACCCATTTTATCTCTAGTGTCGCATAAAAGGCAGACAGAGGTGCTGTGTCTCTGTATGGTTCTTATTATTATTGGTTGCAGTCATTATTGAGATCTGAGTCCAGTTGGAGCTCACTTTGTAAAGGACAGATACAAGGAAGGGGGCAGGGGCAGTCTCGCCTGCAGGGCACAGCCCTTTGACTAATCAGCCCAGGCCATCTTCAGTGAAGTTGTGTCATCAACAAAGTGCAACAGAGAAGCTCAGTCTCACAAATGCTCTTCTGAATAGTAGTCGAGTGGGTGGCCCATCACCTATGCTGCCTTTGAGAAAATACTTGGAGAATTGATGATTATATTCCGGCTAGCAAAATGTGGTTTGGATCTCAGTATAATATACCTTGAAAACGTTTTATTCTCTTCAGTCTGTCTTTAGCTGATCTTGGGTTAAGAAATTAATTAAAGAATGACCACAGAGTGACACTGAAAAATAGACTTTCAAGCTCCATAATGTTCCTTCTTAATTGGAAGAATAGGGGGAAATTTATATACTTAAAATTTATCAGAGAATGTATCATTTAAGAGGATAAGTAATGTACTGAGAAGAAATATATGATTTACAAAATAAATGACTCCTATACCATTTGGACTGATCAATGAGTGGCAATTAAAAACAACTTTGAAAGTATTTAATAAGCAGAACTACTTATCCATTTAGGCAACTTTTCTGAACGGAACTTTTGAAAAACAACATCTCTGGGGCTATTCGTTTGTTGTTCTTTTTTTCCCAATCCTATTTGCTGTGGTCAGAACATAGACAACTGAACTCAAAGCCAGATTTCTTAGTAGAATGACATTTGGACAGCTATTTTACTTAGTGATCCTGTACAGTTTCGTAGCAAAGCTGAAATAAGCCCTCTCTTTTTGGGGGAAACAAGATGGTATTCTGCTGAATGCTAGAATTTTATCACTTTGGAAAAAAAAAAAAAAAAAAAGCTGCTTGAGAGACCTAAGAATATAAAAGCATTTGAGATCTCAGAAGGAGTTTAAATCAATGCACTGCCACAGTTACAGAGCAGATGAAAGAGCCTGCTGTCTCAATTGCCAGGAAACTACTTAGAAACTCTCACTTTGATTTCTTCACGTAGTCCGTTACATTACTGCTAAATGCAATATATAGGGACATCATGACTTTGATGTTGTACAGCTCCAACAAATGGAAACTAATATGATAGAACAACTAAGATTTGTGGTTATATGTGAATATACAAATATATCCCCATCTAGTTCCCTATTTACTATGTATCTCCAGGGGCTGTCTTTTAACCTATATTTTTATAAAATTATAATTTTGGTGTTTTATTCATGAGTTCTAGTAAGGAATGCCATGTTTATGTAGTACCAAAAGCTTATAGGGGCATATTGTTATTCTGAATTCTTATTTTATCTATATGTATTGTACACCAATTTTTAAAGTACAATGTAGTTTCCTACATCTGTTTGTCAGTACTGGTCAGAACTCAATTCCATGAGTAATTATTGATTCCATGCCTTCAGAAAATCTGATGTTTTTAACCAGTGAGTGTGGACAGATAGAATTAGAAACTGAATTTCCATCTGAAGACAGCAGAAATTTAGTTTCCATTTAACACAGGACGTTTTAAGTGGGTCATCCAAATATTAAAACCTTAAATGTTAAAAAACCTGTGGATTTTTGTCATAATAATAAATATGAAATCACTTTGCTTCTTTTTATGAAAATTATAAATATATGCTTGTTTATATATGTAAGACTTTCATCTCATTTAAGACTTTGAAATTTATGGAAATAATAATACAAAGAAAAGTTAAGAAGCTCTGTGGAGGTCAGAAATTCTGAGTCTTACGTTGGCCCTCCCAGCTACTAATCTTGATTTTGGGCATTGCATTCAATGTTTGGTTTCAGTTTCCTCACTTACTAAACAATTCATAGCACCTTCTCTTTCTCTTAGAACTGATGTATGGAATAAGTACGATGACATTGACAGGCAGTGTTGTAGCAGAAAGAGCTTCAAACCAGGCAGGTCTGCCAGTACTGCCTCCAACTAGCTGTGTACCATGGACAGATCATTTAGCCATTCTGGACTCCTAATCTCTGAAATGAGGAGGCTGGTCTGAAAAAAAGGCTAAATTCCCTTTAATCTTGTTTGTCACCATGCTTTGAAAACTGTAAATTATTCTATAGATATTTCATTTTGACAGCATGCTTTGAAAACTATAAAGTGCTATATAAAATATTGCAGATGTTTTGCATAGTTTAAACAAAATATATTTAAACAAAATATGTGCTTATCAAAGTAGGTTAGTAAGAAGAGATAATATAATCTTCTTTTTCCTGAAAAAGCTTTAAGAATTGGATGAACAACCCTTCTTATTCAATGTTTCATATATGAACCACATTCATGGGAGGCTTCTTAAACCTCTTCCAGATACATACAACTCATTTATTAATGCAATTTATAATGTGATAACCATTGCAGAAGAATTTCCATTTTTGCTTAAATGTAGTAATTCTCCAATAGAACTTTTACTAATGAATTTACAGTAACTTTGAGACAACTTTAGACTTAAATTGTAAACATATATTTTACTTTCATATAACCTGAAGGCACATATTTCTAAGTCCTAAAGTGTAGTTTGTCCACCTATGTGATAAGAAGTAAAAAGGGATAATTATGGTCATGGGTTTATCTGAGGTGTGTTTAATAGATCAAGATCTCTATTTTTAAACTTTGTTATATTTTAAAATAGCATTTGAAAAATGTGCTGTTTGATTACACAAAAACATGTGCCAGTCTCAGGGTGTTCCTACTTTTGTAGAACTGTTCTTTGCCAGATTATTTACCTGGGATAAATATTTTGAATCTAATTTAGATTTTATTTGATAGCTTCTTTGTAAATTTCTTTTACTTTTCAGATGAAGTTAGCTTCTTTTTAACAGGCAAAATTTCCCATTTTGACCTCTGCCAGGCACTTGAAATTCTAGACTACCTGAAATTCTACAATACCTATGAGGTTTAGTACCGTTCTGTCTAAGCTTTATAATTTCCACAGGACTTTCCACCTTCATGATATAATTTAATCTTCACAACAATAAGATGTTATCATCCTCCTTTTTCAGATTTAAAGGAGGGAGAGGAAACTCAACAAGCTAAATGACTAGCCCTAGTTACACAGCTGCCAGATGACAGAGTTGGGTCTCAGATCTGAGTCTTCTGACAACAAAACCAAAGCTTTTTTTTTTTTTTTGAGATCATTATTTAATGCAAAAAAAAAATAAGGTCTGTGGTCTTCCTCTGCAACACTTGACCAAAAACTTATTACATTAAAAAAATTATATCCTGCCTAATTTATGCCCTAATGATTTATTCATATTATGAAATTTAATTTTGGTGCCAATCTAGCTGAGTACAAGCTACTATTTTAAGCATTTAAGTATGTTGCCTTTTAGTTTCCTATGTGCTAAGTATTTAATCTCCATTTTTAAGTGAAAAAAAATGCTCATGATTACGCAGCTAAGATGTAATTGGAACTCAGTTCTGTTTGACTTCTGTGTGCATTCTCTCAGCCTCTTAACTTAATATGGCATAGAAACCACAAGATGTGACTTTAAGAAACAGGACTTCAAGTCCAAGCTCTTTCCATTTTTCAAGTAAGAATATTACTCCCTCTCCTGCCTAAGTCAGGTTTATTTTGAGTACTGAAAGAAATAATGTATGTAAAGAAGATTTGGAAGACGTAAATCTCCGTAAATAGGTAATTTACTGATAATCTAGCTAATCTCATTTTATGAGAAATAATGAGAAAAGAATAGTTCCCGACAACCCTCTGTCACCATCCAGGTATTTGTACAGTTGCTCTGCACAGGCGGGCCTCGATTAAATGCGCCTGCACCTAAAGTAAAAATTCAGGGCATTGTGTCAGACCCCTGGAGGAGACTATTAGGCACTTTATGGCACACATCAAATCACACTGCACAGGGGGCCACCACCTACTCAGCTCCTGCATAGGGCTGGTCCTGCTGAGAATCTAGGGGCCTCTCTTTAAAATAGCTCACTATAGGGATATTCACACTTATAGAAATAATTAATGGTGGCAACGATCCTTATAATGGCACCTGATGCCCTGCTGTGAAGAAAGATAAACCAGCCTTCACCATAAAGAACTTACAAATTATACGAAGCAAACATGTTAACAGCTATTAAGAGTCCTAATCAGAGCTGTTAAACAAACAATTAAGAGATGTCATATAAAATACACCCATTTAGACATAGCAGCTACATGTTTGGAGTTTTAACAGAAACCGTTTACCTTTGAGATAGAGATAAGGCCCTCAATGGAGTATAAAGGTTAGGCAAGGACAAGGCATCTTTCTGAGTAATTCCATTTCCTGAGATCAAATCCATGGGCAAAGCTATTCTCAATGGTGCACTTGCATCTTAAGATTTATTTTTAGTCTTATTACTATTTAATCAGCAAATTATTCTTGTTTCTTCAAACATGACTTCTTATTATAAGTAGTGCATTCTTTAAAAGGCTAGGAAAATGTTGATATAATCTAATAGTAAAAATTAAGAAGAAACCTATTTGTTTAGAAGAATTTTTTTTTTTTGGCAGTCAGCATTTCAGTTGAGATGAGATTCACCCCTGCCAGTGCTTAAGACTTTGCTGTTCTAAGTGTGGTCCAGCAGCAGCAGCAGCAGCATCCCCTGAAAATTTGGCCAATGCAGGATCTCACTCAAGGATCCCACTCCAAAGCTACAGAACCACAATCTGCATTTTAAAAAGATCCCCACCTGATTTGTATGTACAATAAAATTTTTAAAGAACATACCAATGTGCAAAGTTCCTACTTGCAGTAATTCTATCAGGCAAATTAGTAGGTTTAATCTTACTGGAAGTAAAAATTAAACTACTCATGTCAGAAAGGTACGTAAATGGTGTGACATTTGCCATGTGATTAAGTATATCTGAAGTGGTCTCCTCTAGCACTTGTGTCTCATGGTGGATTCTAGGGCTTCCAGCATTGCACAATATCCCAGTCTTGCTCACTAAGTATCTTGTAGTCTCTCCCCCCTTTTCAGGTTTTGCGTTCAGTTCACATTCTCAGTATAACTCCCAATTATGTGGAACACTAACACTGTATGATAAAGAGCCTACAGGTGGGTGGGAAAAAGGGAGTTTTCTTAGCCTTGGGTCCTCCCATGTTCTTCTACAGTTAAAAGACACCAAGTCTACATTTTGATCACTCCACTCCTTGGCTGAATCTACTGTATACAAATTGTGCCATGTTTGAGGATGAGAGAATTCATAGCTTTTGTATCTTCTTCCTGGAAACATCAGGGATGATTTAGATTATACTTTACTGTTCATCCCTTGCAGAGTATTTCTAGATTCCTTTTAGCAGCAAGATTTTACAATAATCATGAAAATCCCGTAAAGTACATGATATTATGTGATTTTCAAAGTCTGATTTCTTATGTTCACATGGTGAACTATTTTAAGACTATAGTAAAGTATCCCCATCAGCATATACTACAAAAAATAGGATCTCAGAGTGAGCAAAGAGGATTAAGTAAAGCATCAGTTGACTTTTATAGTCAAAAGAAAAAAAATACCCCTGTGGAGGAAATGATAATGATGTTCCTTATCATTGTTGTGAGAAAAAAAACTACCACCAACTCTAAGAAAGTTACAACAGGCCTAATTAATGTTCAAATTGTTCCTCCTGAGAAACAGCCTTTTTTCCTAATGTAAATAGGCTTCCAAGAAAATGTTCTTGTTCATATTTAGTAGTTATTCTATACTCTTTTCTACATTGTACTAACATGCAGCACTTGAGAATAGAAAATGAAGGGGTTTTTGTTTCTGCATTTTGGTTTTGGCTTGTTGTTATTCTTACTCATACTGTACAAGTAAGAAGGTAAATTGAAAACACTGACAATTTTTTTCTAAAAGCATGGATTTTTCAAAACCAGAGCTATATTTCAGTTGAAGATAACCTGATTAAATTTTTAAAAACATATGTGTTTGGTCCATGCAATAGGTGTAGAAAGGTATTCGTAGTTATATTAAAAGTTGCTCCTCTGTTATCTAGGTCATATTGTATTGTATGGTCAGGAATTCTGGTGCCACCACTTTCTAACCACGGAGCAAGTCATTTAACTTTCCTAAGACTCAGTTTCCTCATCTGTAAAATGGGGCTGAAAATTAAACCTATCTTTTAGGGTTATCTTGAGGACTAAAGAAGATAATATATTTAAAAGTGCTAACAAAGTGCCTGGCCCATAAGAAGAGCCCACATCATGTTAGATATTGCATTGTTTCATTGTTATCACATAGTCATTCAGCCAATTTTGACAGAAATCTCATACACAGAAATCAATCTATCCTATTCTGAAATGTAAAATAACTGTATATCCTTAAAACATAATTATTTTCATTCTTTAAAAAAATAAAATGTGGGCCAAGCATGGAGGTTCACGCCTGTAATCCCAGCATTTGGGGGAGACCAGGTGGGCGGATTGCTTGAGCTCAGGAGTTTGAGAACAGCCTGGGCAATATGGCAAAACATCATCTCTATAAGAAAAAAACATTAAATAAGTAAGTAAATACCAGAAAAGTTACCCAAGCATGGTGGTGTGTGCCTGTAGTCCTAGCTACTCGGGAAGCTGAGGTGAGAGGATTGCTTGAGCTCAGGAGGTTGAGGCTACACTGAGCTATGATTGCATCACTGCACTCCAGCCTGGGTGACAGAGCAAGTCTCTATCTCAGAAATAAAAGTAAAAAGCAAAATGCAAAACCCTGTAACCTATACCCCCAGCTTGCCTCTTCCTCTTACAGGAGCCAAACTTCTTATAAACGTGACCTGGCTGCATATCTTTAGTTCATCATCCCTCATCCATTCCTCAGTCCACCAAAATAAACCGGCTTCTACTCCATTGCAGATCTCTCCTATAAAGGTAGACGTTATCTGGTATATTGCCGAGTGCTACATCCAGTCATCACTTTAAGCTCTGATATTCCTGTGCTTTCTGCATCTGCAGCACCTGACTTAACTCTCTTGGATCTCTTCTGCTTGGTGTCCCTCACAATCATCTTCCTTAACCTTCCTTTTAAGTGCTAGCATTCCAGAATTTCATACTTGGCCTTTTTTTTTTAAGGTACATATCATGGAATCACTTACCACTCCTTGCTGAGAACTCCTGGGCATATATATATATACACACACACACACACACACACACACACACATATATATATACTTCCTAGTATGTATACCTCCTAGTATGTTTTCGATAAATTCTCTCAACCAACCTAACAACAGTGAGGTATCAGGTAGCATGCTAGGCACGAGGCTTACGATAAAATGTATTTAATCAAAGACCCAAAAGGCTTTAAGAGTCTTTGAAATAGAATCTTATTGTTCTGTTTTCTTGCATTTCCTTCATTTTCATTCATGCATGACATGATTTTTCTTTGTTGGCTACCATTGCCAGACACCCTGGTATATACCAGATATTCAATGCCTGGGAAAATAGGATAAAAATGAGTTTTTCTTTGCTCAGTTTTGTTTTAATGGTTGCTTCATTGGTTGAATTTGAAATATAAATTAGGAAGGATGTTGAATCCATGTTGTAAATTTTGAATTTGATGTGATGTTGGGCCATGTTGATGATGAGGTTCTACAGGAGAAGTTGTGAATGAATCTCTGGAGTCTACATGTGATATCATAATTGGAGGGATACCTTTGGAAATAATCAACCAAGAAGCAGTTATCTAAATCCACATTCTTCAAGCTTTAACTTAAATCCCAGCCACAATCACAGAATCCCCAGGGGTTTTTTAGTGCAAGAACATTAATTTATCTGATTCACACTTCCTTAACTCCAGAATTTTTTATTTTAGTTTTCTTTTCTGTTTAATCATTTGTAATAGTCCATTCTCATGCTGCTAATAAAGGTATACCTGAGGCCAGGCATAGTGGGTCACGCCTGTAATCCCAGCACTTTGGGAGGCTGAGGCAGGTGGATCACAGAGTCAAGAGATTAAGACCATCCTGGCCAGCATGGTGAAACCCCGTCTCTACTAAAAATACAAAAATTAGCTGGACGTGGTGGTGTGTGCCTGTCATCCTAGCTACTCAAGAGGCTGAGGCAGGAGAATCGCTTGAACCCAGGAGATGGAGGTTGCAGTGAGCCAAGATCACACCGCTGCATTCCAGCCTGGTGACAGGATGAGACGCCAAAAAAAAAAAAAAGATATACCTGAGACTGGGTAATTTATAAAGGAAAGAGGTTTGATTGACTCACAGTTCAACATTTCTGGGGATGCCTCAGGAAACTTAACAATCATAGCAGAAGGGGAAGCAGGCATATCCTTCATCACATGGTGGCAGGAAGGAGAAGTGCCAAGCAAAAGCAGAAAAGCCCCTTATAAAACCATCAGATTGTGTGAGAGCTCACTCACCATCATGAGAACAGCATGGAGATAACCACTCCCGTGATTCAGTTACCCCCACCAGGTCCCTCCTACTGCACGTGGGGATTGTGGGAACTACACTTGAAGATGAGATTTGGGTGGGAACACAGCCAAACCATATCATCATTATTCTCTCATCATATATTTGTGGACAGCAGACTAACTGACAAACACTGTCCTAGTCACTGGGGATAATATAGTGACCAAAATAAATGCAGTTCTTCCCTTCTGAAACTTTGGTCTAATTGGGAAGTAAGTTGTCAACTAAATAATCATGCAATAATTAGAAGTTAAAAATGTCTGATTAAAAGAAGGCCATAATCTATTCTGGGCTCCTGGAGACCTCCTTGAGGAAGGGGCATTTACCATGGACCTGAGGAATGGTTGGTAGTTAGCCATGTGTGGAAAAGAAAGTCCTTCTAGCTAGTGGGAAGGCCTTGTGAAAAGATCCTAAGGCAAGGAAATACTACGGCTTTGGGTTTTTTGGGGTTTTTTTGTTTTTTTTTTTTGTTTTTTTTTTTGTTTGAGGAAGAGAGGAAAGACTTGGGTGACTGGATCATAGTTGACAACAAGGAGAACAATAGCAGATGAGGAGGGAGACAGAGTCAGGGGTAAGTGATGGTCAAGTTAAATGAATGAACAGCAGTCCAGCCTCAGTTTGACCACCTTCAGACATGAGAACTGCCTGCAGGCAGCACATCCCAATGGAGGGACAATGAGAATTTAAATTGTCCTTTATTTTATGCCAAATTTGACTCCTTGAGCCTGACATATAATTATTTAAAGTATGCAACTTAATAAATTTTGGAACTTGTATATACCTGTAACACCATTACCATTGCAAGTTTATGAAAATGTTCATTGTCCCTGGAAGTTTCCTTGTGTTCCTTTTCGGTCCATTCCTCCCCACCACCCCCACCTCCAGACAGCAACTGATCCATCATGCCTCAAACAGTGCCTGGGACATAAAATAAATATTTGTTGAATCAAATGAAAGTGAATTTGTTTGGAGAATTATCTCTTGGTTTGACACTTGGTTGACTGCTCCATCTTTTCTAGGTATGCAGTGCCATTCAGAATCAGGATTTCACTGTGATTGAAGACTACTGCACTGGCCTCAAAGCCCTGCTTTATCTGAAAAGCATTGAAGAACTACAAGACTGGGATGGACAGAGTCCAGCTACTGTGAGTCACCAGAAAGGGAAACCAGTTCCACGTATAGCTGAACTCATGGACAAGGTATGTGCTTAAATCTCCTGTGTTATTCCTGAGAATTCAGCCTGGGTCAGTTTCTATTTCAGATCTTATTTACCATCTCACATTCTCACTAACAAAGGAAACACAGTGGCTGGTGGATGTGATTTCCTCAGTGTACTCTTTCTGAAGGAGACTTGATTACAGGCGTATGATGGGTCTGTGAGTTACCTTTTTATAAAACCAATACAACACAAAATTATATAAAAGGAAAAGACTGAAGTTTGCAGTGTAAAGTGCCTCCAAATTCTGGCTTACTGTGGTGATGACTGGCATTCTTTACAGTGGGAGTCTGGAGATTTCTTTATGCTTTCTGGAAATTAACCTTTCTGTTTTCAAGACAATCAAATCACTGTAGTCTTGAATAATGTAAGGAAGTTTTTAAAATTAAAATCTAATCAGTATCTTTTGTAACTCCTTCTACTGTGTTGTTAAATCTGGGCTCAAAAGGTTATGTCCCAACTTTCTCACTAACCGCTATTTTCCAAGAAATATACACTACATTTACATTTTCTATAATACAGTGATTTTAGCAACTCTGCTAAAACAACATTCAGCATTTTGCCTTTGTATTTCCTTTGTATTATTCTAAATAGACAACCATTGTCAGAAGACATTTCTTGAGCCCTCAGTGAAGGGAGGAAAAAATTATAATTCTTAGTCTTTTCAGCTTGTCACTACATCAATAATTAACTTTAAAAAAAGAGAGGCAGTATAAAAAGATTCTTTAAGGAAGCATTTAATAATTCAAATGAATCTTAACTTGAAGCAGGTCACATGAAAAAGAATGGAAAACAAAAGCCCTGGGTACTCTGCCTTGGATGACTGGGTTAGGGACTCAGAAAGAATAAGAGAAACATCATATAATTGACTTATATTTGGCTAGCTTTAGCAGAAAATATCACTTTCCCTCTCCTAACAGATAGCAAAAAAAAAAAAAAAAAAAAAAAAACCTTCTTCAAGAGTAATGTGTATGATTGCAAGTCCAGTAATGAAAAAAGAAAAGGAGGAAAGAAACAAAATCTTACAATGTGGGTTCCAGGAAAATGTCATGATGAATGACTCCATGAGTGGCAATCAAACAGAAAGACTGTGACATTAATATTTATAATATTGTAATTAGCCAGATAGTGCCTAAGCAGCATTATTAGTGTAACTAATCATATTATCATAAACTGACTCTGCAGTATTCAGACAGTGAATGTTCTTGCCTTTATCAATGACTATCAATACCTAAGGTTGTTTATAACAAAAAAAAATTCACAAATGGCTTTACATTCATTCAATGTAAATATCTCAAGGAAATTGTCTCTGACATGATAGTTTATGACCATCTATAAAATCATTGTCTCAAATTTGGGTGGTTGCCATGTGAGCTGAAATGTAAGTAGCTGCATTGCACTGTCATGTTTTGTCTTTAAAGGATTTTCACACTCATTTCAAAACTTACATACTCAAATAAAAGATGGGTAGTGATGAAGGCACTTGTGTCAATGACATAAATGGAAATTGATTTGGTAATAGTTTGAATCGAGATTCAGACTTTATTTTGTCAAGCTCAGCTTTCATCAAAATTGTAAGTGTAATTTTCAGCATTATCATTTGTTAAAAAAAAAAAGCAAGATTTTTCTATGTGATATCAGTGATTCATTTCTCAACACTAACTTGAGGAATAAGCAGATGGTCTGGTAATAGATTTATGCTTCTGGATTCTCCAATGCAGGCTGACATGACTAAAACAATAGATGATTATTCCCTTTAGATTAATATCCCTAATAGTGAATCAAAGTACTCTGGATCTAGGATACAGGTGATTTCCTAATCGTTCTCTCTTAATGTTGCTGCTGCTGTTGTGTGTGTGTGTGTGTGTGTGTATGTATGTGCGTGTGTGTGTGTGTGTGTTTGAAAATAACTCATATTGTCCTTTCATTAGCTAAAGAATAGTATGCTGGTCCTCACAGTGTCTGCATACTATAAGGAGATGAAAGGAAATGTAGACCCTTTGTAGAAAGACACTCTAGAAGTATCTGGCTTCTTTACACAGGAAAATTTTGTTTGGAAAGTACAATTGCTACTCTGATATTCACTCATAGGTCAGGCTACAATAAACCAGAATAGATACTTAGAAGAAACCCATTACAGTGCAGTGTTTGACAATGGAGAGAAAATGAGACTTGGGCTATGGAAAGAAGGATTTGGCCAAGTATGTCATGTTATCTTTCAAGTAATTAACATGTTAATATACTCTCCTTATGCTTACCTTACTTATTAACTGATCAAACTGCCATAGCAGTGCTTCTTCAGGTGGCTGTTGAAGGGCAGGTAGTTAGGTTTTAGTAGACTTATGGTGCAAGCCATTTTGATATGTGCCTGCAAGAAGAGCAAATTCCTGAGAAGAACAGTCATCAGCTTTGGCACAACACAGAGCTATTGATGTCAAACTCTTGGTGCTTGAAAACCATGCAGCATGCTCGTGAGAAATGTAGGTTCCCAAGCCCCACCAGCATTGACCCTGAGTCAGTGGGTCGGAGGTGTGTTGAGAATCTGCGTTTTAACATCGTAAATTCTCATGGAGGGATCCAAAAATCTGCATTGCCAAAAGGAATGAAAAAAGAGAATAGCAATAGAAAAGTGAGAGATTGAGAAGTCAGCAATGAGCAGAACACAAGCTTCTCTTGATGGAGAAAGTAAACAATAAATAATTTGGAGTTGGAAAAGAAGTGAAATAAAAGAGGCAGGAGGGGAGTGCCAGAGAAGCATGACACTCGGTTCCAAATGGCTAGAGGTTGGAAATACCCAATGGAGAAACTGCATGTAGGACAGCAGTTATTAGCAAAGAGTAAGACTGCTGGGTTTATGTGAAGCTTCCTTATTAGCTAGACAACTTGGGCAAGTTACTTAATCTCTCTAAACCTTTTTTATAAAACTGTACAATGAAAATAATTACAATACAGTTCCATAATCCCTCATTAACAATTCTGAAATTCAAAAAATGCTGAAACCAAATGGTTTTACATAATTCATTCGGCAGAAAACCTGGCCTGAACTGATGTGAGACTTGCCATAATCTTTATTCCTCTTAGAGAACATTTAAGTGTTTACTACAGAGAGATTAATGTGCTTGATTCCAGATTGTTACCCCACACCTTGCTGGGGCTGGAGAGGGAGTGTTTGTTAAAATTTGGTATATGTACCATTTTACTTTTCTAAAATCCAAAAGATATTTTTAAATCCATACATCTGGCTCCAAAGGTTTTAACTATGGGCTTGTGAAGATTACCAAAATCAAAATATAATTGCAAATATAACTTTATCCAGAAATGCATCTATAGAGTTGGAGGCAATGTATATATTTTAGTGATTTTAGAAAATAAAATATTAGTATTTGGAACTTTTAGTTATGGGAAATAAGAGTTATGTTGACATTCTTGCTAAGAAACATGAAAGAAATTGAACAGTCCAATATTTGAACAGCAAATTTTACAACTGGAATAGCGTGGAAGAAAATGTATTCACTGTTTGGTACTTGGGATGAGAACAGGACTCCTAAATAGCAGTTGTAAAAGAAAAACAGCAGAGGCCAAAAACTAGTGATCACTTGGGATCTGCATGCATTTCTACACACTGTTCCTGACATCTGGAATGGCTTTCCAGTTCTCAAGCATCACTTTCTCTTTGAGCTATGCCCTGACCTTTACAATAGAATTAATGTCTCCTTCTCTTTTTGAACCTTAGTTGTAACCAGTGTCACACTGCAGTCCTATTTTTGTAAGTCCTCTTCGTTTACTAGAAAATAGCCTCACTATTCTTATCCATCTTTGTATGCCAGTTCCCTAGACATGCACTGAACACGGTAATGCCTTAATAAACATTGATTGAAAAGTGAATTAATGACTAATGAATGTTGAGAGAAAAAAGCTTATTGGTAGCATTAAGAATTAGTAGTCACTTGACTTACCAAACCATTACTTTTTCTGTTACATCAGAAATGAAAAGAATGTGTAAAGAAACAACCTTTGAACTTAAAGTTCCTTTTTTATGTGTGAGTCTAGTTTGGTAAAAATAACATGGAAAAAGTCAGAATAGAAGGAGTGAGACAGACAGGTGAGCAACCTTTATGCCTTCTTGACTTGGCAAAATATGCCTAGATTATAAGCTTCTTGAGGGCCTAGAACCCAGGCTGTGTGCCAACGCAATGTCTACCATGTAAGAGTAATGGCATGGTAGCCGAATTGAACATACTGATCAATCATTAATATATTTTTAGGATCTACCTTAAATGTCACTTCTTTTGTAAGGCTGTCTATGACCCTCTTCCTTGGCCTCCAGGAAAATCAAATCACTCCTTTTCTTTTTCTTACAGCCCATGGTTCCTATAACTAGTATTGCAAGTACTGCATTTTCTTTGAATTGTATATCTTCTTGTCCATTGCTGCAGGTCATTAGAAGCATTTTGAAAGAAAGATAATATCTTATTCATTCTGGAGTTTTGAAGCACCTAATACAATGCTACATGTTTATAGAATTAAATTGCATGAATTACCTGTTGTGTCCTTATTTAGGAGGAAAAAAGAAAGTCAATGTATAATTAAAATTCCAGCTAGATCCTTTTAAGAATAGCAGCAGTCATTTTAGAAGAAAACAATAAACCTGCCAAATTGCTGTACTTCCAGTAGGTATTAAAAAATGAAATACATATTGGTGATATTAATAAATGAACATAATCTGTGCTCATTAAAAGGCTCTCATTAGGTTAAAATCAGAAATGCTGTCATGGTGGTTGTACAGCAACTCTGAAAACAAGGATTTGTTTTGATAGTAGAAACCAAAATTATATCCATATGACCAAATACATCATTCTCAGTTATTGATAAAACAATTCTAAAATTCATATGGAACCAAAAAAGAGTCCAAATAGCCAAAGCAAATTTGACAAAAAGAACAAAGCTGGAGTCATCACATTACCTGACCTCAAATGATACAATTAGGCTGTAGTAACAAAAACAGCATGGTACTGGTATAAAAATAGACATATGGATCAATGGAACAGAATGGAGAACCCAGAAGTAAAGCCACATATCTACAGCCAACTGACCTTTGACAAAGTTGACGAAAAGCATACACTAGAACAAGGGCACCTTTTTCAATAAATAGTGCTGGGATGATTGGATTGCCATATGCATAAAAATTGAATTGTACTCCTATCACTAACCATATTTAAAAATGCTACCCAAAATCATTCATCAAAGATTTAAATGTAAGATCTGAACCTATAAAAATACTAGAAAAAAATGTAAGGAAAACTCTTCTGGGCATTAATCTAGGCAAAAATAACTATGACAAAGACCTCAAAGCAAATGCAACAAAACCAAAAATAGACAAATGGGACTTAAAATAAAAAGCCTGTACACAGCAAACGAAATAATTGGGATAACAGAGGGCCTACAGAATGGGAGAAAATATATGCAAACTACATATCCAACAGGGGACTGTCACCCAGAATTTACAAAGAACTCGAACAACTCAACAACAACAAAGAAATAACCCCTAGGGCCGGGCGCGGTGGCTCAAGCCTGTAATCCCAGCACTTTGGGAGGCCGAGGCGGGCGGATCACGAGGTCAGGAGATCGAGATCATCCTGGCGAACACTGTGAAACCCCGTCTCTACTAAAAAATACAAAAAACTAGCCGGGCGAGGTGGCGGGCGTCTGTAGTCCCAGCTACTCGGGAGGCTGAGGCAGGAGAATGGCGTGAACCCGGGAGGCGGAGCTTGCAGTGAGCTGAGATCTGGCCACTGCACTCCAGCGTGGGCGACAGAGCAAGACTCCGTCTCAAAAAAAAAAAAAAAAAAAGTAGGCAAAGGACATGAACAGACATTTTTCAAAAGAAGACAAACCCCATCAAGCATATGAAAAACTGTTCAACATCACTAATCATCAGAGAAATGTAAATTAAAACCACAATGAGATATTATCTTACACCAGTCAGAATGGCTCTAATTAAGCAGTCAAAAAATAACAGATATTGGTGAGGATGTGGGGAAAAAAAAGGGAATGTTTATACATTTTTGGTGGGAATGTAAATTGGTTTAAGCCATGTGGAAAAGAATATAGAGATTTCTCAAAGGACTAAAAATAAAACTACCATTCAATTCAGCAGTCGCGCTACTGGGTTTATATCCAAAGGAAAAGACATCACTACATCAAAAAGATACTTGCATTCATATGTTTATGGCAGCAGTATTCACTATAGCAAAGATATGGAATAAAGCTAAATGTACGTTGACAGATAATAAAGAAAATGTAGAATACTATTCAGCCATAAAAAAAGAATGAAATAGTGTCTTTTACAGCAACATGGATGGATCTGGAAGCCATTATCTTTTTTTAAATTTTTTAACTTTTTTTTTTTTTTATTTATGTATTTGAGACACAGTCTTGCTCTGTCACCGAGACTGAAGTGCAATGGCACGTTCTTGTCTCACTGTAATCCTACCTCTCAGGTTCAAGCGATTCTCTTGCCTCAGCCTCCCGAGTAGCTGGGATTACAGACGCCTGTCACCACGCCCAACTAATTTTTGTATTTTTAGTAGAGACAGGGTTTCTCCATGTTGGCCAGGCTGGTCTCAAGCTGCTGACCTCAAGTGATCCACTCACCTCAGCTTCCCAAAGTTCTGGGCTTACAAGCATGAGCCACTGCGCCCTCTGGAGGCCATTATTTTAAGTGAAACAGCTCAGAAAAGAAAGTCAAATACTGCATGTTCCCACTTGTGAGTGGAAGCTAATTAATGTGTACACATGCACATAGAGTGTGGAATAATAGTCATTGGAGACTCAAAACGGTGGGAGGGTAGAAGCAGGGTGTAGGATGAGGAATTGGGTAGAAGTAGGATGTGAGATGAGGAATTGCTTAATGGGTACAATGTACATTATTCGTATGATGGTTACACTAAAAGCTCAGACTTCACCACCATGCAATATATCCATGTAACAAAACTGCACTTGTACCCCTTAAATTTATACTAATAAAAAAATAAAACTGAAATAGCACAATTTCATAAAACTGTTGTTATATGGTTGTGGTAACATTATATGTAGATATCTAATTATCTATTTTTTTCTTTTCTGGCAAGTTATTCAACACAGAGAATAAAGCATTGTCCAAAGAAATGGATAAATGTCAACAGCAAGATCCTTACCAAATGCATAATGACAGTCTCACAAGAGGATACTATAATTTCCTATTTACAACTTTAAAAGTTTTGTATCTTCTATGCCACTTATTTTTCCTTATTGAAATATAAATTACATAGAGGAAAAATACAGAGGTCTTAAATGAACCATTTGACAAGTTGTGACAAACACATATATCCGTGAAATCCTCATCTCTGCCAAAGCATGCAACATTGCCAACACCTCAGAAGATGCTTTGCGCACTTTTCCAGCCATTACCTCTTCCTTTACCACCACCAGACGCAAACACCATCTAGCACCTGTCACCAGAGATTAGTTGGTTCGTGTTTTTTAGCATCACATAAATGAAATTCTACAGAATATGTATTTTTTTGTGTGTGGCAACTTTCATTCGCTACAATATTGCAGAGATTTTTTCATATTATTGTAGATATTAGTTTATTTTTGTTGGTAAATAATATTGTATTTGATTAAAATACCACAATTTATTTACTCCAAATTATATTTGGGCTGTTTTCACTTTTTTGGTGTAATGAATGTTTTTACTATAAACATACTTGCATAACTCTTTTTGTGAACATGTTTTCATTTCTCCTAGCTAGTACATAGGAGTATAATTTCTCAGTCATAAGGTGGATGTGTAAGTTTTACAAGAAGCTTCCAAACAGATGTCCAAAGTGGCTTTACTATTTCACAGTCCTACCAGCTGTGGGTGGGTGTTTGGTTCTTCTGTCTTCCAGCCACCTTTTGATATTCTCAGTCTTTTTAGTTTCAGCTATTCTAGTATGTAAGTATTGGTATCTCACTGTGATTTTAATTTTCATCTCCCTAATAAGATGATGTAACACTCCTTTATGTTCTTATTGGCCATCCGTGTATCTTCCTCTGTGAAGTGTCTGTTCAAATATTTTGTCCATTTTTTAATGTTTTAATTGATTTTTAGGAGTTCTTAATGTGTTCTGGTTATAAGTCCTTAGATCAGCAAAAAGCATTTGACAAAATCCAAAATCCAAACATAATAATGGCCTTCAACAATTCATTAATAGAAGGAAACGTCTACAAAAATTCTATAGCTAGTAGTATCATACTTAATGTTGAAAGGATAAATTATTTTCTCTTAAGATCAAGAGCTGGGCAAGAATGTCCATTCTTTCTGCTTCTATACTTCTATTCAATATTGTACTAGAAGTCCTAACCAGTGCAATAAGATCATAAAAATAAAGAAATGATATCTAGATTGGAAAAAAATGGGCTTACACTGTCTTTATTTGCAGATGGTAAGATTGTGTGCATCTGCATACAATTACACTATTAAATACACTATTAAAATAATAAGTGAATTTAACGAAGTTTCATAATACAAAAACAATATACAAAAATAGTTGTATTTTTGACTACATGAACAATTGGAACAATGAACTGAAAATTAAAATTCTTAAATGTCATTTACAATGGCATCTAAAAACTATAAAATACTTAGGAACAAATTACAATATATGTAGTATCTGCACTGAAAGAAAAATTGCTTTCACAGCCATGTGAATACATGAAGCCAACAAGCATATGAAAAGAAGCTCAGTGTCACTGATCATTAGAGAAATGCACATAAAACCACATTCAGATACCATCTCTCACCAATCATGACTATTAATAAAAAGTATAAAAACAACAGATACTGGTGAGGTTGCATAGAAAACAGAATGCTTGTACACTGTCCGTGGGACTGCAAGTTAGTTCAACCATTGTGGAAAGCAGTGTGTTGGTTCCTCAAAGAGCTAAAAATAGAACTGCTATTCTACCCAGCAATTCCACTGCTGAATATATACCCAAAGGAACATAAATCATTCTACCATAAAGACACATGAACACGTATGTTTATTGCAGCACTATTCACAATAGCAAAGACATTAAATCAACCTAAATGGCCATCAGTGACAGATTGGATAAAGAAAATGTGTTACATATACACTATGGAATACTATGCAGCCATAAAAAGAACGAGATTGTGTCTTTTGTGGGAACATGGATGAAGCTGGAGGCCATTATCTTTTGCAAACTTATGCAGGAACAGAAAACTAAACACTGCATGTTCTCACTCATAAGTGGGAGCTAAATAATGAGAATACATGGACACAAAGAGGGGAACAGCAAACACTGGGGCCTATTTGAGGATGGAAGGTGCGAGGAGAGAGAGGATCAGGAAAAAAATAACTACTGGGTACTAGGCTTAATACCTGAGTGACAAAATAGCCTGTGTAGTGAACCCACATGACACAAGTTTACCTTTATTACAAACCTGTATATGTACCCTTGCATCTAAAATAAAAGTTAAGAACTGCTGAAGAAAAATTGAAGAAGACTTAAATCGATGGTAAGATATGTTAAGATGTTATTTCTCCCTGGATTGATCTGTATACACATCATAATCCCAATCAAAATTCCAACATGTATTTTTTAGAAATTGACAAGTTATGCTAAAATTTACACTGGAATTCAGACAAACTAGAATAGCCAAAACAATCTTGAAAAAGGAGAACAAAGTGGAAGGTGGGAGAATTTGTACTATCTGCCTTCAAGATTTTCTATAAATCTACAGTAATCAAGCAAGTGTGTTTGGGTGTCAGGGTAGACAAATAGATCAATGGAATGGATAGGAAGTCCAGAAATAAACCCACACATATACACTAAATTGATTTTTGACAGAGGTGCAAAAGCAATTCAATGGAGAAAAGAAAGCCGTTTCAATAAATAGTACTGGAATTAATGGATGCCCATATTAAAAAATGAACCTCATATCTACCTCTCACAGGACAAAAAAGTAATTTTAAATATATCATACAAAAAAGTAAACTTTTTTATAAGGTAAGACTATACGATTTTTTTTAAAGTTTTAGATTCACAGCAAAATTGAACAGAAGGCATATACTCCTTGCCTTCAAACTGTACATTTTTAAAAGAAAACATTAAGTAAATATCTTTATAACCTTGGGGAAAGGAAAAATGTCTTGGACAGGATACCAATAAAACACTAACCATACAAGAAAAAATAGATGAATTATGCTTCATCGCAATTAACTTATGCTCATCAAAAGATATAATTTAAAAAATGAAAACTCAAGTCACAGATTGGGAGAAAATATTCGTATATTTGTATCTCATGAAGAACTTGCATGCAGAATAAATGTATGATAATATTTTCAAAATGTAAACTTTAATCATTAGAAAATTTAATTTTATCGATGAGTATATATAATCTTAAAATGGAAAATCTATGATGAGGACCTGCTGGTAGGCTCTTGCAGTTTACTCCTATGTGTCTATGATAACATTTTTGGGAGACTTTTTTTTTTACCGTAATGACTGTTCTTGGAGCTAACCCAGAAAAGAGGAGAAGGGAAGGGGATGAAAGCCATTTTTCTTCAAGTTCATTGTATGGCCGTGTATTTCTTGTCCATGTTATCTTCTCCCATTGCAGCTTTGTCCCCACAGTTATTCTCCCTGCGACTGTCAGACAGTTACATTATATTGTTAGAAAAGTTCCAGATGATATTTACATTTCTATCAGTTACTTGGGTAATGATTTGATATAAAATATATTATTGAGGTCACTTTCTATGATTGTAGTCAGATCACATGAGGCTAAATATTTTTTATTGTTTTAGTTCATTTCATAGGGCAGGAGGAAGGAAAATAAAAAACAAAACACCAGTCCCTGAAAGTTCAAACGTTCAAAATTATCAGATCAGAATGTATGGCATACATGTTATGGAGACTTAATCTACATCTCAATATCATCAGATGGTTTGAGTGATCTCTTAAGTAGAATGCTGGAGTGTCAAGTATCCTGTAAAAATAAGATAGACACCTGTTTTATAAATGGTGATTATTCCTCCTTAGAAGCAAAAAATGTTGGATGAAATTTGATAGCCCCATCTTGTTCTGAGCTTCTGATCATCTCATCAGTGTGTGATGATCCTACAAGTAAGTCAATGTGCTGTAGTCAAAAGCTCACCACAGAAGAGAGAGTGCTTGGAACCCAGCAGGTCTGAGTTTAAATCCAGGCGTGATGCCTTACTACCAGGTGAGCTTGGAACAGCTACATGGATCCCACAATCCTCCATTTATGTAAAAGCAAACTGAGATGATGATAGCTATTTTGCAGTACTTTGTAAAGATTAGAAATCATATATGTACACAGAAGTCTTCTGTGATAAAAAAAAAAAAGAGAAATCCTATATCTAAAGTGTATAGCATGTAGTCGTAAGCAATCAATACATGGCAGTTGTTATTGTAAGTATTCTTAACATGGAGATGCATAGATAGATACGCAATTTGGGGTAATTCTGAATATGTGATATATTCATATCCAAATATATTGGTAATACTGGGGTATATAGAAACATTTGAGCAATACTTATGATTTGATTTCTTCTCTCCTTTGTGCAGATTTTTCAGGTGGTACTTACAAATTGTTTTTAGAAGTTATCTTAACCTATTGATACCATGATTTTACTAGCTTAGTTTTGTTTAATCTGATCAAAAGCTAGCATCTTTGTCTTTTGAAGCACCTCCTATCACGAAAAGCTTCTAAATAATTCAGAAGTGTTCACTTTCCAGGTAAAATGGAGATAAATTAATTAACTTTAGGTTTGGGCAGTGAACTGTCATAAGTAGTCCATCATTCTTCCTAAAATAGGCAGAAAGGAGGTGTCTACTGGTGTTGCCAAAAGTTAACATCTGAATTTAACGTGAACTGTTAGTGGAAGGGCTGTTGGGAGTCCCTCAAGTTATGGGAAGAGGTAGTTTTGCACTGCTTATAACCAGAATAGTTTGTGAAGTCCTATAAGCCTCCCTAGCTTGGTTTCTCTCATCCCAGGGGTAAGTTGGTTTATTTTACAGCAGAACTCTAATCATTTGGTAGTACCTGCTGGGAGCCCTGTATAGAGGAAGCTTGTGATGCAAAGCCTAACCCAGCAGAGGTGTGTGATCAATTGTCAGTGCCTGCATAGACATTGAGATGTAGGATGAGATAGTACAGAACATGGATTTCCACTTCCCTGTCTGAGTGTGGAGTACCAACAGGTCACCGGGTCTAGGAATTTGGGCAGCAATGTGCTTTTTGAATCTGTAGCCACTACAACTGCCTCATCACAATCCACCATTGCATGCCTGAAATAAAATGTAAACCATACAACATTTTCATTGTGTTGTCATTCTCCCATAAGTTCCTTCCTTTTGTCCATCATGCATATACAAATTATGATTCCCCATTTCTCCGTACTGCATCAAATTGATATCTAATTGCCAAACACAAATGCAATTACTTCTTTTGTCACATTCATGGAAGTAGTTAGGTATAATTCCTCATACTTCATCCAATATAACTACTTTAATCAGAATGCACCTTATTAATATTAATTATATACTTAAAACTTGTATAAAAGTGCTTTTCATATTCAACACAAGTTGTCCACGTTAATTCTGATGTTACTTTTAAACCATGAAAAAAAAATGAGGATTGTTCTTGTTCTGGATGGAAGTTGAAGATTTAAAAAGAAATCATTACTATATCCGTGTAAGTTAAAACTTGAATTCAAATTCTAGCTTTGAATTCATGCCATACCTTTCCTTCTATGATCTTTACAAAATCAGTGGACATTTATAGCAAACCAGTTAGCTTTGTTCCCAATCCTCATTTTATGGAGTAAAGAAAATACCTCTCTGTAATTTTGAGCTATGCCCCTGATACTCTTCCTGAGAAAAACATGTATTTGTTATATCTCCCGTTAAGCCCATCTGCTCACTTGAATAAAGGGAATATTAGTTTGAAGATATAATTTTCTGGTAATTATAGGAGTCAAAGGAGTCATTTTGATAATGTAAGGAGTCAACAGAAATTATAATTATATTGAGCTTTATGCCAATTTGTCCTCATCTAAGATTTCAGGGGAAAAAATTGAAATGTCTGCTGTTTGGAATAATAAAAGGGGGATTTAATTTACCAAAAAAATAGTCAAACAAAACAAACCATAATTAAATTTATTTTTAGCTTCAAGATGATATGGATCATAACTGATATTGAACTGCTTTACCCAAACCCTGGGAGCTTAGGAAGAATAGGTGAGGATATCTTCAGTTGCCCTGAATAATTGGCAGTCTCACACTTAACCAAATCAGTTTAGACATTCAGATGAAATATCCATCTCCTTTCCTTTTCTTCTTAGAAACCTGGTTACTCTGTGTGGTTACCCATATTGATCTAGTTAACCACCTAATTATCAAATATCCACTCTATTTTGTACTGTATAATCTTAAAAAGCAATGTTATTGGTAGCTCAAATCCATGCCCTATAATAGTTGTGCTTCTTAGTCACAGGTGACCCCTCGAAATGTGTCTGAGAAGATGTGACTACAACGTGCACAGAAAATGTGACTAATGTTACACTGAGAAGCCTTTGATTTGCAGCTTCAGGCACTGTTTGTGAAGTGCCTCATAGACTGGAAGTGCCCTGAAGCCTTCACTCCCAGCCCTTACACCATGCTGGCCAGTCTGCTGTGGATTGTTTCACTGTCAAGACTGTGCCTTTTGAAGATTTGTTACAATACATCTTTAAAGCATTTCGCTTGTCTTCCCTACTTATCAATTTTATCCCATTTCATCTCAAACTATAGAGCCTTTTCTAGGTCTTGTGCTGGCCGTTAGTCTCTTCATTTGCTCAGCCCAGCCCAGCTGAGCTGAAGAATGTCACCCACCCATGATCAGGCTATCGATCTGGGCGTCTTTCAAACCCTAAATGTTACCAAGTCTTTCTTTCCACTTAATGTAAGTCCCAAGTGAAAGAAACAAAGGCAAACACATGGCATTTGTGGTAATCCAGTCCTCCTAGGAAAATAAAATGATTCCAGTGCTAATGTATATAATCTTCACTGAGATATAGAGTAAGGCTGGAAGGCCATCTAACTCTGCATGCTTTTGGCATTTGTGGTAGATTTTGCTAGTGCTCGCTAATATTTTCTATTCTTTGTCCCCTCTGGTTTTATAAGAGAGGCAAACCTCCCTGCCCCTTGGTGTTCCATATAAGTAAGTGACTTACTTTAGTCAATGAAATGTGAGCAAAGTGTAGTGTATGACTCTTTTGGCTGGAAGCATTTAAGCACTAGCACTCAGTTCCCCCTACTCCCTTCCTCTGCCACGATGAACACTGAAGTCTCATGCTGAGATGGTGGCAACATAAAATGGATGGCCTAGATGGTCAGATACCATGTATTAGCACAGCTAGAGACACAGCAGACTTTTTTTGAGTAAGAAAGGAACTTTTATTTTGTCAAGCCACTAAGATTTAAGGGTCTATTATTACCACAGTACAACCAGCCTATGAGGATTAATATAGAATTCCAGATAAATTGTAACTGTTTCCAGAGGGGTAGCTGGCTATTTAGCCCTGTGAAAAATTATGAAATGGAAAAGTTTATTTGTGTGGTTAGATTTTGTGCCCCCACCCAAATCTCATCTTGAATTGTAACCCCCATAATCCCCATGTGTCAAGGGTGGGACCTGGTGAAAGTTCATTTATATGGTTAGATTTTGTGTCTCCACCCAAATCTCATCTTGAATTGTAACCCCCACAATCCCCGTGTGTCAAGGGTGGAACCTGGTGAAAGTTCATTTATATGGTTAGATTTTGTGTCTCCACCCAAATCTCATCTTGAATTGTAACCCCCACAATCCCCATGTGTCAAGGGTGGGACCTGGTGAAAGTTCATTTATATGGTTAGATTTTGTGTACCCACCCAAATCTCATCTTGAATTGTAACCCCCTTAATCCCCATGTGTCAAGGGTGGAACCTGGTGAGAGGTGATTGGATCATGGGGGTAGTTTCCTCCATGCTGTTCTTGTGATAGTGAGTGTGTTCTCACAAGATCTGATAGTTTTATAAGGGGTTCTTCCCTCTTCACTCATCTCTTGCCTGCCACCATGTAAGATGTGCCTTTGCTTCCCTCTCGCCTTCTGCCACAATTGTAAGTTTCCCGAGCCCTCCCCAGCTGTGCAGAATTGTAAGTCAACTAAACCTCTTTTATAAATTACCCAGTCTCTGTTACATGTCTTTATAGCAGTGTGAGAATGGACTAATACACTCATTTTTTGTGTTCTTCACTTCCTTTCCTGCACTCCTTCCCATCTGAAGTAGCTGGTGCTGTAGTGCAGTTTCTCATTATATCACTCCACTAACCTCTCCTGTCAGAGTGCTCCAGGCTACCACATAGCCTTTCTTTCCATAACATAGAGCTAAGATGTTTATTCCCCCATTGTGCCTATGCTATGGTCTGAATGTTTGTGTCCCCCCAAAATTCATTTGTTAAAATCTTAACTACCAATGTGATGCTATTAGGAGGTGGGACCTTGGAAGGTCTTAAAATTAATGTCCTTATAAAAGTGACCCCAGAGAGATCCCTTGCCCTTCCACCATGTGAAGATACAGTGAGAAGGTGCCATCTGTATGGAAGCAGGCCATTCCCAGATACCAAGTCACCCAGGGTCTCAATCTTGAACTTTCCAGCCTCCAGAATGGTGAGAAATAAATGTTTGTTGTTTATAAGCCACCAAGTTTATGGTATTTTATTGTAGCAGCCTGAACAGAGTAAGACAGCCTGACTTTAAATCAGTTAGGAGGATATCCAGCAATTGGCCTCATCCAACTGTGGAACCAGGAAGAGTGTGCACCTTACTCATGGTTTCTGTCTTGTAAGCAGTAAGCCTTGGACAATATACATACTTTCTCTTAGCCCCTATTTCCTGACCCAAATGTATCTCATAGAAATGTCCAAAAAAAAAAAAAAAAGAAAGAAATAATAGTCCAAATTTCTTTTTCCCCTCACAGTTCAGGTTCTAGAAAATGTCATCTCTACTCACTGTCCTTCATTTCTTACTTGCTTTTCTGTCTTCAGCTAATCAAGGTTAGATTTCTACGCACTGGCAACCCCCAAAATCACTAAACGTGGTTCTGCTAAAGTTGAGTTGTTTACTACTGATCACCCAATCCAGTAGATACTTCCCAGTCTTTATTCTGCAAAATCTGTGTTACATTCAATAACTGACTACTCCTTCATACATGAAATGTCTTCTTTGACTTTTAAACACACTTTTCTCCTATGTCTCTATTACTTTTTTTCAAGGAAACAATCGTTAGTACCTAGTATATGCTGGTCATTATAGATGCAAACATTAATAATAATATAATTAATTGTGTGCTTAAAAGGATCACAGACTGTGTGGAAATTGAACACTTAAATAGTTATTTATAATATAGTGTGATAATTGCAATTATAGAGATACACACAGACAGCAGGGGAAGAGCTTGAGAATGTTCTCCAGGATAACCTGAAACAAAGTCTAGTAGGAGTGGGAAAAATACTCTAGGATAAGGCATAAAGTATGGCAAAGGCCTGGAGATAAACAATATTTCTGTGTGTGAAGAGAAACTTCTTGGAGTTAATCTTTTAGGACACCCCCCCCACACATACACAAACACACACACACACACACACACACACACATTTTTGTCTCTTAAATACTGGTATTTCCTTTTTCCATCTGTGGCTCTCATATTACTGTATGCTCATTTGACCCCTGTAGCCAATTTGACTCTCTTTATTGTTATCTTCCAAATCTGTACTCTCACCAAAGACCTCCCTTTGGACCCTACGCATTCCTATATTCAGCTTTCTGATGGACTTTGATACCCAACATCCCAGTTCAGTGCTCTTTCTGCAACCTCAGAATAAAACAATAGTAGTGATTATCCCTGACAATTATATAAGCACTTTATAATTTACAAAGCACTTTGGCATACATTATCTCACCAGCTGCTTCCTTAATGTAATAGCAGCAGTGGGCAAAAAACCGTGTCACTGCCGACAGCTCTTTTCTGACCTTGGTCTCCCAGCCCCACCTACTAAAAACATGAGAGCATCTGGATGAGAGCTGATTAGAGCCTGGAAGCTGACCTTGTGTGGGGACCAGGGGAGCATGACAGCAGTAGTTGCCACCTCCACCTTCTCCATCTCCACAGAGGCAATAGAGCAATCCAGAGGTTTCATGGCAGAATGTGGGAGGCTACACAGAGCAGCAAGGCATCTCATGGCCTGCCTAAGCAGAGGCTGACGGTGGTAGGCATCAGCTTGTGGGAGGTTAAGCGCTTATCCACTCTTGTCCCACTTTTCTGATTTCTCACTTCTTCCATGCATTAACTATAATTTTGAAAGTTTCATTGGGTTAATTAAATTCTTCTCGTGTTGATGCTAAGAAAGCTGAAATATTTTCAACTGAGATTGACACTACTCAAGACATAGGCTTCACTGATGTTTGTTCAGTAACACTCCAATATGTCACAGGATTGCCGAGAGAACATCTGAGAGCTATAATGAGCTAAAAGTCAAGTACAGGGGAAAATGTGTTCCAGACTGCTGCAGATGTTCTCAAATCAAATCACATTTCTGTGAAATGCCATATAGAATATTCGGCTGTTGAAAGATGCAACATGAAAGGACAGTTCAATTGATTTGCACTGTATTTAAACATTTTATGTAGCCTAAATTATATGAAATGGTTTTTCCCACTTTTGAATCAATTAATAAGAGATGCACTTGATTCTAATGAGCTTCAAGGATGATTTTTTGGGCTAAGAGGTACGGATTAGTTGGTTTAGGTAGGAGCTAAGGCTTATAGAAGAAGGTGGCAGTTGAATAAGGGAAATAAAGTATAATTGAGAAGCAGACATCCTCTAGACCCACTCCCTTGCCTTTATTCTTCCTTTGTCGCTTTGGCACCAAAATGGAGAAGACTTCTGTTGAATGAATTCACCAAGATTCTGATAAGGCTGTCTGTGGTACTGTGTTGATAGTGGTTCATTCTGCCCCTCCTGAGAAACCCAAAGGATGTTTACAGGAGGAGATCAAGGAAATGTTTTGGTAGATGCGTCTCTTGACATAATCAGCTTATATTTCATCACACACGTGACCTTGCACATCACCATAATTTTGGTAGTCTGTCCTTTGATTGGGAATAGTATTCTCTTACATGAAGAAATGCACTGAACAAGAACTGACAACCTAGGTAAAAGAGAGAAAAATGCTTAGGTGAGATTAGAAAGTACGGGAGAACACTACAATGAGATATTACTTCACACCCACTGGAATAGCTAATGTTCAAGATACTGAAAACATCAAATGTTGGCAAAGATATAGAGCAGCTTGAAAATCCATACATTGCTAATGAGTATATAAAATGGTACAACTACTTTGGAAAACTCTCCAGCAATTTCTTATAAGACCCAACAATTCTACTCCTAGGTATCTTTCCAAGAGAAATAAAAGCACGTATCCATAAGGCTTTGAGGTAATTGAATCTCACAAACATGTGAGGGAAAGAAACCAGAAACAAAAGAGCAGTTACCAAATAATTTCATTTATGTGGAGTTTAAAATGGGAGTAACAAGTCTACATTATTTGAAATCAAGACAGTAGTTTTCTCCAGTAATACTTTTATCCTATATCTCAACTGGGGTGGTAGTTTTGTGAATGTGTGTATTTGTCTAAAATGTAGCTGTATACTTAAAATGTGTGCATATTATAAATACTGCATATTATAAATACATATTATAAATCCTACATATTATAAATACATTGTTAATTTTTTCAAGAAATGCAAACTCACTCTGAAAGAAACTACAGGATAAGCATTTGGTAATATTTCTAGGGACAAAATAAGACATATCATATAAGAAATACTAAAGACATTTTTATGCCCAAATTACTTTTAATCGGGTAGCCTTTGGGAACTAAAAACCTTATGAAGTTAACCACTGGAAAAGAATAGCTGGTACCTAGATAAAAATCTTGGCTGGAAACCGGCTTAAAGAAAATGAATGGCTAGGGGCATAAACAAATGCATTTCACTCTGCCAACTTGCCAGCAGCTGGGTGTGGAGTTGGAAGACTTTCGGCCTTTCACATCAGGGAGGCTGGCTAGGACTTAGAAACGGAGAAGGGGCACATCTGCTCCTTGAGGAGCGGAGTAGGGAGTGGATGTGGTGTCACAACTCAAAGGAGAAGCTGCTTCTTAAAGATGGAAAATTTGATTAGGTCTTTTGGTAGGCCTTCCATTGGCTTTGCTTTGTAGGATCAGCCAGTGCCTGCAGCCTCCGTTAACAAAAGCTGGCCTTGCCTGAGGCCAAAGCTTCCAGAACAGAACCTTAAATTGATTGCTGATAGGATATTACACGCAGAGCTGGACTCTTTTGCCCTAACGTCCTACCTACCCTTATACAAACAAACCCAGTGGGAAATTTGTCTGGAAACTTTAAATCAAATACATTTCTAATGCTTTAATATATGCATTGACATTTTGTCTTGTAATAGCGTTATTATTAATGGATAATAAAATTATAACATTTATAGAACTGAAGACAAAACACTTGAGGTTGAATTCCCATTCACTCTGGGTACACTTTGTGCATTTTGTAGGGCATTAGTGTTGCAAATTGGTAAAGAGTCAAAAACTATATTTTCATTCTATTTTTGTGTTCAGGTTTCTGCCTTTGTACTTCCTATTATCTAGGATGCCACTCCTAAAAAATTGTAACTGGAAACAAGTATCGCACATCTTTTCTGAACTCACATAATTCTGGACAGATTTTGATTTTTGGTACTAATTAGAATTTATTTTACATATCCCTGCCTCAGAAACTTTAGTGTTTGGATTTTAATCATTTAAATAAACATCTGTGCATTCAACAAATATTGAGTATTCCATGCCAGGCACTGCAGTAGATAACTGAGATTGAGTGATGAATAAGATAAACTCTTTATCATTGATGACCAATGGTTAAAAAAAAATTTATAGTAATAAACTCTAAATACATAATTGTATATATTTTTGTATGTGTGTGTATATATATATATATATTATATTATATATATACTCATTTTTACAAAGGTAAAAACTGAGGTTAAAGAGGTTTAGCTATTTATTAGTGGAAGCCGGATGCAAACCCGATTCTGTTTATTGCAAACACTGTGCCTGTAACCATTCAATTACCGCTCCTCAACGTAACTGCTATTATGCTATCAGAGTTATGGAATTAGAAGGAAACAAGTGTCCATCTCAACCTGGGGCATCAGGAGCATTTGGGAGGCAACAGATGAACTGAGTCTTGAGGGATGAAAACACTATAAGGTTTATGTAAATGTCCTCATTAAATCCATTCTATAGGCAATGGCTGGCTCTGGCTAAATGATCATTTGTGAAAATTGCTACATTTTTATTTATAGTAGAAGAAAGAGTTACAAATCTGTTAGATAATTAATTCCTTCTCCCGATAGGGCACAAGCTTCATTCTTAGTTTGTGCTTTTGGGTGTCGTTGTCTTTTAGCATAAATCCTATCAAATCTTTGTGAGTTTTGCTTTTACATTTCCTTCATCTGTGATGAGAAGATTCTATTAGCAACCCTGGCACCTTCCATTAAAGTCTACAACTTCCAACTGCCAGGAAGGGATAATGAAGTGATAAATTTAATTTGATACCAAAATATGTAAGGCAGAGATATCTAAGTGAATTTATAGCATTAGCTATGTCTTTCCTCTTAGCATTAACAAAAGTTTTATGGCAGGTTATCAAAATCAGTGCAATAAAAACAAATTCATATGAATTCCCGTACACAGAAATCAGATCTATACTTTGTATCAAATCATGTCTTTCCCTCCTCTTGGCATTTTTGGACTCGTCAGAACGTAATAGGAGTTTTAAGTATTTTATTACTTGAAGGATGACAAAAAATACTGTTGACCAGCTTATGAAGCATTTTTTACTCATTAATATATGCGTTCTGGAGTTTATAAAATCGAAATCTCCTTCTTCCCACTGGCTAGAGACCAGAAAGCCTATGAAGAAAGATAACACCTTCAGCAATGCCTACACTTGTGACAATGAGGGCTGTTCAAATTCTGTGGGAGGGAAAATCCACTTTCACCTGGATTTCTTAACTCTTTGTATCATGGTCATAAACACAAAAATTCTTTTTGCTTATTTGCATCCTTATGCTTTGTCTAAATACTAACATTTCCACATCAAGATCCCTTTGTTTTAGTGAGCTTTATCTTACACCTTTATCTTTGTCTTTCCATATCTTAGCATTACAATTAATATTACTATTCTAGTGACAGGTGATGCCTGTAAACTGCACCCGCAGAATGCACAGCCAGGTTAAGTTCTGCTTTTTCCATGCAGTGATGTATGTGTTCATCCTATAAAACGGACAAAACTGTTAGAATCAGTTTATGAGTATAAGGTTATTTGCCCAAGGAAAAGTAGAATTGATAATCATGATAATGATAATACAAACTAAAAACCTTCAATGGTTGTTATTTAACATTTTGAGGGCTTTTTATGTGATCTACTTTAATCTTACAATGATTTATGTAAGGTATGAATTATTATTCTCTATGCTGTTGAGAAAAGGAAGGCTTGGAGGGATTAGGAAGTTGTCCCAGGTCCCATACTGGAAAGAGCAGAGGCATCATTGTGGTCCTGGTCTGTGCTCACAGAACCTCCACATTTGACTACTACATTCTACCACCTCTACTTGTTATCCTGTCCAGAGAGAATCATTGTTTTTAATGCTTTAGATTTGATTCTGAGTTGGCAGAGAGCAGATTAAGATTTTACTAATCTGTGGGCAAGATTGTTGAACATTTTACGTCTTTCCCAGTGACCTATGGCAGTCAGTTGTAGTAGAAATAATACAACGCTCACTCACCTGTATTCAGTGAACTTAGGATAAATTACTGCTTTTGCAGGCATGCCACCTTCTTTCCTCAACCTTTCATTATTGGCATCAAGTCACATTGCCATCCTGGGCTGATCGTTACTGTGGACCTTCTGTTTACTGGCAGAGATCACAGGTCTAACTCTGTCTTCCTCCTTCTATTCTGCCTGTGCATGTTATATCACTTGACTTTTAGCTCTTCTACAACAAATCCAATTTGGGTTATGACTTCATGTATTTATTTATATGCATATATTTTCCCTACCAATGCCTCAATTAAGCTAGTTTTTCTGGTCTGTTGATTATGTCTTTGAAAGTATTTAAGATAGTCCAGGCACAGTGGCTCATACCTGTAATCCCAGCACTTTGGGAGGCCGAGGTGGGTGGATCATGAGGTCAGGAGTTCAGACCAGCCTGACCAACATGGTGAAACCCCGTCTCTACTAAAAATACAAAAATTAACTGGGTGTGGTTGCGCGAGCATGTAATCCCAGCTACTCAGGAGGCTGAGGCAGGAGAATAGCTTGAACCCGGGAGTCGGAGGTTGCAGTGAGCCAGGATCGTGCCACAGCATTCCAGCCTGGGCCACAGAGCAAGACTCTGACTCAAAATAAAAAAAAAAAGAAGAAGAAGAAGAAGAAAGTGTTTAAGACAAAGAGAGCCAGAGAATAATGAAGAAGAGAAGACCTTCAGGCAATGGGGAGAAACCTGATCCTGAGGTCTGCCTAGATCCCCGAGAACTGCCTTGTTCTCTCCAGCTTTGGGCCTTCCCTTCATCAGCTGCATTGCCTATGTAGATGTGTATGGTTGCCTGGCTGCATGCCCAGCAAACTGTTGATGTGAACATTGCCTTCTGTCTCTCTTCAGTCATCTCAATTTCATATAAAATCAGCTATCTAGGCAGTAACTGAGTACTGGAGTGGGCTTCAGATTCTACTATAGTAAGCAACCTTCAATTGGCTTATAATTCTTATTACTGTCCAGGGTACCAAGCGATGACTGATTTACACTTAATAGCAAGGAAAACCCTAGATATACCTGCCAGGGACCTTAGAGTGTCTTCATCACAACTGCAGGTGAAGTTTCCATTCACAGAGTCCTTACTCAAGCATTATAATGTATGCAGTTCTGCAAAGGACCAAGAGAAAACTTATGAGGGGCATCTGAAAGTATTCTAGATCTGTGTGTGGATTCTTTCCCCTGCCTTTGTGATGCTAATATATTTTCTGTATGTATGCCTGCATATTTCTCTCTGGAAGTTCCCTAGAGGATACCTGGCCTCATACTCTTGCACCAAAGAAGAATTCCCAGAATAATGATCTAAATATTTATCTACTCCTTAGTTATTTATTGATTGTCACAAGGTATAAATACCTGGGTTGGGATGAAGTGAGATGAGGCAGTAGAAGGGATGCAGGTGGAGATGGAGAGCTCCACAGATGTTTCTGAGTGATTCCAGTGTCATGAGCATAGAATGTCAGCAATCCAAGGCAGAGCATAAGTGAGCATACAGCAAGAGTTACCAGAGGATTTTTGAAGTTTTCATTTATTATGCTAAATATGTATAGCATGCAGATTAAAACAACATGGCTAGTTCGGTAGTGATCAAATGTGACAGGTTGCTAGTAAAGTTTATTAAAAGAGGAAAGTGTCTGGTGAGCCGAGATCGCACCATTGCACCCCAGCCGGGGCAACAAGAGCAAAACTCTATTCCAAATAAAATAAAATAAAATAAAAATTAGCCCAATACATCAAAAAAAAATCTAATCAATTATCATAGGCATCGGTAAGCACATCTTCATACTAAGGGCATTTTCTCTCAAGTATTTTGCCTTGGAAAGAAACAAATGCTCCTTCTAAGACAAAATGTGAAGAGAATGCTAATGTGTAAACATTTGGAGTTGGAAAGAAAAGAATACATCATGGATGACTGATATCTTCGGTAAATATTGACATTTTAGAACACTCTGATGAAAACGGTAATGATTAGACCATTCCATAGAGAAGTAAATGTAAAACTGTAAAATGTTTATAGGTAACACAAAGTAAGTAGAACTATTAATATTTCACCAAGAAGAATCATCAGTTTGATGATGATTCTTCTTGAGCAAAACAAAATCACTGCTAGGTATACTGGCTCACGCCTGTAATCCCAACACTTTGAGAGGCTGAGGTGGGTGGATCACTTGAAGTCAGGAGTTCGAGACTAGCCTGGCCAGCATGGTGAAACCCCATCTCTATAAAAAATACAAAAATTAGCCGGGTATGGTGGTGGGTGCCTGTAATCCCAGCTACTCAGGAGGCTGAGGCAGGAGAATTGCTTGAACCTGTGAGCCGGAGAGTGCAGTGAACTGAGATCACGCCAGTGCACTGCAGCCTGGGTGACAGAGTGAGAGTCTGTCTCAAAAAAAAAAAAAATTACTAAGTGTAAATTGAAGCCCTATATCTATATGAGCAAGTGTGTAGTCAGGTGTAGTGCCTAATCATGTTAAATGCATTTTTATCAAAGGGAAAATGTGAATTCTGAAAATTTATGAATATTAAAGTTCAATTTGGTCATCTAGAGTATATCTAAATTCATTGGTTAAAAAAAAATCCAAATAAGGAAAAGTAAGCAATGTACCTTTGGAAGCAGGATTTGTCTAAAGCAATGTATGTGAATACGGATAGGGAGAATGAAAATTCAATGAGAATAACTCATACCAGATGAACATACTGTCTTCTTTTAATATGTTTCTAGGGAATAGATAACAATTTTCACCCAACTCTTACTAAATATTAATACCTTGCAGTGGGCTTTAGTTTAGTTACCTCATTTAACCCTCAGAGCAACCTGTGAAGTAGGTCTTCCTGACACCCGTGCTTTAGCTGATGATAAAACAAGTGGTTCAGCTGAGATTTGAACCCAGACAACAGGAAATGAAAGCCCAAATTCCAAACCGTTCTACATCCCCTCAATAGTGAAGAGCTGCTGCCTGCAAGACGTATCTTGCTTTCTGGAAGGCGTTTGACAGCTGACTCTGATAGCCTGTTACACACTGTGAAGAAGATTGTTAGTTGGATCACAGAGCTAGAAAGCCTCATAATATTCTGATTTCCCTATGAAAAGCTTAACTTGTTTGGAGAATATCACGCTTAAAGAAAGATTTTATGTTCTTAGAGTTCCTCAGATTTATAATTAGAATCTGTGAATATATGACTGGAATAAAAACTTCAGGTTTATCATCCACTATAGAAATCCGTCATCCAAACTAGAAAACATTACTCCATCAGGATATGTTATTTTATTAAAAATAATATTCTTATGATTATTAAATGAGAGCAGTCGACCTCTGAATGAAAGGTCTAGAAGTTTTCCCAAGATTGGTAATAAAAAAACTACAAACTTGTGAATTTTAAAAATAATTACTTAACAATGCAGGCTGTTTACTCTTTCTAGGCTATAATATACCTTTAGGCTATCAGACAAAAAGCTCTACTTTACTAAGTGAGTTATTAATGTAAACACATTTCAAGAAATTGTTTAACCTACTTAAGATAATTAACAGCTTTCAAGTACGCTATCAAAATTCATATGAAAATCAACAATGAATGTGCTGTTTTAAATGAATGTTGGTTAGCAATTCTTCCCATTGGATGTACCTGAAAAAACGCATTTCTTTCCCAATAATCTGTAATTCAGTCTTTTCACCAATTCAAAAGGACTCTTCACACAATTCATCCAAATTAGTGTATTTTTACTGTAGACTTTTGTAGAATATAGAAAGCATCCTACTCCCTATGGATATAATTTGATCTCAGTTATATAGTCATTGTCTCATTCTATCTACCTCTACCAGGAATTTTTCATTAGTTGCTTACTGATCTTGCTCTAGAGACTCAAAGTAATTATGTCCAAGAATTGTACAGTGTCAAGAAGTGGTAACTTTCAGGAAATGGAGTGATATGTGCTTTAATTTTTAAATCTAATGCTAGCACACTAAATAAAATCAAGAGAGTATATGAATATGAGGTAGATATTCCATAGAAGTATATATTGTGCTCTTCCTATGTCCAAAATGATTTTAAACTACACTAAAACTTTTGAAAAATATACACTTTTTGTGGATATCTTCTGAAAGGGAAAGAACGAGATTTCCCACCAGGAAAACTGAAATATAAATCTATTCATGAAGAATCTCATCTAAAGCAGAATCTCATATTTTTTATAAATCTAAACTTTGGCTATAAAAAAAATTCTGTTCCTGAATTTAGCATTAATATACTGTCTGAAGTGATTAACAACATTAGTGGTAATACAAACTATTGAAAATAAAATAAAAATATTTTCCAAAATGCTCAAATAATATGGTACTTTGATAATATTCCTGTGTCTGCATTAAATTCTGCTTTTTTAAACTTTGAAATACAAGTATGGGGCCATCTGGCAAGTTTGGCAATTCTTGCTTATGTCTGGAGAATTCATGACATAAAATGTAATTTCTGGCACATAAAAGCATTTATACCTCTGAATTAAGAAGAGGGGAAGTTTGGAAGGAATAGGTAACCGTGTTGGGCAGCCACCAAAGGCTGAAGGGAAGATAAAGATAAACCATTAATTGTCTTAAGGAAATCCTAAAAGGAAAGTGAATTTTTCCCATTTGTATGACACCTAAGTTTTACTATACAATGTTACTTTTCTTCATCTTAATGTTTTTAAAACTTTTAGTACATGTGCAGGTTTGTCATATAGGTGAACACATGTCATGGAGGTTCCTTTTACAGATTATTTTGTCACCCAGGTACTAGTCCTAGTACCCAATACTTATTTTTTCTGATTATCTGTTTTCTCCCACCCTCCACTCTCAAGTAGGCCCCAGGGTGTCTGTTCCCTTCTTTGTGTTCATGTGTTCTCATCCTTTAGCTCCCACTTATGAGTGAGAACATGCAGTGTTTAGTTTTCTGTTCATGCATTAGTTCGCTAAGGATAATGGCCTCCAGCTCCATCCATGTTCCTGCACAGGACATGATCTCATTCTTTCTTGTGGCTGCATAGTATTCCATGTTGTGTATGTACCATATTTTCTTTATCTAATCTGGCATTGATGGGCATTTGGGTTGATATCATGACTTTGCTATTGTAAATAGTGCTGCAATGAACATACGTTATGTGTACACGTATCTTTATGGTAGGTAGACTAATTTATATTCTTTTGGGTATAAACCCAGTAATGGGATTGCCGGGTTGAATGGTAGTTCTTTTTTAAGCTCTTTGAAGAATTTCCACATTGCTTTCTACAATAGTTGAACTAATTGACACTCCCACCAACAGTGTGTAAGTGTTCTCTTTTCTCTGCAACTTTGCCAATGTCTGTTTTTTTTTTTTTAACTTCTTAATAGTAGCCATTCTGACTGGTGTGAGATGGTATCTCAATGTGGTTTTGATTTGCATTTCTCTAATGATAAGAAATATTGAACTTTGTTTTCGTATACTTGTTGGCCACATGTATGTCTTTTGTAAAGCATTTGTTCATGTCTTTTGCCCACTTATTAAGGGGCTGTTATTTCTTTCTTGTAATTTGTTTAAGTTCCTTATAGATTCTGGATATTAGACCTTTTTTCGATACATAGTTTGCAAATATTTTCTCCCATTCTATAGGTTTTCTGTTTACTCTGTTGACAGTCTCTTTTGCTGTGCAGAAGCTCTTAAGTTTAATTAGTTCCCATTTTTCAATTCTTGCTTTTGTTGCAACTGCTTTTGGAACCTTCATCATGAAATCTTTGCCCATTCCTGTGTCTAGAATGGTGTTGTCTAGGTTGTCTTCCAGTGTTTTTATAGTTTAGAGTTTTATATTTAAGTTTTTAATTCATCTTATGTTGATTTTTGTGTATGGTAAGGAAGGGGCCAATTTTAATCTTCTGCATATGGCTAGCCATTTATCTCAGCATCATTTATCAAACCGGGAGCCTTTTCCCCATTGCTTGTTTTTGTCAGCTTTGTTGAAGATTAGATGGTTGTAGGTGTGCAGCCTTATTTCTGGGCTTATATTCCATTTTATTGGTCTGTGTGTCTGTTTTTGTGCCAGTACCATGCTGTTTTGGTTACTGTAGCCCCTGTAGTATAGTTGAGAGTCAGGTAACATGATGCTTCCAGCTTTATTCTTTTTGCTTAGGATTGCCTTGGCTAATTGGACTCTTTTTCAGTACCATATGAACTTTAAAATAGTTTTCTGTAGTATTGTGAAGAATATCATTGGTAATTTAATAGAAATAGCATTGAATCTGTACATTGTTTTGGGCACTGTGGTCATTTTAATGATATTGATTCCTCCTATCCATGAGCATGGAATGTTTTCCCATTTGTTTGTGTCATCTCTGATTTATTTGAGCAGTATTTTATAATCCTCATTGTAGAGATACTTCACCTCCCTGGTTAGCTATTCCTAGGTATTTTATTCTTTTTGTGACTATTGTGAATGGGATTGCCTTCCTGATATGGCTCTCGGCTTGACTATTGTTGATGTGTAGGAATGCTCGTGATTTTTGTGCATTAATTTTATATCCTGAAACTTTGCAGAAGATGTTTATCAGCTGAAGGAACTTTTGGGGCAAGACTATGGGGTTTTCTAGATATAGAATCATGTCATCTGCAAACAGTGATAGTTTCACTTCCTCTCTTCCTATCTGGATGCCCTTTATTTCTTTCTCTTGCCTGATTGCTTTGGCCAGGTCTTCCAATACCATGTTGAATAGGAGTGGTGAGAGAGGGCATCCTTGATTTGTGCTGGTTTCCAAGGGGAATGCTGTCAGCATTTGCCCTTTCAGTATGATATTGGCTGTGGGTTTGTCATATATGGCTCTTATTATTTTGAACTGTGTTCCTTCAATACCTAGTTTACTGAGAGTTTTAAGCATAAACGGATATAGAAACCGTGTATACATATGTAACAAACCTGCATGTTGTGCACATGTACCCTACAACTTAAAGTATAATAAAAAATAAATAAATAAATAAGAAAACAAGAATTTTATCAAAGACCTTTTTTACATCTATTGAGATAATCATGTGGTTTTTGTCTTTAGTTCTGTTTATGTGATTAATCACATTTATTGATTTACATGTGTTGAACCAACCTTGCACCCCAGGGATAAAGCCTACTTGGTCATGGTGGATTAATTTATTGATGTGCTTCTGAATTTGGTTTGCCAGAATTTTGTTGAAGAATTTAGAATTAATGTTAATCAAGGATATTGGCCTGAAGATATTTTATTTGTTACCACACAACTTTTCAACTTGTTATTTTTTTCTCTGTGAACTCTATGAACCAAAAATAAGTGAATACCAGAACGTTGTCTCTCAATCTTGTTTCTAAAAGAGGGTGCTGTGGTGTGAATGATGACATCCCCTGTAAAACTGATGTCAAAACTTAATCCCCAGTGCATCAATAGTAAGAGATGTGGTCTTTGGAAGGTGGTTAAGTCATGAGGTCTCCAACCTCATGAATGAGATTAACACCCTTATGAAAGGGCTTGAGGATAAAGGGAATGCTTTCTTGCCCTTCTGACCCTTCCACAAAGCGAGGACAGAGCATTCATTTCTCTGGAGGATGCAGCAACAAGGTGCTATCTGGGAAGCAGAAGCCAAACTCCAGACACCAAACCTGCCAGTACCTTTATCTTGGACTTCACAGCCTCCAGAACTGAGACAAAAACATTCTGTTGTTTAGCAGTTACCCAGTCTGTGGCATTTTTTATAGCAGCACAAATGGACTAAGACAGAGGATCATCCTATTAGTTTCTGATATGGTTCACAGAAAACTATGTGTTGATTTGGGTAGTAGATTGTTTTCTTTCCATTTGGAAAAGCACTGTAACTACACATGGTTTAAACTTCATGTTGAATTAAAAGTGAAGTAGGAGAATGCCTCTGTATATTCCAGGTATATTTATGGCTGTTTGCTGATTGGCTTAGAAATACCCACAGCTCCGTTATGATTGCTAATGCTTTTAGAAGGTGAGAACTCTTTATAAAGGGTCCTAATGTATTAGAACATCGATATTGTTGTTTTACTTGTATCGATATGATAGAATGATGGGTTACATTGCCCCACATAGTTTCCAGGCTGTTTTCTGTGACAGAGCTTTTAACATTAAAAATGAAAATGTTCAACAGTAGTAGTGTATATAGTCAGGCTGTTTGAGACATTCCCTGTAGCTGTGTAAGATGCTTTATTTAAGGGAAAATCCTTGAAGAAATTAATTGATATGAGCCAGAAGTTGTTCAGCTGATTTAATCACTAATCTGCTGTTGTTTCTAAATTGAATGAGATCCAGAAGGAAGTCTGCCTGCTTCCAAATCAGCCAATTCAAGATATGTGAGCAGGATGGAGTTAGACCACTGTATGCTAAAATGCCGGCTCAAAATTAAGCAGGCTTTGCTATGGATGGGAATGAGGGAGTGATTAGCCAAGTTTTAAACATGCTAATTCACTTTTCAGGGCATTTTGGCAAGTTAACTAAGGCTATCCTGAAACTATTTGAAAATTAACTCAAGAATAAATAGTGACCAGGCCTGAATTTCTGTTTTCAAAATTTGTTAAGAACTGAACTTTGAAAAATAAGTCAGTAAGTAAAGTAAGGCCTTTATTCAGATATCACATTGTGGAATCCCAGTCATAGTGCAGTCTCCTGTGGATGAAGTAAACAATTTAGGTTGTACACTTTCTGCTCCCCACTGACTGGTTCTATGCGTAAGTCTGTTCTGTTCTCTTTGAAATTCAGATAGTCAATCTATGTGACAATAAGAGAAATTTTAAGTACCAATGAAATTGCAATTGATTTTAAACCCTGGGAACTAGAGGGGAGCTAATAGTAGAGGGTAAATCTCTTACAATCCTTCTATTCGAAGAGTTAGCTTATCTCTCAGCATCAAACAACCCCTTACTTGGCCTTCAAAATTCTGCTGGACTCTCTAATCTCACATTTATCGGGTAGCATATTAAAGAGTTGTTCATTTTCAATTTTCTTATCAGTACTACAGAAAAGATACAGTGTTAGTTTAGTTAAGGATATATAACCAACATTTTATTGTGAGGAGCTTAGGGAAAATATTCCATCTTGTGTTTCAAGTGTGGCTTACCATTCTACTGAAATATTCTGAAAGGATAAGAAAGAAAAGTTGTCTTTGTTGTTATTTTTCTTTTTCACTTATTTGCCCTTTAAATAGGAATTGTTCTAAAATTATCTTGGAAAGCCTAGCACCACACTATACAGAAATCGTTGGTAAATTAGTTGAATATATAACACTGTAAATATAAAACTATTGGTTGTTACAATGACTCTTGACCCAAACAGTAAAACAGCATGTCTTCCTAATGATAATGGTATCCTAATGATAATAGTATCAGTAAGAAAGACTAAGAAGAAAGACTAAGAAGATTCCTTCGTCTTTCTCTAGGAGAAAAGAAAAGAAGGGCAGGAGAGAGGGAAGGAGGGAGAGAAGAAGACAAGGAAGGAGGGAGAGAAGGGAGGAAGATGAAATCATAGGATTTATTTATTGATAGTCACTGAATAATATGTCTCTTTAGTTATCTAATGGATAAATTTATTCCTTTAATATTTCTATTTAACATTCTAATAAGATTAAAAGGAACAGAATATATTTCTAATTAATTTTTATTTTCCCATTTTTTCATATTTCCTTAGCTACAGTTTTCTACAAACATACCACAAATTCAGTCTCAAAATTGCCTCCTGAGTAGTTTCTGCAACTTCCTACATATTATCAAAATGTTAGAACCCTTTATTTATCTACCTTAAGTTTCTGTGGGCTTCTTAAACTAGTAAATGTATGGTTTGTGAGTTTATTTTTTAACAAATTTAGGAAATATTTAGTCATTATTTCTCTAAATAGTTTTTCTGTTTCATTATTTCTTCCTCTTTTCTGAGTGTCCAAGTGAATATATATTAGAACTTCAAAGATTGTTCCACAAGTCCCAGATGTTCTTTTAATATTTTTTAATGGTTTCTCTGTTTTTCAGATTGGACAATTTCTATTGATCCATCTTCAAGTTCACTGAGTCTTTCCTCTCATGCCATCTCCATTATGCTGTCAAGCCCACCTAGTGAACTTTTTATTTTAGTATCACATCTTTTAAATCTAGAATTTCTTTTTGCTTCATTTTTCTCATTTATTTCTTTGCCATATTCATTATCTCATCATTCATTATCAGTGTATTTTTCTTTATATCCTGAGCATAGTTATAACAACTAACTTAAAATGCTTGACCTCTAATTCTAATATCTGGATCATCTCAGGACTGATCCCTGTTGATTGCCCTTTATTTTGAGAGCAGTCAAAATGCTCTTTCCTATGGCTGACAATTTTGTATTGTAACCGGACTGTGTAAATGATACATTATAGAGAGACTCTGGACTCTCCACACCTAAGAGTCCTGATTTTTGTTTGTTTTAGCAGACAATTAAGTTACCTTAATGCAAACCCCAAAACTCTGCCCCTTCTGCAGTTAGCAACTGACTGAAATATCTGTACAGTTACTTCAATCTTAGCTGGGCTGCTTGGCATCTGCCAAGCACAGGCATAGCTCAGATGTCAGCCAGTGATTTGGGTAGAACACATATGCAGAATCTGGTGCTCCCTCTCTGTATCTTTCTTTCTTGGATATCTCCCCAGTTTCTAGATGTTTTGATGGCCCCAACTCTGATTTCTCAGCCAGTGAGAAGGCGAATTTCTCTCTGAATTTTAACCTCCCTGCTTGGTACCACCCCCTGAGCCTGTTCTCAGGCAAAAAGGATAGTGTAGTGTCGCTCTCTTCTCCCAGGTGCCAGTTCCCCTTTAGTTTTTGCCCTTTTTTGGACATTCTTCAGTGCATTTGGATAGCGTGTGTGTGTGTGTATGCGCGCGCGTGTGTTTGTGTGTGTGTGTGCGCGCGCGCGTGTGTGTGTGTGTCATGAGTTATCTGTAGGAGAAGCCCAAAGGAGATATTCTGTCATTACCAGAAGTTGAAATCTTCAAAAATCGTCTATCATAAATAAAAATATGAAGAATCCTTATAGAAAGAACATTCACCTAGATATAAAACTTTTTCAAATTGCAAACGTAACATTTGAAGACTTAAATGTTTTTTGCTGTTGTTGTTTTTAAATTCTCATCCTGTGGACTGCCATCGCTAAATCAGAGTAATGAATTCACTGGTTGTGAGCAACTTGACATGATTTGTAGAAGCACAAAAAGCCCTGGGGAATTGGACTTGGTATTGCTCACTTTTAAGCTAATAAAGAGAAAACCCTACAATCAAATGCAGTGAAGGGTATAATTGGTGCAATGCTACTTGCTATCAGTGTACTTTTCAGGGTCATTTTTGTTAACTGAGGAATGAAGTAAAACATTTTTAAGCACCCAGTACTTCAGTAAGAATGTATATGGTTACCCTGAGCAGTCAAGTCCAAATATGTGATGCCTGATTATTATAGAAGCACCTATTCAGCGCTGCTCATTGTAAAGAATCTTATTCTTTAGTTGCAGATATATATCACCTGAAATCAAGCCATGTCTGGAAAATAGATCACTTTTAGCTCCATGTACCATTAAGGTTGAATAAAAGTGTCAAAAGTAAAGGAGAGCTTATACACATATTACAGGTATGGGAATGTCTGTACAACTTGAAAATATATCCATCAAGAGTTGTATTTCACAGAAATTGAAATATTTCAGAAGCAATACTCTATTGTGTGCCATGGAATACATATTTCCTGAGTCTGGAGAAATTTCAAGCCTCCTTTTTTCTGTCGCATATGTTCTGGCTGATGCCTTATAATCATTGCTTCCCCATTCAGTCACCATGGAAATGAGAAGGACTTTGTTGTCTTGGATAGAGAACTGACTTAATAATAGGAAACTCCATATAGGGATAACTGGGCATTTGAGTTCCTCAGGGGTCAGTAATAAAACCCATCTTATTTGAGGAATAAAATCCCACATAAGTAGATAAGTCTTCCCAATAAGAAAAAGGCAAGATGATGGTAATACACTGAAAAGGGATCTCTAAAACAGTGTGCGTGGGCAGAAAAGGTGATGTGTGTTTGAATGTGAGCAAACACTAGGAGATATAACTTATTACCAAGAAGTGGTTTTAAAAGAATGCAGTTTGTATTTTTCTACCTAAGAATAGAACCCTGGAGCCTGAAGAAGGGAAAACCAAGTTCCTGTCTCCTTCTTAGGTAATATTAAAGTGAGATTCTCTAATCCAAGGTCCAAAAAAAAATTATTCATTTCAAATAACTACCGACTTAAAAAATTTCCATGACCAAAAATATAAACATTTTCTTTAAAACATTATTTGAAATCAATCAAGTTATTGATTTGCACCAACTGGAATTATCTAGATCAATGCTACTCCAAACATGGTACCAAAACCAGCAACATCAGCATCACCAAAGCTTGTTGAAAATGCAGAGTCTCAGGCCCAACTCCAGACCTACGGTATCACAATCTGCATTTTAAAAAGATCCCCGGGTGATTGATATGTAGGTTTAAGTTTAAGATGTACTAGAATAGATAATACAATAAAATAAAATCTCAACGTAAGAAGCATCACATCTGTCTTATTTAGTGAGACCATTGGAAAGTGAGGTCAAAAGAACACTAAGGAAATTTGTAGTTGGCTGTAATTTGGGAACTACTTTCAATTCTCAGAAAAAAGATAACTAGCACAAAAGAATCTAAAGAGGTTGCAAAGAAGAAAGAAGAAATAAAATGAAACCTGGGTAAATGTATGATATGAATCTGTGAAATAATAATATCAAATAAGACATTTAATAGACACAATTTAGAAAGCAGTATTATCAGGAGACCTAGAGCTGGGATGAAAGTGAAGAACCAATTATAGTAAAATCAGGATTTCAGGGTGTTAGGATAATAAAAACAACTAATGCAATTTGGGGCCTCCTATCCAGAGACAAATCATGGAAGAGGCAGATAATGGTTCTTTTTTAATGACTTGGGTGAAAATTCAGAGAGAATATTTGGACACAAAAGCAGAAGACCTCTGGCTTCATACAGAACCCAGGAAACAACAGGTTATAACATTTGATAGATGAAAAGAACTATGAATAGTGTAAATGATGATTCCAAAGTCAGACTTATGACAACACTTGGAAATATGAAATGTGAAAAGCCTTTGATTTTAGGAGGCATGAAATTTGAAGTATAGTAGTGAAATCAAACAGAAAAAATATGTTCTGAATATTAACACGCATCACACATATTTAATAGCACTGAGCCCAAGTCTGTCTGCTCAACTATTCAGGCCACATATACATTCCCCGCAAAGAGAAAATAACCAGTTGTAGCTGACTCCTCACCCCACCACCAGATCTTGAGAAAAGTTCAGACGGCCTTTATAGCTCTACCTTGCTTCATGTTTGCAATGACACAAGTAAAATGCATTAACTTACTTAGGGTGAGTACACCTACCATGTACGCTACGTAGACACATGTTTTTGTTTTTATTTTTAATTTCAATAGGTTTTGGGAGGACAGGTGGTGGTGGTTACATGAATAAGTTCTTTAGTGGTGATTTCTGAGATGTTGGTGTGTCCATCACCCAAGAAGTGTACGCTGTACCAATGTGTAGTCATTTATACCTCACCCCCCTCTCACCCTTTCCCCTAAGACCACATTGTATTAATCTTTTTTTTTTTTTTTTGAGCTGGAGTCTCATTTTATCACCCAGTAGTGCAGTGGTGCAATCTTGGCTCACTGCAACATCAATCCCTGAGTAGTTGGGACTACAGGAGCATGCTACCATGCCTGGCTAATGTTTGTTTTTTTTGTAGAGACAGGGTTTCACCTTGTTGACCAGGCTGGTCTTATGCCCTGGCCTCAAGTGATCTCCCCACCTCAACCTCCCAAAGTGCTGGGATTACAGTCGTGAGCCACTGCACCTGTCCCCACTGTATCATTCTTATTCCTTTGCATCATCATAGCTTAGCCCCCAATTAACAGTGAGAACATAAGATGTTTGGTTTTCCATTCCTGAATTACTTCACTTAGAATTTAATAGTCAGTTCCATCTGGCTTGCTACGAATGCCATTATTTCATTCCTTTTTATGGCTGAGTAGTATTCCATGGTGTATATGTACCACATTTTCTTTATCCACTCATTGATTGATGGGCATTTGGGCTGGCTCTGTATTTTTGCAACTGCAAATTCTGCTGCTATAAACATGGTTATGCAAGTATCTTTTTCGTATAATGACTTCTTTTCTTCTGGGTAGATACCCTTTAGTGGGATTGCTGGATCAAATGGTAGCTCTACTTTTAGTCATTTAAGGAATCTCCGCACTGTTTTCCATAGAGGTTGTACTAGTTTACATTCCTACCAATAGTGCAAAAAGTTCCCCTTTCACAACATCACCATATCCATGCCAACATCTTTTTTTTTTTCTTTTTGATCATGGCCAGTCTGGCAGGAGTGAGGTGGTTTTGCATTGTGGTTTTCATTTGCATTTCCCTGATAATTAGTGATGCTGAATATTTTTCCATATGCTTCTTGGCCATTTGTTTTCAGAATTGTCTTTTCATGTCCTTAGCCCACTTTTGGATGGGATTGTTTGTTTTTTTTCTTGATGATTCGTTTCAGTTCTTTGTAGCTTCCGGACATTAGTCCTTTGTTGGATGTATAGATTGTGAAGATTTTCTCCCACTCTGTGGGTTGTCTGTTAACTCTGCTGATAATTTCTTTTGCTATACAGGAAGTTTTTAGTTTAATTAAGTCTCATCTATTATCTTCGTTTTTGTTGCATTTGCTTTTGGGTGCTTGGTCATGAAGTCTTTGCCTAAGCCAGTGTCTAGAAGGGTTTTTTCAGTGTCACCTTCTAGAACTTATATGTCTTCAGGTCTTAGATTTAAGTCTTTGATCTATCTTGAGTTGATTTTTGTATAAGGTGAGAGATGAGGATCCAGTTTCCTTCTTCTACATGTGGCTTGCCAGTTATCCCAGCACCATTTGTTGAATAGGATAGATAGGTTTTTAATACTGTCCTCGCCATGTTCTCCTGTAGCTATAGATTCAGACCTAAAGTTGCATGTCATGCCAGGTCATCATATTGCTCATGAACACGATCATGTGGGAGGGAGTATAGATGCAGCTGTTATTCTCTTTTCCCCATCTGAACATAAATCCTGTTCATTTGGATAGCAATTCAGTTCATTAGGTTCCAGACTAGTTTTAGTATAGTAGTAATGGAAAAATATATGATGTTATCAGCTATACTCATATTAAGCTACAGAGCATACTGCAGTTTTGCCTTGACCAAAGAATGCCTCTACTAGATGAAAATCAGACCTTAAAGTACAAGTAAATAAATAGCTGATTACAAAAGATTCTTACATTTCAGCAGGCTTCTCCATAGAGCTCCTTTTAAAAAATGAGCTCCTCTAGTGGTATTTTTTTTTTTTTTTTTTTTTTTTTTTGAGACGGAGTCCCGCTCTGTCGCCCAGGCTAGAGTGCAGTGGCCCATCTCAGCTCACTGCAAGCTCCGCCTCCCGGGTTTACACTATTCTCCTGCCTCAGCCTCCCGAGTAGCTGGGACTACAGGCGCCCGCCACCTTGCCCAGCTAGGTTTTTTTTTTTTTTTTTTTTTTTGATTTTTTAGTAGAGACGGGGTTTCACCATGTTAGCCAGGATGGTCTCAATCTTCTGACCTCGTGATCCGCCCGTCTCGGCCTCCCAAAGTGCTGGGATTACAGGCTTGAGCCACCGCGCCCAGCCTCCTCTAGTGTTTATAAGTGTTTTACAGACCATTAACTACATGGCAGAGGGGCAATGAGAAGGGATTTCTAAATTTAATGAACTAGGACACACTCAAATTGAGGACAGATAAAAATAAGACAAGTTATATTTAAAATTCTACTTTATCAGTGGGAAAACACAACCATGAAAACCATCTAAACATCAACTTGAAAAGTATTCAGTTCTCAGGTATGCTATACCTGAGAGAGTGACAACTTGATGAAAACATTGATGATGATGATAATATTGTATAAATATGATAATTATATATAAATATATTAGTCTACAAAATATATACAGCAATATCTGCATGCATATCTTGCATATGTTTTATATAATATGAATAGTATAATTACTAGCTTTGATAAAGTAATAAAGTCAATGGAATAAACTATGCTTGGATTATGGTCTCTTTTTATAAGATAAGCAAAGCTAAGTCAATACCTAATAAAAATTAATATTGATATCAAGTCCAGCTATCTTATGTTCAAAATGAGAAATCATTACCTTGTCATAATGTTCTTCTATGAAATGTGTTCCTTTTAAAACATTAAAACTGTAGAAACATTAAAATACTTTACACATATTTACATATACCTTACAGTATTTGAGAACATATATAGAGATTATACAGATATATCGTATATACATATGAGCTCTTTTGATTCTTCAGTATTTGAGAACATATATAGAGATTATACAGATATAATCGTATATACATATGAGCTCTTTTGATTCTTCACAACAGTGCTGTGAAGTCATCTGGGAAGATTTAATTATCTCCAGTTGCTAGAGAAGAAAACCGAGAATCAGAAAGATTATCTGGGGCTTGGTGCAGTGGGGCTGGGTGCAGTGGGGCTGGGTGCAGTGGCTCATGCCTGTAATCCCAGCACTTTGGGAGGCTGAGGAAGGCAGATCACCTGAGGTCAGGAGTTCAAGACCTATATGTATTGTAAATATACAATACATACAATATATGTATTGTATATTTTAATAGTTATTAAATATGGGTATCTATATTTTTATGTGACATTAATATTATCATTTAATAGATATATTTATAGATATTAACTATATCTGCATATATTTGTGTATATATTCAATGTGTTTATGTAAGTGTGTGTGTGTGTGTGTGTGTGTGTGTGTGTGATTCAGCCATCACCTAAAAAGTGGAGGCATCATTCAAACTTCCCACCTTTGCATTTTACACCTAGATTTAATACTGACATTGACTTTGCAAATCTCACTCTTCTGAATGTAAAATAACCCAACTGTCCATTCATTCCCAGCTCTTAAACTCTTAAATCTCATTTAGAGATGGTTTAAACCAGGAAATAAATTAGCCACATCCCTGGAAACTTTGGCTATAATTGCCTAATGTATTTTTCCACTAGTAGTGTTTGAAATGCTTCCTATGAAGTAAATGCTTTACAAAGTTAGCAGAAGGAGATTCCTGGGAATAGCAGTGTAAATGGCCTTGACTGCATTTTGATAGGAAACTTCAAGCCATGTGATTAATACATTATCCATAAAATTAAACCAGCCTAGAAAAGGTTAATTTTAAAATAACTATAATGTTAATGTAATACTTATTTTTGATGAGGACAGGCTGAAGAGAGCTTAATAAAATATACTAGACAAATTCAGATAATATACTACTTCAAAATTGTTACATGAATAACTTTCAATTTTTAATTTCTTCCATGGAATAGTAGAGTATGACCATTAGTATGTTTTTAATTTAAAATGCATTTTGGAACATATTAACAGTAAAATTGAAAGAACGGGATTTGAAGATTTGGATTCTGTCTGTATTAATAGCTGATTGCATAGTAACAGATAATCTTTCTTTTCTTTCCTATTTTTGGGGTTTTGTTGTTGTTGTTGTTTTGTTTGTTTGTTTTTTGTCTTTTTTTGTTTTTTTTTTTTTTTTTCTTTTTTTTGTTTTTTTTTTTTTTTTTTTTCTTTTTTTGGATACAGACTTTCACTCTTGTAGCCCAGGCTGGAGTGCAATGGCAACATCTTGGCTCACTGCAAATTCCGCCTCCTGGGTTCAATCGATTGTCTTGCTTCAGCCTGCCAAGTAACTGGGATTACAGGTGCCCACCACCATGCCTGGCTAATTTTTTGTATTTTTAGTAGAGACGGGGGTTTCACCATGTTGGCCAGGTTGGTCTCGAACTCCTGACCTCAGGTGATCTGCCTTCCTCAGCCTCCCAAAGTGCTGGGATTACAGGCATGAGCCACTGCACCCAGCCCCACTGCACCCACCCCCACTGCACCCAGCCCCAGATAATCTTTCTGATTCTCGGTTTTCTTCTCTAGCAACTGGAGATAATTAAATCTTCCCAGATGACTTCACAGCACTGTTGTGAAGAATCAAAAGAGCTCATATGTATATACGATTATATCTGTATAATCTCTATATATGTTCTCAAATACTGTAAGGTATATGTAAATACGTGTAAAGTATTTTAATGTTTCTACAGTTTTAATGTTTTAAAAGGAACACATTTCATAGAAGAACATTATGACAAGGTAATGATTTCTCATTTTGAACATAAGATAGCTGGACTTGATATCAATATTAATTTTTATTAGGTATTGACTTAGCTTTGCTTATCTTATAAAAAGAGACCATAATCCAAGCATAGTTTATTCCATTGACTTTATTACTTTATCAAAGCTAGTAATTATACTTCTGGTGTTTCCAGACCAACAACAAAAACAATTGAACATAATGCAATGAATATTGCAATGAAAAGCATTATAATGTGCTAGAATTCCAGAAAGATGCAATATACTCTATTTGTGTGTGGTTTCTTATAAACAGCCTTGGCCTGGCGTGGTGGCTCACGCCTGTAATCCCAGCACTTTGGGAGGCCCAGGTGGGTGGATCACGAGGTCAGGAGATTGAGACCATCCTGGCTAACAAGGTGAAACTCCGTCTCTACTAAAAATACAAAAAAATTAGCCCGGCGTTGTGGCGGGCGCCTGTAGTCCCAGCTACTCTGTAGGCTGAGGCAGGAGAATGGCGTGAACCCGGGAGGCAGAGTTTGCAGTGAGCCGAGATCATGCCACTGCACTCCAGCCTGGGCGACAGAGTGAGATTCTGTCTCAAAAAAATAAATAAACAAACAAACAAACAGCCTTAGTTCTATTTGAAGCTAAAGAAGAACAGGGTGGTTGGTTTCAACATGTTAACAGCTCATTCTCTTTAAGTAAAATAAAAAATGGAAAAGAGAAGGACCTAGAAAGAAGCATATCTCACTCCATCCAGAAGTCATGAAAGAAGATGATGCAGTGATCTAGCTCTGAGGTCCTCTTTTGTATAAAAGAAATAAATATTAATAAATACAGAATATCTGAGCAAAGGACTTCTTCAGAGGAGAACCCAGAGAGAGCCCAGTGCCCATAAGAAAATGCCTGGGTGAGCTTATTATAGTTCTTGTTGACCAAACTGATTATATTTTACCTACATGAAAATAATAGTAATAGTGAGAAAAATGTTATTGAACATTTGAATGATGCTTTCATTCATTCATTTATTCATCCATTCAGCAAATGTTTATTAAGCACCTACTGTGGAATGGGCAGTATGACAACACTGTCATACTGTAGTGAAGAAGAGAGACTAGGCCCTTGTTCTCCTGGAGATTACAGTCTAATAATGATGGACAGAAACTACATTCTTTTTTTATAAGATACAGTGTGTACTAAACATTTGCAGGCTGAAAAGGCATTCTTAGAAGAAAAATAGGGAATGTGGAGCTACTTTAATTTGGGTATCAGGGAAGAGTTCTGTGAGAAAGAGATATTTGGAATGAGATGTTAAGGATGAGGAGCCAGGAAACAGCGTTCCACTGGTGAGAATAGCATTTGTGAAGGTCTGCAAAAACCTGAAAGACAGCCTTTGCAGCACAAGTTTAGAGAAAAAAAGTGGAAGTAACACCACATGGTATTAGAAAGGTTGACAATGGCCACATTATGTGGAGGCTTATTGACCATGATGAAGAATTTGGATTTTATTAAATGTGCAGAGGGAAACTGGCAAATGGTTTTACACAGAAATGATGAAAATATACAAATACATCATCATGCTACTATGTGAAAATACATAGGAGATATGATGCAATGAAGTTACAGACATCATTATGAGGTGGTTAGCAGGACTGGCTTTGTGGGTATGTAATCTGTGCCATAGTACAAAGTTTTCCTCTCAGAAGGGTCCTGCTCTTGGCTTAATGCTCTGACAATTCCATCTTGAAATTCATAATAATTTTTAAACCAGGAGGCTTGGATTTTTACTCTTCATTGGGTCCCCAAATTATGTAGCTAATACTGTCTACTATGGAAATCTAGTTACCAGATGATGTTATAAACTAGGATATTGACACTGGAGAAAGACAAAAGTTATCAGCTGGGCGCAGTGAGTCAGGCTTGTAATCCTAGCACTTTGAGAGGCCGAGGTGGGCAGATCACCTGAGGTCAGGAGTTTGAGACCAGCCTGGCCAACATGGCAAACCCCGTCTCTACTAAAAATACAAAAATTAGCTGGGCATGGCAGTGCATGCCTGTATTCCCAGCTACTTGGGATGTTGAAGCAGGAGAATTGCTTGAACCCGGGAGGCAGAGTTTGCAGTGAGCCGAGATCATGCCACTGCACTCCAGTCTGGGTGACAGAGCGAGACTCTGTTTCAAAAAAAAAAAAAAAGAAAAAGAAAAAAAGTTATTTCTATTTCACAGGTGAAACACAGCTATAAATCTGTATCAGATTGCCAGTAATATAGGCTTTCAATTTGGTCCATGTAGAGCATTTTAATTGTTTATTCAATCCTAACTTACGATAATCAACACATATTACATCCATTTAGTAAATACTAGTTTTCAAAAGATTGCTAATTTTTGTCATCTTCTGTTAGTGCATCTACATGTTATATATGTATAATAGAGATGAATTCCAAAGAGCGTGAAACATTTAACTTTACCTTTCCATTTCATTAATACCTATCAAGCCCAAAGCATACAAAAAACTCTGTTGTAAACTTAGAATGGTGCAGGTATTTTCTATTAAGAGCTTATAATTGAGTGTAAAGTTAAGATCTAAATAGCTATAATATGAGAAAGGATATACTTGTAAAGGAGATACAAAAAGTGAACTGTAAAATTTTTCATTTCTTTAGAAGAATCATTAAAAGTTTTATCAAGTGTTTCTGCTTATTTAATCACAGGAGTTCAAAGATGTTTGTCGTGACACCAGAATGTGGATGACATTATTATGACATTTCATTTTAATTAAAACTAGATATTGCCAGAGATTCCATAGTAGATGTCTCCAATATGTAGTAATCCATAAGATTGTCATGGTATATATGAAGATCCCATTTAGAAGATAAATATTATTGAGGTCTTTAAAGAAAAAAACTTCAAAGTGTGCCTCTCCTTATTTCCTGCAGAATGAAATAGATCTATAATTAAAATAATTCTTAGTATTCATCATCAGAGTTGAAAAATAAAATCAGACTTTTGATTCCTAGACGGAAATCTACTAAGAGATAAATGAAAATATCCTGGTGCTGCATAACACATCTGTCTTCAGTTTAAGTTGCACAAACTGCAAGCAAATGTGGATGTTTTCTCTATAGTATGGAACTTTCATCAGGGAAAAGCCTAGTTTGATGATGAAATTGCAAAGCAGATATCCCAAAAGAACACACACACACACACACACACACCCTACACATACACCAAACAGAAGAACACATGGGCAATGGAGGGATGCACCAGTGCCCCAGAGACAGAGACCTCTGGCAGTAAAGAGCTGTTCTTGTCATGCGTGACAGCTTAAGGCTCCAGACATTTCATCCCAGGACATTTGTTACAGTTACAGGCTTCCATGTTTTTGGCTATGGGCGGAGTTTCTAGTTTATATCTCCTGAGACCTACTCAGGGCTCTGGCTTGCCTTACACTTACCTTCCTTTTCAAACCTGTGTCTATACAATAAAGTAGTCATGTATCTATCCAAAGTGCACACACCTTGTAACGTAGGGTAAAAGAAAATGCCTACCAAGTTAGGCTATACCAAGTTGTATAAACCAATATTGCACTCACCCTCTTGATTCTACCAATTCTCAAAGTACAGTAAAAGAGAGCTATCACTCGCTCCGCAATCATTGAACCTGACATGACGCACAGAAGAGTTTAACATGAAAATAGGATGGACTGATGGGCTAAGGACATAGAAGACACTGAGAAGATTTGATACAACTTGAGAAATATGTGTAAGTCTTACAGTTAGAATATTTAGGAAAAGGACGGAGCATTTTGGATAGTCTTATCTTTATCTCAAATATCAATATCCTAGTTTAGGCTTTTAGGAGCTCTCTTCTCTTCTGCACTGTAACTGTAGGCTTTCTCCTCCCAGCTTCTCCTTCTCCTTTCTCCAGACCTTTTAAATCTCCTTCTCCAGACCTGCCAGTTTATTCTTTCCAAAGCTCATTTTCTGATTCAGAGCATTCAGTGATACTTCTTGATCAACAAATGTAAGGGATGCTTTCATCTGGCATTCAAGGCTCTTTGTGATCTCACTGCAACCTATTTTGCCAGTCTTTCTTTTTTTTTTTTTTTTTTTGGAGATAGAGTCTCACTCTGTCACCAGGCTGGAGTGCAATGGCATGATATCAGCTCACTGCAATCTCTGCCTCCTGGGTTCAAGCAATTCTTCTGCCTCAGCCTCCTGAGTAGCTGGGACTACAGGAGCACCCCTACCCCCTATGAACAGCTAATTTTTGTATTTTTAGAAGAGACGGAGTTTCACTATGTTAGCCAGCAATGGTCTCCATCTCTTGACCTCATGATCCGCTGGCCTCGGCCTCTCAAAGTGCTGGGATTACAGGCATGAGCCACTGTGCCTGGCCTATTTTGCCAGTCTTACTTTTGTTACTTCCTTCCATGTAAATCATCTTCGAGTAAAGTGGTTTTCAAACATGCTCTCCTCCTTCCTATAACAGCCTCAATACGTTGGCTCATGGCATGCAGTTCTTCTGACTCTTTATTTTCCTTTCCTATTGAAATTCTACTAATTCTTTAATGTACTGTCATTACCTACCCCAGGAAGCTTTGTTTATTTTTCCCACTGGGTATATTTATCTCCTTTAAACTAAGAAAGCATCTATTATGTACATATATTCATATTTACCATCCGTATCCATGTTTATTTGAGTCATTGTACTTGGTTTTACCTATCTTTCTACTCCAGCCCCAATTATAAGTACCATATGGACCATACTTTTATATGTCTCTGTCTCACATCATGCCCCCTGATCATTAAAAAAAAAGGTTCAGTAAGGTTTTAAAAATGGCTAGAAAAGAATGGAAGAGTATTCTCCGTATTCTTAGATTTAACAATCATTGTATTTCCATCCAGACCTTATGGAAAGTCCATTGGCTGAAAACAGAACAGACAAACAAACACACAAAAAAACCCTGAATGTTCAATAGAGACTGCCCAGAATAGCAGGATGTATTGTACTGCCTTTGGTCATGGTGCACTTCCTTTACATTTGCCAATTCAAGAGCTTATGGTTGGGATGATCATATAGGCCAGGATATAGGCAGGATTATCTCTGACAGTCCTGATTTTTGTGCCTGTAATTATCGATAATACCTTGCCTTTCACTCTCAAAAGAGTTCTGGTTTAGATGATAAAGTATATGGTCACTCTCCCTAAGGACCATTTTTATGAGCAAGTGAAAAGACTCTCCCTCCTTGTCAACATTGTATTAGTTTTCTTATACAAACTATTAATATTATAGAATTGGGATAGATTAGCATCTCACCCATTTCTTCCCAAAGCTTTAGGTTCATCTAAAAAGCAAATAAATCAACAGACAGACAAAAAAGCAAAAATAAACAAACAGAAAAACAAACAACAAAACAAGTCCCAAAGGCTAAGCCATTTGAAGTAGAAAAGGATAAAACATAAGGCTTAGGATCATTGAGAGAAATATTTTTTTCTCCTCCTTTTTCCCTTTTCTCTCCCAGGAATTCTTTATTAGACTCAATTGAAGCCTTGAGTTTGAGGTTTTGTATTCTCAGATGATAAGCACACCTATTAAAAAAGCAATGTATTCATGTTAACTCCCTGGCACCAGCAGGATCTGTGTATTCACTGCTAGCAGTGGACACCATGCCAGGAGAACCTGACTCCTGGTGCAAAAGGATTAGGGGGAAAAAAAAGTCAAACAATGCCAAAAAAAAAAAAAAAAAAAACCATAATTCTTTTCTGTACTCTGTGGTTTGTTTTACTTAGGAAAACGGCCTGGTTATACCCTGCAGCATGCATTCATTACAGTGATCTTTGACTGGCAGATGCAGAGTAATAGGATGCATATTTTAGTGCTTATTATAATACCCTGTCCAAAAACAACTTGACAAATTTGTGATTTCGACAATATCTCATTTTGCTGGCTGCAGTGCTCTGTGATTGTCTGGCCCACGTGGCTTCCAGATTATGCATACCACCAATACTTCTCATTAAAATGGCCACAGTTCACCAGTTTCGGTAGCTTGGAACGAACTTGGAATGAATTATTATACAACAAAGAGGCTGCTGTCATGCAGAACAAAAGACAAGCAAAAGAGAGCTTTGGCTTAATGAGGCTAAGTGAGTGTCTCCCCTGCATCACAGCTACTTGACGGCCTTTGAGCATGGATTTTTTTTCTCCACAGGCCAAAACCTTTGGTCTATTATTTTGTGTTTATGCACCTTGAGGCTAATATACATTTTAATATGCTGCACATGGAGAAAAAAAAATCAACCATTAGATTAGAACATGTGCACTCCCTGTTAAATTAATGACAACCGAACATAGAGATAAATTTAGGTTTTCATATTTAATTATAGCATACTGCAGTACGTTTAGCAAGGATAAATTGCACTATTATTATGCTTCATTTTTTTTGACATCTTCTCCTATTAGTAGTGCACACTTGCCCCAGCACCACCACCACCGTCACCTGGTGGCCATGCTAACATCTCTGCATATCTTCCTTTTCTCTGCATCACACAATCTTAGCCACCACGATGAAAGGTATACTCTTTTATTTGTAAGATTTAGTGAGAGAACTAATGCCATTTTGGCAGTTCTGTGTGCATAAGAAAGTGATTTGTAAGGAAAAAATGATAACTCAGCTAAGAATAATTGTTATCACTCCTCCTTGCTACATCAGATTATAGTGATGGGCTCAAGTTCTCTACTTTTCTGATCAACCAAAGGCACAAAGCACAGCGTATGACTCTGAATAGTTGATGTTTCACTATGACTCAGATGACCTGTGTATAAAGAAGTAGTCATAACACTCCCAAGAAAAATTCCAACAACGCTGTCACTTTTTGAAGCTTTTCTCTGTTGATTTTAATCTATTTATTGTAGAAATGGGAACGCTTCAAGTAGTGAAAGTTACAGGGTAATAAAGATGGTCTTTGGGGAAAAAAAATTAGCAAAGTTGATAGTAGAGATTACGAATATTACTGTTCATTCTTTCAAGACCACCAAAGCAGGAACAGATTGTTAATACAACTGAAATGTCAAAATGAACTTTTCATGTAGAATGACCAGCGAACTTGTAGTTCTTTCCATTTGGGGACTGTGATTTTATCTTCCATTAATTGAGTGTGTTTGTTCCATGTTACATCTGAGCTTATAGTTTAGCTTGCTTCATACACCAATTAATAGAGTTCCAGATGGTTGCCCAGAATGTAAGATATTCTTCTATTTTTGCGTAAAGCTGAAAGAAAGACATTTGCCTATGTCTCTGCATTAAGGAAGTGCACCCATTTATTTTCTTTTTGCTTTAAAAAGTCACTTGAATCAGCAAATGTCTTAAAATCAGAGAATACTGTTACAGGATCTGAGCACTGAAATCCGGTTCTGGGGTTATACTGAGACTTATCCTTTATTTGATATTTGTTTCATGGTGATGCATAGTGGGGTTTGATGACCAGAGGACCATGGCAAGAATAATAATTTCCTTGTTGGCAAGGTCCGTAACTGGGGATAAAGCATACACTAGAAGAGTCAGTTACCATTGGCTGGTGAATGACTCTTCTTGATGACACAGAAAAGCAGCCATTACACATGTATTAAGAATAATTCTCTTTGCCCAAATTCTGGTCAAATGAAATTTAAAAGATGAGATATAAGAAATGGGCTTACGAAGATGGGCTGTAAAATCCATTTTCAAAATGCATTTTGGTTGAAAGCTGACTCACCTCGGACTCTAAAAGTGTGAGGTAATGAATAGCTAAGTAGCCTGGCAATATGGTAATTTCTTAGAGCTGTTTTTTATAGTGTTTGCCAACCTTAAATTCTAAGAAACTCCTGTGTGAAAAGAGGTGAGGATTACATTTACTATTTTATAGAGGTTGACACTGAGTCTCTAGGTGGAAGGTCTATCTAATGGGTACAGTCACTGGGTAATACTAAATTTCCTTACTCAGGAATCTAGATTCACTTATCTTGGAGACTCTTTCCACCTGTGGACAAGTGGTTTCGATAACTCTATCACTATTAGTTAGTGGTTATCAAGTCATTTTTCTGGGTTAATTCACTTTGAAGTTCAAATAATTCACTCTCAGTCCTAAATACTCTTGCCATTGAACATTTCAGTGTGCTTACAGCAGATGTCAAGACACCCTACAGGATTCCAATATAGCCATTGTAGCAAGAAGGAATTCCAAAATATACCTTGTTCCAAACATCCCTAGTAGAATGAAAGTGACTTATTTTCAAAATAGGCATAATAATTTTAATAATAGTATATTATGGCCCTTAGAAATGCTCATGTTATTAAGTTAAAAAAAAAACAAGAAATATAGCGATATCTAAATATAATTCCTCTTTTGTTATTAAAAAAAAAAAGCATGCATTTGTGGACAGGAAAAAAAGCTATGAGAATACCCATGTATTACCAGACATTTCTGAAAGCAGAAATTCTTGCTAATTTTTCTTTCTTTTTCTTTTCAATATTTCCTCAGTTTTCTTTAAGGAATGTTTATTTTATACTGAGAAAGACTAAAAATGAAAGCAATAGCTTTCAAAAGTTTTGTATAAATCTCTAAAGAATTATTGATCAAATATTTCATCAAAATAGCCTTAGAAGAGCCAAATTTAAAAGAGTCAAGTCTATTCAAGTGCCAAGTAGGAAAGTCAGGAAGGGCATAAAGAGCTAGCATTATTTAACATACAGAATAAATGAAATTAGTTTAGCCAACAAAGAATGGCTGAGAAGGAATTGCTATTTTTCTGTTTTTTAAAAAAAAAAAAAGATTACTATGTAAAGTTTTACAAAGAGAGTCACAGTGTTTTAAGTCTACTACTGTTGAAGGAACGTGAAACAAGTATGAAGAATGAAATCTGATGGAGATATACTTTCCAAAGAACGAGCTGTTTGAAAGAGACTGACAACATCTCTGGAATCTTTTGTTTCTTTTTTCTTGTTTTGTTTTCCTCTTCATTTCTCTTCTTTGGTCCTTGAGAAAAAGACAGATTCGCATGTATTTATAATTCTATATGTGTAGTAGAACCATATGAAGGAAACTAGTTTCTTTTTCTTTTCTAATGTTACCTGAAGTTTTCTATAAAATGTATTTATCAGAATTTTCAAGTTGACTTTTCACATTTAACAGCAGAAATGCTTGCCAAAGTCTAACTGAAGATAGATTTACTTATCCCTATTGTACAATATGATTATTTGCACCAAAAAATGGCCCAATACTCTTTGAGTGCAAGTTGACTTGAAGAGCTATCTAGATTGATTCTGTTAATTTTTAAAAATTTTTACTAGGGTTAACATTTCTATTCTCTCTGCATTCTATGCGGATAAAGCTCAAAGTATAAACCTTGAGTGCCTCCAAATCTAATTAGTACATCCCACTCCAAACAGCCTAACAAAGAGTAAATCAAAGGAGCTCTTTGACCTACTACTTGATTTTAGGTTCCTAAGCAGTTCTCGTGTGTGGTTCTAGAATACCCAGAATGCTGATTGTGGTAGAAGGTTGTGGATATGTACTGTGGCTACTTGGTAAAGGAGTCAGTAACTCCTCCCCTGACCTCGGAGGGTTCTGTGATGCCTGAAATGGAATCCAGTTAACATGACACAGAGGCCTCTGGGCATCTATTGCCATCCATTCATTCAGCTATGATGACTGAAATTCCTACCATATGTCAGACACTGTTCTACACACTTGAGATTTATCCATTTAAAAAAGGAGTCTACCCTTGTAGAACTTATATTTAAGTAAGAGAGATAAAAATGAACAAACAATAAAGATAATAAATGATAGTATATTTGGTGATAAGGGCTGTGTAAACAGGAAAAGTGGAGAAGACAAGGAAGTTCAAAAGTATGGGAGTCAGGAGACAGGTTGCAGTTTAAAGGTTAGAGAGCAGTGAGTATGGACCTTTTTGAGAAAGTCTTATAGCAAGATGTGAAGGAAGTGAGAAATAAGCCTTGTGGATGTCTGTGAGAAGAGATTTCCAGGTAGTAGGAATAGCCAGTAAAAAAGCCTTAAGGATCAGCCAAGAGTAGGGTGTCTGAAGTAGAGTAGATAGGGGGAGTAATTAGAGACCAAGTGAGGGAAGTAAGTAAGGTAGAGTAGAGGAATAGTGGCCATGCTCATGCTTAACTTAGTTCCCTTCTAATTCAAGAACCTGTTAGTCACCTTTTGTGCACCTCCTGCCTCGCTTTGTCTCCCCAGCTTCCCAGTTTGGTCTGGCAGGCACTTATTAAGCTTCCATTATGTGCCAAGGACTCTGCTAGAAAATGCAAGTACAATCCTATATGAAGCGAGATCACTATACATCTTTCGTACTTCCCATTCTATTTTGGATCACTATGATAAGGTTTGCAGAGGTAATATGTACTCAGAAGTAAGCTTTCCCTATCTCCACATGTTTACAGATCTATTAGACGTATAACCCACTCAGTTCACAATTAAATTTGGCTTCATGTCATCACACAAAAATTAATTACTTGATTATTGGGAAAAAAACAGTATTATGGTGTACCGAATGAGCTGCACTTTCAAAACAAGCCATAAACATCTTTATTCTCTTAAAACCCAGTAAGCTCCTTTTCTTGGCTATGGATAAAATCCCAGAGTTTTTCTGATCACTTCCAGACATTAGGACACCCTCAGATAATAAACAGTCCAGCCAGGAAACTTGTAGCTCTCCTCTTATTTACAGAATCTCTGCTTTAACCTGCACTAGGCCCTATAGCAGCAGTAGAGAAAAGGCCGGATGCTTAGGTCGTCTGTGATTATCTTCTGCCTCCCTCTCCCATCCTTCTTCTTTGCTTCTCCATGTCACCTCTGATTCCTCCAGTGTGCTGGGAAAGGAGGAAGTATATGAGGCTAAAAGATGATTGTGTAGTGCTCTTATGGCATGGTACTGATATCGACACAAGCAGAGCAGGTGCCGACTCTTTTTCTTAAAGGATACCTCTGTGGGATCTTCAGAGCCTCCAATTCTCTCTCCCTGGTGATAACTTCTGCTCTGCCCATTGTTATTTCCTATGCTTCAGCACTTCACCTTTCAAGTCTCTTTCTACTGGGATTACATCTCCTTGGCAGGGCTTTCAAGATATTGCAGCAGCTTTCCAGAGTGTCCCCAAAACAAACTCCTGTCTCTGTCATCATATGCGGACATCTCTACTGACCCTACTATCAGGGAACCCTGACAACCAACCTCTAACATACAGGCCTTTCTCAGCAGTGGTCAGACACCAGCCCCCTTACTTTAACCCTCCGCAGCTACCCATCCAAACACCCAGGGGCATGTCCATGTTCAGGTTGCTAAGACTGGTGTCACTACAGTCAGTAAGTGTCCCATAAAGGCAGATTTTTCCAAGTAGCAAATAGGTAACCCAGACTTTAAAAAAAAAAAAAAAAAAGTCAATTGGCTCTTTAGGCAAGTAGCCCACTCTTGATTGTATTTAGAGTGTCTTCTGTCACTTGGCTTGAGGTAGCAGAAACAGAACATTCTACAGGAGAGAGCATACTATATTACAGCACTTTTTCTGGGCTATCAATACATCATCTTTTCTCCAGTGTCTTCTCTGCCTCTCCTTAGAGCTATGCAGGACATGGGTGACAGGGAAAGATCCCAGACCTACAGAATAAATTTGAATCACATCTCACCAAGTCCTGCCTGATCTACCTTTAGAAAGATTTGCCAACATTCCTTTCATTGTTGGGGCCTCATCTAAGATTGAGAAACATCCTATGACATCCTATTACAATAACGTTGCCTTTGCCTTTAATCTGTTGTTTGTAAACATAAAAAATCTTTTCAGTCTAGAAATATCTGGTAGTGTGGTAATAACGTTTAAAACCAAGGATGTAATGATACTTCAATTGGTTAAACTCAAGTTTTATAGAGATAGAGGTTTTAAATATTACAGGTCCAAGATTTTTTAAATCCATGAATAGAACCCTGTCTTTGGATTTAATACTGTTTCATTTTATTTTGCATATCTAAACTTATAAGTGTTATTAGGTTTTTCATAATGTTTTTGATTTTTCTTTAAAAGATTCATCTCTTGAAGCCATTTTGAGAATACATAATTTTTTATTTTTATAACTTGTTTCTCAGAAGAACAAAAAACACTTTGCAGTTTTCTAAAAATCCCACTGGCATGATCCAATTATAATTAGAGAAATCCAGCAACAGCATCAGAAATGAGATGGAAGGAATCTGAGGCACCATGACTTGTTCATCACCAATGAACCGAATCTGGCATCGATCAGAATAGGATCAACAGAAATGCAGGATTCTTAATTTGGAGCTATTATAGGAAATTAATCTACATTTTGGATAAGATTTGCTAACCCAAAAACTTAAAAAGAAATATCCAATTCTGGCAGACTTCTTTTTCAAAAGGACCAAACTCAATGACAAAATTTTAGAATTCCTGAAAAGAGTTAACATGGAATTACCTTAGTGTTTTTATTTGATAGTTAATATTTACTACCCACAAGCCTTTGTTATGAGAATGAAATCCATCTACCCAAGTCAGTCATGTGACTAGAATCAGTGAAAACTCATCACTGGTGCCGCACAGTAACTCACACGCAGACAGAAAGCCAGAGGAGAGCTCTTGCTTCTCCAAATCCCTGGAAAATGCATTGCCTTAATTAGCAAACACTGTCTTGAGTGACTCCTCCAGAGACTCCCAATTAACTAAGCTTCTAGACTAACATTAATTCTTCTCTCTTATTAGTTCATATTTATGTTTTTTAAATCAACAAAATTTCCCAACATTTTGACACCCTAGAACCCAACCTTTATGAACAATTTTTTGTGAGTAAAATGCAAAAGAATGAAACTAATGCAGTTTATTAAGCAAATAATCTTAAAAGCAGCCCACAACGCAACTGCTTACCAGCTTGCAAGCTCACCGGATTATATTTCCTGCTGTTTTCAGTTACTTCTATTTATACTTCTAACCGGATGAACTCACCATGCCCCCTACTGCTTAAGAGCAATACTACCACGGTGTAGCACAACACAGCACATCCTGGTATTCTCCAGAGATTTCCTTCTGGCCATATGCTAGCTTTCAGAATGCTTGTTGAACAACATTGTTTGTCTCCCCTTGGTCACCAATGCCAGGATAAATCTGTGGAGTCATGCTGGCAGAAGAAATGGCCTCCAATCAGCAACAACAAACAAGTTCTTTATTACTGACCCGCCATCTGTCCCTGTTTCCACATGCCACTCTCATATAGGAACAGGTTTCCGCCAGGCCAGGTTCAGTGTGCATCCAGCATCTACCATTAGGTCAGCTTGAATATCCAGATTGCAACTGTGCTTAGCCTCTTACCTAGCTAATATCCTTTATCCAGAATGGAAAGTGGTTGGTGGACACTGAAAAAAGCCTGTGAAAGCCATATAGCTGATAAGAGACGTGTTTGCTAACGTCTTAGATTAGGGATGTGCACATAGTGGAGATATCAGCCTCGGTGTGACAAAGGCAAGATGTAAGTATTACTTCCTTTATGTTAAGGTGTGCACCCACCAGGACCACTCTGCTTAGAAGCAGTGAATATGAAAGGAGTGTTCCCTGGTACCTTAACTATCAGCTCATTTTTACAACTGTATAGCCAGAGATGTTCCCAAGACGAAGTTTTTCCTAAAGGCTCATTTCAGAGAGGTAGATGATCCTACATGCTTTGCCATTGTAGTTTCAATATAAATAGTTTAGGCCTGCTTGCAGCGCATCTTGAGTGCTCAAAATATCACATTTGGTGACAAGGATAAAAAAGACAGTGCTCTCAAACCAGCAATATTAAAGTAAGTGTGCCAAGAGCACATTATGAAAAAACTGATGGATATAGAGAGCCGACAGAATGTCTGCAGAGAAGCACAATGAGAGAAATTGTCTTTTCCTGTTAATACCATTATGAGAAAGCTCATGGAAAGTTATTTTATTAAGTATTTGTGTTATTAAAACCTATTCCCCTGTCTGGAATTTAATGCTACACAATGTACTAAATAGTCAAGTTTCAAGAGAGATGATAAACCTGCAAGAATTACATTACTACCCAAAGTATTGGTCATTGTACAGGGATTTAAAATTTAACAACCACATTAAACACCAAGCCAAATCAATAGTAATATTTTCAGTCTCTCCGAGGCAGATAACTGAATATGCTGAAAGCGTTGTGGGGTTATGTGACACCGTGTTAGCTGGTCCATGCGTCATTGAGGCCTGTGTCTGGTGAAATCAGCTCTGGGACGACATTGTATTCTTAGCATTCCCGGAAGGCCTGCTATTCCACAGCAACAAAAGACACAAGCACGGCACACTACCACAGCACCAGCAGCTGAACAATAAACCTGGTTCAGATTGAACTATTTACATGGCATTTGCTATATCCCTAGGCTCCACTGGAAAAATTAATAGGTGGTCAGCTTTAGCAAATGTCACAGTGATGGAATAAGGAGATTTGTTAGCCAACAATTTCTCTGATTTGTGTCACTTGTAAATATGATAGTTTTAGTTGTCAATTTTAACTATTCTTTCTAGTCGACAAATACCTAGCTTGCTACTCTTTACCAGTGTCAAGGATGGCATTGGAAAAAAAAATCTAGCTGGTTTTGGCTCAGAAGTTCTTTCTTCTTGTCATAAATTTGTGTTCTTGCATTCGTTGAAGGTGTCACTTAATGGCAGCACGTTATTTTTCCTGACAGTGTTTTTGGGGAGGTTCAGACTGTTCCTTCGTGATTCATCCAAATACATGATTCTCCCTTGGATTCCAGTACAATTAGTGACCTTCTAGTACTGAAGCACTAAATATCATTCCTGCATTGATGGCAGGAAGTTTCCAGGGAAAAACCCAGATGGGTAGGGATTGAGAATTCCATGAGAGAGATACTGAGATACCCCAGTCTGGCGTGGGAAAAAAAATCTCATTACATGTCCAAAAGGAAAAACACACACATGTGTATACACGACTGGATTCGCGAGGCAGTCCACACAATGTAAGAGAGTGCCACTGGATCCCAGTGCTCGACATGAGACCTGCCTCTCATTTTCTCTTCTTTAAAACAGGAATAATAATAGTACTGACCTCATAGGGTGATTGTGAAGACTATACGGGAAAAAGAAACACGTTTAGCACAAGACGTAGCACAATGAGTGCTCAGGATATTATTTGTGTTGTGATTCCTAGCATTTTTAAAGCTTAGAGTTTTGTGAATGGAGACTCTGATTTAGGATCATGCTGGATTTCAAACCTTTAAAATTATGCAAGTCATTCTTGTGTGGAAGCAGAAAGTGAGTAAATGGATTGGCATCAAACAACATCAGACTGGCAACTGGGAGACCTAAATTTCAGTCTTAACTTTATAATGACTCAGCTCGCTATTTCCGGGAATGATAGTAACTCCTTGGGCCTTGGTTTCCTCATTTGAACTGAGGGAACTAGACTCTATCAAAGTCCTTTCTGATGTAAAGAACGGTGATCCTAATTGTGTTCTTCCTTGCATACAGAAAATAGCCATAGTCCATTGTGGAGGAATTTAAAAAATAACAGAAAGACTCTCTCAGCCTAGTATTTCCACTATTAGTCCATCATTTTTTAACGAGGTTCATCATTAAAAATCCTGTCTAGACATCCCCTTTTAAAAGACAGCTATCAAGCAATCAATTTAGCTATTGAGTACCTATGTGGGGTGAGCACAGAAGATAGAAAACAAGAAAAATCCTGTTCTACCATAAGACCTTGAAAGCTACTTGGAAAGAAAAAAAAAAAACCACTATGTTTTTAAAAATTAATATTTAGTAAGGGTCAAATGAGGAACACAGGCAACAACTATTCTACTCATGTTCCTACATGCCTTTTAAAGTAGTTTACCAATTTAAAACATTAAAGATAATAAAATTTTTAAAATTTAAGACAGATCAGAAATTATTTAGAAAGCAAGAAGTACTTGTATGGGAAACAAAAAATAAGCTATATTATTAAAACAGGACACCATGTTTAGCTGTGAACTTATTGGTAGCCAAGAAACTAAAGAAATTCATGAGTTTTATAGCTCTCATTCTCTGATAAAAGGGGATGTCTAGGTTTGTCTTAAGAGACAACACTTTGCTCTGGGCAGTAAATATTGGGAAAATTTTATTACATGGATCCATATTTAATGAACACTTAATAATTTACTGTACAATGCCTATAACTGGGGTTTTGTGAAAGATACAAAAATGTCTTTCAAATACCTATACCATATCAATTTTTAGTGAAAGCCAAGGATTAGCTAAATCAACTCGAAAGAAGTATGCTCGAGTGAAGCTAAGCTAATAAAATCTAGGAACATTGCTTCTTGGTGACCAAATTTAATGCTTGGAGAAAGTCAGAAAAATGGTGGATTAAGCTGTCTTTTAGGCTGATTTCGTAAAATATCAATTATCTCCAAAACACTATATATAACCCCACCTAGAAAGAGTAACCCACTAGGTACTGTTCACCTTTGTGTATATTATTTTATCAGATCTTTTTCTATTTAAACTCTCGACACTGAGGTACTCTCAAATCCATACCTTGGTTTCACTGAGAGGAAGTAAGTGTCAAAGGCAACGTTAACTTACTTCATCATTAGGCCGAGGGCTACTGATAAGAAGCAACATCCCGCATGGCCCTGCAGAACTGGGCTGAACCTTTAAAAGTATGTAGTAAAAATTCTCTGCTAACTGGGCCACCACCAACTTCAGAAAGTCGTGTCAAAATAGGACATTCAAATAGTGAACATCTACTGATATTTTAAGATTTAACCAAATGGTCACACTCTTTAAGGATCCGCCTTTGTTGACACGTTTCCTCCTCTTCCCAAGCTTGGTAAAATGGCATAAATATTAATTCAATTCATTTAATTCTTATCACAACTGCAAGAAATCATGACTATTATTACCATCCTGTCACCTATGAGGAAAGTAGCGTACAAAGGTACTATATAATTTGCCAAACTATCCAGCCTGTCAGTAGCAGACCAGAGAGCTGGACACAGGCAATCTGTTTCAGAACTCATGCTCATATATACGATGTGAGGATACAAAATTCTGGCTTATTTTAAACTGATCATTTTTCAAAGGAAAGTAAATATTAATACTCAGGTTTAATAGAGTTATTTTCATTATGGAAATAGATTAATAACTCAATTTAAGTGTTGAAAGTGATGTTCTTCCCATTTTTTGAAAACTTAGGGTCAGCCTAGAGCCAGTTGTATAAAACCCTAGCTTGGCCATAAGTCATTACCTAAAAGATAAAGAAATTATTATCAGCTTATTATTGCTACCCACACTTATACCATAACAGTATCTATCTAATATAATTAGAATATGTATATATAAACATATATATACACACATATATAAACATTACACACACATATATAAACATATATACACACATACACACACATATATATGTATTGTTTTTTTTTTTGGTTTTGTTCTTGTTTTTGAGACAGTGTCTTGCTCTGTCACCCAGGCTGTAGTACAGTGGCGCGATCTCAGCTCACTGCAACCTCCACCTCTCAGGTTTCAGCTATTCTCCCACCTCAGCCTCCTGAGTAGCTGGGACTACAGGCACACACCATCATGCCTGGCTAATTTTTTTGTATTTTTAGTAGAGATGGGATTTCACCATGTTGGCCAGGCTGGTCTCGAACTCCTGACTTCATGTGATCTGCCCGCCTCAGCTTCCCAAAGTGCTGAGATTACAGGCATGACCCACCGCACCAGGCCTGGAATATAATTTTAAATAAAAAATGTAACCTAGTAGGTCAATGTCTATCATAGAAGGTTTCATACAACAGTGGGAAAGGATTTTTTTAATTGCAATGTGCTCTGTGATATTCTATAGCAATTACAGAGGAAAAAGATCAAAAATGTCTCATACCACATACCAAAACAAATTTCAAAGGATTAGATAGTTAGATATGAAAACAAACCAAAGTACATGTAGAAGAAATAAAACTGAATATTTATCAAGCTTCTGTAGGTGATCAATTTTTAAAAGCAACAAAAAGGAAAAAGACACTAACAAGCAGATTTCCCTGCATAAGTTAGAGAAAAAAAGTTATTTTGTAAACAAAAAAATGTAGAATAAAGTAAAGCTATGATACAGTTGTATGTTATCACTATCAAAAAGCAATTAAAAAAGGAAGAGAAGACCAACAAATAGACTTATCTGCATAAATTGTAAAAGTTATGTATGTAATATATAACCCAAATTACAAAGACTAGCAACAGATTTAGGGAAAAATATAATAAGTGTGGCAAAATTAATGCTTTTATTTTATAAAAGGCTAAGCTAAATTTTTTTTTTAAATCCTAGTACTTTATAGTCAGACAATTTACCAAACAAGAAATACATCTAATAAAGAACATAGAAAATGTTCAAGCTTACTAGTTTTTTAAAAAATTGAAAGGAAAACTAAGGCCTCACTTTTTCATCACATACTAACAGAGCAGAAAAAAATAATATTCATGTTATATTAAGAAATATCAAGTATTGGTTTGAAACTGTTGATCTCATAAATATTTATGACTTTAGAAATAGGTTCAGCTCTTTGGAAAAGAAATTCTATAATCTAAAGTATTTGAATTAAGTCTAAGTAAATAATCCAAAATATATTTTTAATGTGCATATAGAAGTTCTCCTCATCATTGCTTACTAATGAAATAGTAGTCATTATAAAAACTTGGGAGCAATATAGAAAATAATTGATTAAATTACAGTAAATTTATTGAATCAGCTGTTTTAATGATAAAATGCAAAATGAGCAAACATATGCAAGTCATTTTTCATCTTGATGATTTGCACATGAAAAAGATGGAAGAAGGACCAATAAGAATGATATAATGTATGACAGAATTTTTAGAGTGTTAAATTTATGTAGTAGTAGTTGTTGTTTACTTTTCTCCATTTGTCAAATGTTCTATAGTTATTACTGTTATATTTGAAAAATATAAAGACGCTGGGCGTGGTGGCTCACGCCTGTAATCCCAACACTTTGGGAGGCCAAGGCAGGTGGATCACAAAATATATATATTTGTATATATATATATACAAAATGTTTATGTACAATTCTTATTTTACATTAGAAATATGGAGCTGTGAAGATTTCTTCCATCTCATTCATTTCCTAACCCTGTACACTGTACTGTGGCTATGTTAATGAATGTGGGGTAGAATAGATTAGTGATAAGATACAACATTGTATTTATCTGTAGGGGCATTTGTATGTCATTGAAGGAAAAACATTTTTAGTATATAAAATTTCATTGTTAATAACAGTTCTTACACTAAAGTATTGACTCCAGGAACAATGTTCCTGTTGATGAAAGCTTTAGCGGTGATTTGACTGACTGACCTAAAGAATGCTAAGATGTAGGAAGATATGATGAGGATCATAAAGGAATTACATTGTGTATGTGTGTTTTTAAAAATATCTGTCTGTGGTTTGTTTTTGTTTTTTCAAAATCAACATTTTCTTAGGCTTCTTTCCCCATGTTCTTCACATTTTTAGTTGTGTTTACTTTTAATAGCTCAGTAATTGGGACTGCCACAGAAATCTTTTCAGACATATTTTAAATTGTAGGCACCCTGGCAACCATTTATCTTCATTTTAAAAACATTTAAGTAAAAGAAAATAAGTGACAAAAAGTTTTTGTTATGTAAAAAATACCAAAAAAAAAAGGGTAACCCTAGAAACTAAAATTATTCCATTTTGAATGATCTTTTCTTTGTTGCTGATTTTGTTCACAGATTTTCTTCCTGTTAGGACCTGGATGCCTGATGTATTGTAGTCTCATTCTTTAGGAGTCTCTGCTTTGAACTCCTCAGTAGGAGCACCTTGTTTTCACCTCTTTATTGAGTCATATGTGATCAGGTCATGAAGACTGACGTTTGTGCTCAGGTTTCTTCAGATCCTATAAACATTCACACACACACAAATAGTTGTCTCTTCAGCTTCCACTGCTCTTGACCTTCTCAGTGTATTTTAGTTGTCTTGCTCTGACATATAGCAGGGACCAGCAATCCATGCTCTTTGACCTTCTTCTTGTGCACTTCCCATAGCACTAACCTTTCTCAGGTGGAGGTAAGAGAGATATTAATGGCCTTTTTGTGACTGCTGTCTAGCAAAGTTAGCTGATATAGTGGTGCCTGGGTATTACTACATGCATGAAAAGTACCATTCTCTTTCAGATATTCTGTATGAGGATTATAGCAGGGAAACATACCACACATGTTACCTCACTCTTTTTACCTCAAGTTATGAAATACAACTCACTAAGAATAGATGAACGCCAATAAGAATCAGTACCATATTATTGTGCTCAACTTTGACCAAAAGCCAATGTAGGTTATTTCAGATAACTAATTACATCTGACCTGTGGCCTTCCTTTTTTTTTTTTTTTGCTATATTTTAGTGCTTTGAAATTTGGGGAATCCAATCAGGAAATTCTTGAGTATCTTCTGTGTGTAAAGTGCTGACTTAGGTACTTTACAGGAAATAGAACTTACTAGAGTATACATTTATTCCCAAACACAGTTCATACTTAAAACTTACCATAATGATTTTCAGTAATTAAGTAATAACTGGGCCTGTAGAAGTTAGATAGATAGATGACAGAGAGAGAGAAAGAGGGAGGGAGGGAGGGAAGAAGGAAGGAAGGAGAGAGAGAGGAAAGAAGGAGAGAGAGGGAAAGGAAAGAAAGAGAAAGAAGAAAAAGAGAGAGAGAGAGAGAGAGAAAGAAAGAAAGAAAGAAAGAAAGAAAAGAAAAGAAAGAAAGAAAGAAAGAGAAAGAAGGAAGGAAAGGGGAGAGAAAGAGGGAGAGAGGAAAGGAAGGAAAAGAAGAAAAAGAGAAAGGAGAGGAAAAGAAAAAGATCAGATGGTAGGAATTAGGGTGAAAAAAATAAAATGGGGATGGAATGGAGTTAGTATCTATATGTATGTAAGTCGTAAACTATTATCAGTAGTAGAGATTATATCTCTAATAAAGGGAGGTTAAAAATAAGACTGAACAGCCTAGCAACTAATGCAAAAAGTGGAGCAATAGCATATAGATCACATGCAGACCACAGGACCTACAGGTGTAAACCAATAGAAGAGGTAAAGAGCATCTCCTTCTGGTGGGAATCCCTCAAGAAATGTCTGATGTGTCCATACAAAGAAGATATTTTGTTCTAGAACCACATCTCTGATACACATACAACAACCGGTTTCATAATGTAGCATTTTATACTTTCTTTTTTCACTCTTAACCCTGGCAAGAATTTTGCAAAGGACTCTCCAGCTAACCAGATCTCTAAAGATCTAGCTTAAATTTAGAACACCTAAAAGTAAAATTTAGAGAATTCAGAAAAGTGGATCCTTCAAAGTATTCTCCTTAAATATTTCATTTTCACATCTACGTTTGATCAAGACTGGGTGGCGGACAGCATGAGTACCCTCCCTGACCTGCAGTGAAATTTTCCTACATTGCTATTTAAAGATAGTTCAGTGCCTTTTTATTTTACCTTTTAATAGAATGTAGGAAAGGCTGGGCATTTAGAAATGTCAGGATATGGGCCAGGAGAATCCTCATGAGTAGAATCAACATTCTGTGTAAAGATACTCCTGAGTCTATTTAAAACACACTGTGAAATGGGTGACGGAGATGTTGAAGATGACATGAAGATGCAGTCTACAGTCACTGGATACAAACAGGAGTTAAAACTGCAAAGTATGATAAAAAGCAGAATAAAAATTCTGCAATAGGATGCAATGACAGTAGACTTTCTAAAAGAAATAACCATCTTGTGGTGGCATGTTAGAGGGTAATTTGAGTGAGGAAGCCTAGCATCAAGAGACTGACTAAGAAACTACTGGAATAGGCCAAGTGAGATTAAGTTCAAGGCCTGAAACCTGGAGAAGAGCCACAGAAATGAAGAGGAAGAGTGAGTGAGAGAAATGGGAGAGGGAAATGACTGTGCTTGGTGACCAACAAGGGGCAACAGCAAAGAAGTCAGAGGTCACATGAAGATTTCTAGTCTCTGCAGCTGTGTTACTATAGATCAATGATCGTGACAAGGAAGACCAAGACGGAAAATATGAGGCAACTGAAAATTTGAATCTAGCACTCAACAAATGATCATTTTAAGAATACAGCAGAGTCCGGTGTGGTGACTCACACCTATAATCCCAGCACTTTGGGAGGCCGAGGCAGGAGGATCAACTGAGGTTAGGGTTTGAGACCAGCCTGGCCAACATGGTGAAACCCCATCTCTACTAAAAAATACAAAAACTTAGCCAGGTGTGGTGGCATGTGCCTGTAGTCCCAGCTACTCACAAGGCTGAGGGAGGAGAATCGCTTGAACCCAGGAGGTGGAGGTTGCAGTGAGCCGAAATCATGCCATTGCACTCCAGCCTGGGTAACAGAGCAAGACTCCATTAAATTAAAAAAAAAAAAAAAAAAGTACAGCGGGACCTTTTAGAATGAGTATTTGCATGTTTCTGAGAATAACTACAGATAAACTCTGTAAGGAACAATGTTGCAAACTCCAGCTTGGACAAGGTTTGGGTGGGCTTCAGTGGGAGAGGACAGTAAATTGGTATTTTTTGTCACTCCTCCATCCACACTCTACTTTTCTCTCCTTCCCTCCATCTCAGTTGATGTTATTCTACAACATACAGTATTCAAATCTTGTTTCAGGAACTATTGACTTTAATCTTTAGGAGAGAAAAAAGCAAAAAACAAAAAATGCTCTAGTAGCATCAAAGTTAGCATAGCACAATTCCAGACTTCTGCTCATTGTTGAAATAGAAGGGCTTCTGTTCAGTCTGCAAGAGTCTGATATACTGCAGTGTTCCTGCCATGCAGGCAGGCAGCAATCCCTCCCCGAGTCCCGTAAGAGCACTTTACATTTTCTTCCCATCTTTCAGCTCATAAACATGTTTCTCTTCAGAACATATACCATATGCCATTGGAAAAGGGCTGTAAAGTTTTATAGATATATTTGAGAGTATTATAAGGGTATAATAAAGCAAAACTAATGCAAAGGAATGGGAATTATTGAACAATGGAATTAAAATATTAGGCACGGATAACTCTAACCACACTCAGCTTCTGTTTGTTTGTGCAAGTCATAAAAACCCAGAACTCTTGTTTAGTTCAAAGACATGAAGGCTTTGAGTCAGGCTTAAAAAAAAAATCAACAATGGCTATACTTTATTGAAAGCATATATGCCAGGCATCAGTAAATGAGAATTCAAGAATATGTATGTTTCTGTAATAGCCTAAATAATGTATATGATGCTCTACATATTTTGAGGTGAGAAAAGTTACTACATTGCATCTTGTTTGCATTTCCTTGGGATTTTTCTACAGGCATCCTTTTTCTGAAGGGATTAATGCATTCGTTTAATCATAATTATTTGTTGCCTGTTTCAGTGAGAGTGTTTAAGGATACAGAACAGAAATACTCATCCTCGATACTGAGGAGCTTGCACTCCAGCATGGACCAACACTTACTCATTCACACATTTATTAAGCACTCAACAAATTTATTGAGTGTCGACTGCTATGTACTTGGTCTGTGCAAGATTAGCAATACATACATGGTTTATTATTGCAGTACCTAGAACCGTGTGTGGAAGATAATGGCCTCTGTTTAATATACTCTTCCCATAATGCAAGAAGATGCTCAAGGGAGTTTGGCCATGAGTTGGTCTTTCAAAAAAGAAACAATACAGGAGTTGTAAGACATGGAAATGGCTCCAGAAATGGAAATGTTGATGTCAAAGGTCTCAAAATAACTAAAAAGTATCAAATCTGTAGCAGGTAAATTAGTATTGGAAAGATGCCAGTAGGGGACTACTGCAGAAACTAATTGTTGGGATTTTGAGCCTGATGTGAGTAATAGAGCTTAATGAGGATGGAGGAAAATGGTTGATGATTACCTTTCTAGGAATCTTCAAGTTGGAATTTCTAGAATTATTTCGAATGTCATAAAATAATAGGAACAGGAGGTGGAATGGGATACGAGGTGTTTCTGTAGCTTCATAGAAAAAAGAGTTAAGTACAGAAATACTGCGTAGGAAGATGAGGCAAGAGTCAGCCAATGAGAGATGTACAACTCTGCACAGAAGCTTTTACTAGTCCCCTTTGCCTACAGAAATGTAACTTCCAAGACCCTCCCCTACCTGGACCAACCCAGGCTCCATTTTCAACATACCATCAGCATTGTAACCCTTTTTCATAAACACTGAGGTCCAATCAGGCTTTGATCTGTAGTTTCCGTGTTCTGTTTTCCTCTTTCTTTGTCACACACATCATCTCATGGCTTGGAATGTCTTTTCTCTTTATGCTGTGACGTCCAGACTTTGCACATGCTATCGGGCCTTGTTCATGTCCAAGAAGGCCTGCCTTATCCCTCCAATTGAATGTGTCACTTCCTTTCTATGAAACTTGCCGTTTTCTAGGTTTATGCTTGTCTTCCCTTTTCAATTAGACTGTACGCCCTTTGTAAGCAACATCCAAGTACTATGTATCTTTGGGTTCCTTGTAAAACCTTGCAAAGTACTTTGTACATAAACACAATTCAAAAATATTTTTTGAATGAATAAAGGACTGTCCAGGCAGAGCAAGGTTCAAAAGTCCTAAAGAAAATATAAAATTTGAGAAAATTTCAAGATGCTGTTCCCAGGGAATTGTAAGAAAAACTGAAATGTGGAAATCATGTGCAAAAAACACACTAAAGAGAAAATGAAGTTTTAGCTACCATTCACCCATTCATTTACTCAACTAATGTAATTGGACAGTTCTCTTTGACAGACAGTATGCTATTAATATTACAAGATTCTGTCCTAGACCTGAGGGAAAGTCAGGTACTTAGTATAGTGTAGTAAATACTAAGAATGCGTTAATCTCAGGTGTGATAGAAGTGAGTGTCAGCAGGGAGTGCATCCTGGAGAAGGCCATATCAAGGTGGGACCTAGGACATAGTAAGGATTCACCTATTATATTATGTTGGAGGAAGGGTATATGAGACCCAGCATGCACGTGCATAGACTCAGGGGCATGATATGTAATGGAACATTAGGGGCCTGCAAGGAATTTGATTTGGTAGGAGCTTGAGTGTGAACTAGTGGAGAAAGGGACCAGGGAGGCAAATCCAAGCAAGTGCTTGCTTTGTTAAGATCCAGAGCTTTCCATAAGACATGTATATAAAAATGCCTTATAATCTGTAGGTAATTAAAAAGCAGTTAGGACGGGAACAAGTGTCAGATACATCTAGAATTTCAACTTGAGCAAATTTATCAAATACTCATGTGTAGAGGTTGGATTCACCACTTAATACCACATCAATAAGAATGAAGGCCAAAAGAGCAGTTCTGGAAAGAGCCTCACATGCACAGTAAATTTCATTCGTTTTTAAAAATTTGGAATCTCTGACAACTCAGACAAGAGCATGGCTGAAATTTATCATTGTACTATTAATCTCAAAAGTTTTACTTTTGAAATTACTTTTTGTACTTAGCCAGTAATCATCTCAAAAGAAAGGAATGATATAAATTACTTCTAAACTAAACAGAGTTAACCATTTTAACTACCTTAAAAGTACCTATTCATGTAAAAATAATGTATTGCTTTCTTAGCAGTTTAGACTGCTAGGTCAAAATATTACAAACCAGGCTTATAAACCACAGAAATTTATTCCAAAATATAGGTGCTAGCAGGTTTGGTGTCTGGTGAGGGCTGATTATCTGGTTCCTAAACAGCCATCTTTTCCCTATAACTTCACATGGTAGAAAGAGGAAGGGGTCTTTCTGAGATCTTTTTTATAAGGGCATTAATTTCTGTTTTTAGGGCTTCACCCTCATGACCTAATCACTTCCCAAAGGCTCCACCTTCTAATACCATCACTTTGGAGGTTGGGATTTCAATATACAAATTGGGGGAAGACAGTCAGACCATAGCAGTTGCTTCTGTGGCTTATTCTGGCCTGTTCAGTAAATTGAATCTCATTCTCCAGGCCTTTGCAAATATTCAGCATAGTTACAATAACTGTACGTACTAGAAAGTCATAAAACTGGAATTTCTTTTTAACACCTTTTTACTGAAATCTACTTCATTTTCTCTGTCTCTTTTTTTTTTTTTTTTTTTTTTTGAGACAGAATCTTGCTGTCTCGCCCAGGCTGGAGTGTAGTGGTGCAATTTAGGCTCACTGCAAGCTCCGCCTGCCAGGTTCACGCCATTCTTCTGCCTCAGTCTCCCCAGTAGCTGGGACTACAGGCGCCCGCCACCATGCCTGGCTAATTTTTTGTAGTTTTAGTAGAGACAGGGTTTCATCGTGTTAGCCAGAATGGTCTCGATCTCCTGGCCTCGTAATCCGCCCACCTCTGCCTCCCGAAGTGCTAGGATTACAGGTGTGAGCCACGCGCCCAGCCAAAATCTACTTAATTTTCTATAACAAATGAGATGTTGGATATGAGTGACAAAAGATGCATCAGAACATCTATGATGTAATACTTTTTTTTCTTGTTGAGAAAAATGATCTCATGTGATCAAGACAGTCTTTTGAAAACAAGATTCATCCACATAAATAGGAGACATAGTTGTACATCTTGAGTCTCCATTCACAAGCAAACAGTCCTTATCTTAGTCAAAAATGGGGGATTATTTTAAAATATTTCCTCTTTTCTGAAAATCCAGTTGCCACTGCAAGGTCCTGAAACCACTGATAACTTCCCAAAAGAAGTGGCTTATTTCTTCCCCACTTGTTAGTTTACTAAAAAAAAGAATCCTTTAAGCCTTTTAAAAAGGTTTCAAAATTAAATTAACATTCTAAAAAAAAGTTTTGAAGTTGCAGTTTTACTCTATGAATTCAGTACCTCCAGATGCTATTCAGGGTGAACTTACAGTGTTTCTTTCATGCCCACTAGGAAAAGTATGTACTCTCTCATGCCATGTTAGAGCCCACAGGTTTTTAAAGAATATTTATGAACCCTTGGTTAGCAGATAAAAAGAAGTCAGTGACTTTCTTAAATTCATAAAGCAAAGATAATCCAGAAAGTCACTATGAGGAGATCAGATAAACTATTCACTGTGTGGATGCAAAAATATTTGGGATGGGATAGATCATCCAGGGTGTGCAAAGATGCAGGAACATTTTAGTAGCATCTGACTTTCCTCAGTGGACTTATATCCACTGAACCCAAACATTTTGTGCCTAATAGCTGACCAAATAGGAAGGTTAAATTCCAAGTGGACAATGGAGGCTATCTTCTTTCATCCTTGACTTATATCCACTGAACCCAAACATTTTGTGCCTAATAGCTGGCCACATAGGAAGGTTACATTCCAAGTGGACAATGGAGGCTATATTCTTTCATCCTTGGTAGACACTAAAGCATGTCAAAACAAATAATGGGAAATACAAAGTACAGATTGTTATGTGGACACTGACCTACTGAACCTGTGCTTGGAATAAACCTAGTCCTTTTGTTTCCTTGAACTGTTTTTTTGGGTAAGTGTAGCTCTCCATGTTTTTAAAATTACTCAGAAAAGTTACTAAAGTCATAATGTTGAAGCATTGCAGCCCAGTTAGTATGTCTTTCTGCCTTATCTCACAACAGAGTATTAAGAAATAAACAACCTAAGAGTTAGGAGAATTATTTTATTAGGGACTAAAATCTGTCTGGTCAAACTAATGACACATTAAAATACCAGAAATCTGTGCTATTTAGAGCAGAGCGGGGGTGGAGAGCATTTGCTTTGGTAAAGTGATCAGAAAGAAGTCCATTAGGAAATTTTCCTCTGGTTCCTACAGATCAGGCCTTGCGTCATTTCAAACCATAAATTCTCCAGTTAATCAGTGACTTTCATGCAAAAATTGAGAGTGCAAAATAAGCCTTCCAAAGTTGTTGAATGAAGCAAAATCCATGGAAAAGTGAAATGCAAAAAACCATCACTATTTAAAATGCAGAGAGATAGAACTTCACAATGGCAGACCATATTTGGCAGGGACCCAGATTCATTATTGCACATTGACCTGAATCACCCAGGCTACTTCTGTATGCTGCAGGGCTCAGAACCTGCACAGTCCTCTGATAACTCAATAAAGGTGTCTGCCTAAACACAGCAGCCACCATAGAGGAAATTGGATATTTCAGATGTTGTAATGAAGCTAACAACAACAACAACAAAAATCTGTTAAAGATTAGAGAGACTATAAAATAAATTTGGGAAAGATAAATGACAGAATTATAACCAAAAGTAAATGTTGATATGCATTCATATATATGTGCCCATGTATATTTTCTTACTTAATAAATGTTCTCATCCATTTTTTAAGCATCTCGATTGTGAATTTTCTTACATTCAAAGGACCAATAAAGAAAAATTTTGTAAATAAGCTAGTATATAAATGTGATGCCAGGGAGCATATATATTTTTCTTCATATATTTACTTTGTTTATCAGATTCAAAAGTAAGCAAGTCCTCTGGGCTATTGAAGGTACTATATTTCAAACCCTACTCAGATGAATTTTTACTGTTTTTCTCATATTTATTTGATAGTATAATACCAATTTCAGAAGACAATAAAGAACCAAGTCTCAATGAACTAGTTAAATTCAACCTTAATGTTAGAAGCAGAATTTATTAGAAAAAAATAAATTTTATCTAGAGGAAGTGTGGTAAACTCTTTGTGTGTATATATTAGTACTGATGGACATATAGAGTAAATATGTTTCTTCTATATAAAAATACCCAATTTTTGGAATTCAAATGAAAACCTACAATGTTGTGGTTAGCATTAGGATTTTCAGCCTATGTTTCATCAGCTGAAAACTGAGGTTTTTCCTTTAAAACTGAAATAAATGTGTCAGCATCATGTTTTACTATTCCCTGGCCACATGGTAGTTAACCTTTACTTTAAAGATAATAGAGGATGGTCTGATCTAACGAGATCCAAGTATAGAAGAAAAATATCTGAGACTATAGACAACCTTATATTTAATTTGACTAATCAGAGCAGTGCATTTGAGAACTAAAAAGTCAATTGCATAAAAGAGTCATGGAATGATCATCCACTAGTCTCTCCAGTAGTCACATTCTTCTCAGGTCAACATCCAGTTTTATTGTCAATATTCAGGAAAAAAAGAATAAAGATAGCAAGGAGTAAAGAGGGGAGTGTCTTTTTTTAACTGAAGGGATAAAGTAAGTGATATAAGGAAAGATTAAAGCAACATTTCTTTAAAGAACAGTAGACTTGCTTAGTATCGTCAGGCATGTAACAGGCTGACTTTTGGCAATGCCATATGGTAATTATCTGCCCACATATATGAAGATAAGATTAGTTATAATTTTATAACTTTATAAAATTTTTTTAAAATTTATCTTATTTATAACTATAAATAAGATAAAATTAGTTATAATTAAGTTAAAGAGGTTTCATTTGAAGAATTCTTAACCATTCAGATTAAGAATACTAGAAAGAATAAGGAGCAAAATTGCAGTCTCTGATGGGAAGTCTTTGAAATATAAGTGTATGACTCTTTATTCTAGAATATTCTACATCTACTGCTTTACAGTTATAAGTTGCATAGATTTCATAGTTCTTAAGCTTTATAGCCTAGTACTTCTAAATACTTATTTACTTTACTAAGCATATTTATCCCTAGCCCCATCACTGCAACAAAAACAAAATAAAGCATTCTTCCTACAACACAGGCTTCTGAATGAAGCCTGTCTCCTCTTTAAGAGCTATTCGTGGTTCCCCAATAAAATAATACAACGTGTAAAACCCAGCCTCCAATATGATAGTTACCTATCGTTCTAGGATTATCTCTTTTCATCTGTACTCCAGCAAACATCTACAAAGGAAGTGGGCTACATGAGGCTAATTGCTACTCCTCAAATGCATTTTGCTTCCCGTAACAGCATTCCCATTGCCTTGAATGCCATTTATCTCATCTCTGGTACCAAAAACATTGCCATCCTTCAAGATTCAAGAATCTTGGACAAACCCTCTTTGATTTCCCACGATATTATGTTCCGTGCCCTGCTCTAGACTTGAAACATGTATGTTAACTTCCCTAGATCATAATCTGCTTGCAGACTCAGGCCAGTATGCTGTCTCTCTTACAGTAACAAGCATGGTACCTATGCTATAATGGCCCTCATTGTATTACTTTGCTTACACCATGCTGGGTTAACAGCTGAAGCCTTATTTCAAGCCCAAACCAACTAGGTTTATTTTTTATTTCATCCACACACAAGACCCAGGATCTGACTCTGTTTATAAGCACACCTTTGGGCTAATTCCTTACCCTGGATTTGGAGTTTGGCTCCTTCTCCTGTACCAAGTTCAGCTCTTGTAGAGTTCACAAGGACCCTGAGAGCAAGAGGTGGTTTTCTTTCCAACAGAGTCGTTACGTGCATCAACCTATACAATGCAGCCATTCCTGTACCCAAGAAAAAACTGGCCAGAAGTGACCTCATGATAATTCTTTGGGAAACATGCTTTTCAGCACCTGCAGCATGTTAAAAACTGTCCCATACCCTGAGGATTATTTAGTGAACAGCAGTATACTTACATACCATTGGAACGGAGATTAGATAATAAATAAAATAAGTAAATTATAAAGTGATATTGAAAGTCAGAAGTGCCAGGGGGGAAAAAGTCATGGAGGGATATGGTGAAAGCCAAGGAGTAGCAGGAGACAGGGAAGAATTTTAATATCAATGGGGCGATTAGGAAAGGTCCCACTGAGGATGTGATATTTGAATAAAGGCTTGAAGAAACAATTTCTTGACAGGAGATTCCTACTGGAAAGGTAGCAGGTCTTCACCTGCTCGGGGACTCCACCCCTCTGCATCTCCACCATGGCACTAGTGCAGTGTGGTGCGGAGTTGACCTCATTCCCGTATGGCAGCATCATTCCCAAAGTAAAGTAAGTCTCTATCCCTGGCTTATTCTCAAGTGGTGAATACAGAGAGAAAAGAGTAAAACCAGAGTTATTTTATGATGCCCTGACAGAAAACACAGTGTTATTTATTACTTAGAACTCTCCTCAGAGATTAATCATGATTTAATATCCCTAGTTGACTAATATGCTCAGGCATCACCATTAATACACACATAGACACTTGGCATTCCATTTTAGTAGTTTCACAAACATCTTTAGCAAAACTAACAAACAATGTGGTCCCAGATTCTTTTCTCCCTAAAGACCCTCCATATTTCTTCAACTTGCTGAGCTCACACTGTTTGCAGAAGAAGCTTTGCACTTACAGGAAAACATGGAGGGCTTAGTATGTGACCCATGGTTTTTACAGCCATACTACTAAAAACACGGTTGGGGGTGCAGAGGAGAGACTCAGAGCATTTTCACATTTTCCTATTGACACGAATTGGCTGTTTTGGCAAGGGAAAGTCGTGGCATAGGATTTTTTTAGATAAATTAACAGAATGAAAGTGCTAAATTAAAATTGCAACATTGATTTCCTTTTTAGCTCAGCTGTGCATTATATAAAAGGGTCAGGGGAAGGATTTATTATGTGCGATGAGTCTCTGTCATCCACTAAGAGACCGGTGTATAAAATAAAGTTGTCCATATCAAACACCCTTTGTCTTCAAGGAAAGCTGTCTAGGTGGCCCACGGGTGGCAAAGGCGCTGAAAGGAAATGGAAATTGATAATCGGTCCTGTTAGGCTGATTCTCTGCATGTTCAATTCATATCCTTTTGAAAAGAAGAGATTAAGATGAAACCTCATTGAGGAATACACATTTTGAAGAAAATAGAAACAAAGGTTCTGCAAGGCTATTTCAGTTGGTGTCAAATGTGAGAACAAGGCGACACAAACTTATATGAAGAAAGGGCATTAACAAAATCCCCAGACAAAGAAGGAGCTAATAGCAAATATATGCAGCCGTCTTTGTGGATGCTCACAGGAGAAGTGGTACAACTTGATTTACAAAGGGCCTGGATAATTATTTGTTACTTGGAGCCAACCCTGCCTCTCTCTCTGCAGAGGGCAGGCACTGACCATCTGCGGGTCTTCGTTTCGCTTTTGTGTAGATGAGAATTAGCCACATTTCTGCATCTGGTAAGCTTTGCATGAAGAGATGTTTGAGGCACTGGCTTTGTTTTGTTTTAAATCTTTAAACTGCTCCCTCAGCTTCAGTCAGAGGATTACTGCACATCTAACCACGAATAAATTGAAATATCAGCTGAAGAGAGCGCATGTTGCTCGCTGGTGGAATAATGGACGGCAGGTGGTAGAGGGTTTTGTTTTCAGAAAAGCACAGGAGGCTAGAAGTGACAAGAGTGATTTTGTGAGAGGGCTGAAACTGTCAGGATGAAGTCACAGGGGTCAGTAGTTCCTGAGCTGACCTTTTTAAACAAACCCTGAGAAGACCTTTTACTGGATCCTCACAGCAGTAGCACATTCATGCCAGAAAGGTTGCCCCTCCTTCTAGATATTGAGAGTCCTAACAAAAAGCATATTTCCTATGATAGGGCCCATGTTCACCCACGTGGTAGCCTGACACTCCTTCTCCTGTCAGCCCGTGACACACAATCCGAACTGCTCACCTGCTCCACCACACACACACACCAGCATTTGAGCTGTCCCTTAACACTTTCCTGTAGTCTTTGATATCATCTTCCTGTCAAATCACAGAAATCAAGGGACTGGGCTGCTAATTTCCATGTCGTTGCTTTGAATGGTTTTCTAGCACGGAGAGCTGTTACCTGACTTCTGGGGACATACTGAAGTGCTGAGACCCACTGTAGATGGCCTAAAAATTCACCTCTTAACATTCGTAAGCCAGGATTGTAGAATGCACTGGCGTATGGCTTTTTTTTCAAATATTGTTCTGTTGAAGCTCTGTAATGTCACTGGAAGTCACAATAAATCACACACTTAGTAGGCTTTCTAATGAATGCTTTTTGTTCAAAATTTCTAATAGCGGAAGGAAAGAACCTTTTGTCCCTACAGCCTGTGAAAAAAAAAATGAGGGATTTTCTCCCTTTATCACTAAATATTATTATATTATCATATCCCCCCCATTATTTTTTTCTTTCCTGTTTGCAACTGGCACAGTAATTTACTCATTAAACATCAATCCTCAGATGATCTGCTCTAAACCACCAAAATGTGAGTTATTAAAGACAAATAAACAAGTGCTTTGAAAGTTTTGAAGCAAATAAATGTGATTATAAAACTTAGAATTTTTTTCTTACGTTTGGTTCTATGTAGTGCTCTAAACTTCTGAGTCGACAGTAAAGGGGAAATGTGGTGACTGATCCCTTAGATAAGAGTTAATTTTCGAATCTGGCAGAAAAAATAACTTAAACAAAGTCCTAGAACCCGAATCTCCTTATTAAGTATTGATTCCACGTTCAGTACTCTTCAATAGGCGCTGCTGTTTCCAGGCACTTAAACAGCAATGCAGCTTATATTGTTGGACCATGTTTTCTGATGCCCTCCTCAGTTCCTGCCCCAGGCAGAAGCCAGGAAGCATGGAGTCTACTTTACAGTTATCTCTTGCTTTCTCCCTGTGTATTTCTAAATCGCTCTGTATGTTGGAAACGTTTCTGGCTTAGAAAAAAAATGTTAAAAAGAAAGAGAAATGGAAAGAGCGTTTAAGCAGAAGGTTAAGAACAGGGCGGGAAACAAAAGGGGGAAAAAGAAGGTGTTATCAGAATAAAGTCTAAAGATTATAAAGAGAGCTCAGGGTACCCAGACTCCAGGTGGAAGACCAGTCTGGACTGGGAGGAGATGTGCTGGTCTCTAAGGGATGTCTCTTACCCCTTGCATCGGCAAGGTCAGTCTTGGGAAGAACCAAAAGAACAGGAAAAATAAAAAAAAGGTGACATTTGAAAAGAAAAGAGCAATAGATATATACAATTACAATAAAATCTCAAGCAAAAAGGAAGCAAAAATGTATTCTATAAGAATGAAAACAGAATTCCTTAATTCTCTACTGTGACCTCAAACACAGGAGACAAAGAGTGAAAAAGTGTTACATATAATTATTTGGTCAGAAAATCTAGAGGGAAGAGTAATTTCTTGTCAAATAAAAACTACTCAAATTGATTATGTAATCAATCCTCCATAGAACTGGAAGCAAATTTTAAAATTTATTGTTAAAAAGATGTCGGCACAAGTGATTTCACATCTGAATAGCTAGTAGTTTTATCAGGGTTTCTATGTTGTTTCAACAATTATAGCTTATAGAAAGGTACAGAAAACTCCCTAATAAATTTATGAACCTTGACCAACTTTAATACTAAAACCTGACAGTAGTATGACCCAGAAAATTGCAGACCAAAATTATAGACTGTTCTCACTTATGAATAAAAATGCAAAAGTTCTAAACAAAGTATGATAAATTGCATCTTCGACATTCTAGTGACACTAAAAGTTTCTTGCAATATGTATACAATGGATTATCTGTCTCCTAATTGTCTCTGTATTAACTTCATAGAATGAATGTGAGTAAACCTTAGGAAATAGGTTGAATTAGTATATGAGATACACGGTAAGAGTGCTTGACCCAGCTTCCTGTGAATGTCCTCTGCAGTTTTACAGCAATAAAAAAGCCTTGCTTTAGCGTATGGTTCTGAAATTATCTTCTAGTGAATGAAGATTGTTCAGGAAGTCTTTCTTTATCCATACATTCACATATAGTTGAAAGCCGAGATAAATGAGTGACACTTGATAATTACAAGGCATTCAGCCAATCAATCAATAAAGATTTTATTTTGGAAACTTTGTACTGTTAGCACATTCAACCTGTCATATACTTTTATTCCAGGGGTCTGGAGTTGCTTTTTTTTTTTTTTTTTTTTTACAGAGTCCTGCCCTGTTTTCAGGCTGGAATGCAGTGGTGTGATCTCTGCTCACTGCAACCTCTGCCTCCAGGGTTCAAGCAATTCGCTTACCTCAGCCTCCCAAGTAGCTGGGATTAGAGATACACACCACTATGCCTGGCTAATTTTTTTTTGTATTTTTAGTAGAGATGGGGTTTCGCCATGTTGGCTAGGCTGGTCTCAAACTCCTGACCTCAGGTGATCCACACACGTTGGCCTCCCAAAGTGCTAAAATTACAGGTGTGAGTCACCAACCTGGAGTTGCCTTTTTAAGCATTTTCAGGGGTAGATATCTGAAGACAACTTGAATCTGTCTGTACTATAAAACACTGCATAAAAGAGATTGTGTACAAAAGTTAATCCTGTAAGAAAAGCTACCCATTTCCATAGTAAATCCATGATTTGTCATTTTATTTATATATTTTTATTTTTTATTTATTTATTTATTTTGAGACAGGGTCTTGCTCTGCTGCCCAGGCTGCGGTGCAGTGACACAATCCTGGCTCACTGCAGCCTTGACCTCCTGGGCTCAAAGTCCTCCCACCTCAGCCTTCCAAGTAGCTGGAACTACAGGTGCATGCCACCACACCCAGCTAAGTTTGGTATTTTTTGTAGAGATGGGTTTCAGCATGTTGCCCAGGCTGGTGTTCAACTCCTGGGCTCAAGTAATCTACCTTCCTTGGCCCCTCAAAGTGCTGGGACTATAGGTGTGTGCCACTGTGCATGACCAATTTGTCATTTTACATCAGCTATAGTTTATATTTGGACCTCCTAAATTTGTGTCTTGGTGAGATGCACTGTAGTCTCCCGTTAAAAGGCAGCTGTGTGAATGTCTTCTTTTGAGAAACGTCTGTTCATATCCTTTCCCCACTTTTGGATGGGGTTGTTTGTTTTTTTCTTGTATATTTGTTTGAGTTCTTTGTAGATTCTGGATATTAGCCCTTTGTCAGATGAGTAGGTTGCAAAAATTTTCTCCCATTCTGTAGGTTGCCTGTTCACTCTGATGGTAGTTTCTTTTGCTGTGCAAAAGCTCTTTAGTTTAATTAGATCCCATTTGTCGATTTTGGCTTTTGCCGCCGTTACAGCCAACAGACACATGAAAAAATGCTCATCATCACTCGCCATCAGAGAAATGCAAATCAAAACCACAATGAGATACCATCTCACACCAGTTAGAATGGCAATCATTAAGAAGTCAGGAAACAACAGGTGTTGGAGAGGATGTGGAGAAATAGGAACACTTTTACACTGTTGGTGGGATTGTAAACTAGTTCAACCATTATGGAAAACAGTATGGCAATTCCTCAAGGATCTAGAACTAGATGTACCATATGACCCAGCCATCCCACTACTAGGTATATACCCAAAAGATTATAAATTATTCTACTACAAAGACACATGCACACGTATGTTTATTGCGGCACTATTCACAATAGCAAAGCTTGGAATCAACTCAAATGTCCATCTGTGACAGACTGGATTAAGAAAATGTGGCACATATACACCATGGAATACTATGCAGCCATAAAAAAGGATGAGTTTGCGTCCTTTGTAGGGACATGGATGCAGCTGGAAACCATCATTCTTAGCAAACTATCACAAGAACAGAAAACCAAACACCGCATGTTCTCACTCATAGGTGGGAACTGAACAATGAGATCACTTGGACTCGGGAAGGGGAACATCACACACTGGGGCCTATCATGGGGAGGGGGGAGGAGGGAGGGATTGCATTGGGGAGTTATACATGATATAAATGATGAATTGATGGGTGCTAACGAGTTGATGGGTGCAGCACACCAACATGGCATAAGTATACATATGTAACAAACCTGCACGTTATGCACATGTACCCTAGAACTTAAAGTATAATAAAAAAAAAAAAAAAGGCAGCTGTGGTGCAGGCAGTTTGGGTGTCCTCATTGAATAGCGAGCCAGCTAAAGGGATCAATACCTAAAAAACTGTAGGTGCTCAGCAAACATTGGTTTAAGTTAAATGTTTAACTTAATTTATTTGGAAAGACAAACTTTTAATCTGTGTTTTTGTATATAAATATTTTCATATGTATATCTACCTAAATGTATTTCTTACTTGAGAGCTACAAATGGAAAATAACTCACTGTAATAAAAGCTAGCATTATAGTTTTAATTCTTGGAATGTTAGCATTGCAGTTTAATTCTTGGAGGATATTAATTTGCCAACACCCCATATAGACCTAAAATGTAGGAGTTTCATATTCTCAGGAATAAAAAATCTATATCCTTAAACATATGCAGTGCTTTGCTGAACTGAGTGGACATTTCTTACTTATTATGTATTTAACTATATTTTAGAAGTGGGCCTGAGGTCTACTTACCACATTTCTGTCTGTGTAGTCATTACATATGCATCCTGCCACAGCATACATTTCTTTGTTATCTACCATTCTAAATTATGATTTGAGATTCATATTTTAAAAACATATAAGGTAACAATTGTGATCATAATAATGATTGTAATTTTCTTCCTGCATAGGTTTTTATAACAATTTCTGCTAGTGTGCCGTTTAAGACAATACTTTTAAGAACATTTTCCTCATTATAAAAGTAGTATGTGCTCACTGTAGAAAATTAGGAAAATACATAAGTATAATAAAAACTGTATTAGGATCATACTGTATGTGCTGCTCTAACCCTGCTTTCTCTTCCACTTAAAAATACATCATGGAAGCATTTTACATGCACCTTTTAATTCTTCTAAACGTGATTCTCTTTTAAATGGCCATGTAGGATTTTGAGGAGTAAATACTAATTTTGTCAATTTGCTATTTTAGAACTTTTAAACAATAAAATCAGAATCCATGTTGATGACAAACTGAAGAACTCATGGAGGCCAATGCTGGTACTCAAAGACTTTTCTCTCAAACACAAAATGCTGCAATATTGTAAGAAACAAGTCAAAGCAAGAGAAGACCCCAAATTCAGCACCCACCCTTTATTCTGTGTGTTGACACAAAGCATTGATGAAAGCAAGTGAAGAGTGAACCTCCCCATACTGTCCTCTGTGTAATAGAACCCACACCATTGTATAAGCAGTAATGGTTTCTTTGGTCGTAACTTAAAGACATCCTATTTACACTAGGGTCCTTTTTTCAGTTGTGAATAGATTGCATTTAAATTACAAACTTGGAAGGGAGAGGTAAAAGGATTACCAAGTGTGAAAGATGAATGACGAAAAGCAGTAAAGCCTATGCGATCAGAAGGATAAGTCTTACAGTTCATCTGACATAAGAGATGGATTACAACGGCTCTGAAGTGGAAGACAGTTTACTTAGGAATTTAGCAGTAATTTGCATTTAAGGAGTGCATTAGTGTATTCGCATATACAGTTTCATCATTGGATGACTAACAGAAATATATGGTATTTGTTTAAGATTTTATTGAATATGATGGTTTTTTTTTTTTTTCATCATTCAAGGAAAACCTGCTTTCCTCAGACTGTTGGCTGCCATAAGCACCATCAGCCATTAAATGATGTAACGATGCTGTATTGACACTGCCTTATGTATCTTTCTCTCTGTGGCTCATTCTGCCACAGTGAGAATGTCTTTAAGGGGCAGTGCCAGAATTAACCCCTGCACACTGATCAACAGAAACTTCCTCTAGAAATAACTAAGTCTGTCAACCTTTCAAATATTTAACTCATGCAAAGACATTCATGGAGAAATACAAGAGGGAAATCATTCTCTTATAAAATGGTTAGGACATCCTGAGTTTCTTTGAAGGAACAAATATTGCTTACGCTATTTTCTCCTTGAATTCACATTAGAAGTTACAGATACAAATATATAATGTACATAGTCTTTAACTTTAAAAAAAAACTTTAGCACCACATACCTCTAGAAGAGTAGAAGAGATATGGATAGAAAAATGGAGTCAAGAAACAATAAAGGCACCTGTCTCAGAAGTTTTCAGGTATGGACTTAACGCAGTTAAATTACGGACAATAACATACAGTAATGTCCACCGTCACCTCTTTTTCTTTGCGATAGTCACACATCGTTTTCTGGGATAATGCTGGAAATAGAACAAGGCTTATTCTTTGCTTTTCTCTGATGGTAAATTTTGAAGTTTTATTCATCCAAAATTTGGACTTTCACTTTTAAATAGGGTTTTAGGAATGATGATGTAATTTGCATATAGCATCGCCCTAGGAGTAATGAGGTGCCATTACTGTATTATGGCTACCAACAGTGATGAGGAGACTTAGAACTGAGCCAGTAAGTATTTAGAAAACACAATGCATTTTACCAAATCTGAGACATGCATTTTTTCATTTTTAATACCTCTGAATCATTTTGTCTTACAGTTGATTATATCTTCAAATTACCAGCTGCTGAATGTGAAAAAGTTTTAGTAATGTTTTAAACAATGTATTTTCCTTATATTTTCTTCTTTATTGTATAAATAAACAATGTATGATAGCATCTTAAATGTGATGAAATATAGAGCTGTGCTTTTAATTTGTAATAAATGAAAGTAATAGTACTTATAACTGATATTCAAATATATCAACATATACCATCTCCAAAACTCCCCTAGACAGACAAAACACATTCTCTTGGAAAGACCTTCCACAAAAGGAAATTGGAAATCTCATCCTGATTCTGTTTAGAAACCTACTTTCTCAACTCTAACTAATGGAATATTGGGCCAGTGGATTAGTGAATTCCACACATAATTCCCCCAAACTGAATTTATTCATTAAATTCACTCCTTCTTCCTCTACAAAATAGATTCCTAAGTTCCTAAGGCTAGAGGACTAACCAGCTATATCAGTTTGTTACCTTTTCTTACCTTTCCTTTCTGATAGTCAGTAATGAAAGAAATGCACATAGTCAGAAGCAGTAACGCAAGGGCCCAAATTATCCCTAAATGGAAAAACCATCCCTGGATAACAGAGAGCCCACTGTGCTTTAAATCTTTCTATAGGATTCAATTCAAAATAATGGGGTAGAATATAGATGTCATATATGTATTATGTATATGTATTATATGTATATGTATGTGTATATGCACAGTAGGCACACACATATTTAATTACACAGTTATAGGTGTTAAAAATGCTTTGACCACAATGTTCTAAAACCCACTCGTAAGAAGCAAGAATGTTCATGTTAAAGTTACTTTCTGGGTTAACAGAGATGAGAAGAAAAGTTATTGGGGTTTGCAAATTTATTTTAAACAGATTCCTTAAAAATACCCACTGACCTACATTTATTGAAAGAAAAACAGTCAACTACAAATGTAATTGTTACCCTGTCAGGAATTTATTAATAGAGAGGCTGCTGTCATCTTTGTTTAAATGCTCTAAGTTGACAGAATTTCATTTACATTAATGGGTGGAAAGTCCTTTTCTTACTTGTCCAACAAACTGGAGACAAAGTGCCTGCCAATGTTTTAATTTCTTTTTCATGTTCTGGTTAGAGAGTGAGAAGAATGCTTTCACTCCACAGTGTCATGAATATGATAATCTATGGAAATCATGGGAAAGCAGGTACTTAAGTTAAGCATATACTGTACTACAGGAATCCCTGATGAATTCAAGTCTCCGCTGTTTAGAGAAGATGTTGTTGCCTGTGAAGTGACAGACTGCCAGATGTTCATGAAGTAGCATGGTAGCAGGCTCAGATCTTAGCATCTTCCCTAACCCCCACAGATGACAGCATCTAGTTTAGGCTACAGAATGGTCTTGCTTTCATTCTTTAAGCACTAGCGTTTACATTTACTCATCAACTATCAAATCTTCATTTTCTTAATTTTACTTATTTAAACATGTGGAGCACAAAATTACACAACTCTATGAGCAATCCTGACTTTATACAGTGTATGCAGTCTAAATGTGAAATAAGCAGTTCTCTATCACGTACAACATGCTTAATCCATTGACTTCCCTTATAAATGCTGGAGAAATGGTTTTCTGAAGGGATGGGAAATGTTTACTATATCATAATATTAAGTACGCAGCAAAATATTTTAAAAGCACTTTTTAAAAAGTAAATACATTAAAATAGTGTCATTGTGTACATGAGTAATTCACAAAGTTAATTATAGAAAGCTATGAGACATTGCTAGAATTTCTATTATAACAAAAATAATGTTAATAAGAATTTCTATAATGATGGCAAAGAGGCCTATTAAGTGCCTACTGTGTATTAAGCTCTGGCTTCACTCTATACAATTTATATAAATTATATAATCTTTACAACCTTATAAAATATTTTTCCCATTTTATGAGTGAGGAAATGGAGATCTTACAAAAGTTAAGCAAAACACGACTAAGTCAAAAACCTAGTAAAAATGGAGCCAGAATTGGAAGCCAAGCTAAGTTCAAGACTGTACTGTGTATAAATGTACAATTACCCAGTACCTTCATTCATTCAAGAGTGTACAATGAGCCAGACATTGCTCAAGGTTCTGGAAATTAGTAAATAAGATTAGTGAACATTTTATTCTCGTAGCTCATACCTTTTAGAGGGGTTGGAGATTTTAAAAAATAAGCAAATAAACGATGTGAATATTTTTTAAAAGGAGATGTGAAGAGTGTGATTTGAAAGGCCTACTGTGGATTGGGTGGTCAAAGAGTGCCTCTGTGAGGAGGTTACATTTTATCTGAGTCCTAAAACAGGTGAGGGATCCAACCATGCAAAGATCCGGATGCAGACCAAAAAAAAAAAACCCAGTAAATGTAAAGGCCCTAAGGTCATATGACCTTATAAGACTTTTCAAGAATAGTAAGAACAGTATGGCTGGAGTGTAGTGAGTAAAGGGGACAGTGGTTAAAATATATTGAAGAGGTGGGCAGGGGCCAGATAAACCTACAGTCATGGTGATGTTTTCTGATTTTATTCTAAGAGCAATGAAATCATTGAAGGATTTTAAGCAGAGGAATGATCTGTCATAGTTTCTATTTAAGACAACTTCTCAGGATACCATAAGGAGGATGCATTATACCAAATCAAAAGAGAAAGCAGGTAGATTGGTTAGGAGGCTATTGCAGTAGCCCAAGGATGAGGCAATTGAGCCTTGGACTATAGCCATATCAGTGGAAATGGTGAAAAGTAGAGAGATTTGAGGTGTATGTACTACCCAGCAAAGGAGACACTTAGAAGTGATGTAGGATGAAAAACAGAATAGTGGGGGTTTTGTTTATTGTTTTTAAATAGAGATGGGGTATCTCTATGTTGCCCAGGCTGGTCTGAAACCCTTAGGCTCAAGTTATCCTCCCACCTTGGCCTACGAAGTGCTGGGATTACAGGAATAAGTCACTATGCCCAGCCATAGGATAGTGTTTTAAGAAGGAAAGAAGGGTCAACTAGGTTTAATGATGCTGAGAGATAAAGTTAGATGAGCATAAGCAAAAATGTGGCCACAGGATTTGCACAACAAAGCTTGTTGTTAACTTCATTATGGAAGCATTTCAGTTGTTTGGAATGGAGGACAAATTCCTGAAAAGGGTATGTTCAGGAGTGAATAGGAGGTGAAGGTGTGAGGACAGACACTATTACAAAAGATAAAAGAAGTTTGAAGGGAAGTAAATTAATGATGCCTGAAAGTGGCTGTAGGGTCACAGGAATTGTTTTGTTATGCTTAGTATATTTGATTTTGGGATAAGAGAGATTAAAGTATATCTGTGTGCTAATGAAAATAATGTAAAAATGAGGGTAAATTGTTGAATAGTCAAAGATAAAAAGAACAGAAACAAATTCTTTCATATGATCAGAGGGTATGTGAGATGGAGTCCATGAGTGGAGTCTTTTAAAGGGCATAGGATACTTCTCTTAGTAGTGGAAGAGAAGACAGAGGGTGAAAGTGCACATGGGTGGGATGATTTATATTTAATCCTGTTGCACTAAACGTTGTTACATATTCCCTGAGGAAAGAGATCACATCTGTTTTATTCTCCATTATGTCTTCAATGGCCAGCCCATAGCATGTGCTAGACAAATTGTAAATACTCAACAAATACATCTGAAAGAAGGAACCTTTCCCAAGAATGTAGTTTATTAGGTCTTTCCGTCAGTATATATTCCTAAACACCAAAAACTTTAATATTGTTGGGCAAAACAGTAGCCCAAAAACTTCAGGAAGTTTATGGCCAATGTAGAGAGAGCGGCACTAGGCTTGGAGTTGGGAGACCTACATTTGAGATGAATTCTGATTTATGGATATTTGTTACTGTATTCTGTAGTTGCATGGAGAAGGTATTATTTGTGGAACACTTTGCCAAATGTATAAAATATATATTTCCCAAGTGTAATATTTCATACATGTATGATAATTAATTATATTAGAAAGATATTTTCTTTACATTAAAATCTTGCACTTGCTTTTATTTTCTTTCCAATATAAATCTCCTGCTTAGCGTAGAACTACTAAAAATTGACTTTCAAAATGATCATTTTATTCCAGTACGCCCTGAACTGTAACTCTAAATAGGGTTTTAGATGGATCAAAATGTGATATTTTATGTCCTGTGCTGTAAAAGGGATTAAAACAGTCATCCAGGTGTTTCTGCATTGGAGGATATTAGGTATCATATTGCATAAATGTGGAAGAAAATTGATTAACCTATTCTTGCTCCGAATATAGCCTGAATCCTGTATACTTTTTACTCTGTATTTATAGCAGCCCCATTTTCCTCATCACCTCATTTTTCTGTTTTCCTTTGCTTCCATTCCATTGTGCAAGGCAATTTTTATTCCATTTTCCCTCATTGGTTTTTGCCCTTGACATTCTATACAACATTTAGCCATGAGAACAGTAGCATTTTGAAGGTGGATTTCAAAAGCAAATTATTTCATCCAGGTACTCCTAAGGCACTGGAAGGACTGTTGCTGAGAAAATCTTTCTTTATGTGTTGTTAATACTCTGTGACATTTTTATAATTCAGAGGACTCACATCATCTTTACATTATGTATTATATTGTGCGTAAATGAGATTTACACACAATATAATAATACTTTGGTTCTATAATGCTTTAGAGTTTTCAAAATAGTAACAGCTGTATTTTAATCATCTATTAATGCTTTTCCTATTTTAAATAGTTGTGGTGAAGAACAAATGGGCTAGGTGATCATTGTTATTTCTGTTTTATACAGATGAAAATTGAGGCTTACAGAGGGCAAGTGGCTTGCCCCAGGTCATTCAGCTAGCTTCTGCATCCTAAGATCCATGATCATTCTGCATATTACATTGTTTTAGTAGAAGGTTCTATTTTTCTCCTAAATCCTAAAACTCTAATATATAGCAAATGCAACCACATGTGTATCTGTAGTTTATTCTTACCTCTTTAGTAATTTCATGCCTGTTATCATTTATATTCACTTCTAATATTTGTGGTTGATTTTCTATAGAGTGTGTATCAGATGAGTTTGTAACTAGACATCAAACTTTGTCAAGATAATTACAGTGTAATATTAGTTATGAACTGTATGAATTTCCAATTCATACATATTTATAATAACTTTCATTAAAATATTTTTAGTTCTATTAATTTTCTGTACAGATTTCATTATTTAATAATGAGGTAAAATAGCTATAATATCTTTAGTTTTACCTTTTACTAATGAAGTTTATGAACCCCTCCAATCTTGGAAGTTTGATAAACATGATCCATGATATCCATATGTTATAGCCTAATAGACTCAGAATGTTCTATAGTTAAGTAGGACGGAAAGAGTTATAACTTATGACTCAATCCGATGTTTCATTCACAGACAATGTGATGCCACCTAGGCATAAACCCTAAGGATTTCTAATTGTGAATTTGAAAACAAAACAGATCGCATCACTGGGAGGGACCTCATAGATCATGTAGTCAAACCCCCTCATGTTACCGGTGAGAAAACTGAGACACAGAGAGAGTCGCCAGCCTGCCACAGGTCACAAAACCAGCTGACAGCAAAGCTAAGATCAGAGCCCCATCTCCTCATTCCCAAGTGAAGACTGTTTCCAATATGCCACATTACCTCCCCCAGCAAGATGCCTCCCACGGGGCATTGCTTCTTGAAGATGAAGTATATTAAATTCACATTTGGCTGCTAATCATTTTCTCAGCAGCTCTATGGTATTTCATTAACTTCTGCATGTAACACCCTGGCCTTTCACCTGTATTAAGTTGAGCTCATTAAACTTGAGGCCAGTAATAAACAGGACCAAACTAATTCAGATATTTTGCTTGGTATGTGTTCACATTTTTTTAATGGTTTCTACTGTGTGAAACATTTTCCCTTCACAATTTGTAGAATAAGAAAAACAGGAAGCATAGATTTCAGGCAATGGAGTGTGTAGGTAGTATGCTTCTTTATGTAAATAAAAAGTATATTAAACACCTACTTCATACAAAACTTTGTAAGGACTACAAAGAAATATGAGTGACAGCATAGCACAGAATCTCACATCAGTCAGACTTGGATTTGAATCCTGGCTCTGCCATTTATTAATGGTCATAATTGTAGCAAGTTACTTAGTCTTTCTTCCCCTCAGTGTTGTTGTATATAAATCGATACTAGAATACCCACCTCATGGGTATTCTTTAATAAGGAAGAGATAATGTACTCATGTGCTTTGCAAAGTGTCTGGTACATAGCCATGATCAGTTAATAAGCTGATGAAGGTGATGATGATGATGCAATTCCTTCCATCTCCCTTGCTAAATTTGTAATCCCCTCTCACTCAGCTATTTTTGAGGAACTTGATTTTCCCCATGTCTCCTCCCCTACCTCGTCATCTCTACAAAATACAAGCAGAGGTCCTTTAGAGTGCAAGGAAAGTAAAACTAAGTCATTTTACACTTCCCAGGTCGTCCAGCAACACTGCTTTATGTTCCTTTTGACTAAGAAGTAACTCTTTGGCAGCCCATAGACTATGCAGCCTCCAGTTAACAAAGTTCCTATATAATTTTAAAAGTTAAGAATCTGACTGAGCAGGGGATGGTGATAAAGGAGGTGTCATCTACAGAAAGATGACCAGAAAGAGATAGAAATAGAAGTCTGTTAGGAAGAATGACAGCATGCAGGAGTTTCAGGGCAGAAGCCACTGTGAGTCATAGTGAGGCAGTCAGCAGGCAGTGTGGGAGTGAAGATCAATGTTGGACCTACGGTGTAGGCACAGGTAGTCAGTGTTGGGTCTCTGTTTCCTGAACACTACGTGTATTAGAGTTCTCCAGAGAAACAGAGCCGATTCCCATAATAGATTCCCTCTTGTAGATCCATAACCAATAGGTTATATATAGATAACCCATATTCAATTCCCTCATATATCTATATACAGCCTATTGGTTATGTTATTATAGCATATAATACAGCATATATAACAGGTTTTAGGTTATATCTGTGTGTAACCCATTGGTTATATATAGGTATATAAAAGGGAATTTAATATGGGAATTGGCTCACATGGTTATGGAGGCCAAGAAGTCCCATGACATGCCATCTGCAAGCTGGAGAACAAGGAAAGCCTGTAGTGTAATTCAGTCTGACTCTAAAGGCCTAAAAACTGGGGGAGCCAATGGCGTACTTAACTCTATGCCCGAATCTGCAGGCCTCAGGACTGGGAGGTGAGGGGGGCAGCAGGTGGTAGAGAAGATGGCTGGGCGAGTGGTATAAATCCTAGAGTCCAAAGGCCCCAGAACCTAGAGCTCTGATATCCAAGAGTGTGTGAAGATGGATGACCTAGCTCTCACTCCAGAAGAAAAATAATTTGCCTTTCCTCCACCTTTCTGTTCTATGCAGGCCATCAGCCAATTGGAGGATGCCCACCCACATTTTCTTTACTCGGGGCATATTTTCTTTATTTGATCTACTGATCCGAATGCTAATCGCTTCTGGAAACGCCCTGACAAACACACCCACAAATAATGTTTTACCAGCTCCCTGGGCATCATCTTTTAACCCAGTCAAGATGATTCATAAAATTAACCATTACACCGTAGAACCTTTTTAAATTTTCTACTATAACAGCTTTGAAAATAATGATAACCTGGCCGGGCGTGGTGGCTCATGCCTGTAATCCCAGCACTTTGGGAGGCTGAGGTGGGTGGATCACCTGAGGTCAGGAGTTCGAGACCAGCCTGGCCAACATGGTGAAACCCCGCCTCTACTAAAAACACAAAAATTAGCTAGGTGGGGTGGCGCATACCTGTAATCCCAGCTACTTGGGAGGCTGAGGCACGAGAATCACTTGAACCAGGGAGGTGGAGGTTGCAGTAAGTGGAGATCACGCCACTGCACTCCAGCCTGGGCAACAGAGTGAGACTCGGTCTCAAAAAAAGAAAGGGGGGGGGGAATAATGATAACCTTAGAACTCATCTAGTTCACTTTGCTACCACTACCAGAATCCCATCTCCAACATTCTGGATCATTCTCCCTTTCTGCTACCACCATCATCCCACAGTCCACCCTTCCTCCTGCCACTATGAGGATCTGCTCACACATTTTCAAATATCTGGTGTTCCCATATACCCTAAAGAATAAAATCCAAACACTTTGCCCAAAATCCAGAGCCCTATCTATAGATATTCCAGCTTAATCCCCCACTATCTCCCTGTCACTTAGTATATTTTAGCCATATAAGGGTAAGCTCATCTTATAGTTTCTTTACTTCATTCCCTTACTTCTCTTCTCCTCCTACAACTAGACACTGTTTTCCCCTTTCAGAATTTTTCAGCATAGTTTAAATTCCTCCTTCACTGTAAAGATTATATTAACCTCTGAGTTGGAATTAATTGCTCATTGGATCTGGGTTACATCAGATTGTGCATGTCGTCCTCTACTTATCTTATTTCTCCTTACAATGAAGTATGTAAGCCAGATGTCAGCTGACTCCATCCAGTCCTGTCCTTCTGGAGATTGATACAAAATCTCCAGAGATTCTGTTCTCCAGATTCCTTCTGGCTATAAACTCCAGCTATCATTAAATTCTGAATCTCCCTCAAATCTCCCTCCTGTTGGTTTCTATTCTTTTCAGCTATATGCCAACCCAACCATGAAACTCAACCCTGTTTCCCCGATTTTCTTCCAAATTTCTCACCAAGGCATGTAAGTGTGTAGCAGATGTTCTTAGATAGAGGCTATGGAGGAGAATTTAGATTGGAGCAATGCAAACATCTTAAAATTCAATAGTGACGCTCCCTGTTTATAAAAGTCCTTCAGCTTCATAACAATAGGCTTTGCGCCCTCTCTCTTGCCCTCTCTTTTCACACTTTCTTTTACCCTCTCCTCTCTTTTCTATTCCCCCTCTCCTTCAAAATTCTACATTTCTGCATGCATAATGGTTGGACCATCTCTTTGTTCTGGTTTCTCCTAAAACATACCATCAATATCACATTTGCTAAATCCCAACCTAGAGGTATTTCTTGAAAAATCCTTACTTTAAAAAGTCTCTTTACAGTTTGTAAAGAGATACCTGATGTGAGTTATTTAAATTGTTTCAATATTAAAATAATCATTTTCTTATCTCAGTTCCTTTGAATATGACTCAATCATTTTCATGAGGCTAAGAACTGCTTTTGGAAGGAACAGCCTCCTGGTCCTCTTTGTGGCTTAGGCTCCAGCACCTGCACAGCACTTAGCAGAAGCAAGTCTTATTTCCATCATCCTTTGGTAGCATTCCATGAATGTTAGATTTTCTTCTCTTGATTGACATTATTCCTAATTCATGATCTGACTTCATCACTTCACAACATCATACGCTCTGCCTCCTATTCACAGGGGAAGTGCCTCACCCTCTTGTAGCTTATGAACGATAGAGCAGAGGGTTAGCAGTCCATTGGCTCCCTGGTGCCTTTTCCAAATTGTCACCCTTCTCCCTCCGCTGTTTCTTCCACCTGGAGGATTCTCTTCCTCTTTCCTGACCTCACGCCTCCACCTGCACCACTTGCCGTCCTGCCTTCACCTTATCCTTCAGAGTTTAGCTCGGATGACACCTCTTCTAGAAAATCTCTGACCCCTCAGCCTGGGTTAGATACACATTATCACTGCTCATATAACAGTTTGTGTCACTTCTGCCACAGCCCTTGTCACAGGGTATTGCAATTGTTATTAATATAGGCTCTTTAAGGTCACACACTATCCTTTCTGTATAAATTTCAAGTGTCCGGCTCCTTATAAATGTTTTCTGAATGTATGAATCACAGCTTTTCTGTAAGTATGATTTTTTTACTTCATGTCATATTTAAAAACCTATTTATATACTTTAATTTGCTTCTGAAAGTAATTGTTTGGGATTGTTTGACAATTCAAACAACCAGAAAGGTTTTGTAAATATATTCAAGATATTCATTCATTCGTTTATTCATTCATTCATTCATTAAGCTCTGAAACATTATATTCAGCACCTATTATGTGCTGGATCAAAGCTGCCTGTCTAGGGTCTCAAGCTGGGCCGATGGACGCATAAGCTAATGATGATAAGGCAGTGTAGTAGGTGCAGAGATGAAAATATGCCCAGGATATTCTAAACCACTGGGCAGGGAGGGTAATCGGTAAAGGAGATTACTTAGGTGTTATGAAGACTGAGCTGAAACTAAATAGCTTAATTGGCATGTACTGGGTGAAAAAGACAGGATGGGGTATTCTGGCAGAGGGGATGCATGAGCAAACATGGAAACACAGAGCGCAGTACACAGTGCAATAGAAGCAGTTAAGGCTTATGGGAATAAATTGGCAGGCATGCATTTTGCAAATATTATTCTATTTAATGCTTATACCAACATCGTGAGTTTGATACTGTCATTCTCATTTCATTGATAAGGAAAATTAGTAGCAGAATAGTTAAGTAATTGGCTCATAGTCACACAGCTAATGAGTGCAAAACTGATTTTAATGCAAATTTGACTTCTAAATTATTTCCTTAATCACTATATGAATGTTGACTTTCTACTTTCACTATGAAACATGAACTATCTCTTTTGACAGATTTAGATATCATACTTTTGATCAAAAGTTGTATGCTTACATTTATCAGGTTAAACTAATACTCATATTTTATATATTTTACATGTCCAATGCCAGTGTCCTGATTTGCATCATTGGCACCACATAGCACTATGGTAACATGTAATATGTAGATGGACTTTCTGTCTCTGTCTTTTTGTTGTTTTCTACTGTCCAAATTTGATAATATCATGAAACATTGTGTACTGTTATATCAGTGATTAAGCATTACATGCCAGTTACACATGGGAAAATCTGAGCTTCTGATTCTAAACCATGCTAAAACTGATTTTGAAATAAAAACAGCATCAAATGTAAGTAACTGATTACTTTCAGAATTGAAAAGAGGAAAGAAGAAAAGTAATTGAATTCAGAAAGTACAGAACAAAAGAGAGACTTCACATCTCTATCTCCTATGCTACCTTAAATCATGCTGAGCACACAGAGATTGAAATTAGGGTGAGTTAGAAACTTTACATGGATTACTTTATTTAAACCTCACAATGGCCATTTTATAGATAATGAAACAGACTCAGAGAACCCATGCTCTCAACCATTATACCACACTGCTCCCATATTTTTGATTTTAGGTATCCAAGAACTATTTCAATTAGCTTTTTGAGTTTTTTAAAGATCAACTCTTTGAACATTTTTTTTTCTTCATTTTTCTCTGCAATTATTGGTTATCTTATTGAGTTCAAACAGTTTTCCAGGGAGTCTGGCATATTATTCCTTGAGATAACTGAAATAACCAGGTATATTTGACATATAATTCAATCTGACACTAGCCCTTCATGAATAGCAAAAGATACTTATAAAATTAATAACAATTATAATTTGTACTACACTGTATGGAAATTGTTTAGCCTTTAATGTAGCACAGGACAGTTCCTGGCCCAGAGTGGATATTAAATGTTGTATTTGTTGAATAAATGTCAAAAAACTGATAAATAATAGAACTATGTCATAGGCAAACATGTCTTTTGGGAAAAAATAGTCAACTTTTAGATATCCTTTACATGTAACTTATCCTTTAGTCTGTCAGTTGTATACACACACACACACACACACATGAAATAGGTATAAAGGAGATAGATAGATAGATAGATAGATAGATTTCAGGTTTATACTGAATGAGATACATATATATACATATATATCTGATACTGAGTGATATATTCTGATATAAGCCTGAAATATTTTCATCTTTCACATATTACAATTTGGATATCCAAGTAATTACTTGTCTTTCTGTTATTGTTTCCAATTAGATAAGAGAGTGTGATTGAGAAAATAGAGTTGATCCATTACAGTACTATAGACTAGTGCTATTAGGCAACTTGCTACCATTCTCATAAAAATTATGCAATTTAAACTGGAAGATGCAAGTGCTTGCTTCTATTACAAACAAGAACCCTTTTCTACTTCATAATATGCTCAATTACCTTTAGATTGATCCATGAATAAATTATAATCCAAATAGACTTCTTTACCTTAAAGCTTTGCTGGCTTAAGGTATCATTGTTGATTCATTATGTTGTCACTTTTCTATCGGCAATGTAATGCTTTTTGTATCTGGATAGAGACAGTTTTAGTGTAAGATACTGTTATCTTTAAATGAGTAGGATTTAGCCTTTCTGGTGAGAACAAATTCATCAATGATGAATCCCTGGAGAAACTATTGAAACAAAAATCACACCATTTCTGAGCTTTGTTCAGTTCATCAGTTACAAAGCAGCTTTTGATAGTCCTAAAGAACTTTTTCCTTTGTTTAAGAAATATAGCATGACGCTCAAAACCTCTCACTTTGAGTTACCGCAGGCTACAACTTTTCTGTAAGAAAATAATGAATGAAGAGGAAAAGCTCCTGCTGCTGGCACTGTCAGGTCCTGCTGCTTCTCCTCCTGCAATAGGAAATCAATTAACTATATGTTCAGGCAGAGATTTGAACTAAATGCTTTATTAATCATCACTGATTGCACACACACACACAGTGGCCAACTATGCATTCATCTTCACTCTTTGTTAGCTTTGTTTTGCTTGCTTGCTTTTTCCTTTTTTTTTTTTTTTTTTGCAAAATCAGAACAGAAACGTATGTGTAAATGTAGTATGTGTAAAGGTGATCGGGTGTTCCTTTGGTGCAGGAGGGAATTGATGTTTTCTGTTTTCAGAAAACTTAACTTTTAAAATGTTCAGTACTCAAATATCCTTAGGACCACTTTAATATATACAACATATTTTTAAAGCACTTAAATTTTCAAACTAAGAAGGAAAGCAAAACGTCTATGGCAGCCTTGAAGTTTTGGAAGCTGGTACTATGCCTTAGTCTCTGAGAGCTCCACGTAGCAGTGAGGAATTAAACAAAAATGAACCCAATTTGATTTGGAGATGCTTGGTGGAAGGTTGAAGGAGCAGTCACTGATATTTGGTATTTTTTTTGCTTTCAATTAAAAAAAATTGGCAAGTTTTCCTTTTAGTCCATTAATTCTTCTAACCAATGCACAAAGAAAATCCTGTAGGAATCTTTATGTTAAATTGAGATTCTCTCTTTAGGACTAATTATAAAACCAATTAGCACATTAGAAACTTAGCATGTTAGCCAGGGGAAGGCTGTGTAACATAATTTATGTATGGCAAATGTGGTCAATCATTGCAAAAAATGACAGAAAGTGTCAGGCTGTTGGATATTTACACAGGCTGTATTATATTCAGCATCAAAAGATTTTCAAATATTTATTGTTGTTATTACCATTGTTGAAACAATTTGAAATCATTATGGTTTAAATCTAACTACATTCATTGTCTTCATTTGGTTAAAGAATAATCTAAATGAAAAAAAATGCTATCCCCTGATGTACGCTTATAGGAAGATAGATTTAAAAGTTCCAAGAATGATTTATTTTGAATGGCCTTTACAAAACTCTTAGGTGACATTAGACGATGTTGAGTAAGGTAAAGCTCAAACAGAGAACCATGTAAACCCCAACAGGGAAAATAATGGTTCTGATTTTCATGGAACCTGCTAACATGAGGCATCTGCTAGAACCAGAGGTCATATGTTTCAACAGTTAACCATTCTTGATGGTCTTTGAGTATATTAGATTAGGATTGAGATGGCCTTGAGGTATAAGAGAAACTCGCAGGGGGTGACATTCTGAAGATTTATATCATGTGGACATGGGCTCACCACCTTATGTGGCGTTTTCTAGACCCCAAAGGCATTTCTTTGGCACCAAGTGTAATCCCTAACACCTCATATGCCCCAAGAAAAAGCCATTTCATAAAAGGACATTTCAAAAAAGCATTGTCTTTTCTATATTAAGGATGCTTATATATGTGATAAGGAGGACTTGTTTTATACTCTTATTTATTTTATGCTTTTAGCAAGTCAGTATCACTTGTTTTATAGCAAAATAGATACAAAATACTATCTCCCTCCATATCATTTCATATTACTGCAACCATTAAATATTACAATTTAGGAAAGCATTAAGGTATAGAGATGAAGTACTCAGTTCTAGTCTAATTGTATATAAATTAATTTGGCATTCATAACATTGTTTCCATTTACTTGACGTGTTGACATCATTATAATGAATTGATAATGGAAGTAATAATCTTAGATATTTCCACATAAATATGTTCATCACTAATATAAATTACAATTGCAGTTTGCACTTCGGCTTAATTGGAACATGGTTTAAGTTTAGCTTACCTACTCTACTGAGGTCTCTAGAGGACCAGATAACTCATTTTCCTCGGGCGTTATGCAAGATGAAATGTGGAGGCCAGTGTTTTGAAACAAGTGTGATTTTTCACCAAAATACTTGCTAGGTCAGAGATCAGGATGACCTTGGAGTGCTGTAGTTTTCCAAACCTCCATCAGCTAGATAAATGGGCTTTATTCTGTAGGAGAGAGAGTATATTTTTGCAGTCTTATGAAAAAGACCTAGCAATTCCAGGTTACAGGCCGACACAAAACATTTGGAATTCAGTGATGTCTATCACCAGCAGTATGTGTCAGTAAAAGTGAAGATCAAAGGTTCTAGAAGAGGGGAAGGACAAAGTGAAGAGAAAATAATTGTGGGATAATGAATGGTATGAGGGCATTTTCGTGTTAACTTGAAACCACTTAGCATTTTTCCATGACGCCCAGGTATCTTTCTAAATGAACTTTGTAAAGTACAATTGAATAACCTTGAAATTTAAAGCTCCGTGATGTGATTTTGAATACTGATGGAGTTTGTTTAAGCACTGTAATATTTCCTCTCCTTTTCATTTTTGTTTTTGCCTCCATGCAAAATAAAATTTATTTTCTGTACAGACAAATCAATATTTTTACCATTTTGTTTTTCAGCTATTCCAGTAAATTGCAATCAACATTAGTTACAATCTTTAAAGAGATGTAATAAGAATTTGAACACAATAAAATAGAGATCCAGATGAGAACTTTGGCAAAGTACCTTTGCTATTGACAAAAGCATTTGTCAGGGACTACAACTGTGTCTATATCATGCTAAAAATCTGATGAAGGGGAAAAAAGCATCAATAGATTTCACCTTCTGTCTATGTAAACCAAACAAATGGTTTAACTAATAGCTATTGTTTTAAGTGAATGGGTTTGGTTTGCCATTGTGAACTTTTTTCCATTTAGAAATGCATTTTAATTAACATTTGTATATGTAATACACACATATTTGGTAAAAGTATTGTACTGTTGTGTTCTTTTTAATAATTAATGGAACCTGATACCTAGAAGACTAGTGGTCCAAAACAATAAGTGAAGACCTAGTTACAGTATACATGAAACAATCCCTAGACACACATTTGTTTGTTGATAATATTTATATGTTTATATCTTCCCATTTTTCTCTTCTGTGAACTAACATGCTTTCTTATGTATGTGTTTTCCTTTTAGAAACTGCCAAGTTTTGGACCTTATCTTGAACAGCGCAAGAAAATCATAGCAGAAAACAAGATTAGACTGAAAGAACAAAATGTAGCTTTTTCACCACTTAAGAGAAACTGTTTTATCCCCAAATGGCCTGTTCCTACCATCAAGGTAAAAATTATGCCAACTATATAAGTATGCCTACTTTACTATACAAATATAGCTAAAATGTTTATTTACTGCTTAAATGTATCACTAATTTGGCTTTAGAAATACAATGAAACTTTTTAAAAAAAATCTGTCCATGGTGAAAACTGCATTTAAATTATAAAATAATCCTTTTTATTTGCATATTTTATACTCTCTAGAACACTGTCAAGCATGCCTTTCTTGGAAATTTTTATATACATTAAATATGTCAGGAGATATTAAGATGAAATTCCTTTTCTTATGGTCATTTAAAAATTATTTTAATCCATAATTAACTCCAACAGATCTTATGTTAGTCATGCATGTAGCACAACTCAATTATCAATAAGCACATCAGTATCAGTGTGATCCCTTGAAAGTTTTGGAAAAACTTTCCAGGCCTCTGGAAAGCCTGGACATTTATTTGGTTCTCAGGAGATTATTTTCTGGTAATAACAAAAATTATAATTAAGATGGGATTATGAGTATATTTTATCTTTCTTGATTTTTTTCCTTAAACTTTTCATTTTGACAGAAATGTAGATTCACATGTAGTTGTAAGAAATAATACAGAGAGGTCTTGTGTACCCTTTACCCAGTTTCACCTATGGTAACATGTTACAAAACTGTAGTATGATATCACAACCAGCATATTGACACAGACACAATTTACCAATCCTATTCAAGTTTTTCCAGTTTTACTTCTATGTGTGTGTTGTATATAGTTCTGTACAATTTTGTCATGTATGTAGGTTCATGTATCCACCACCACAGTCAAGATACAAAACAGTCGCATCACCACCAGGATGCCTCAGGTAGCCCTTTTGTAACCACACCTTCTTTTTTTCTGCCCCCCTTCAACACAGTATTGTTTCCAGGCAGTCATAATGAGAAAAAAAGGAGGTGTTATTGGATGGCATTCTCTCTGAAATCATCATCACTAAAATGTACTTTGCAGTTACTGAAATTCATTCTTTTGTATTTGATGACACTCTACTCCTACATTGCCATTTTCTGTTTGAAACATCAGCTGAAGAGCTTGCTTTTATGTGCTCTCGAGTAGACCTCACTGAAATTCATCTTTAGCAGACAACTGGAGATTGGAACCCTTAAAAATTCCCTCTACCTATGAAGAAAAAAAAATGTGTCTCATGCTAAATGTGGAGTTTAGACTTAGTGTTCCAAGCAATACAGAGTTCTGCAAGAGCAAAGGGAGTGGCTGACCACAAAGCATACCAACACTTCAATGCCATCATTCTAAATAAAATCAACATTTGGGACTTTTAACAGCATAAAAACCCCAAATCATCTCTTGAGTTCATGTTAAATTATTTTTGTGCTACTAAAAGTATGAACTGAACAAACTAAACACTGATGGAATGCGAAGGCCAGAACCTACAACCCTTCATGAGCCTTTTCCCCCATCTGTGGCTATGACTACTATATGATTTGGAGATATGGTGTGTCCGGAGTTGGTTCCTGCCCCTGGGTTCATGGTCTGGCTGACCTAGAGAATGAAGCTGCGGACCTTCCTGATGAGTGTTATAGCTCTTAAAGCTGGCACAGACCCAAAGAGTGAGCAACAGCAAGATTTATTCTGAAGAGCAAAAGAACAAAGCTTCCACAGCCCGGAAAGGGACCCGACCAGGTTGCCACAGCTGGCTGGAGTGGCCAGCTTTTATTCCCTTATTGTCCCCTGCTGTGTTCTGTTTTTGTCCTATCAGAGTGCTGGTTTTTCAGTCCTCCCTACGATTGGCTACTTTTAAGATCCTGCTGATTGGTGCGTTTTACAGAGCACAGATTGGTGCATTTTACATAGCCCTGATTGGTACGTTTTTACAGAGTGCTGATTGGTGCATTTTACAATCCTAGCTACAGAATGCTGATTGGTGCATTTTACAATCCTCTTGTAAGAAAATTCTCCAAGTCCCCACTCAACCGAGGAAGTCCAGTTGACTTCACCTCTCAACAGGAATTCTCCCAGCTTTCTCTTCTTAATCAATTTGAATTAAATGTATGATCTCCATCTCTAGGCATCTTTTCCTTAGGTGTAAAAATTTCTGAAGGAAGATATTATTTATATTTGAAATAAAAGAAGTGCAAGATGATTATGAAAGCATTTTGACCTTTTCTAGCCCTCAAATCTTGCAGGGATTATATTTTAAATACCGATAACCTAGACAAAAAACAAAACAGAACAAACAAAAAATCTACTGTGGTTGAATGAAAGCTTGTAGATCATTAATCAAACAAAACCAAACTCAGAATTAAATAAACCAAAGAAATGTGAAGTCTTGGATGTAGATAAAGATTTCAGAAGTATCGAAGAGAGATAAGCCATCTTATTAAAAATAGTGCAAGCTTATGTTCCTCTCCTAAGGTTTCTTACTTTAGAGGTTATCCAGAATGGAATGTCCTTGGTGTTACATGTTACACAAGCCTCAAGACATTGTAGATACCATCTTACCAGCATCGTAGACCTTATCAGTGTCAACATCTTAATGGGCAGCTGTGGTAGATTTTCTCAATGTCTAGTGAATTTTCCACTACCTTGGCCTTCTCCCCAGAATGTCCACACTCATTCCACCTGTTGTCATTTCTAGGCAGATACTGTGCCCTGTCAAAAAACAAAATAGTGAGTGATAGTGGTGAGGTTTTGGGGGAAGGGAGCATTTTCAGTTTTTATAAATGCAGATATCTCTTTGGAAAATTAGAAATTAAATTTGTTATAACAAATAACTGTATTATAAATATAAAACTGTGTATATATATTTATATTTATATTTTATTGTAAAACTGTGTGTGTATATGTGTATATATATATACACAATGCACACACATATGTATACACATATACACACACATACAAAAGTTTTAATTTGTGTAATCATCTCTAGCAAAGGCTGATTTTGTGATTTTTGCCCTTTCTTTATTTGCTTAGGTTAGCCTTTTCTACCTTGATAAGATTATATCAATGTTTACCCCATCTAGTTGTTTTAGGATTTTAATGTTTGTATTTTACTTGAATTTCTCTAAAATTGTTTTGCTCTAAAGTATCAGGTACAGTTATAACTTTAGTTTTTTTCCAAATAGAGAGTTGTTCCAATACCTCAATATCTGCATTTTAAAGGGATCCCTTTCATCTCTCAAATTATGATTCAGTGATAAAAATGTACCATAACTTGCATCATTTACTTTATGTTCAAATTGTCAACCTCTCAAAATGTTCTAAAACTTTTCAAGGGCAAATAAAAAATGAATTATATAAGGTTCCAATAAAGATGGTCAATCTCTAGAAAAAAGTTTTATGCCATAAGTAATTATTTGTCCAATAATAAACAATTTTTAAATATTTATAAATGGAAACTTCTAATTAAATTCAAAATTCTGGGTTCTTAACTCCTTATTTAATTAATACCAAAACCTAAGATACCCCTTTTACACTTCTACAAAGCAAAATTCTTTCTTGTCCTGCAGCGTTGATCCTTTACTTTGAAATATGTTTAATATGATTCCTTTTTCCTTCTGTTATTAACCTCATGGAAAAGGTAGGGGAAGGTGGGCCTTGAGAAAATCACTGAGTTCAGAGAGCAGCGTGTAGCCTCATATGATGGAAACTGAGGAACAGATTGGGGAAAGTAGAAAAGGATTGAAAGAACATGATGTTAGTGTCTGTATTCACCTCTCTGCTTCCTTCTCTCTGTAGAATCTTTCTCTATGATAAATCTAAACTTTTCCTACACAATGACTCAACTCTTCTCCATCCCAGACATATTTTCTGTGCTTCAGACTTGCGTCACTGTATCTTGGGGTCACCTCCACCTGCATCGTCTGAACAAGGAACCCGGTAGCCATCATACTTAGAACTAAACTGATTCCCGTTCCTTCCAAGCCTGCTCTTCCTCCTGAGTCCTCTGTCTCAATGAACCCCATCTTACCTAACTCAAAAAGCTGCAGTTCAGCCTGGATGTCATCTTATTACTCATCCTATTCACAAGCTAGTCAGCAATGACTATTGTTCTTATCTCTTACATCTCCCTCCTCTTACATTCTTTACATACTGCTGAGGCCTCAGTGTGTTGCTTACGTATTCTTTCCTGGAACTCTAAAACATTCTATTAACTGTCCTGCTTTCTTTTGTCCTCCTTATCTAATCCATTCCCCAACTATTATGCAGGACTCTTCTAAAAATGCAGGTCTGTTTGTTTTAGCCCTTGCTTAAAATTCTCCCATCATAACCATAGTCCTAAGGTAAGCTCCTTAGCATAACCTTCAGACCAAACACATTTTAGCTTTTCCTGGCCCAAGAAGCAACTTCAATGGAATGATGAAAAGTAGAATCCAGGAGGTGATAATTTGAGGAATGAATGAAGACTGAGGAAGTAACAACAAAGTGTGCAGAATACACTTTCAGTAACTTGAGAAAGGTCAGTAAGAAAGGGATAAGAAGAGGAATGGAATAGAGGAAAAGACTGTTTTGTTTATATGAGAATGATCCAGGCTTGCATATGCTTTCATATGTTTGGAAGAGAATAGCTGAAGCTGCCAGAAAGGGCATGATTAAGGAAACTACATCTTTGGCAAGCAGAGAGGGAAAGGAGTCTAAACAATATATTAAGATATCTTACATAAGAGGAGAGACGTGTCATAAAGCTGAATTTGGACTTCCCAGTGTCATTTTAGCAAGCAGACATATTTAAAGAAAGTGACCATAAAAATGTCTTCAGAAACTATTGCCCTCATTGAAATACAAAGCAAAGTTTGTAAAATTTTAGCAGATTATATTTATGGTGAAAGAATTTCCTGAATTAGGCATGGGACTACTCTGTCACACTGCCTAGGTTCAAACTATGGCATTGCCATTTCATAGCTGTGTGAACTTGCCTCAGCTAACTAATCTGTGAAATGGAAATAATAAAAGTATCTGCCTCATAGAGTTATAAATTAGATGATGTATGAAGTGCTTTTAGCATGGTACCTGCACCAAATATGTCCTAAATAAATGTTACTATTAGCTATAATATTTGAAATGAACAGGTTGAAAGAAATCCACGTTAAGATGACTATTCATTTCCATTTTGTCCAATAAAATGAACTGAAGAATGAAAATAGAAATACATAAAGCTCTGGAGGCCAACAAAGTCGGAAGTTTTGAAGAAGCCTATATATTTTTTAGGAAATCTTTATTGCATACCTGCCATGAGATAAGCAATGCACCAGCAATTGAGCATCTGCAGGGCAATAAATAAAACATACACAGCTTCTGTCCTCATAAAACATACAGAATATAGAGAGACAGATATTAAAGAATCACACTAACCAGACAAAATTATTTTTTCATATGAGCTACATAGAAAAGATACAAGATATATAGAATCTGTTTCATAGTGAGACCTAATTTAGATTGAAGGGGCCAATGAAAGCCTCCTTGAGGAAGTGACATTTAAGGAGCCCTACAGACTAGGTAGAGATTAGAAGGAAATGGGGAACTGAGAATATTTCAGATATGCCATAATGGGGTCCTGGATTTGGTAATTGGCCATGGTAATGGAAACAGAGATGAAATTAATAAAGTCTTGTTAATTCTTCCTCCAAGAGTCAGTGATTCTCATTATATTAGGCATAGGTATAGTAAACAGCTGATAATAAGAGGACTAAGATGTCCAGCTTTTTTATGGTTCCACTGAGATAAGAAAAATAAAAGATAATGAGTTAGGGTTTGATGTTAGTGTTTTAGGTTGAGGGGGTTTTGGGGTGTAGCATGAAAAACTTAGATTTGAGTGTATTGAAGTTGATAAACTCAAAGGAATTATGGGCCTATACTGGAGGATATAAAGGAGAAAGAACTGACATTTCCAACGCCCACTGTGTTCCAGACCCAAGATAGAAACTGCACATGTATTTTCTTATTTCTTACTTAACCTAATACTCTGTGAAGGAGTAGGGAGTTCTGGAGGAACAAATCTGAAGAAGGGATCAAAGAAAGAGAAGGATAACCAAAATAAAATGATAGTGTGGAAGAAATCCAAAAAGGAAGTCTTAAGAATAGGAAAGTGATCCACGAGATCAGAAAGCACCGATTGTTTTACCAATACTTTGTGTTGTTTCATTTTGTCTCACATATGCAGTCAATGAAATTCCACCTCTAGTTGGCAACAGTTGTCAGATTCATCCATGTATGTTTCTTTGTTTATCCAATAATCTTTAATGTGCAACCACTATGTTCCAGTACTATAACAGTCACTGGCACAATCCAGTAGTGAAAATCCCAGCTCTCATGCAGCTCACAATTTAGTAGGGAGAAACAGACAATGACAAATAAACAAATGAATACATAATATGTCAGATGGTGACAAGTGTAATGGAGAAAATAGAACAAGCTTAGGAGAATATAAATTACTGGAGAGACTGGCCAGGGAACACCTGCCTATTTAATGGCATATGGGCAAACACCTAAAAAAGTGAGGGAATGAATGATGTGGGTATCTAGGGGGAAAACATTCCATTCAGAATGAACAGAAAGTGCAAAGACCCTGAAATAGCAAAGTCCTTGGCAGGAAACCAGTAAGGCTTTTAGAAAGGAAGACTGATATGATCTGGCTTATTTTTGCAAAGGATCTTTCTGGCTGCAGTGTTGATACAGTATGCTAGAGGGACAAGGGCAGAAACAAGCAGACCAGTTAGAAGCTATTGTAACAATCCAGGCAAGGGACTGACAGGAGGGAAAATATATACTGGATAATGTCAGAAGGCCTCAACTCCGTTGTTTTAAATGAAAAGATGTGTGTGAACGTATTATACACAGCACAGCTCTATTCAAATGCTAGGAGCCACAGTTACTGTCATTTTTATACAAGTCCTTGCCCTTTTGCCCATTATTTCAGACCCCATCTGGATGATGTGGCTGTGTGGTTTTTCAGTTCATGTTGATATTAACGGCCACATTCCCTTTAGGAGTCGTTTTCTCTCTGCACATGCATCAGACATTGCTTCTTGTCTTTTTATTGTGGTTGTTGTTGCTGTTTTTTAGCACACACCCAGGCACGCCATGTAATTGCTGCTACACGATTACTTCAGTGTTTTCCCTAGAGTGTTTCTTCTTTCTTGACATACAATTTTTCCTACTTCCCTTTTTCCTGGAGGACCTGGGTTATCTGTTTTCATGCTTTATATTTTCTCTGTCCACCCATCTGTTTATTTTAGCTTGTTTCTTCCCTCCTCTCTACTAGCCTCTTTGTAGATTCCTCTGTTCGATAGTTTAAACTCCATGACACTGCTTTGTTTATCCTCTCAGCTTCCGCAGTACATTATTCCCCATCTGCTGTAGAAAGAACCCCAGTGTCCCACAAAATTAACTAAGCCCCTCTTGTCTGAACAAGTTTTTTAGTCATGCATTCAAGTTTCTAATCTACCCCATCTTCCCTGGTTAGGAATGCAACAATAATATTTCTAAGCAAGCTATGCTCAGTAGATCTCATCTTTTGTTCTTTTTTCTTTTCAAATGCCTGCTATGACTTAATGTTCTGTTTCTTCAGAGGTAGGCAGTTTCAGTATCAGTCCATTGCAAGTGTGTGTTTAGTATTTGCTGTGTGACCAGCAGTGTGCTAAGGACTGCAGGAGATTCAAAAAACAGACTGCATGGTCCAAGGCTCAGGGATGTTTGCAATCTCGATGGAGATGTAGTGCTAACATATATTTATTATGCACTTGCTGCAATCCAGAAATTGTGCTAGAAACTAGGAATACAACGTGAATTTTAAAAAGAAAGACGTCTATCCTTATGGAGCTCATAGTTTAGCAAGGGAGAAAGACACATGTTAAAAATTATTTACAGTTCAATCAAATATGTACAAAATGCTCTGGGAAAACAGAGGAGTGAAAGGGATTAGTTCTGCCTCGGGTAATTGTGGAAAGCTTCACAGAGATGGTGATATTTAAAGTGGAGTTTAATAAATTAGTGTTAATTAAGCAGAGAATTAATAATAAAAGCTAATATTTATTGAGTACTTATGAGGTTTCAAGCATTGCTACGTGCTTGCGAATTAGCTCATTTAATCCTCACAATAACCCTCTACTATTATGGAGTAAGCAATTGATAAACAGAGAGGTTAAATAACTTTCCTAAGGTCACACAGCTAGGAAGATATCAAAGCCAAGATTTGATTCCAAAGGGTAGCTGTAAAACGTGGCCCTTAAGCACTGTCCTCTGCTGTCTCTCATGAAAAATAGAAATAAAAAAGAAAAGGAAGGTGGCATTTCAAGCAAATCAGTATGTTTGCAAAGCACAGTATTCAAACATACTTGTAATAACTGACAGCCATGGGACCTTAAATCCAATACACAATCCTTGGATCAAGCAGATAGTGACATCAAAATGGTAAACTCATTCTTTTGTTCAATTGGAATTCATAGAAAGCACAGAACTGAGAAGCAATAATGAGGAAAATACCTGGGTTTTATAAATCAGTATTAGTAACATAATATAAAAAGCAATGGAGTCAACTGATTAAACTGCTATGAATTTCATCTGAACATCAAGCGTGGTTATGCCCAGTGTTATCCAGGAACTAGAGGGTCCTTGAGAACCAGAAATCTTTGCTAGACAATGTACATCCTGATTCCCCTAGCCCCTTGAAAGAAAAAAGGAAAAAAAAAATGGCCTCAGAGGCCCTCTGTCCTACCCCTGGGAATGATCTGGGACCCCAGGGACAGCCTGGTATCTGCATGATTTCCTTTTTATCAACACCACATCTTCATTTCCAATTCATAATGGCATAGCATTTACCATGCATATTGCCATATTATGAAGCTACCAATTCCATAAAGGAAACAGAAAGAAAAAGATTCTGAGGAAGAAGAGGGTATCAAAAGTACTGGAAGGCTGATGGGGAAGAATGAGATAAAAGAAGAAAAAGAAACCTGGCCTCCTGCAATAAGTATAAAAATTTCCTTCTAAAAGATGAAGAAGGATCTTCTGAAGAAGCTCCTGACATATTCTACAGGTTCACCTGTGCTAGAGAAAAGAAAACACACAATGCCTCCTACAGGAGGCAGTTTCGTTTCCTCGCCGAGAGAACTGAAGTGACAGTGTGCACATTTGGCCCAGTTAAATGAGAAACGTGCTTTATTCCCAGGCAGCATATAACAGAGACTTGAGAGTCTGCCAAGACTTATAAAGCCCCTGAATGCTTTCCACTTCTGTTGATATATATGAGAATGAATTCTCATTCTCTTTATGAAGCCAGGAATGTATCTCTAACGTCTTTGAATTTCTGGGTAGGAAAATGAATGGTTTAGGGGCACTAGTGATGTTTTCATGTCTTCTTCCTGCTGCTTCTAGTAAGAGATGGACTGCATCTCATAAGACTGGCAAGACAGTGTTGGCAGGACACCAGTCAGCCTGATCGAGTGCTTTATTATTTCAATTGAATTGTGAAAGGAAGGAGAAGAGTACTCAGATAAAACTGTAAGACCGTATTAGATACCATGGAGCATAAACAGGAGGGAACAGAAAGAAAAATAGTGGAGGACTTGCCCAGCAATTACCAGAGAAATGGGCAGGGAACAGCGTTAATATTCTCAATTGTCCCCTGTACCAACAAATAGCAGATGAAAATTATCCAACTGAACTTTAAAAACTGAAGAGAATTTGGTAAAATAATCCCTTAAGTCTTATGGGGATTTGTAGAAATGTGATTCCTGACCAGATTATGGCATGGAAAGGTGTATTTGTTTGGAATAAATAGGTCTGATGGAAGGATTGGGGGAGAAGCAGTATCTATCAAAAAAGTATACACACACATGGAAATTCACAAACCTGAGGGTGGAGTATGGAGGAAGCAGCTGCAGGAGAGTGAAATGAAAGAAAAACAGAAATGTTACCCTGGGACTGCATCAGAGCCCTTGTAACCAGATGGTTAATAGGGACAGGCAAGACAGAGGAGCGATGAAAGCCTTTGCAAACTTCAGATGGAAATCCCACTCCACTAAAGGCAAAACATTGGAAAAATTATTGAATTGCCTTGTTGGAAATTTAATCTCACAACAGAGAGAAGCAATGAGGGGACTTGCTGCTTTGGCTTATTTCTGGCTAAAAATGTCTGTTTGAGGAAAATGGCAGCTAAAGTAATCTTCAAGGAAAGTAACCATTCCACGTTAACTTAGAGTTTATTAGGCCAATGAAAGGAAGTCTGAGCTTAGAAATGCAAGTATCCCACCTTTAGTAAACCTAATTTCAGGAAGTTCAGAGAAAACAATAGGTATTATCTTATAGTCAGCAACTCTAACCTGAAGATGGATCAGGAAAAAATGAGAAGCTGACAAGTACAAATTTGATGACATAATCACTACGTTTTCTAAGAAGTGAAAAAAAGGTTATGCATTTAGATAACTCAGTGTTTGGTGCTCATATGAGAAAAGACAGATCACATTACCAATGATGAAAATAAAAGGGTGGCATCAGGATTTAAGGATGGGTCAGAAGTGCTAAAGCCTCAAATGATCTGAGTTTGGAGAAAATATTAGGAAAAACAGAAATATATTTTGTCTATTAATACTCAGTAGTTAGAGCAGGTGGTACACTGTTAAATTATAATTAGAGAGAACTGTTTCACTCCTATTATCTTTCTAGAATCTCGTAAAGAATGTTATCAGAACTGAAAAGAGTAAATACATTTGAGAGTTAAAACCTAAGATACCTAAGGATATTGTAAAAACACACTTACCTTCATTAAATGAATTTAAATCCAAAGTGTCTTGCAAGACATTACTACTTTAAAGCCTGAGCTCATCCCAGATAGAAAAAATACAGTGATCAGGGCCACAGATACGTACTGAACCAACTTTGCTCCCAGCCAATCCTTACCCATCTGACTCTCTCACAAATAATCTCCCTCTCACCCAACCCTCTCTCACTACTTTAGTTCCAGGAGTCTCACTTGCTTCTCTTCCATCTCTTGATTTACTTGCTTCTCTCACCCTCACTGGCCAATCTACTACTTCATTTTCTGGATCATGTCTCTGCCTTTCTGGATCTTTGTCTCTGCCCTCTGTTATCAGCATATTCAAGCTGAGTCCTTAGTTATTAGAGTTCTACCAAATGTAAATTCAAGATGTCTTTTTCTTACTGTACAGTACCTGTCTCTGCCTTCTGCTCAGAGAGCATATATAGAATATCCAGAATGAAGTGCCTGCTATATTTTAATTGCTTTTGTAAGAGATCACTGTACTACACTGATGAAAAATAAATGTTGCTCCAGGTTCTTTACCAAAGAAAAAGGTGGATGCGGTAGGGGTAGTAGGGAAAAGATGGAAACAAATCAGAAAGATTGAGATTTAACCACAAAGGAATCCTACAAAGGTCATTCAGCTTTTGATTTGGGATCATTAGTAAAGGAAGAAGTTAAAAATCAGCATAAATTCAGTAAGAGCAAACTAAATTATCTCATTTTTCTCTTTTGAAAGATTTATTAGGCAAGAAGTGAATACACCATAAAAAGATATGACATTGGTAATGGTACGGATAAGGAAATAGTTAAATGATTAAATAGCTACATCCAAATAATTTAAATATTGAATGTTTTCAATATTTAGAAGTCATAGTGACTGCCCACAGCATGCTGTCCTGGGTCCTGGTTTTCGAAGGACACTTATTTGCAGAAATTGTGCAAAGTGCAGACGGTCCTGACTTACCATGGTTTTTCTTTTTTTTTTTTTTTTGACTTTACAATGGTTCATCTTATGAACTTACAATGGTTCATCTTATGTTTTGTTTTGTTTTGTTTTGTTTTTACTTTACGGTAGTGTGACTTACAATGGTTCATCTTATGACTTTTTTTACTTTAAGATAGGGCAAGAGCCATAGGCATGCAATAGAAAGTGATATGATACATGCTAATCAAATTTGAAGACTTGAAGCTAGAAAGAACAGCTGACATGCCAGATAATCACAATTTGAAAATAATTCCATCAGCTATTAAAAATAGGCCAAAACTAATAAATTAATATTGGTCATAATAAATTCAGAATGAAACATCAGGGATGGAATCAGGGCTGTCTAATTCCTCACTCTTTGGCCTTAAATTTTATATCAAACAGAAACATTGACTAGTCTATTTAAAAAAAAAAAAATTGGCTGGGTGCTGTGGCTCATGCCTGTAATCCCAGCACTTTGGGAGGCCAAGGCGGGTGGATACAAGGTCAGGAGTTTGAGACCAGCCTGGCCAATATGGTGAAACCCGGCTCTACTAAAAATAAAAATTAGCCGGGTGTGGTGGCCTGCACCTGTAGCCCCAGCTACTTGGGAGGCTGAGGGAGGAGAATCGCTTGAACTCAGCAGGTGGAGCTTGCAGTGAGCCGAGATCACGCCACTGCACTCCAGTCTGGGCAACAGAGCGAGACTCCGTCTCAAAAAAAACAAAACAACAACAACTTTTAATTATCTCAAACAAGTAATAAATTGATAATAATGTGATCTTGGAATTCTGTAGTACTTTGCAACGTCAGTTCCTTGAACACCTACATTAAAATTAAATGTTATCATCTATAATTTAAAAGATTTAACATTGCTTTCTCCACATACATATCTACATATAAACATTTCCTCATACATACTGCTGAACCTTTGTACATCCAAATGGATGTAATCATGAATTGGAATAATGAATATGGGTTCCCTGATCTCCACAAATGTGTGTCCAAGAGGGACTGGAGACTAGCCATATGTGATTTACTGATTTTATGCATGTTTCAGCCAACTCCAGATTCCAAGATGTCTACTCAAGGGTATTCATAAGCTGGTAGTACTACCTGGAGGCTTTGGGATTAAAACAAATGTCCACATTCTTAGCCACATGGAATAATTTTTTTTTGCTACTCTTTCCCAAAATGATTTAAAATAGTTGTCACTGTTTTGTGCTCTTCCAGATGAAGAAATAAATATAATTTTTTTTTTTTTTTTTTTTGAGGCGGAGTCTCGCTCTGTCGCCCGGACTGGAGTGCAGTGGCCAGATCTCAGCTCACTGCAAGCTCCACCTCCCGGGTTTACGCCATTCTCCTGCCTCAGCCTCCCGAGTAGCTGGGACTACAGGCGCCCGCCACCTCGCCCGGCTAGTTTTTGTATTTTTAGTAGAGACGGGGTTTCACCGTGTTAACCAGGATGGTCTCGATCTCCTGACCTCGTGATCCGCCCGTCTCGGCCTCCCAAAGTGCTGGGATTACAGGCTTGAGCCACCGCGCCCGGCCATAAATATAATTTTCTTAAAAAATTGCAATTAATAAGGGATGAATTGTTAACACCATGTGCTCATAACTTCTAGAGGCTCCACAATGGTTTGACATTAAACAATGATGTTTTAATAAATGACAAAAGCAAATCTCCAATATAGAGGAAAAGGCATATTTAATGTACACAGAATGTGGACTTGCTCCACATAAAATTTCTAAAGTGTATACAGTGTTTCTTTTGAAGAAGGCTTATACACTTGTTGACTGCCTCGGGAGTTTCTTGTATAATCATCTTTTGAATATTTATTGATGATTTTAGTCATCATGATCTGATTCAGTGAAACAACTCTTTAGGTTGATTTATTTACTAGGCTTAAAAAATTATTTTCGATCACTTATAAATGGCCTTTTACAGCCAGACAGTGACCTCTTGAATTTATTATTTTAAAATAGTACTGGAAAATATTACACATATCCAGATACTTTGACTATGATTATTTTGTATTTAAAATACTCATATCAAAAAATATGTTCAGTAAAGTAGCTATTACTTCATTCCCACTATGTGCCTACTACCATATTATATGTGTAGTGTATAGATACATAAAATTTGTATTTATTTTACAAATATTTGAGTACCCATTGTGTTTCAGTGATCTCCAGAAACACGATACACCACATGAGATACAAAGATGAATAAAACCCTACTAAGAGACCACAACATAGGAAGCTAAATGTAGAAAATATCCATAACACGCACTAGAATTTGCTAAATAGAGACTAACAAATGAGTCAGCATAGCAGAGTGCTGATGATCATGGTATTTAAAGTCAGGCAACACTGGTTCTGAATCCCTGCTTCATCATTTACTTAATTATATACTTTAAATCTCAGTCACATCATCAACTATTAAATGCGTGAGGTTTAAGTGAGAAAATGTGTAAAAAATATGGCACTGGCCTGAAATATATTAAGGACTCAAAAGTTATCTATTGTCATTAGTTCCACATAATAGATATAATACCATAGGCCATCAAAAAAAATTTTTTTAAGAAAGAGGATGTGGAGGAGAGAGGGCAAGGAAGGGAGGAAAAGGGAAAAAGGTGAGAAAGAAGAGAGAGAAAGAGGAAGAAAGAGAGATCACATCCTCACATTTGGTTAGGAAAGAAGAAGGAAGGATTAAGGAAATCTTCATGAAGTAGTGGCATTTGAGATGTCTTTGAAGGATGCTTAGGATTTTGCAAAGTGGAGTTAGGAATGAAAGGTATTTTAGACAGGAGACTTAACCTAATGTTCGACCTCAGATGGGTCAGTTGAAAAGTGTGTCCTCCCGTGTAGCTGAAGTGCATGGTGTTTGAAACTGAGAAATAAGACAGAAAAAGACATGTTTGCAGAAAGCCTTAAATGCCAGTGTGGTAAGCCTGTGCCTAATTCAACAGATTTTTGAATAAGTTGGTGAGAAATTTAGTCTGTGTCTTGCATTCTAGATTAAGATGGCGGCATTGCACAGGGTAGAGTGGGAAAGGAAGAATGTGAGGATGAAACTTATCAAGTAGTCTCTTACAATTGCATCAAAAATAATGAGAAATTCATTAATAACATTTAAAGATGGCAGTAAACATGGAAAGGATTCAAAAGATATTGCACATCCAGAACCCAGACTTGGCGACAAATAGGAGATACTGGAGCAAGTTATGTAGTGAAATTCCAAGACTCTATGATTGGAAAAATCCTAACACTATTCACAAAACTAAAGAAATACAGAGGAAGACCCAGTTCGTGTTGTTAATGATAAGTTCAGTGAGTAGAGAATTTGAAGTACCAATCTCTAATGACAGTGCTCGTTATGCAGCTGATAAATGTAGATCTTGAGTTTATGGGAGCATTTCAAAATGGAGATATTGATTTGGATATCAAGTGCCCACCTACAAACAGACTGCAGTGTAGTTGAAATTATAACTGCAACGCATTATAAAGAAAATAGAGAAGACAATATTGAAAGTTTTCCAGCATCTTATCACTTGAGAGATACACAAAGGAACTGTATAAAAATGTAAACTTTGTCTCAGTTTGAAATTCCATGATAATGAGTATATTGTAATTTAGAGATCAAATAGAAAAAAAAGGTAAAGAAGAGTAAGCAAGATTATAAAAAGAAGAGCAGAAAATGCAATGCCAAAGAGAATATGGAAAGATGATTTTAAGTGAGAGTCAAACCTCCTTGAACATGCCTCTTAAATTCAAAGAAGATTCTCATGTTCATAGTTAAAAACAAAAGCAAAAATCTTGACAGCATGCTAATTTGACATTGCTACATTCTTTTGTTTTGTTTTATGAAGCAAAGTGTTTCTCATCGTTGATGAAACATATTCTGTGCTTCACATATTAAGCACACTCCCAATTAGTATGAAGAACAAAGCAATGTGTAACCACATGAAAGATCTTCAATGGTAAATGAAGAAAATTCCAGTTCTTTAAAAGTAAAAGAGCATCTGACTTAACTATTGGATCAACCTAATCAATTAACATAAATTAGAATTTTTAAATAATGTTATATATGCTTCAAGACATGACAGGTGAGTATGCTATCAAAGCACTTTTTAAATTAAAATGTAAAATCTACATACAGTGAAATAAATGCATAATATTCACACTGGTATTCCCTTCATTATGAGCAGTCTAATTTTCTAGCATAGTGTATTACCCTTTGTCACTTTGTGTTACTTTTGGTCCTTCAAGGTCCAAGAATGAGAAAAAGTAAGCCATAACAACTCAAACAGGTGTCATTTATTCTTTCTGTCCACAGAAATGCTGTTTTCAATTATCCAGTCAAAAACCTATTGAATACAGTTAATTAGGTCTTGTATTTCTAAGCTAGGCATGCATATTGCCCATCTTTCAGAAGACAAACATCTAAGCTATAATTATCATAAAAAGCTTATCTATGAGAATTATGCTATCCAAAGTCTCCCAAGTTAATATAATGCAACATTGTATAAAAACAGGAAAATGCTGAGTGATATTAATTATTACATGAAAATGTTTTAAAATGAGCTTGCTAAGTAATTCAGTGGCTATTTTTAGGATGTAATAGGAAAAGCACTGCAGTACCTTGGAACATTTGGTGAATTGAGCAACATAGAGCAAGTTGTGGCTATGATCGATGAAGAAATGTGTATTAACTGTGGTAAATGCTACATGACCTGTAATGATTCTGGCTACCAGGTAAGAATCCTGCTGGAATTAGAATGCTATGAGACGTGTTTCTTCTGGTTTTGTGGCAGAAAGCATTTTCTGTTGCTAAGTGTGAAATTTAAACCGGTGGTGCCAAATATTGCTCTTCTGCAACAGTACATCTTTCTGTCCTGTCACCCTTGTAATATGGTCTTTTTTTAAAAGGAAAGTTGTAATTTTTACTAACTATGCCAGCATTTAATGCACAGAATTATTTTTATATCATTTCATCACCCACAACATTAGAGAGAAAAATCCAACTGAAGAGAGAAATGCACACAAAATTATGAATACTAGGAAAGCATTATGCTTTAACACAGAGGAAAGGGAAAAGAACGACCATTTATGGCCATTACTCTGAAAGTCTATGATTCCTTCTGCCAAAAGAGAGTTCTCTTCCATTCAGTATTGATCAGGCTTTTACTATAGTCAGAAAGAAGCACTTTTCCACCAACTAGTTGTATAAGTTGGTCCCAGGAATTCCTCTGAAGCTAGAAAAGCCAAAGAGATGTATTCTTCCCTCATGAAGAGAGCCATAGCTACTTTCCAGCTCCTCAGTCCTCAGCAGAGCGTCTACCATGGAGGGGAAAAAAAACAAGAAAAGAAAAGAAATTGGGGATTTGACTCCTTCTAGTGGGCTATTCTCTTGAAAACACATTCTATGAATTTCTCTTTGACTTATAATTTGCTTCTTCATTTACTTCCTATATATTTATAACCTGCTATTTTTTAAAAGAGTTTGGCACAACTATGACTTTTAACTAGTTGAATTTTAGAAATGGATGAAAAAAATGATCATAACAATGCTTTTAAACATAAGTTTCTTCTCAAAACCCTGACTTATTGTGAAAGTAAAAGAATTTCTTACGATACAGAGTTTGCAGAAAGCAAATTTTAAAGTTTTGGAAAACTACTAAACTATTAAAAGTTGCTAAAAACTATACAATATTATTTTCATTGTATTTTTCAAGCTATAAGTAAAAACAGATCTTTTTAAGAAATGATCAATGGAATGTTCTAAATTCATAATGAAATGTCCCCATTTTAAAAAGTTAATGTACCTTATTCAACTATTCAAGATCCCATACTGCTCATGGTGGTATTTTGCATATTCTTATGACAGACATGTTTTAATTTAAAAAAAACTATTAATTTTTCTTCCTAGTTTCACAGTTCTGCACCAAATTTTTACTCAACTCATCACTTTTTTTTTCTAGCTAAAAGGTGTCTTAACAGTTATTTTGAAAGTGCTAACCATATCATATTTACTTTCATGTCATCTTTCTAATTAACCAATCAGAGATCAATCAGAAAGTCCTGTAACTATCATAGCATCAGCTCTCTAATGTCTTAAATCTTAGAACTTATGGCTCCCACCGTGGAATTCTAGGCTTGGTACAACTTTAGTAAAAACCTTCTTAGTATGTTAAAAGACTTAGAAAGTTCTTTGATTCTTCTGTCTCAGAAGATAAAAATAGAAAACCAAAATTTTTAATTGAACATAAAGTTTTATATGTTTGCAGATTTTCAAAGTGTATTTCTAAGCATTAGTCTTAATTTCTATCAGTTACTTCATTGAGTTTCCATTTATATGTAAGAGTACATAAGAAAGAGAAATCGTTTTTATTTATCCAAACAGCACCTTAAAATGTTGTTTTACAAAATGTAACACCAATTTGTGTGGACAAATATTCTCATGACTTGCTATAGCGATAGTTCTTGTTGAAATATATCTTTATTTCCTTAAAGATCAGACTTTTAAAAAATATTAAGCAACTATCATGATTTACTGTGAAAATATTATTTTCATTTATATGTGCATAAAAGAGGAAAAAATATAGTTGCATGTAGCTTCATTTGGAGGAGGGAATTTTTTAAACAACTATATATATATAATATATATATACACACACACATATATACACACATATATAATTGAATTACATTAGAGAATGAGACAGGAAAAAAAATCAGAATAATGCATTTACTTGAGAATGTTAAGATTTGTAAACCTGGCCTCAAGGGGTACCTTGGGGGTGGAGAGACACTTAACGTCCCTTATAATTTCCTCAGCCCCAATGTAGTCACTTCAAAGTAGTACACAGTCTGAGTAAAACTCTTGTATTTTTTTTTTTTTTTTTTTTTGCAAGTGAGACAGCCAGGCAAGTTTCCTATATCCCCTCCAACACCATGATCCACCCCTACATAGCTGCCCTGAAATCTGTCCTAGATAGAAATTCTGTAACTTCTGCTGAAGTCTTACATGTCGTTTTTCATATTGAAATGTGTCTGTTTAATGGGAAAACCATCATCATATCTTTTTTTTAAAAAAACTCAATCCTGATTTTCACACTAGGTATTTTTAATTGCTTATTCTACATTGCTTCATGGAAAGAAAGAGAGAGGAAGGGAGTGAGGAAGGGAGGGAGGGAATAGAGGAAGACGGGGGAAGGAAAATTGTAAAATTTCTCAAAATCCTAAGCCGTTTCAGAGCTGGAGGCCTGGCTGTGGTAATCTGGGCTCAGTAGTGTCAGGGCCAGGACTGAACACCAGTTTTCCTGGCTCTCCATTCAATGCTTTTTCCCCTTCATGGTGGACAATGACTAGTCAGCTTGGAAATCTTCAAAACTCAAAGCTGACTGTTAAGCTAATTTTTTTCTGCTGCTTTCTTCTAAAAACTACATGCATTATTTGAAATCCACACAAATGTATTCATTGCCTCCGAATCTGACAGTAACACTTTTCCACTGTCAAGAACAAAGAGTGTGAAGAGGAAGAGGAGGACATGTGAAAGTCCCCCAAAATCCACAGGTAGAAGACGCCCCATCCTGGTAGAACTGGAAAGACCCCAACTTTGCACAGAACAAAGAAAACTAGAGAGTGACTATGTTATGACATATTTTCCTCACACAATGAAGAAAAATACCCCTAAGGAATTTTAAACATTGCGTTTTTAATTTAAAAGGATTTCTCTTCTTGCTCTTTTTTTTTGCTCCTCTGTCAGCTCAACTGTTGCTATAGTTGCACCACAGAGCTGGACGTCGTTGTCTCAGTGCAGCTCTGCTGCAGCAGAGAAAAATGTTGATGCTAAAATGGGGACATTCTTGACCTTTGTGGTCAGTGACATCAATACCCTCTACTTCTGTTTGCAGGCTATACGTTTTGATCCAGAAACCCACCTGCCCACCGTTACTGACACTTGTACAGGCTGTACTCTGTGTCTCAGTGTCTGCCCTATTGTCCACTGCATCAAAATGGTTTCCAGGACAACACCTTATGAACCAAAGAGAGGCGTACCCTTATCTGTGGATCCGGTGTGTTAAGGTGATTTGTGAAACAGTTGCCGTGAACTTCCATGTCACCTGCATGGGCTGATCTTTCAAAATCATGATCCTTGTGTTCAGTTCTTTCCAAATCAAAACAAATATATATTTTCTAAATAAAAATATGTAATTTCAAAATACATCTGTAAGTGTAAAAAATATCTCATGTCAATGACCATTCAATTAATGGTCATAAAATAGAATAATTCTTTTCTGAGGATAGTATTTAAATAACTGTGTGGCAGTTAATTGGATGTTCACCGCCAGTTGTCTTATGTGAAAAATTAACTTTTTTGTGGCAATTAGTGTGACAGTTTCCAAATTGCCCTATGCTGTGCTCCGTATTTGACTTCTAATTGTAAATGAAATTAAGCATTTTGAAACAAAGTACACTTTAACATACAAGAAAATGTATCCAAGGAAACATTTTATCATTAAAAATTACCTTTAATTTTAATGCTGTTTCTAGGAAAATGTTATTAGCTCCATAAAGTACAAAGGAAGAAAGTCAAAACATTATTTGCCATGACAGGAAAAGAAAGCCTCAAATTGGGTTTGTAGAACTTTATTAAGTAAAATCCCCTTCACTGAAATTGCTTCTTTTTGGTATTGGATAGAGGATAGTGAGAATATTTACTAACTAAATACCATTCACTACTCATGCGTGAGATGGGTGTCCAAACTCATCCTCTTTTAATGGCATTTCTCTTTAAACTATGTTCCTAACAAAATGAGATTATAGGATAGAGCCTGGTGAAAGCCCGTCTTTTGCTGTGTGCACACCTGCCCTGACTGGTTTTAATAGTCACCTTCATGATTATAGCAACTAATGTTTGAACAAAGCCCAAAGTATGCAATGCTGAATCATGTGCTTCATTATTCAAGAATGAAAAATGTAATATTGGTAATATATATGAAATGTGCCAAATCAGTTTGACTACTCTCTATTTTAGTGTTTAGGTTTAATTTCAAAAGTAATGGAATAAGAAAGAAATATATTTTCTGTTATTATTAGATAACATTTTTGTATTTCTCTATTTTCGTAATCAGTAAATAGTGTCATATAAATTCATTTATCTCCTCTTCGTGGCATACTTCAATATGAATCTATAAGTAGTAATTCAGAAAGTAACAATCTATGGCTTATTTCTATGACAAATTCAAGACCTGGAAAAATAAAATGTTTGATTATGCACATTTAGAGATGCATATTTGCCACAAAACCTATGTGATTGAATAATATGAAATAAAATATCATAAAGCATTTTAAACATGGTCTTTTGCTGCCTCTTTTGCAAATGCAATTTCATATAAAACATTTTGATTTTGAAATAGAGCAGTTTTGGGTTAGTCCTATAGAGCATTCCATCCAAGTATAAAACCCATGATAGTTTAAGTAAAATGAGGGTGAAGACAGTGTAATTACTCAAATGTTTCACTTCCTGTCCTTCTTACCCAGCTTTACCTACTGAATTAGATTTTATTCTGCCAAAAGGCATCTTTTACTGGGAACAGGCCAGGATTCTTGCAATGGCCCATGGGCAGGAAAGTGGAAGCCTGTCTGCCTGCCTAAAAGTGCCAGTCTCACTATAGGAAGTACACATCTCACTTAATATTACTGCTTAGATAGTTATGTGATATTATTGACTCATATAAACTCTCTTTGCCTTCTTGTCATGGTGGGGGATTTTAACTTTTGAAGATGGCAACACTTAGAAAACAGTTCCAGTAATCTAGAAAAGAGATGTACCAGGGGTGCGTGGATGCCATAATGTCTTACTCCCTACCTCAATCTGATGAGAGTTTTTCACTCTGGGAGTTTAGTAGCCTTCTGGGAATATTGTGAAAGATATCCCATGCATGTACACACCTGAATCCTCTTCAAGATACTGAATGCCAAATGCCAGGCAGAAATTTCCTTGACTGAGATTAAAGAAATAATTGTGACCTTTGCATTTTTTTCTGAGAAAGAAAGGGCAAAATGCTTTAGCTGTTTTCTTTAACAACTTTGGGGAACCACAAGTGACCAGTGTTAGGCCATGGCAATCCATGATTTTATACTAGTTTCTTCCTTACACACATTTCTTTCTGTTGTATTCACTTTCTACTTCATACCAAGAAGTGTTTCTTATCCATGTTGTTTGTAGAAAACATAACTCAATTTTACATGTGTTGTTTACAGAGAGACTCAGAATAAGGAAGAATGAAAACCACATTATTCCCATCCAGCAAGACACCAGGAGCCATTGACCTTAGCACACACATTCTCATGGCACCTTACCTGCAGACATGACTGGGGACATAAGACCAGACCAGAGAGTGTGGTTAGTGAGCACTTCCTAACGAATGTCTGAGAAGCTGTACTAAATGTTCTACATATATGATAATTAATTGTATGTGTCAGCTTGGCTGGGCCACAGTACCCAGACACTTGGTCAAGCATTATTCTTCATGTTTCTGTGAGGGTATGTGTTTTGGGGTTAGATTTACATGTAACCAGTAATTAGTGAACTCTGAGTAAAGCAAATTGCCCTCCATAATGTGGGTGGGCCTTATCCAACCATTGGAAGGCCTGGCTAGAACAAAGGCTGACCTCCCTTGATCAGGAAGGAATTCTTCAGCAGACTGCCTTCAGCCTTCATCTACAACATTGGCTTTTTCTGGTTGTCTATCAGACTGCCTTTGGACTTGAACTATAGCTCTTTTCTAAGAGGCCAGCTTGCAGGCCTCCCCTATCACAGTTGGGACTCATCAAGCTTCCAAACTTATGTGTGTTCATTCCTTAAAATAATAAATGAATTTTTAAACTAACTAAATAAATAAAATGTATCAGTCATGTTTCTCTGGACAATCATGACTAATACTATTATATTTGAATGTTGTAAGGATCACAGGTAAGTGCTATTTTTTTTCCATTTAAAAAGGAAGACATAGGGGCTTAAAGAGTCTAACTTGTTCCAGGTCATATAACTGTTTAGATATGTTTGTAGATGCCCTTGGTTATGTCTAATATGCTATGTGCTTTCATTCTTTTGTTCAACGAACCATTTATTCATTCAACAAATATTTATGAAGCAACTGTTATACAATGAACCAAGCACTGGACTAAGGACTGAGGATGTGAACTGGAATGATGAATGCTCCTTGTCTTAATCTGTTAAGACTGCTATAACAAATTATCATAAATTATGTAGCTTATAAACAGCAAAAAAACAAACAAACAACAACAACAAACATGTCTCACAGTTCCAGAGGCTGGGAATTCCAAGATCAAGGTGCCAGTAGATTCGAGGTCTGGTGAGGGCCTGCTTTATGGTACAGAGATTGGACCTTATGGCTGTGTCCTCACATGGTAGAGGGGTGAACAGGCTCCCTTGGGCCTATTTATGAGGGCACTAATCTCATTAAGGAGGGTTCCACCCTCATGATTTAATCACCTCTCAAAAGCTCCACCTCTTCATACTATCACCTTGGATATTGAAATTTCAACATATGAATTTTGAGGAGACACAGACATTCAGACCATGGCACTCCCTACCTTCAAGGTGCTTACATTGTACAGGGGAAATAGTATGTAACATGTGTTGAATGCTAGGAAAGCAATTCTGAGAGCAGGGACATCAAAGGCATACTCTCTTAACCAGCTGACAAGCCAAGTTTTGAGCTCATAAAGGAATTTCCTAAATAGGTAACAAGAGAAGGGCACCTCAAGCAGTGAAAACAAGAGAGAGCACAGAGATTTGAAAAGTCTGGAATGTTCAGAAAACCACAAAAGCTTGACTTAACTGGGACAAAAGGGACATGTGGTTGGAAGTAAGGCGGAGTCAGAGAGACAGGTTTGGATCACACTAGAATCTCTCAGGGAATCAGAATCAGCAGTTTGTTCACTCATTCAAAAATATTAAGTATCTTCCTTATGCCGAGCACTTCCTAGTTGATAGTGATTCAACTATGGACAAGACAAACGTGGCTCCTGCCTTACTGGGTGTGCATCTTAGTGGATGATACAAAAATCAAGCAAATAAATTAACTGCAAACTATCATAAGTGCTCTGACAGTAACAACAACTCCTGAGATGGACCTGAGGAAGGCACTTATTCCTCCTAGCACGGGCAGGTAAGTCCTGATGGATGGGAAGGAACCAATCACATGAAGAATAGAGAGTGTGTTCCAGAGATGAAACAGCAATTGCAAAGGTCAAGAGATTGGAAAGCCTGAGTTACTTAAATGACTACAAAGGTAAACTGAGGTAGGATAGTAAAAGACAATAGTTAAAATCTATAGGAACCATAAACCAGAAGCAATCTGCAAGATGTTCCTTGAGATGTCTTCCCCCTCTCCCACTCTGACTGGTATTATCACCTTTTCTGTACAGTTAATGCCAACATCTATACCTTTAAGTTAGACTTCTGAGTACCTGAGCACTTGCTGTATTTAAATATTTTTAGCTTAATTCCAATATCAAAATAGTTATTTCCCTACTTTTTCTGTTCCATACCCACATCCATTTAGTTACCATGTCTAACAATTTTATCTCTAAAACATCTCCTATGACTTTCTCCAGTTTTCCATGGTACACACTGCCATGATTCATTCTTCCATTATGTATTATCCAGCTCTTGTAGTAATATCTCACTCCCACTCATGCCAGCACTCTCCTAGATTGCTTGCCAACATGCATATCCTATCATATTTCTCCATGATATAAAACCCTCGAGATTTCTCCATGTTTTAACAAATTAAAATGGAATTCAAGACCCTCCTCGGAAGGCCTCTCACTACTATTCCAACTATATGTGACCTTTCCTATCCCCAAAGTTTGAGGATTAGTATGTACTTGGAGTTTGATACCCTGCTGCCACTTAATTGCTTGTCACCTCAGACATCCAAACCTCAACTTCCTAATCTGTAAAGTTGGTATTAAAATAGTTTGTACCACCTAAAGTTAAGGTTATTGTGCAGATAAAATGAAATAGTGACTCTCAGTGAATAAGTATTCAATTACTATTTTTCTTATTTAAAAACATCCTATAGTGAAACACTTTAAAAAAATGTTTTGAATGTATTTCATATTTCGTCTCATGTATTTTTAAGATTAAAATGTTCATACTGGGACTATTTGTAAATCTTAATGGTTCCTTCATTAATAATGAGTTAAATACAATTTTTAATATGTATTCAGTTAAAAAATGTTTATGTCAGAACTCATCTAATCAAATTATACTTTATAACAAATAGATAGTTTCAATAACAAGAATACAGTAACTAAGATGTTATATTGTCCTATGACACCATCACAAGTTTATCTTATAAAATACTTATGGTAGAGCTTTGTCAACACAATGACATGGCTTAAAATGTTATGCTGACTTTGTATAATGTCAAGAAATAAATTACTTGTAGATACTTGAGAATTTTTATATAAATCCTGTTTATAATGCAGAAAAAAAATCTTCTAGCTTTGTTTTAAAACTTCATTGACCAAAAAAAAAAAAATTACCGAAATCGAAATGTAATGAGACATCTCATTTAACTGCACAGAAATGTAGTCAGGTAGAGGTTATTAGCCCCATTTCACAGATGAAAAAACAAGGCTTAGGAATTTCTGTGATTTTCCCAAGACCATACATTGCCAAGGGCAGAGTTTATACTTAAACCTGTTACTCCAATCACTCACTATACAGTCCACAGTACATGATCCTTGTCTTCACTGGAGTCTCTTAAAACTTCCTACTAATATGAAAATAGTTGTTCACCTTACACACAGGAGAGTAGAATCCATATCTGCCACTTGCTGACCTTGGATACATTAACTACAGTGCTCAGCCTCAATTTCCTCATCTATAAAATGGAGAAGATAATAGCCATACACTTAATAAGTTAGATTTAATTACTGTTGTTCATGAGCGTAGAAATTTCAAATACAGTTAATACAGTTTTAAAAGATATAAGGCCACTAACTAAAATCTACATTTGCTAGACTCAAAGTCAGATGGTCATACCAGTAGTAACTGGTAGTATGACTTCCTAGACTAACATTTGGAATGGCAATCTGGAATAAAAAGATTTTCATTCCATGAAAAAAAGATTTTCATTCCATGCAATGAAAAGATCAAGACTTTTTTTTAAGAGTAAGTTAACTGACCAGGCTCGGAGGCTCACACTTGTAATCCTAGCACTTTGGGAGGCCGAGGCGGGTGGATCACAAGGTCAGGCACTAGAGGCCAGCCTGGCCAACATAGTGAAACCCCATCTCTACTAAAAATACAAAAATTAGCTGGGCGTGGTGGCACATGCCTGTAATCCCAGCTACCTGGGAGGCTGAGACAAGAGAATTGCTTCAACCTGGGAGGTGGAGATTGCAGCAAGCCAAGATTGAGCCACTGCACTCCAGCTTGGGCAACAGAGTGAGACTCTGCCTCAAAAAAAAAAAAAAAGCGAGTAAGTTAACCAATTCTGTCAAAAATAAAAGAGCTTAGTAATAAAATATACCATACATATAATTGAAAATGTGAATGTGATTAAAATGAACATATTTATGTATATATTTATATATTCGTATACAACTATGAAAATATATAAATATTAAATGATCTCATTTTACCTCCATAATTCTATAAGCTGGTTATTTCTATATTTTTAGAAAAGGAAATTAAAAGACAAAGCAAATAAATGACTTACATAAATTGGCATATTTAATTGGAACTGTATTTGGAAATGAAGCTAAGTTGACTTGATTTTCAGGCAATGCCCTCTGTCAGATAATCTTTCTGAGCATTAGATATTCTGCTGTAACATGGATATTTGGAGATGCATTTTTCACTTTTGCATGGTCTTAGGTTACCAGCAAATGGGCTGGCAAAATCATGTAATAATATTGTCTGAAAGGTACTGCCCTTAGGATTGAGTATGTTACCTGGCAGGATCTGGTCTGCTTCTATCCTGTGAAGTTAATCCAATTAACAGGAAAGCCCTTAGACACACTATTATCTACCCAAAGCTGTAACATTTTCCACTTACTCACATATGCGCACAATTCAACAAACTGCCTGCTGGGTGAAAATTTGGACTGGACCCTTAATGGTTCTGGGAAGTTCCTGTAGTCTGTAGTTTTCATATTAATTAATATGGTAGCATTAATTAATATGACACATCTTTTATTAATATGGACTTTCTGCTTAAATTTTTAAAGTTACAGACGACGTCTTTAAATTGGATAGTGCTATTCGCATTGGAAACAATCATGGCTGACTGTCTTGTTGAGTGTGTTAACCTTTCATTAGCTGATCTAGAGCATTTATAAACTTTGATACTGTCTTTCATTTACTGTTCTTCTAGTATGCACTATAAACTTCTACATGATAAAAGAATCCAAGTTATTTTGTCACTGGCAAATAATCTATAGTAGTGAGTCGTATTGATTTATGAATCTGTGCAGTTATTTGTTTACAGAATTTATATCGTGCGTTTTCATATGCTGTATTCTGCAAGCACCAAGAGCCTTGGGGTTTGTTTCTGTCTGTTTCTGTGTTTCTGTGGCCCTGCCTTCCTTATTCCACTACCATGATGCATTCAACTTTATACGCTGCTGGCAGTTTTCAAAGATTTGCATTAATCAACGTATGGGTCAAGACCTCCTCTCTCACCAGTAATTTTCCTTTATGTGTTTCTACTGAAAATGAGATCTACCTGCCTATTAATCGTGTTGGCTTATTCATCTTTCCTGCCTTCTATGGTATCCATCTTTATGAAACCTAGGTATTTGGTCAATAATAAAAAACCAAATATATTAATATATATGCATATACACATCCATGAGTGTGCATACATACATGTATGTTAAAATTTAAGATGAATGAAAAGGTTAAGTCTGCATATTTTTTCTTGGAAGCATAAGAACCTGAGTGGAAGATAAGAACCTTTCAATTTGATTTATGTCTTCAGGCAGGAAACTCAAAGATGCTTATTTCCTCAATTTTAGAAGAGCAGCTTTTGAGTAAAATAGGTAGAAAGGGGTTAGGGATTTGGGATAGGACTGTAGAAAACAAATCATGAATATTTTTACACTCCACTTCAGTTTTGCAACATTTGGGAGACCACATCTTGCTTTTCTTTTTTATTGGCTAGGATGTTTCAATGAGACTTCAACCAGCATATGTGGTTGGGGTAGGGGGAAACAGTAACACCTCATTTTCTCTTTCTCTTTTGAGACTACGAGCATGAGTAATTTTTATCACACTACAAAGTCTTGCCAACAATTATGGCCAATAACAATGCTTTCCATCACAGTGTAAATATGAGCTAACCCTTAAAACTTTGAAAGTTTCTTAAAGAATGTGATATCTTTATGTTCTCCTCTGCTGAACATGGAAGTATAGGAATCCAAGGATCTAGAAAACCAAGAACACCATAGATAAAAACATACATATTAAAGACAGAGGGAAAAATATTAGACGTTCCCAAATCTTTCATCCTGACTTCTCTGAAACCCAAACCTATATGTATATATTTGAATACAAATGCATATTTTATTCAAATACAATGTATATTCGTATACAAACCCTAAACTCAATATGTCTACAATTTACTCTATCTCTTCCTAAGTTCATATCTTCTCTGCCTTCTACATGTATAACCGCTTCAGCCTTCTCGCATTTGCTTAGGATTGATCATTAAATTTGCAATGAACTCTTTCTTCTCTTTCCCCCCTACCTCTTCCTTTTCTTTCCTGCCCCATATCAGTAAGGATGTTTGATTTCAAGTGACAGAAAACCAACTCAAACTGGTTTAGGAAAAGAAAAAAGAATTTTATTGCCTCACATAACTTAAAAGCCCAGGAATAGAGTTCACTGAAGTTTTAACTGAATTCAGAATTTCAAACAGTGGCATCATCAGAACTGTTTCTCTTCATCTCTCTGTTCATCTTTATGCGGCTTTATTTTCAGGCCACATGTAACCCCTGTAGCTGAAAGTTCATATTATCTTTATTGTTCTGCATGGTAGACAGAATAATGCTCCCCGCCCCACTGCCCCCAAAGTTACCTATCTCCTAATCCCTGAAACCTGTGAACATATTAAATACCATGGCAAGGGGGAATTTGCATGGTGAAATCCTAACCAACAAGGTGATGGTATTAGGAAGTGGGGCCTTTTAAGAAATGCTTAGGTCATAAGAGCAGAGCCCTCGTGAATGGGATTAGTGCCCTTATAAAAGAGGCCCTAGGGAGCTTATTCGCCCCTTACAAGGTGTGAGAACACAGCAAGAAGTTGCTATCGACGAACCAAGAAATAGGCCCTCACCAGACACAGAATCTACAGGCAACTTGATCTTGGACCTCTCAGCCTCCAGAATGGTGAGAAATACCTTTCTGTTGTTTATAAGCCATTCAGTCTATGCCACTTTGCTATAGTAGCCTGAATGGACCAAGACAGCTTCCTTAAAGAGGATGTTCACGATCATAAACAGACCCACATGGAACCTGTCATATAGTTAAAATTTTAAGATGATTTATTTGGTACAGCAACAGTAAAAAAACAAACAAACCATATTTTGCATATGACTATCAGGTCAGCTATTTTTACGTTGGTGTTTACAAATCAACATTCTTCATCACCATGCTTTAAATAGCAGAGATAGTTCTACACTCAACAAATAGCAATTATTAAGGACTTTCAGGTGGCAAGGCTGCCCAAATTATCATGAAATTATTGGGCTATATGTATAAACATTTAGCTTTTGGATCAATTTTATCAGCTGGGAAACTGTAGATTCTTTTGGTTGCACAGAAAAAAGACTCACTAAGATTATTGCATATCACAGGGTATGGTGCAGGGTATGGCAGCACAAAGTCTAATTAGGATGCTGTTACATCTACTCAAGCAAGAAATTTTGAGTGCCTGAACTAATAAGGCAACAGTAATAGGGTTAGGGAGGAGGGAATGGATTGAAGAAATATGTAGCAATAGGGTTTAGACTAACAATGTATATTTATTAAGAGCCTACTAGATACCAGCCACTGTATAAAGGGAAAATATAGAAATACCGTGTTCTACACTTCTAATAAAATGTTGAACATGCTACTATGAAGGTAGAGATAAAGCCATACTTAAATTCGTCTGGAAAGACAAAGGATGCTTCACAGAGGTTATACACCATGGTAGTTGAATCTTCTGGGGTTGGTTCAGAATGCAGATTCTGGAATCAAATTCCCTGTGTTTGAAACCTGACTCTGCCTCTTAGCTGTGTCTTTGTGTGGAAGGTACTTAATAATTTAAACCTCACTTTTCTCTGTTGTAAACAGATGTAGAAAGAAAATTACTGGTAACAGCTAACACTTAGCAGTCACCATGTCAGGTACTATTCCAAATACTCAACAGCCAATAATTCATTTAACCATCACAACAATCTTATGAAGTAGGTACTATTATTAGATGAGGAAACTGAGGTACTGATACATTAAACAGATTTCACACACCACACTGCTGGTAAATGGCAGGGCTAAGATCTGAACCCATGCAGTTCAGCTCCCAAATCCATGCTGTTGATCAATATGACACTTTCCCAAGGATCAACTGCTCAGCACTATCATGAGATCTAAAGGAGTTAATGCATGTAAAGTGCTTAGCACAGTGCCTGCATGTAGAATTTGCTTGATAAGTATTAGCTTAATTTTACACTCATAATGTAACATTAAATATTAATAAATATTGACTCTTCAGATTGGTGTCACTGAGTGGTAGGATCTGCTGGTTAGACATTATAAAGAGTATGAAGGAGGGAAAAAAGCAGCTTTCCTGAAGCAGAAAGCCAGGACCTCCATTTCCAGCTTCTCTAGTTGTAGGCAGTGGGATTGCCTACGCTCATGCCTATGCTTCATGCTTCATAGCATGGAATCTTTGAAATAGACAGGAGAGCATGGATTTATTCAAGCAATAATCATTTTCCAAGGTCCAGCAATGGGCCAGGCCTTGGGCCAGGTTTCACGGAAAATACGAAACTGGAATAATGCCTTCAAAATAAGATTAGTGGCTGAGAGTTCAGGTTCTGGAGACAGATTTTCCAGGTTGAATACTAACTGCCAATTGGCCATTTGAGACTTTGGGGAAGTCACCTTACCTCTCTGTGCCTCACTTCTCTTGTCAATAAAATGAAGAAGAGTAAGCAGATCTTATAGGGTTGTGTGCAGACAAAGAGAGGCAAGACCTGTAGGAACAGGAAGGGGCTCTATAAATGTGCCCTTTGCTTATTCTCAACTCTCCACACCATCCCACATGTGTGACCTCAACTTGCGTCCTTGCCACCTTTCCTCAATACTAAAGCGATTGCCCAACAAAGTGCTTTTTAAACTTCTTTTTTTCCTTTTTGTAGCATAGATTTTTTCAAAACTAAATTATATCAAAATAAATGTATAAAATACCTCCATGTCTTAGCATGTGCTACTTCCTCATTATGCATTGCTCTTAATCATGCCACACTTGGAGGAAAAATTTTTTTTTCAAATATTACCTCAAGCAGCTGGTACCTCTTCTCTAAGGATATCCCCAACTGCAAGAATTAATCACTTCCTCCTGTTAATATCTCTACTCCTTGTGCATATGCCTATTAGTGCATCAGGTTACAAGCAGTTGTCATATTCATCTTTGCATTCCCAGAGCCAAGTGCAGAGTCTGGCATGTAGTAGCCTAGGTACATAATAAATTATCCTTTATAACAGCTTTATTGAGATGTAATTCATGTAACAGCCATTTAAAGTGTACAATTCAATAGGTTTTAGTGCATTTAGAGTTATGCAACCATCACCAGAATCCATTTTTATGACGCCGAAAAAAGAAAGTCAATTAGCAATCATTCTCCATTCCTTTCTGCCCAACCCTAGGGAAACACTAATCTGCTTCTGATCTCTATGGATGTGCCTATTCTGGACATTTCAAAAATGGAATCATGCAGTATAGTGTGTATATTACCACTGTACTTTATGACTGGCTTCTTTTGTGTAGCATACTATTTTCAAGGCTCATTTATATATTAGCATGTATCAATCGTTCATTTTTTCTGTGGCTGTATAATATTCCATTTGATGGATATGACATATTTTATTTACCCATTCATCAGTTGATGGATATTTGGGTTGTTTTTACTTTTTGGCTGTTATGAATAAAACTTCTATGAACATTCATGTACAAATTTTGTTATGGACATTTGTTTTCAATTCTGTTGAATATATACCTAAAAGTGAAATTGCTGGGTCATGTGGTAACTCTTTTTAACCTTTTACGGAAGTGCCAGACTGTCTTCTAAAGCAGCTACACCAACTTTACATTGCCACCAACAGGGAATGAGTGTTCTGATTTATCCACATCCTTGCCAACACTTATTATTATCTGTACTTTGGATCATAGCTATCCTAATGACATGAGATAGTATCTCATTGTAGCTTTGTTTTGCATTTTACTGACAGCTTATGATGCTGAACATCTTTTCATGTGTTTATTGGCTTTTCTGTCCATTCTTAAGACAAATGTCTACTCATATTGACTGCTTATTTTTAATTGTATTTTCTTATTATTGAGTTGCAGGAGTTCTTTGTACATTCTAGATACGAGTCCCTTATCAGCTATATGATTTGCAAAAATGTTTCACATTCTGTGGGTTGTCTTTTCACTTTCTTGATAGCGTCCTTTGAAGCACAAAAGCTTTTAATTTGATGATGCCCAATGTATCTATTTGTTTAAATTGTGTTACTTTTATTTTGGGTATAATTTATCTAAATAACTATTAGCTAATGAGAGTTCACAAAATTTACACCAAGGCTTTCCTCTGTTTATATTGTTACCTTTACATTTAGGTTTTTGATCCGTTTGAGTTCATTTTTTTTAGATAGTGAGTAGGAATCCAACTTCATTCATTTGCATGTAGATTTCCAGACATACCAGCCCATTTTATGAAAAGGCCAATCTTTTCCTCATAAGAAAATTTAGAATTCAACTCCATACTACCCCAAATCTGCCTTCAGGGAATGCATAGTACTGTGATGGAGACTGGTAGATACATGAGAAAGTGGCAATGCAACATAACAATGTGTGAGCCCGAAAGAGTGCAAGAGCTGACTAGGAATGTCTTCTTCAAGTTTCCAAACAGAGCCCTGATATTGAACATAGAGTTACTACAAACAGTGATTCTCTCTTCCTATGATATATAATTAAAATGACACCTGCATAATGCCTGTAGTGTCTCCACTCATATGCAATTCTCAACAATTAATAGACATCAAGAATAAAAGCACTGAGGAAGATGGAGATTCCTCCAATTAAAAAGAAGAAAATCTTAAGTGCTATTAAAAATAAAAAATAGCTAGGAAACTGAGGTAGGTCTCTCTTGAAACACAAGTCCCATTATCTTTTATGATATTATCCTGGTCATAGTTAAATTAATATTTTTAGCTTTAAATAAAAAGCCACCATGCTGCCCGTTTTTACTCTTCTATCTTGTTTTCCATTCTGAATCTGAGTACCTGGCTTTTCTGCAGATATTGCTGAAATCACCATACTCAATTAGCAACAAAGGCCTACACTACCTAACCTCAGATGTCTGACAGAAGGTGTCCCAAAGGCTATAAGGAAGGCTTAAGAATGAGCAGAGCTTTTCAATCACAGCATCTTATTTCAGCATCTGAGCAGAGCTTTGAGCTTGGTACTTCTAAGATGATAAAGAAAATACTGACATGAAATGACATTATTCATCAATATTTTGCCGTTTATCTCTAAATTACAATGTATTAACAAGATAACCCAGAATCATTTTCTTTCTTTCCTCTGATAATATGTATATGTACATGCACAAAAACATATGTAGTATTCTGTAATTGTGTTTTTCCAGCAACAAAAACAATCAGCATAATTCTTATTCATTGAATAATATGGAGGTTTATAAGTTCTCTAAAATTTTTTTCGTAAAGATCTGAAATATTCTTTTGTTGCATAAAGGAAACTACTGGGGTTATCGTTTGCTTTAATGTGGAGCACCACTTTGCTGATGACCTGTGGAAGGCATTTTCTCTGCCAGCATCTGGCTACCTGGCAGACTCCATAGGCAGCTGGGAAAGAAACTTCAGAGCTGCTTTTGGGTCTTCCACATAATTAGCCTGTTTATAGGCCATCTGGGTTGCTTTGATTTCAACATTGCCATTTCTCTTTTCTGAAGATTTTCTGTGTGTCTCTTCCTTTGGGACTAAAATCATAAATAAGTCTTCCTTAGTTAGGGACACCAGTTTCTTTAATGTGTCTGGCAACTCTCTGCCCCTCTGGATCCATCTCATTATGAAGCACCCTACAGACCAAGGAGGAGTGGTGTTTATATTTGATTATGCTATCATCAAATTAACAGGCCTCATTAGAAGGAAATTACAGATTTGGGGCTCCCTAATACAATAGATTCTTAGAAAACCTCATCCAAAGAATAACAAAGCATAGTTAAAGCTATTGCAAGAAAGGCTGGATTTTAGTGAGGGCTGCTCAGATGGATAGAGAAACTGAACTATTGGTGCTGTGGTAATCAAACAATGTCAGTATGAATTTAAGCTAATTTAAATATCATGCTATTCATCCTTCTCAGAAACCCCCCCTTCTCCTCTTCAGTTATCAAACCCTACTTATCTTTAAAATCCATATCAAATCTTACCCAAAGTATGCAAATTAGTTGCAAATGAGGTCATAGAAAGGATTTTGCTTGTATCAGATGACATAAAACGTGTTTTGATTCAACATGTTAAAATCAAGATATTTCACATCACAATCTTGACTTCTAAATCCCTTTGAAAACTCAGATCCAACAGCCATCAGCTCTAGAGCAGAGGGTGGAAAACTATGGTGACCACACCATGGCCTCTAGTTTTTGTAAATAAAATTTTACTGAAACATAGTCACACCCATCCAGTAATCATGTGGTCAATGGCTGCTTCCAAGGGTAACAGAGTCGCAGAGCTAAGTTGCAACAGAGACAGAAGGGTCTTGAAAAGAATAAATATTTGCTATCTGTCACATTACAAGGAAATATTTGCCAACCCCTGAGCTAGGCCTGAAGCAACTGCCCCTTTAAGTAGGACGTGAGAGGTCTCTAGGTCAACAGACCATCCCACCACCTACACAAAGCCTTAGTCATATCTCCGGTTGCCTGCCTGTCCCCTGTAGACCTGGAAGTTTCCTCTCTGTTTACAGTTTTTAGAATCTCTTAACATGTCAACTCATGCTTTTCTTTCTCTCTCCTTTAACCGAGTTAGACTCAGATTCTCCCCACTGTCAGTCAAAACAACCACATTTATCTGCCCTGGTTTTGCTGCAGAAATGTTTTCTTCCTGTGCAAAATTTGTTAGATTTGTCTCTCCAGGGCAGGAACATTTCTTTGCTTCTTCTGCATGCCCCTAAGGCCTGGTGCAATGTGGATAAAATAGTAGATACTTAGTAAATATTTTTTTATTTGACTTATTGTTGTCAACCTGATGTACTCTAACCTCAGAAACAAATAAAGAGTATTAAAATAGATGTTTTTGCTTCAGAAAGAAACACTCTAGTGGAAGATGCACAACAAGAGGAGTCACCTGTTGTCTGCTTCACCTGATCACCTATCTACCCTCTGGAAGCAAGGGCAGGTTGCTTCAGGAGAAGCCATGTCTGCCTGCAAAAAGTCCTCTCTGGGTGGCAGCCTCAGCCTCTCAGTTGTGAGGGCTTGTTAGCACACACACACCATGACTAGCTCCCTGCCTTGGGGCAAACTCTGACTACCTGAATTCACAAACGTGGTTATATAAATAGAACGTGAAATAAGAACTGGAACAACCGAGGAGCTTGGACTCTTACATCTTCTGACCAGTGTATTTTTTTTCCTCTAGGCAGAAAAAACACAGCAATAAAGCAAGGGAAATTGGTTAGATGGTTTGCTGACATCAGTTTCAAAAGTCCAGAACACTGAGGCTGGCAAGTCACCTCCCATGACCAAGGTTCCCTTCCTCCATGGTACTGTTTTTTTTTTTTTTTTTTCAGCATGAGGCTGTTTTATTGTAATAGTGATGACTGCTGCTACCCAGCGAAATATAACCATACAATAATAAGGGGTTGCTACATTCATGCCAGTTGTACACTCTGTTGTCATTAAAAACATCATAGACAAATATTTAAAGAGGAGGAATGTTCACTCCTCCATGGTATTTTAACAATTTCTGTCATTTGAAATTATTTCTGGGATTTCATTACTAAATGAATGCCCTTCCAGTGTAATATTTCTTTTGTAAAACATGTCATTGTTAGCATCCATGCCTTAATTAGGCCTAGGAAACATCTGTCTCTTTACCAAGGCCTTATATCTCTGGTTTGATCAGTAAATACTGATCTTCCAACCTAAATCTCAGAGGTATTTAATTTTCAAGATGAGCAGAAAGAAATGTCAGAGAGTCACCCCAGAGCTGTCCCAAAAGCTAGCTGCATAACTGAAGTAGGACAAGGTAGAGTCAGCACACTAGGAGAGCTAAACTGAACATCAAACTGAAAACCAGAGAGAGGGAAGAAACCAAATCTCCAACATGCAAAGGCCTGCTGGAACCAAAAATGCTAGATCCATGGGCTCATTGTCTAATTTCACTGGGGAGACTATCCTTCGGTTTGAATTATAATCATCCAAACAGTCTCTAAATTTTGACCCTGGCTTCGAAAAAGTAGGAAGGGACTGCTTTCTCTAGTGCAGGAAAAAAAAAAAAAAGTCACAGTCTGTCATGGCTGTTGACCTTGGTTCAATGGCCTTCCTTTTCTCTGGGAGCCCATGAGGGCTCTGTGTAGAAGTGAAAGACGATGCAGGATTTTCTGCTCAGTTAAATCCAGGATCTTGTCTCAAGACCAGGAAGAATTAGGCAAATGGACACATTGAAGGATGAGGAGGGTAGAATTTATTAAGTAAAGGGAGAGCTCTCAACAAAGAGAGGGGTCTGGCCAGCAGCCTCCCATCTCACAGTGGAGTGCTAGGACTTTCACATATGAGCTGAAGAGGTTAGGCTCCTCCCCAGCATAAGGTGTGAATTCCTGGTGGCTTTACCCTATTCTCCCAGTGTGCATGCAGGCATGCCCAGCGAAGTATAGGTAGTATAGAAAAAGGTAACATTCAATTGGTTGAAAGGGACTATTCAGAAAGAATCAGTCGGGAAAGAGCAAGCAAACGGGCAGTTCTTCCTCTGGGTCACAGGTTTCATCTGGTCTTTCAGTCTTCAGGCTGTTTTAGGCTTGAAGGTGGGGTTTTGCCGGGGACCCTTACCTATCTGCCTAGGCATCTCTCTGCCTTCTACCTCTATCAGGGACAGCTTCTCAAGGAGCAGGCATTCAGAGTTAGAGGCTGGAGGAGGAAATGATGGTGACACTGGGTCTTCTCACATTGCTAAACAAAGTAAATCTGTGAGTAGGTATAGTTCTTAATTCCTACCCACAAAGCTTGGGGCCACATGTGTTTCCAACTTCAGAATTTTTCACACTTTAGGGGAAAAAATGCATATGCTTTATGTTATATATACCTCCAGTGGGGTCTAGGGGAGCACTCCATATGCAAAGTCATTGATGCTTCTGAATCATTGCATATTATATTCACTTTAAGGTTAATGAAGACTGTACAGTACACTCACATCAGTTCAGATTTTGCCCCCAAATGAGTGCTGGTCAAGTTAGTTTTACTGACAAATATCTGCCCCTTCCCCCAAAAACCCTCTTTATTTTTGGAGTTCATTAGATTTCAGAATTGTGGAAAAGAGATCATGGACCTATACTGCCAAATAAATCTATAAATTGATTATCACCAACTTTAGCTCATCTTTAGTGCTATCTCAGCCCAGTGGGAAACACTGTTGTGCCTCAGGACCTTGGCTCAGGCACAGACAGGTTCCCATGGCACTTGTTGCCTCCAAGCCACAGGCCCAGAAGGCTTAAACTGTTTTCCTCTACTCATTTAGTGGGATTCAACATAATGTTTGAGGATGCTTTCTCCCAGAAGGGAAATGCTACCTTTTGATTTTCTTCAATAATGAAGAGTGAGTATTGTTGATTTTACAAATTTTACTGCCAAACATTATGGGGACCCGGAGGTGAATTGGTGAGATATCAGTAATAGTAATAATAATAAAAGTGGGAAATAATAGCAGTAACAGTGGTACTAATAGTAATAATAATTATTAATACTTATTCTGCCATTATGTGTCAGCCATTGTCCTGACAGCTTTATTTACATGATTTCATGGAACTGCAAAATAAGTCAATGACATAGATACTAGGATTATCTCAATTTTATAAATAAGGATATTGAGGTAGTGATAGGTTAATTTACAAATTTGCAAGCCTAGAAACTTAAACAAATCCTGACTTTATTGGTGAGATGGTAATGTTACAGTTGGGTTAGACTTTGGTCTCAGTTACTGGTTTTTAATTATTAAATTTTAATCAAAATTATTGGTTTTTAATTATTGAAGATAGAAATCTACATCACTCCTTCTTCTCTCCAAGAACTCTCTTCAATCATTAAGTTTTAGAGGAAACTATAGCAGAACAATAGAAGCCATCTTTCCCCAAGTGGTTGATTGACTTATTCCAGCAATTTCTAACCATATGAAAAACATTTGTCTCCCTTTCAGAGTTCTCTTATATAGATCTAAAACAGACAAAGTTCACTGGTGTCTCCACAGACTTTCTATCACTGTTCCCATCAACTACTGGATGAAATTAGAAAGTGTAAGAAATGTCCTCTTGCTTTAAGGAACTTTATAATCAGTTGCCCTGTAAAAGGACTAAAGCAGTGATCATGGGCTAGCCAGCAAGGTTTAGTAAATGTAATAGGGCAATTTATTGATCAGATTAAAGGATTACCCTAGTTCAATTTAACATAAGTTAACAAGTAGTTCAGAACTCACCAATAGTTAGACAACTCTCTTGTGTTTCCTAGAAACATGTTTCTGTCTAGAAAAGCTAAATATTATGAGAATTTTTTATGTTTGTACTCAAAAAAATATTTTTTTCCTGCTCCAAAGTCATTACCAAATGTGTTAAGATACATATTTCCACCTACAGGTAATGATTTATCCTCAAAACAGAAGATAGAAGTAAAATTCAGAATGAAACTAACACTTGCAAAAATTCTCACCCTGTGAAATGCTACCATAAAATTAAAGTAAATGTGCTTTAATCTCGAGTCATAAATGCTTAACATGCAAAAATCCTGCCCTTCAAATATTAGCTTATAAAAAAAGACATTCCACTACTAAAAAGGTAGACAATGTTCAATTTATCCAAGAGTATTCCTCTGCCCCTCATTTCTTCTATTTACACACAAATGGCTAGGTAACTAGAATGTATATCCAAGAGTATTTCTCTGCCCCTCATTTCTTCTATTTACACACAAATGGCTAGGTAACTAGAATGTATCTGCTGAAAGAACAATTATTTTCCTTATTCACAGGTCTTGAGGCTTCTTGCAATTACCATTTCTATTTGTCCTTATTAGAAAAAGGTTCAAACACAGTAACCATAGCTGACAATATCATACTCAGTTACCAAACATAGTAACAAACAAAAATATATCCAATATTTTGGAGTTTATGTTTCACAGGAAATTATTTAATGGTATCATGAGATTGGAGCCAGAGAATGAAATCATTCAATTTTATTATGTGTATGACACTGTTGTCCTGATTCTAATGACCAAGTAATACACATGCAACATCTATGTAAAGAATGATTGTAGTCGTGTTAATAATGAAGATAATCTTAAATGACTTGAGATCTGATCTGACCACTTCTAATAAAAAGGAAAAGATTACCATGCCAGGCAGATGACTCAAACTCTACTTTCATTTAAGATAAGCTCACCTAGAAAAACATAATGAAAAAATTTTCATCTTCCAGACCCCTCCCTATACCTCTCCTTTTAAAATTCATCAGCTCTTCAGAGACCTCAGAATAATAGCCCACTTGATTCAGCCATTTCAGGCAAAAACCTGTGTACAGACAATTTATTTGAATTGTTCATGCTGAACCCTAATAAATAAGCCAAAAAATCATTGTCAAATAAATCGATAACATGACCAGGAAAAAATATCGTGCTAAGAAATACAAGACTCAATTACAATCTCTTCATTTCATTCATTGACACATTTTTCAAGTAGCTAGTAAGTGTTAGGCATTATAACAGGTATAGACAATAGAGAGATTATCCAACTATAAATTACTTATTTGCGAGATCTGTGTTTCATATATAATTTGAATTCCCAGTACCCAGTACATTCCTGGCACATAGTAGGTTTTCAATAAATATTTGCTAAATGAATTTGACCAAATTGTATTGTGCACCAGCTCTATCAGATACTGAGAGAGTCACCAGGAATACAAAGATGAAAGAAAGACACATTAAGAAGATCAACAAGAGGAGGAGTGTCACTTAATGATATATATATATATAATTATGTTATTCATGTATCATATATAATATTTTTTGAATTATAAAAGGAATTAATGTATATTATGGAAAGTTAGGGGGAAAAAAAGAAAATTTTAAATGAACTATAACTATACCACCTAAAGGTAATCACTTTCATTACCCAGAGGTATGTACCATGTGTCTATCTTTCCAGGTTTTTTCTGTATTTCAAAGGGGTGTGTGCATGTCTATATTTTACTTTTTACAAAAATATAATCACATAAAACCTTCTTATTTTTAAAAGAAAATATGAAGAAAGTAAAGAGGAAGCCAAAGACAGGGAGAAAACATTACATAATATTGAGTGATACAAACATAAAACAGAGAACTTATTTTCAGAAAAAAAAAAAAAATTCTAAAACCTAACAACTCCAGAAAAAGGAAAATTAACAGTGGCCAAAGATTTAAACAGACATTCACCAAAAGAAGATATAAAATCACTCAATCACTTTAAAAAACAATTTGACAGTAACCTGTAAAGTAATCATATAGTTTCCAATTGTTATAGGCTGAATGTTTGTGTCTTCCCAAAATTCATATGTTGAAATTATAACCCCCAATGAGATAGTATTAGAAGATGAGGCTTTTGGGAGGTGATTTGGTGATGAGGGTAGAGCCTTTGTATTAGTCCGTTCTCATGCTGCTATGAAGAAATACCTGAGACTGAGTAATTTATAAAGGAAAGATTTAATTGACTCACAGTTCTGCATGGCTGGGGAAGCCTCAGGAAGCTTACAATTATGGTGGAAGGGGAAGCAAACACATCCTTCTTCACATGGTGGCAGCAAAGGGAATTGCTGAGCAAAAGGGGAAAAACTCCTTATAAGACCATCAGGCCGGGCGCGGTGGCTCAAGCCTGTAATCCCAGCACTTTGGGAGGCCGAGACGGGTGGATCACGAGGTCAGGAGATCGAGACCATCCTGGCTAACACAGTGAAACCCCGTCTCTACTAAAAATACAAAAACTAGCCGGGCGAGGTGGCGGGCGCCTGTAGTCCCAGCTACTCGGGAGGCTGAGGCAGGAGAATGGCGTAAACCCGGGAGGCGGAGCTTGCAGTGAGCTGAGATCCGGCCACTGCACTCCAGTCCGGGCGACAGAGCGAGACTCTGCCTCAAAAAAAAAAAAAAAAAAAAAAAAGACCATCAGATCTTGTGCAAACTCACTCACTGTCATGAGAACAGCATGGCGGTAGCTGCCCCCATGATTCAATTTCCTGCCATCAGATCCCTCCCATGACACATAGGGATTATGGGAACTACAATTCAGGGTGAGATTTGGGTGGGGACACAGCTAAACCATATTACTCCTTTCCTGGCACCTCTCAAATCTCATGTCGTCATATTTCAAAACACGAGCATGCCTTTCCAACAGTCCCCCAAAGGCTTAACTCTTTCCAGAATTAACCCAAAAGTCTAAGTCTTATCTGAGACAAGGCAAGTCCCTTCCAACTATGAGCCTGTAAAATCAAAAGCAAGTTAGTTACTTCCTAGATACAATGGGGGTACAGGCATTGGGTAAATACACCCATGACAAATGGGAGAAATTGGCCAAAACAAAGGGGCTGCAGTACTCAAGTAAGTTCAAAATCCAGTGGGGCAGTCAAATCTTAAAGCCCTGAAATGATGTCCTTTGACTCCATGTCTCACATCCAGGTTACACTGATGCAAGAGGTGGGTTCCCATGGCCTTGGGCAGCTCTGCCCCTGTGGCCTTGCAGGGTACATCCCCCTCCCAGCTGACTTCATGGGCTGGCATTGAGTATATGCAGCTTTTCCAAGTGCACAGTGCAAGCTATCAGTGGATCTACCATTCTGGGCTGTGGAAGAAAGTGACCCTCATCTGACAGCTCCACTAGGCAGTGCCCCATTGGGGATTCTGTGTAGGGGCTCCTATCCCACATTTCCCTTCCACCCTGCCCTAGCAAAGATTCTCCTTGAGGGCTCCACCATCACAGAAAACTTCTGCCTGGACATCCAGGTGTTTCCATGCATCCTCTGAAGTCTAGGCAGAGCTTCCCAAACCGCAATTCTTGACTTTGGTGCATGCAAGTTCAACACCATGTGGAGGCTGTCAAGGTCTGGGGCTTGCATCCTCTGAAACCATGGCCTGAGCCATACTTTGGCCCCTCTTAGCCATGACTGGAGCAGCTGGGATGCAGGGCACCAAGTCCCAAGGCTGCACACAGCATGGGGGCCTTGGACCTGGCCCATGAAACCATTTTTTCTTCCTAGGCTTCCAAGTCTGTGATGGGAGGGGCTGCCATGAAGACCTGTGACATGCCTCTGAATTTTCCCCGTTGTCTTGGTGATTACAATTTGGCTCCCTGATACTTATGCAAATTTCTGCTGCTGGCTTGAATTTCTCTCCAGAAAATGGGTTTTTCTTTCCTACTGCATCATCAGACTGCAAGTTTTCTAAATTTTTATATTCTGCGTGCTTTTGAATGCTTTGCCACTTAGAAATTTCTTCCACTAGATACCCTAAATTATCTCTCTCAAGTTCAAAGTTCCAAAACCTGTAGGTCAGGGGCAAAATGCTGCCAGTCTTTTTGCCTGGCAAGAGTGACCTTTACTCCTATTCCCAACAAGTTCCTCATCTCCATCTGAGAGCACCTCAGCTTGGACTTTGTTGTCCATATCACTATTAGAATTTGGGTCAAAGCCACTCAACAAGTGTCTAGGAAGTTCCAAACTTTCCCACATCTTACCGTCTTCTGAGCCCTCCAAACTGTTCCAATCTCTGCCCATTACCCAGTTCCAAAGTCATTTCCAGATTTTGGCGTATGTTTACAGCAGCACTCCACACCCCAGTACCAATTTACTGTATTAGTTTATTCTCACGCTGCTATGAGAAAACACCTGAGACAGGGTAATTTAAAAGGAAAGAGGTTTAATTGATCCACAGTTGCAAAGGGCTGGGGGGGGCCTCAGGAAACTTACAATCATGGCAGAAGGGGGAGCAAACATGCCCTTCTTCACAAGGCAGCAACAAGGAGAAGTGCTGAGCAAAAGGGGAAAGCCCCTTATAAAACCATTAGATCTCATGACAAGTGGCTCACTATCATGAGAAGAGCATGGAGGTAACCACCCTATGATTCAATTACCTTACATCTGGTCCCTCTCACAACACATGGGGATTATGGGAACTACAATTCAAGATGAAATTTGGGTGGGTACACAGCGAAACCATATCAGCCTTCATGAATGCAATTTATGCTCTGACAAAAGAGACCCCAGAGAGAACCCCTTGTCCCTTGCCACAGCAAGAAGATGGCCATCTACAAACTAAAAAGAGAGCTCTCACCAGATACCAAATCTATTGGTGTCTTGATCTAGACTTCCCAGCTTCCAGGACTGTAAGAAATAAATGTTTGTTTTTTAAGCTATCCAGTTTATAGTATTTTTGTTATAGCAGCCCAAATGGACTAAGACACCAATCAACTGAGTAATTCCACTCTTACATATTTATCCAGGAGAAATGAAAACAAATGTCTATGCAAAGACTTGTACTTGTATGTTTATAGAAGCTTTATTCATGATAGGCCAAAACTGGAAGTGACCCAAGCATCCATCATCATGTGAATAAATTACTGAATGTCCAAATCGAATGCTATTCACCAATAAAAGTAAAGGGACTACTGGTACACAGGACAACATGGGTGAATCTAAAAGTCATTATGCTAAAATAAAAAATTCAGACACACAAAAAAAACATGCTTTATGGTTCCATTCATATGAAACTCCAGGAAAAAAAAACCCAATCTATAGTGACAGAAGTCAAATCAGTGGTTGCCTGGGGCCAGGGATGAACATGAGGGAACAGCAGAAGGGAATAGTAGAACCTTTGAGTAATGAAAATATTCTATATATTGAGTGTGATTGTGGTTACACGGTAGTATACACTTTTTGAAAAACCATCAAACTGTACTTTTTAAATGTCAGTATTTTATCGTATGTAAACTACACATCAATAAAGTTAATTTTTTAAAAATTGAATCACCTTAAATATACTGATTTTAACCCAATAATAACCTTAAAAGAGAGCAACACATAGTTTTTTATATCACTACATGTGTATCTCTAGAGTGGTATATAATGACTTGATATTATGACTGTGCTACAATTTCTTTGTGGAATATTTTAGTTTTGACCTTTCTAAAAACTATTATATATAAAGCAATATATTGCTCACCCTTGAAAATGTGAGTTAAATTTACAACTACAAATTGGAAATCATTACATGGAAAGCAAAAAGAGATATTCAAAGTAAAGGACAGACAGCTATAAAATGATACAGAAATTGTAAACATAATGCCCATTCAGAAAACTTCAGAAGGTCTTTTTGACTAGAGAGCAAGTGGTGCATCAGAGGAGATGAGGGTGAACTTGTTAAGGTTCACGTGAAGCCTCTTCTAAGCCATACTAAGAACTTTGGATTTTTCACAGACAGGAAAGGGAGGAAATCTAAAAGATTTTAAGAGAAAGGACATGATTTCACTTATGTTTTAGAAAGATTACTTTGACATTTGGCTGGAGAATGGATCGGAGGCCTGTTTGATCACAGTAATTCAGGAAACTGTGAGTACCTGAGCTAAGAATATAGAATAGAGTAAAGAGGACAGTTCTCATAGAGACCTATGCAGAAGGGAGATGAGGAAGACAAATAAATCTAGGTCACCTCGCAGGGCCAAAAAGAAGGTAAGGAAGAGGTTTATCAATGAAGCTGAAATATTACATGAGTCTTTATCAGAGCCTGAAATTCATCTACAACCTGGGTTGGATTACTGGTATAATACATTTGGCAAATTGCAGTGGACCTATAAACAACATAAATAGGCCTGTAGAACAAACTCTGCCACTTACAATACTATGTTCTAGTGAGTTTTTAAAATTGAATTATTTTTGCTGTTGTGTTGCTGTTGATAGTAGCAGTGATGTTGTTATCTCAAATATAAAACATTTCTACTTACTAGCTAGAAAATAATGCATTTGATAATTACCTTGATATCTTATTCAAACATATTCTATTTTTTAGGGTTTCATTCAGAGTAGGTTTTTATTTTGAAGGAGCATATATTTACTTTTCAGATCCCCTCTTAACATTGGACATAGGTAAACTTCTTTTATAAGGTTTATAATGTGCAAACATATATTCCTTTTTATGCTACTGGTCTATTTATTGGATTAACTAGAAGGATTTGATGTGAAAGCTTAGAATGATATTGAAAACACATCACTTCTATTGTAGCTAAGAAAATCAGCTTTAGAATTAGAGACCTTGTATTGGGCATTATGTGTAGACCTTTAGCTTTTTATCACAGCTGTTCTTTGTTGCCATGACAACAGAATTAACCATTTCATTAATATCAGTGAGAAAAGACACATATTTACGCATGTCTGACTTAGAATGTAGTCCCTGTTCAGATTTCAAGACCTTTGGCATGCTCTTGGACTTGTTTTTATTCCTTAATCTTTTGCTTAATGTTTCTACAGGATTTTCAAAGCAAAGCCTTATATTTTTAAAATTAAATTTCTATTGGCTGCGTTGGTTTGGCTGCTTTTAAGTGTCCCCTGAGTGGTGAAATGAGCTTCAGAATCTGAAGCTAGTGAAAGCAATAGGAAAGAAAATTTAGTACAAAAGAAAACAGTTACCTGTTATAAGAAAAGTCAGTTGTTTGTTTTTTCCTTCTTTTTGGCCCCACTTGGTGAAATGGGTGTTACTATAAATACTGAAGAGTAATCCCTCATCAAAATGGGTGATCCAGCTGTTTCTGTTGCTGCTGAAAGCAGGTAGTGTGCTGATTGCAATTGTGATGAAAAGGCAGAAAAAAGTGTCCTACGACAAGTAAAATCCATTATTTTGAAAATAATGCCTCAAGATAATAATTTTGCCCATTCCTCAAAAGCTACAATGGTTCCCTACTTGTTTGTATCTGGCTTTTCTTTTGAAGAAAAAAAATGATTCTTAATAAGGAACTCTATAAATATTCATACTTCTAAAGACCAATGCAAAAATTCCCCAATTAACATTGAAATGGTTTGAGGAATCTGTTAACTCCGTTTTCTGTTCATGCACTTTAGCTAAATAAGGATTATTTTTAAATAAATTGCATTATTTTCTTCAAAATTATTATTATTAATTTCTATATTTTTTGAACACCTATCATGTTTAAGCAAATTTGCAAAGTACTTAAAATATGTTATCTCATTTAATACACAAAACAACAGTTTTATGAAGAAGGTACTGCTATTCTCATTTTACAGCAAAGGAAACTGACATTCAAAGAGAACTTGTACAAGATTTCACAATGAATAAGTAGGATTTGAATCTTAATAGATCTGATCCCAAAGCCAGTGTGGCATTCATTAGGGAAAAGTACCACCCTCGACTCTTTGTTTCTGCTCATATAAATATTGTAACAACACTTAAAATATTTACATTCCCTCCAAGGCATTTTGTCCTGGGAGGGGGGGGGGGAAGTCTGAGAGAAGATTATTCATAATAATTAAACTCATAAAACAAGAATGCAGGTTTGAATCAGACATAAAATCTTTAAACCAAGAATGGTTTGGTGAGGCTAACTGCACACATACGAATAATTTTCAGTACTGAATAAAGACTGTAGCAACCACTGAAATAAGGAAAAGACTTTTTACAGAACACAGTAGGTTTTTATTTTTACTTTATTTACTTTTTTAAGTTTTTTTTAATAACAGCTTGACTGAGATATAATTCTAATACCATAAAATTCACCTAAAGAGTATAAGGTAATGGTTTTTAATATATTCACAAAATTGTACAACCACTGCCACAATCAATTTTAGAACATTTTTTATCACCTCCTCTCTAAAAAACCTTTGTGCCCATTGTCACCATTTTCTTCTCTTCCCCTCTCCTCCCCTCCCCCATCACCCCAACTCTAGAAAATCATTAATCTACGTATCTCTATAGAGTTGTTCATTTTGGACATTTCACAAAAATGGAACCATACATTATACACCATTCGTGTTTGGCTTTTTTCACTTAGTGTAATATTTTTCAGGGTTCATGCATGCCACGGCATGTATCAGTACTTCATTTCTGTTTACGGCTGAATAAGAACCCATTGTATGTATAAATCACATTTTGTCCATTGACAGACATTTGGGTTGTTTCCATGTTTTTGCTATCATGGCCATTACGAACAGTCCCACTATGAACTTTTGTGTACAAGCTTTTGCGGGGACACACGTTTTCATTTTCCTTGAGGCTCTGTTTGTTTTTAGGTTATCCTTATCTAATAAAAAGGTGGGGCTCAAACATACTCTGGTGACTAAAGACCTTGTGGAACTCTAAACTACAATCACATCAGAGCTTTACTTTTACATTCTGTGAGTTATACATTAGAGACAGAGTGATTAATTCAGACACCATTGCTCAGGGTTCTTAGCCACTCGTACAACTTTCACAAGGATATTCAACTCATTATTGAAGCTCTTTAAAACCCTAAATTTAAAAAGTACAGGAAAACATTTACATAAAATAAAACTTACTATTAAAGTCTCAGATAGAATAATCTATCTTACCTACCTATCAAACATACATTTTTGAAATACTACTTCTTCAATTCAACTAGATGCTTAGATAGATAAGACCTAAAACAATAGAAGCAAGTGGTACTCTATTTTTCACTTTTCAGTGCTAACATTATGAAGGATTCTTCAAATTTCTTCTCTTCCAACAGTGACAAAGCCAAGACCTAGACTTCAATAGACCGCAAAGGAGTGGGTCTGGTTTCTTTTCCATGAAGTTATATGATTCAGTAATAGATCAGAATATTTTGTAATTAGAAACAAACACATCATTTATTTGTTGAGAGCAAAACCCTATAGGCTGTTCCTAATAGGGAACTGTTTCCTTGAATTGAAGGTGAGAGTTTATCTCCGTCTAAGTCGTACGGAGGAACCATGAGAACCATAATCCCTGCTAAGGTACAAAGAGTCCAGAGGAAGGTTAAGAGTAAATTCTTGATATTTTTTAATGATGACTTGTGGGTTCCAAGCATAGCATTAACTTCCATTTTAGAATCCAGCAGAAATTGCATCAGCTAATAGGCTAAATGAGGCTTTTTAACAGTTGCTTCTCATCTCTGCACAAGAGGGCAGCCTTTCACCAAAACCAAGGAAACCTTGGGCAGAACTGTGCTAATGTATATAGAGACCCTTCCAATCATAGAACTTCCACGAAGAGCTCCCTTGACATAAAGAATGAAGAAATTATGAGATCGTTAATACCATGTGCACGTGTGCTGTCAATCCCAGAAAATGTCTGACCTCAATATCGCCACACAAATGTTTGCAGTTTCAGTGATATTTTGCCTTTAATGTTACATAAATATTGTTTGAATTTCTTAAACTACTGTGGACAATTATGGACTATTGAAATTAATGATGGGGATAATACATTTTCCAAATAAAAAAACCTATTTATGCAATTAAATCACTAGACCCTAAAATAAAATTTTTTTTTCTGTATCTCATGAGAATGTTTTCTTAGTGGTTATCCATTATTAGATTTCAAAGTTTTAGAATCAAATTGCCAAAATCAGTTCATATTGGTACAATTATAAATTTAAATGGTAAAATACAGTCAAAAAGATTTACCAAGAAATTAACAGAAGCCAAAGAGAGTTGCTATATGCATACACTTTCAAAACAATTAACCACATTTGACAGGAAATACATAATTTAAATGTATCATGATGAAACAAATGCAATTAAAAAGGGGGCTAAAGTTAATTTGTCACACAGAAAGATAAATGTAACTGTCTTTACATTCAAAGCTTTGGAACAATATTTTCATGAAGTATAAAGTAACCACAACCCTTTTTTCTCTTCAAGTTTATGGAACTTTCAACAAAACATTTCACAGGAAATTACTGTCTCCAAGAATATAAAAGGTTTTATATAAAGGACGCTGATCAGTTGTTCTCCATGGACACAGAGGTGCAAACAAGCAGAAATTGGTTTAATAAAGCAGGAGAGATTTCAATTGGACACAAAGCAGAACTTCTTGACTATCATGGAGATAAAGAAAAATGGGGGAATCTTTTCAATACATTTTTAAAGATAAATGTAAAAAAGTCTAGTGAAATGGATAAGAGATGTCTTTACTTTTATTACTCATATTTGCAAAATTGAGTACTAGACAGAAAATAATGCGTACACAATATCATTTCAACCATTTTATTTTATTTTTCAATAAAGTAATACTTTCATACTAATAAGCTAATAGGGTAAACAAGGAATAGCATTTCAATTTCCTTCAGGTTTTGGTTTTGTAGATAGAAACAAGTATATTTTGTCACATATATTGTAAGAACTGGGCTTTCTTTAGATAACATTTACTGGTGGGGAAATACAAAAGACAGCCAATGTAGATAAAAATGTTTTTCAACTCTTACTTGCTCAACAAATTTTACTAAACTGAAAGCTCCTTAACTATAGGGACATTAGGTGCCAAGTACTCCATCTGGCACATAGTAGACTTTCAGTCTAGGTTTATTGAATTATGTTTCCATAAAATTACAGTTTTTCTGTATCATCATGAGAATCAAACTCTAAGTCTTAGTTTCATTTTCATAGACTGCAAGGAGGATTGGAGAGAGAGCTGAACTGGAGGTATGTATAATGGTTTATAAAGCCCTTTCACAATTGACATGAACCCGTACTACTTTCCACTTGCTTTTAAGCAAACCATACTAACCAAATACTTACAGTCTTTACTGAGAGTAAATATTTATTCAACAACAAACATTCATCTGAAATTTATTATGTACAAGACATCATGCCAGGTGCTAGGGATATAGCTGTAAACAAGGTAGGCACTGCTTCTGCCTTCCTGGAGCTTCCATTCTAGAAAACGTAACCAAATTAAGTTGGCAAATAAGCATTTCATTACAGGTGCTGTGAGTGATATAAGGAAGAAGTCCAGGGAGTTACAAAAGAATATTCACAGGACCTACTGATGGGAGGCAAAAGAATGCCGTTACAGGATAGAAATCATTGACATTCAGAATTGATTTTATAAACAGAGCTTCAGAGAGCCAGTAGGAGAAGTTAGGCAGGGAGTTCATGGAGAGTATAGTGGGATGATGACATTTCAGAGGAAAGAACATAAGCAAAGACCTAAGTCAGGGAAAAGAATGGCACCATACAGGAAAGAAAATGAGGCAACGTTGTCAAATGTGGAGACAGAGAGGAAGTTTCTCAGCATGATCAAAAGAGCAAAAAAGGCATAAAAAGATAAAGATGGAAGACCCAATGAAGACACTACCTGCTGGAGAGAGACTCACTTCCCGTTGGTCTTTCCTTTATTCAATACCAAAACGACCTTTTGTCTTTCTTCCGCAACTGATTTCTACAAATCCCACCACTTTCCTAACCACGTGTCAGTTCCCACTCTGCAGAAAAGATAATGTGAACTCTAGTGCAGTTGCTTTTGCCTATAGAAGCAACCCTCTGAGGATTTCATCATAATGTAGAATATTCTCTATCAGTGCCATGCTGAAAAGGGAGGCATAAATGATGCATAATTCTTGAAAACTCCATTGTAGACTTGGGTCTTTAAAACAAAATAAAAGCTCCATATTAAACTATAAGGCATTATGCTTCCATAAAATAAATTAAATAAATGGCCAGCAGGGGTGTTTTACACAATTTATTGGTGCCCTCTGCAGTCAATGCTACATCTCATTAGTGGCTCTGTCACTCATGAAAAATGTGGCACCCATCAGCATCCTTCATTAACTTAAAGCATGTGCCCACACATCAAATATATATTTTTTAATTATGGGAACAAGCTATAAAGCAGATGTGTGTGTGGGTGTGTGTGTGTCTGCCATGAACAGCAGAGAGCATTCAAAACCCTCCAAGGCTCTCTTTGTTTTTGTTTTGTTTTGTTTTTTTTTCTTTTTAACCAAAATGGTGAATAAGATACTGTCTCATCCTTTTAAAGTTATTTCTCTCTACTGACTTTTCCTGCTTGCATTCATTGCAATAATCCAGACTTTGCCAATTTTTTTCCTTCTTGACATTTCATTTTTAATTAAAAATGACATTTTAATTAAAAGGAAACATATGTAGAATAAACAGAATAACTCACCAACAGCAGAGAGCTGGGGCTCTCCTGTCAGCTCAGTTTTAACCTTTCTGGCTCACAAAAGCTGTGCTGGGCTTCTCCAGTGGTTGCCAAGGCACATTCTTGACAGAGAGAAAGAAAAAGATGGCCATCAAACCAAGATCCACCCACATTCAGAAAACTCCGAGAATTGCAGAGGGTGGAGAACAGAGAGGCTATATCCACTCCAAACTATATTATTTGGGACTTTCAGACCTAAAATACTAGTTTTTCTTCTGTTCAGAATATTAAAACTATCACTTTGGTGAAAGACCCCAGTTTTACAACTTTTCATGTTTACAGATGGCCTGATTTGGCAATCTTAAATGTTAAGGGAGTTAGAAATCTGGCAGGAGGCAAGCACAGCCAAAAGTAAAGAATTACAAAAAAAACAAACTACCCTTCTATGAACATCCATAACTTAGAATACTTTGCACCTCTCAGGGTTGTGTCCCCTCCTATGTCAGAGCTGGTGCTGGTGGGGTCCATGGGCAGCTGGACGCCTCTCCTCTCCCTGAAGTGAGCTGGCTCCTTGCACAAAAGCATATTGTGGTGTGGTGTAGGAGGGAGTGCAGTAAGACTGTAAAAAATGACAAAGAAGTCCTATGTCAGAGCTGGTGCTGGTGGGGTCCATGGGCAGCTGGACGCCTCTCCTCTCCCTGAAGTGAGCTGGCTCCTTGCACAAAAGCATATTGTGGTGTGGTGTAGGAGGGAGTGCAGTAAGACTGTAAAAAATGACAATGGCAGTGGCTACATACTGCATGAGGGGCAGACCGATGGTTCTCTAAGCAAAATCACCAAATAGCATTTAAAAGCCCGGGTTCTCTGAAATCACCTGCCAGTTGATGAGGATCAACAGGTAAATGGGTGACCCAATTTTCACCACATTGCGTGCACACTTTCTGACAAGCATAAAGGCACCGGGACAGACAGAAATCAATCATGAATAGTCACTGTAATTATAACCCCGCATGAAGAAGGAAGGAAAGGAATATCATTTTGTGGCACCCACTAGGTGCCAATAATTTGTCATTCTAGTTCAAAAGTGAATCCTATAAGTCAGTGTTATAGGTTGAATTGGTTCTCAAAAATAGATACATGAAAGTACCTCAGAGTACTAGTACCTCAGAACGTGACCTTATTTGGAGCTAAAGTCATTGCAGATGTGATCAGTCAAGTTAAAACAAGGTCATAACTGGAGTAGAGTGGGCCTCTAATCCAATATGATTGGTGACAATATAAGAAGATGGCCACATGCAGACAGACACACACAAGGAGAATGCCATGTGGTGGCAAAGGCAGGGATTGGAGCTATGCAGCTGCAAGCTCATGAATGCCAAGGATTGCCAGCAATCTATCAAAAGCTAGCAGGAGGCAAACCTACAGGTTTCAGAAGTAGCACGGTCCTGCGAACAACTTGATTTTGGACTTCTAGCTTCCAGAACAGGAAGACAATAAATTTCTGTTTCTTCGAACCACCCAGTTTGTGATATTTTGTTACAGCAAGCCATAGGAAACTACAATTAATGTTAATGAAAGAGGTCACTACACATTTTTTAACCAAAAAAAAAAAAAAAAAAAAATTACCTCCTATTAAGGATAACCACAAAGTCATCAAACTGGATTCTTTCAACATATATTTAATAAGCCTCCTATTGTCTGTTCTGCAGCTCGTAAGCTAAAAACTGCTTTCAAAGGTTATTCAGCCAATCACGGAAAATGCCCATACAAAATACAGGTAAAGCAGTGCCCTAGAGTGTCACGGATAGTTTTATACAGTTAGGTACCTGAAGTAAATGGGGGATCAAAGAGTTGTGCATGGAGAAGATCACAAATGGGGTTATATATAATTCACTGTTAGGTGTTCAAGATAAGTGTCACCAAATTAAATATGTCTTAAAAGGAATTTTTATTAGCAATGATCATTTGTGAATGAATTCTTCTAAGAAGTTGCAAGAGAGGTCTAATGTTATTAAGGCTTAAACAGTGAATATATGAAGCAAGTGTACATTCACATAGCCATCAGCTGCCCAGTTGTTTAAAGCAAGTTTGTAGGTAAGAAGAACACAAACCATGTACCTCCACACACAGACTGGACATTGTGTGTGCTCAATAGATACATGTTGAAAGAATCCAGTTTCATGATTTTGTGGTTATTCTTAATAAGAGGTAATCTTTTTGTTGTTGTTAAAAAAATGTGTAGACACCTGTTTCATTAACATTAGTTGTAGTTTCCTATGGCTGCTGTAACAAAGTATTACAAACTGGGTGGTTCAAAATAACAGAAATTTATTGTCTGCCTGTTCTGGAAGCTAGAAGTCCCATATCAATGTGGATGGAAACTATTCACTTCCACCTCCAAACCTAACTTATGCTCAATATCAGCATGACTTTTCTATTGTCATCATTATTGAGACTTTACAATTCCAGGAGAATTTAGTTCAAATGACTTGATTCTGCATGAGAAAACTTTCTGGAAGCAACTAAACTCTTCAATGGAAAGCATCAACGGTTTGTACCCTAGAATTCTTTAAATTCCTTCCCTCAAAAATCGTCACCTTGCTGTTTCCACCAATCCTAAACAGCTGTATGGTGATCCTTACTGAATCCTAATCAAGTCCCCACATTAAAACACCCATCTTAAACCAAAAGTCTCAACATGTTCAAATTTTGCTTTCCCACTTCCCAGACACTGCCAAAGTTCTCTCAAGGTGGTGTTCTCTCTTACTTTGGTAAATAATGAACTGAACTTTATATTATCAACACAGTATGCTAGTGATGTTTGGGGAGCAAGTATTCAATAATAATCATGAGCACGGGATAAGGGAAAAGTTTGGAGGGAAATAACAACATTAGGGACACATTGAGATTCATCAGGGAAGCCAAGGGACCCATGTAGAGCAAAGAGGAACAAGACAGTACAGCCACCCATCTGGGATTGGTGTGCAAGCAATGGAGGCTCCCCACTGTAGGGAAAGGGTGAGTGAGCGAGAGAACCCAGGGACCTACACTTCTGCCATGGACCTTTGCAACCCTGGGCACAGGAGATACCTCCTAACTGCCTCTCCCTGGGATCTCCAGACTGAAACGAAGAGCTGGATAGAGTTGGGCAGAGCTGTAGCACAGGCCCACGTACAGCCCCAAGGAACTTGGATCCCTGAGCACCCTGGGACCCGTGGCCATAGCCCTACCAACAAGGGAGGCCAGCCTCTCATGAACACCCTTAGGACAGAGGCCACATCCACAGTGCTGAGGAGTGGATAGACTGCAGGCCTTGCCTCCACTGCATCTCCCCAGGCAAAGGCCACTGCCCTAGGACCCCAGCACAGCTACTCTATCCCCTCAGAGCACGTTAACTAGTTGCAGCTCAGCATTTCTGTGGGTTGGCGCTCCCAGAGGTAATCAACAGGACTGTAGCCTTTGCTGTTGCTGCTGCAGGCCCCACCCCTACTACCATCAGGCTGGGGAGGGAACAGAAAGCCTAAAAACTATTATTTTAGGCCTCCAGCACACTGCAGCTGCCTTATGGAAAAGTGGCCAGACCGTTTTCCATGAGGGTTCCTGCCTCTGCTACTCTTCAATGGGCAGGACCTCCTCACCTGAGCCTCCAGCCCAGTTGCCCTGCCCTCACCTGATAACTTCAGTTGGTGGCAACTCTGCATTTCTCTGGAGTGGAATACCCAGAGACAATCCACAGACTTTCTCTGCCATTGTTGCTGCAGTAGTACCACCCTTGCTGCCCTTGGGTTGAGGAACAAAGAACCTGCTTGCTTTGCTTGCACCTCCAGCACATTGCAGCCACCGTACAGACAGGAGCCCAGTTTCTCTTTCCTGTGAGCCCCTGACCCCCTGCTCCAGCAGGCCCACCCCCAGCTGAACCTTCCCATTGGCAGCCCTTCTGTGTCTCTCTGGAGTGGAGTTCCCAGAGGCAACGGATAACTCCTCTTCCACTGCTGCTGCAGCAGTACTGGCTCTTGCTGCCCTTGGGCTGGGGAAGGAACAAAGAGCCGTGGTGCTTCACTCATACCTCCAGCACATTGCAGTCACCATATGGAGAAGAGGCCAGACTGTCTTCCCCATGAGACCCCCATCCGTCCTGCTCTTCACCAGGCAGGGTCCCATAGCTTGGGTTCACAGGACAGCTGCCCCACCCACAGCTGATCATTCTAATGGGCAGTGGCTCTGCATTTCTCTGGGGTGGAAATGGTGTCCCAAGAGATAAGTGAAATGTCCTCTGCTATTGCCACTGCAAAGGTCCCTAACCCTGGTGCCACCAAGTTGGGGAGGAAACGTAAAGCCTTAACTCACCCCAGGGATGTAGTGGAAGCCTGGGAGTGGCAACTCTAGATCTATGGCCAGCACTTGAGTGGGAGAGGAGCCCACAATTTCAGAGCATTTAGAGGTAGCATGGATGCAAACACAAGAAAATACAGAGGAGACATGGGGCTGAGTAAGAGTCTTTCTACTGGCCTTTATGCTGAAGCATCATCCACTGGACCACAGTCCAAACTTCAACTTCAAAAATACATTGCTAATATATGCATCTGTGAAACCAAGGACAAGAAATCAGCCACAAAGATCCTGCACAAAGCTGTGGCCCTCTGAAAACATCCAGAAACAAAACCAACTGACTATGCTCAGATTTCACCACAGTTAATGGAACATGAATCCACTCCGATGAGAAGTAACCAGTACAAGAACTCTGGCAACTCTAAAAGCCAGAATGTCTTCTTAATCCCAAATGATCACACTAGCTCCCCAGCAATGATTCTTGACCAGAATGAAATGGCTTCAGAATGATTCTTGACCAGAATGAAATTACTCAGAATCTGGATGACAACAAAGATCCTCAAGATTCAGGAGAAATTTGAAACCTAGTACAAGGAATGTAAGGAATTAGTAAGATGATTCAATAAATGAAAGATGAAATAGCCATTTTAAGAAAGAATCAAACTGACCTGATAGAGCTGAAAAACTCACCACAAGAATTTCATAGCATTATTGAAAGTGTTAACAGCAGAATAGATCAAGCTGAGGAAAGAATCTCAGAGCTTGAAGACTGGTTCTTGGAAGTAACTCAGACTAAAGTAAAGGAAAAAGAATTTTAAAATTGAACAAAACCTCCAAGAAATATGGAATTATGTCAAGAGACCAAACTTATGACTCATTGACATTCCTAAAAGAGAAGGAGAGAGAGCAAGCAACTTGGAAAACATATTTGAAAAGGCTATCCATGAAAATTTCCCAACCTCTTTAGAGAAATTGACATTCAAATTCAGAAATTTAGAGAACCCCTGCAAGATACTGTATAAGATGACCATCCCCAAGACACATAGTCATCAGATTCTCCAAGGTAAACTTGAAAGAAAAAAATTTAAAGGCAGCTACAGAAAAGAGGCAGGTCACCTACAAATGGAACAGTGGACCTTTCAGCAGAAGCCCTACAAGCCAAAAGAGATGGGACTTATACTCAGGAACCTTAAAGAAAATAAACTCCAATCAGGGATTTCATGTCCAGCAAACTAAGCTTCAAACAAAGGAGAAATAAAATCCTTTTCAGACAAGCAAATACTAAGGGAATTTGTTACCACCAGATCTGCCTTAGAAGAGGTCCTTAAAGGAGTGCTAAACTTGGAAACAAAAGGCCATTATCCACCCACACAAAAACACACTTAAGTACATAGACGATTGACACTGTAAAGCAACTACACAATCAAGTATACATAGTGACCAGCTAAAAACATGACAGGATCAAATCTGCACATATCAATGTTAATCTCGAATATAAATGGGCTAAGTTCCCCATCTAAAAGGTGCATAGTGGCAAGTTGGATAAAAAAGCAAGGCCCAACTCTATGCTGTTGTCAAGAGACCCATCTTACATTCAAGGACACCCATAGGCTCAAAGTAAAGGGATGGAGAAAGATCTTTCAAGCAAATGGAAAACAAAAAAAGAGCAGGGGTTGCTGTTTTTATTTCAGACAAAACAGAGCTTAAACCAACAGTGATCGAAAAGGACAAAGAAGGGCATTACATAATGATAAAGGGTTCAATTCAACAAAAAGATTTAACAACGCTAAATATATATGATCCAACACTGAAGCTCCCAGATTCATAGAACAAGTTCACAGAGACTTACAAAGAGGCTTAGATAACCACACAAATAGTAGTAGGAGACTTCAACACTCCACTGATGGTGATAAACAGATCATCAAGGCAGAATATTAACAAAGATATTTGGGACTTACACTCAACCCTTGACCAAATATGCCCAATAGACATCTACAGAGCTCTTCACCCCCACAAAAACACAGAACATAAATTCTTCTGATCTGAGCATGACACATACTTTAAAGTTGACCATGCTTTCAGCCATAAAGCAATTCTCAACAAATTCAGAAAAACTGAAATCACACCAACCACACTCTCAGACCATAGCACAATAAAAATAGAAATCAATACAAAGAAGATCTCTCAAAAATACACAATTATATGGAAATTAAACATCTGCTTCCAAATGACTTTTGGATAAACAATGAAACAAAGGCACATATCAAGAAATTCTTTGAAACTAACAAAAACAAAGATACAGGATATCAGAATCTCTGGGATGCAGCTAAAGCAATGTTAAGAGGAAGGTTTACATTGCTAACTGTCCACATGAAAAAGTTAGAAAGATGTCAAATTAACAACCTAATATCATACCTAGAGGAGCTAGAAAAATGAAAACAAAGCAACTCCAAAGCTAGCAGAAGAAAAGGAATAACCAATACCAGAACTGAAGTGAATGAAATGGAGGTAAGAAAAAAACATATAAAAAATCAAGAAAATCGTAAGTTGGGTTTTTTTTTTTTTGAAAGAATAAATAATATTGACAGACTGCTAGCTAGACTAGTAAAGAAAAAAGGTGAGAAGATCCAAATAAACACAATCAGAAATTACAAATGGGACATTAAGACTAACCCCACAGAAATACAAAAAAACAAACAAACAAACAAATAAAAAAAAAACCCAGAGACTATTATGAACACCTCTCTGCACACAAAATAGAAAATCTAGAAGAAATGGATAAATCCCTGGAAACATTAAACCTCCCAAGATTTTAACAGGAAGAAATTAAAATCTGACCAGACCAATAACTAGTTCCAAAATTGAGTCAGTAATAATAATTTTAAAAATCCCTACTGACCAGATAAAGCCATTGACCAGGCAGATTCACAGCTCAATTCTACCAGATATATAAAGAAGAGTTGGTACCAATCCTACTGAAACAATTCCAAAATTCAAAGAGGAGGAGCTCCTCCCAAACTCATTCTATGGGCCAGCATCATCTGATACCAAAACCTGGCAGAGACACAACAAAAAAGAAAACCTCAGGGCAATATCCCTGATAAACATAGATGCAAAAATCTTCAACAAAATACAAGTAAACTGAATCCAGCAGCACATCAAAAAGCTAATCCATCACAATCAAGTAGGCTTTATCCTTGATATGCAAGACTGGTTCAACATACGCAAATCAAAACATGCGATTCATCACATAAACAATACTAAAAACAAAGACCACTTCATCATCTCAATAGATGCAGAAAAGGCTTTCCATATAATTCAACACCCTTTCATGTTAAAAACCCTCAACAAACTAGGCACAAAAGGAACATACCTCAAAATAATAAGAGCCATCTATGGCCAACCCGCAGCCAACATCATACTGAATGGGCAAAAGCTGGATGTATTCACCTTGAGAACCAGAACAAAACAAGGATGCCCATTCTCACCACTCCTGTTCAACATAGTACTAGAAGTCCTAGCCAGAGCAGGCAGGCAAAAGAAAGAAATAAAAGGTATCCATATAGGAAGAGAGGAAGTCAAACTATCTGTCTTTGCAGACAATATGAATCTATATGTAGAAAACCCCATAGTCTCTGTCCAAAAACTCCTAGATCTGATAAATAACCTCAGTAAAGTTTTAGGATATAAAATCAATGTACAAAACTCAGTAGCATTTCTATACATCAATAAAGTCCAAGCTGAGAGCCAAATCAAGAGTGCAATCCCATTCACAATAGCCACAAAAAGAATAAAATACCTAGGAATACAGCTAACTAGGGAGGTGAAAGATGTCTACAACAAGAATTACAAAACACTGCAGAAAGAAACCAGAGACAACACAAACAAATGGAAAAATATCCCATGCTCATGGATGGGAAGAATCAATGTTGTTAAAATGGCCATTTTGTCTAAAGCAATTTACATATTCACTGCTATTCTTGTCAAATTATGAATGGCATTTTCTCAGAATTAGAAAAAAAAAAATTCTAAAATTCATTTGGAAAGAAAAAAAGAGTCCAAATAGCCAAAGCAACCCTAAGCAAAAAGAACAGAGCGGGAGGCATCACATCACCCAAGTTCAAACTATACCACAAAGCTACAGTAATAAAAACAGTATGATATGGTACCAAAAAAAACATATAGGCCAATAGAAGAGTTTAGAGAACCCAGAAATAAAGTCACACACTTAGTATGTCTCTCTGATTTTCAACAAAGCAGACAATAACAAACAATAGAGAAAGGACTTCTTATTCAAAAATGGTGCTGGGATAACTGGCTAACCATATGCAGAAGATTGAAACTGGACCCTTCCCTTTCATCATATACAAAAATCAACTCAAAATGGATTAAAGACTTAAACGTAAAACTATAACTATAAAAACTCTAGAAGAAAACCTAGGATTCTGGACATTGGCCCTGGCAGAGACTTCATGCTGAAGATTCCAAAAGCAACTGCAACAAAAACAAGAATTGACAAGTAGGATCAATTAAATTGAAGAGCTTCTGCACACCAAAAGAAATTATCAAGAAACTAAACAGAAAACCTACAGAAAGGGAGAGAACGTTTGCAAACTATGCATCCAAAAATATCCAGAATCTATAGGGAAATTAACAAGCAAAAAACTAACAACCCCATTAAAAAAGTGGGCAAAGGACATGAACAGATAATTTTCAAAAGAACACGTACACGTGGCCATTGAGCATTTGAAAAAAATGCTTACTATCACTAACGAAACCACATTTCACTAATGAAAACCACAACATCACTACTGAAACCGATATCACTAATGAAAACCCCAATGAGATACCATCTTGTACCAGTCAGAATGGCTACTATTAAAAAGTCAAAAAATAACAGATGCTGGTGAGGTTGCAGAGAAAAGGAAACACTTATATAGTGCTGGTGGGAATATAAATTAGTTCACTGACTGTAGAAAACAGTCTAGAGATTTCTCAAAGAACTTAAAATAAAGCTACTCTTCAACCCAGCAATCCCATTACTGGGTATATGCCCAAAGGAATATAAATCTTTCCACCATAAAAACATATGGATGAATATGTTGATCACAGCATTATTCACAATAGCAAAGACACGGAATCACCCTAAATGCCCATCAACGGTGGACTGTATAAAGAAAACATGATACATATATACCATGGAATATTATGCAACCATAAAAAAATAGTGAAATCATATCCTTTACAGCAATATGCATGGATCTGAAGGCCATTATCCTAAGCAAATTAGTGCTGGAACAGAAAATCAAATATCACATGTTCTCACTTACAAGTGGGTGCTAAACTTTGAGTTTCTTGACAAAGAAGAGAGCCATAGACATCAGGGTCTACTTGAGGGTGGAGGTTGGGAGGAGAGTGAGCACTGAAAACCTACCTATTGGGTACTATGCTGATAACCTGGATAACAACATTATCTGCACACCAAACCCCCATGACATGCAGTGTACCCATAACAAACCTGCACATGTACCCGGTGAAACTAAAATAAAAGTTAGAAAGAAAAGAAAAAAATATTTTCAACATATCTAGAAAACTATTACCATTCTTTACCTCTTTAGATGGTTTCTGGTTAGAGAAAAAGAAGAGGCAAAGAGTACTCAAATGTTCAATTCTGCTTTGCTGTGTTTTATTTTCTTAATAAAGTATGTATTTCATTTTTGAAGTAATAAAGGGACATCATTATGTAAGAAAAAAAAATCCATGACATTAGGTTTTAATATGCTGAACTTTAGATGTCTAAGAAACAACAAGGTAGAAAAGTCCAGTAAAGGCAGTTAAAGGCAGCTTAAGAGAAAGATTTAAGCAGAAGAGCTGGGTAATTTTGTAAACTGAACAGTGACTGAGGTAAATTTCAATCAATTAGAGGTTAATTTTGCCAAGGTTGAAGACACTCCTGGGAAGAAGAAATGCAAGTCATAGCAGGATGTGTGACCAGTGCTTTTTCAAAAGATGGTTTTGGGAGCTTCAATATTTAAAGGGGAAAGAGCAAGCAGGAGAAGAAAAAAAGGAGAGTGGGTAAGCAATGAGACAAGTGCTTACATTCTTGTGAGGGTCTGATTAGCTTTGTGAATCTACATTTTACATGTAAAAGAAAGCAGCAGAGGAAAAGTCAATTTTGTATTTGTCTGGCACTCAATAAATCTACACTTTACATAAGATGAAGAAAGCATGTGAAATTACAACTATTTGTTTGAGAACAAAAGGAAGGCAGTTTATGCATGTATGCATGACTTAGTTCCCAAGCTTAACTTTCCCTTTCGCATAGTGACTTTGGAGTCCTGTGAGTCTATTTTTCTTTTACATCTTTATGGAGCCTACTCAGGGAACATATGGGGAGGGATAAAAAAGGGACCTGGGGCAGAAACCTAAGGAGTCACAGTAAAGAAATGGGGCAAAGGTGAGAACACAGACCCTCTCTCTCTCTCTTTCTCTCTCTCTGTCTCTCTAACTCACTCAAGTTTATTTGCGAGATTCATCACAATGTGTCCTTCATAAGAAGTGCTAATTAAAAATATAATTAATCATGAAAGGACCTTAAACTCTTCAGGCCAATTTTGTTGTTTTGTAATATACATAAACTTTGGGGCAACATAATTCTGACTTCTCAGAAATGAGTAAACCCTGGCGGATATAAAATACAGTAACTTTCATCAAAATAAACAAAAAAATCATCTAAACTGTATGATAATAGCTTAGTTATAATTTTTAAAAAGTAGACATCAGTTTTCCTAGAGCTGTTTAGTTATCACACTTGTTTCACTCTATTACTTTACACCCTGATGAAAATGAGACAACAATATGATTTTCCTGGATTTCATAATCATCCATTAAAACAGGGGGATTGATTAAGCAAGGCAAGTTCTCACCCCCAATTTCCCACAAGACTCCATGTGGTACATACCTGGTTGCTAAACAAATGTTTTTCTCTTAAAGTCACTTAACTTTCTTTGGTTTTGTTTTTAAGTAAAGGGATTCATTAGGTTCTGACTTTCATTTTGATTTTGAAGTATCAGCCACATCATCAGCTTAGCTACGCTCAATCTGATTTTAAGCCACAGCTTCCTAGAGAGGTAGGACATTATCTGCATGAATTGCCTTCTATGACCAAGACAGTTTTGGTTTCCTCAATTTTTTCTCTTCCCCTGGATTGGCAAACATAAAGCAATCACGTGAATTTAAATATTAGATCGCTTAATGGTGGGTAGCATCATATACACATTGCCCGCTTTACTGAATTTAAGAAATAATTTTGACATGAGGTCAAATCATCTTTAGTGACCCTGGAACATCAAGTCTTGTTTAGATGTAAATTGAACTCAATGGCAACTACCTAAGATATCTAGCATTCATTAGAGTTTGATGAAAGAATAAATCAATCTAACTGATAATCAAAAACTCATAATTGCCATGAGAAAAATGCCAAATATAAACCTTAAAATAATGAAGATTTCCCAAAAGCCCAAATAAGAATTTAACTAGTATTTTTGGCCACTCATTAAGCCCAAGGCACTGTATTGGTGGGAAGGGAGACGTGAGGATGGAAGAGAAGTGCTGTATACAGCAGTTCTTCCCAGAAAGCTTTAGAATTTGAATAATCTGGGACAACTGTTAGTTTGGAGCATAATACTAAGTTATCACAAATATGATTTCTTTTGTTATGCATTTTAAAGTTCTATGTGCAATATTTTGTACCTGTGAACATACGTTTAAATACCTAAGACACACATGCTAGAGAACAAGAGCCTTGAGGTAATGGATTCTGTACTCTATTTTTCTTTGTATCCAAAAATGATAATCCCAATGCCTAGCAACTAATAATTACTCAAAAAGAGTTTGTTGAATGAATGAGTGATTGTATTAGTACATTTGTGCTGTTATTTTGACATTTATGGTAGAAATAGAAGAGATACTGAGAACAATTAAGCAATTGATTGTCAATTACCTCCAGGAGGGGAAGTAGAGACCAGTATCAATAAAGCCACATCATTGCTTTTTCTTCAGATACCATGGCATGTACATGATGACTAAAAGGATGATAATAGCATTTTTCTCCCAGGAAAACATTTCTTTCCATTTAGATTCTGTTCTTTTTTTGGGGGGGGAGGGGGGATGGAGTCTTGCTCTGTCCCCAGGCTGGAGTGCAGTGGTGCTTTCTGCTCACCGTAACCTCCAACTCCCTGGTTCAAGCGATTCTCCTGCCTCTGCCTCCTCAGTAGCAGGGATTACAGGCACTCGCCACCATGCCCAGCTAAGTTTTTTGTGTGTGTGTGTGTGGTGTATGTGTGTGTGTGTATATATATATATGTGTGTGTGTGTGTGTGTGTGTGTGTGTGTATTTTAGTAAAGACAGGGTTTCATCATGTTGGCCAGGATGGTCTCGATATCCTGACCTCATGATCTGCCCGCCTTGACCTCCCAAAGTGCTGGAATTACAGATGTGAGCCACTGCGCCAGGACTAGATTATGTCTTACTTAACATTACATTCAGGAAGTTGTCAGTGGAAGTGCTACTAAGAAGCCTTATTGGAGAGCAATTTTAGGCTGTATGAAATAGTCCCACTTCGAAAGTGCTGAGAGCTATTCCTGCTGAGGTGTAAGCCATAGTAAAATACTTGTGAACAATTTCTAGATGTCATTACACTAAAAAACATAATTTTTAATAGCACTGTGAGGTTTATACTTGCCTTACACTTTCAATTTTAAGTACAAATGAAACAAATACAATGCATAAGAAAATACTAGTAGGATATGTAGAATCTCTTCAAGACCATGCTTTTCCTCTTACCCCTCTGTTATTTTAGGCATGCCACTTAACATGTTTCCTCAACTATAAGACAGGATAATAACATCTGCTTCACAGGAGTCTTGTGAATGTTAAATGAGATAATGCATGTCAAATCTTAGTTAATTGTGTTTAATTCATTCAACACTTTACTAGGTGCTGTGTTAGAAGCTTTCTCATTCCTGAAATGTGTCATTATTAAGTTAGATGGGCTCTAATGCCATGTTTTCACAAAATTAAGAATAATCAAAGGTATTTGAACCATAATACATATAATGTATTTAAGTAACAGAGGAAATTGTTTGAAACTACAACTCTTGTGTTTTATAATATTGATTGGAGGAATGTGTGTGGGGTGTGTGTGTGTGTGTGTGTATTTTAAGACTCTCTGGTGAAAGTCCAGGAATTTTTTTTGTTTTGTTTTGTTTTTTGTTTTTTAAGTCCAGGAATCTTAAAGATCACCAACAACTTCTTCAGGAAACATTGACACGATATTAAAATGGTCTACACATTGAAAAACTTTAAAAAAAAACTCTTCTCTTAGATTCCCTGAAAGTTTTCCCTGGGTTCACTTCTTTCTCTATCTTGGTCATTATCTCTTTTCCTTTCCTCTGTGGATCATTATAAAAAATAAAGTTGATCCTTTGGCCACCTGAAGACTCTGAGCTGGGAAGATGACCCACACACCATATGGACCTTCACAAAATGGCGATATCCAAACAATGTAATTAACCAGAAAGCTGTATTTTTGATCAATTTTCTCTGCTACCAGCAGCTTAGACAGTATGCATATGATTTCATAGAGGATGATTTTATCTTCAATCTCTCTCCCTCCATTGACTCCTCTCTGATGATCACTCTTAAATCTACTTCATGCTTATTTTGTAAAGCTCTCCTACTTTTTTAATACCCAAAAACTAATTTAATCCATACTCCCTTGGCCCTCAAGACCAAACTTCTTTAAAAAAAAAAAAAAAAAAGGCTTCAACAACCATCTTTAACTTTTTATGCCCCTAGTATTTCCTTAACTAGAAACAATCTGGAAATAACTTCCATGTCCTACTACTTCCATTTACCACTTACTTAATGACACCATGACGTTCTAATGATCAAAAACAAACAAACAAACAAAAACCCTTTTTGGAAAATCCTCCTCTAGACTCCATGATCTCTCTAATCTACAAAAATTCTTTCTCATGGTATCATGAGTTTTGTGGCTCTCCCCCATTCTACAACCTCATCATTCTCTACATGCAGCAGCTACTTTTCAGCAACAACCCTCCATCACGGAAGTAAAGCATGACAATGCTGTGATCAGTTACCCACCTCTGAGTTACTTAACCATCTGCAGCTCAGTATCCTCTCATTAAAATTGGGGATAACAATAGTGCCCACAGCACAGGCTTATTGTGTATCATAAATGAGTAAATTTATGTACAGTACTTACTTAGAACAGCTCCCAGCACAGAGAAAGTGCTATGTACGTGTTTGCTATTATTTTGCTGCTATTATTCACACTGCATATGTGTATATTGGTTCTAAGTCTTACTCCAGTTTAATTTATATCATGATTAAATAGGTACATGATAGACTACATTAAAAATTTCTTGAAGACCAACACAGTGTCTTATTTGTACATTCCCCATAATGCCTTGGGCATTGTAGGCCTGCAAATAATGTTATCTAGATTGTTAAACTGCTTACATGGTGAAGTTTTACTTTCTATTTCTACTGTTTATACTTCTCGCTAAATTTTACTCTAGTAGGCTCAAATGTAATCCATAGATTAGTATTACCTATAAAACTGGTGATTCTTGAAAATTCAGCACAGGAAGTATTTTAATTTTACCATGAAACCAAGAAGCTGTGTCATTTTTTTTCCTAAGAAATTAATTCTACATTTAAATGAGAGGTTATCATTGTGTGTAGTGTGGTTTCTAGACCACTGATGGCCCAAGAGTGCCCTCTGACTGGTCTTCAGGCTCATCACTTGTAGTGTGCAGGTTTATAAGACACCATCTGTGCTTTTGTTGCTGCCATGATTTCATAACCTATTTATGATGGTCAATAAAATCCAAATATTACTTCAAGGGTACACCAATCATGCTGTTAATTCTAAAATATATTTTATTCTTATACTGAGAAAAAGTTGGCAGATGAGGGGGTTCACTGGATTTTATGTATAGCAACTGACCTGAGATTGATGAAGTGTGATAACCATTTCTTTGGATAGTCTCTGAGCAGAAAAGGTTGCAGACTCTTCAAGACTTTTTCACATAGTCTATCTAATCACAGACCAAAGCTTTCCTGTTGACCAACTGCATATAATTATATCTTTCTCTTTGAATCAAAGACAAAGCTAGACATCAGCCATCAGTAATAAAGGACAGAAACAAATAATGGAGTCATCTGAGGCCACTGACATTTTATCAAGACATAAACTGTATTTTCAGTTCTAAAGAACCTATTAAAATAACTCCGACTAACCAATGTTGTGCTTAGTATTATTTATTTCACCCATTTCAATATAAGCTCCAGTTACTCTAGAAAGCAGCTTGACAATGCATAACTTCTCCATTAGGAATATTTTTATGGAGCCCATAGTTATGAGTTCATTTGCTATTCACTGTAATAGCACATATCATAATGAATTCATTTAGTATTCATGTGGATAATGCAAACACCATTTAGTAACTGGTTAATGAACTGAGTGGAGTTCTTTATCCTTCCTGAATTTTATAAGAAACATGCTCATTTATTTAAATCATCAACTTCTTTTCAGCTTCATTTTACACATGCTAGCTTTTTGTTGTTGTTCTCCAAAGTCCAAGTAAAGAGCCGGGGAGCAAGGGACAGCTCTCTCTGGATAATGGAAATTCAACAACAAAGAGCCATGAGGCAAGAAGATACAACAATTACATGCAATTATGTACAAGTGTATTACAGGCTAGTTTTGACTGTTTTATTCTGACAGTTAAAAATCACCAAAGCAATAATACATCTGCATCAATCTATGAGCTAAAAATACTATTTTAATGCCCATTTTACAGATTACAAAACAAGATCAATAACTGAAATACAGAAGGATTAAGTAATTTGTTCAAACTCACATAGCAGTTAAGTGAAAAAGCTGGAGCTCAAACCCAAGTAGTCCCATTTCAGAGTCCATGGCCTTCACTGTTATACTAAACCACATGCCAGTGTCTCAGCTCTTCTATAAAATAATACTATATGTGTATCTTGCTTAATAAAGTTTTATTATAAAGTGATCAAAATCCTCCTGAAGCATTTTGAAAAATTAAAATGCCAAACAATTTCAATAACCTACAGTAAATTACTAAACCAAAAATTAGCATGATCCAGTTACATTGTGTTGGTAATTTGGGCTGCAGTAACTAATTGCTTTTAGGTAGGGCACACACACAGTCCTCCAGGAAGAATTTTGTTTGGAACTCATGTCCACAAGGTAAAATATGGCACATTCCAGAGTAAACCAGACAAAAGAAAAGAGAAATACAGAAAACATAAAATAGAGTTCTCACCAGCAAAGTGAAGACCATGAATAGAAAGAAATAATGTATGATGTGGGGTACGAGTTATCACAGTAGATTTGCTCTTCTTAAATAACATCTACAAGCCAAACAAAATCTACATGCAAAAATTAGAGGTCATGATAGGAAGAAGAAGAAAAAACCTCCCTTCCCTTCTATATATGTGTACAAATTATTAATCAACGATTTTACCATGAGAGATAAACAGAGCCTAAGAAGGGATGTGAATAAAATGACATCTGAAGGAAATATCTGAGTGCTAAGCAGTTAGAGAAGTCAGAGGAAGAGATGAGAATTATTTATTAATGTATATTCTTAGTTTTTCTACAGAGGATTTAAGGTAAATATTATAAAATCGAAATCTGAATAAATTTGGTTTTGGAGTTTTTTGGTTCTATTTTTATTTATTTATTTATTTGCCTTAAAGGATTTTTTTTTTTAAGAACAATTTTAGGTATATAGCAAAATTGAAAGGCAGGTATAGAGATTTCCCATATGCCTCTGCCCCACACACGCATAGATAGCCTCCCCTGTGATCAACATCCCCCACAGGGTGGTATATTTGTTACAACTGATGAACCTACACTGACACATCATAATCGCCCAAGTTCCATAGTTTACATTAGGGTTCACTGTTGGTATTGGACATTCCATGAGTTTGGGCAAATGTATAATGATATGTATCCTTCATTATAGTACCATAATGATTATCGCCTTAAAAATTCTCTGTGCTCCATCTATTCATCCCTTGCCCTACCCTCACTCCTAGAAACCACTGTTACTATTACTGTCTCCATAGTGCTGTCTTTTCCAGAATGTCATATATAGTTAGAATCATGCTGTATGTAGCTTCTCCAGTTTGGCTTCTTTCACTGAATAACATGCTTTTAAGTTTCCTCTATATCATTTCAAGCTTTGGTTGTTCACTTCTCTTTTGTGCTCAATAATATTCCATTGTCTGGATTAACCACAGTTTATCTACCTGTTGACCTATTGAAGGACACTTTTTGATTCCAAGTTTTGGCAATTATGAATAAACCTGCTACAAATGTTGTGTGCAGGTTTTTGTGTAAAGGAGTGAAACAGAAGCTTTCAACTCCTTTGGGTAAAATACAAAGGAGTATTATTGCTGGACCTGTATGGTAGGATTAGTTTTGTAAAACAATGCCAAAGTGTCTTCCAAATGTCTATATAATGTTGCATTCTTAGAAGCAATGAATGAGAGTTCATTTTGTTCCATATATCTTGTTCCATATATTTGCCTGCTTTTGGTGGTGTCCTGGATTTCAGCTATTCTTTTTTCATTTATTTTTCGCATGTCTTTTTTATTTTTATTTTTAATTGAAAAAATAACAATTGTACATATTCATGGGGTATGTAGTGATGTTTCAACACATATAAGATATAATGAAAAGATCAAAGTAATTATATCTTCCATCTCAAACATTTATCATTTATTTTTGTTAGTAACATTCAATATTCTCTTCCTAGCTATTTGAGTGTACATGTTATCATCATCCTGCAGTGTTATAGAACACTAGAACTTATTCCTCCTATCTAGCTGCAATGTTATGTCCTTTCACTAATCTCTATCTCTTCCCTCTTCTTGCTCTTCCCAGCCTTTAGTATCCCGTTCTGCTTTTTATTTCTTTGAGATCAATATTTTTTCAATTCCACATATGAGTGAGAATATGCAGTGTTGACTTTCTATTGCTGACTTGTTTCACCTAACATAATGTCCTACAGTTCCACCCATGTTGCCATGAATAATAGGATTTCATTTTTTTTTACAGTTGAATAGTATTCCATTGTGTATACATATCACATTTTTGTTATCCGTTTTTCTGTTGTTGGACACCTAGATTGATTCGTTATTTGGATATTGTGAGTAGTGCTACAATAAAGTTTGTGGGCACAGGTATTTCTTTGATATAATATTTTCCTTTCCTTTAGATAAATGCCTGGTAGTGGGATTGTTGGATCCTATGGTAATAATATTTGTAGTTCTTTGAGGCACCTCCATACTATTCACCATAGTGACTACACTAGTTTACATTTCCATCAACAGTGTATAAGAGTTCCCTTTACTCTGCATCCCCAGCAGCATTTTTTTTTTTTTGTCTTTTTGATAATAGCCATCCCGCATGTGGTGACATAGCATCTCATTATGGTTTTGATTTGCATTTCCCTGAAACATCAATGATGTTGATAATTTTTTCATGTATTTTGATCATTTGTATGTCTTCTTTTGAGAAACGTCTCTTCAGATCATTTGACTATTTTAAAATCAGATTGTTTGTTTTTTTGTTGTTGTGATGTTTGAGTTCCATGGCCAGGCGCAGTGGCTCAAGCTTGTAAACCCAGCACGTTGGGAGGCTGAAGCAGGTGGATCACCTGAAGTCAAGAGCTCAAGACCAGCCTGGCCAACATGGTGAAACACCATCTCTACTACAAATACAAAATTAGCTGGGTCAGGTGGTGCACGCCTGTAATCCTCCCAGCTACCTGGGAGGCTGAGGCACAGGAATCATTTGAACACAGAAGGCGGAGGTTGCAGTGAGCCGAGATTGTGCCACTGCTGCACTCCAGCCTGGGCGACAGAGCAAGACTCTGTCAAGGAAAAAAGAAATAGATGTTTGAGTTCCTTGCATATTCTGAATATTAATCCCCTGTTGAATGAGTAGCTTGCAAATATTTTTCTACCATTCAGTAGGCTGTCTTTTCACTCGGTTAATGATCGTTTTCTTTGCTCTGTGGAAGATTTTTAGTTTGACATAATCTCATTTGTTTATTTCAGCCTGTGCTTTCGAGGTCGCATTCATAAAATCTTTTCCTAGACCAATGTCCTGAAGTGTTTCCCTATGTTTTCTTCTAGTATACAAACTGGAAAGAAGAAAGTCAAATATATATATAGCAAAACCAAAAGACTCTAGCAGAAAACCTCTTAGAACTGATATTCAGTAAAGTTGCAGGATACAAAATTAATATACAAAATCAGTAGTATTTTTATTCACTAACAATAAACTAGCTGAAAAAGAAATTAAAAAGGCAATCTCATTTACAATAGCTACAAAAAATAAAATAAAATAAAATAAAATAAAATAAAATAAAATACCTAGGAACAAATTTAACTAAAGAAGTGAAAGACCTTGACAAGGAAAACTACAAAACACTGATGAAAGAAATTGAAGAGAATACAAACAAATGTAAAGACATCCCATGCTAATGGGTCAGAAAAACTAATATTGTTAAAATGACAATACTATCCAAAGCAATCTACAGATTTGATGCAATCCTTTTCAAAATACCAATAACATTCTTCACAGTAATGGAAAAAAAAATCCTAAAATTCAAATGGAACCACAAAAGACCCTGAAGAGCCAAATCAATCCTGAGCAAAAAGAACAAAGCTTGAGGCGTCACACTACCAGACCTCAAAATACACTATAAAGCTGTAATAACCTAAACAGCATGGTACTGGCATGAAAACAGATGCAAAGACTAGTGGAAGAGAATAGAGAACCCAGAAATTAATCTACATATTTACAACCAACTAATTTTTTGACAAAGCTGCCGAGAACAATTACTAGGGAAAAGAATCTCTTCAATAAATGGTGCAGTGAAAACTGGGTGTCCGTATGCAGGAGAATGAAACTAGACCTCCATCTCTCACCCTATATAAAAATGAAATCAGTTTCAATTTTCTGCCTATGGCTAGCCAATTCTCCTAGCACCGTTTATTAAACAGGAAACCCTTTCCCCATTGCTTGTTTTTGTCAGGTTTGTAGAAGATCAGATGGCTGTAGGTATGTGGTCTTATTTTTTAGTTTTCTATTCTGTTCCATTGGTCTATGTGTCCGTTTTTGCACCTGTACCGTGCTGGTTTGTTTACTGTAGCCTTGTAGTAAAGTTGAAGTCAGATAGCATGATGCCTCCAGCTTTGTTCTTTTTGCTTAGGATTGACTTGTCTATTCTGGGTTTTCTTCAGTTCCAAATGAATTTTAAAATAGTTTTTTCTAATTCTGTGAAGAATGTCAATGGTAACTTAATGGGAATACCATTGAATCCATACATTGCTTTTGGCAGTATGGCTATTTTTATCATATTGTTTCCTCCTGTCCATGAGCATGGAATGTTTCTCCATTTGTTGTATACTCTCTGATTTCTCTGAGTAGTGGTCTGTAGTTCCCTTGAAGAGGTCCTTCACTTCCCTTGTTAGATGTACTCCTAGGATTTTATTCTTTCTGTAGCAATTGTGAATGGGAGTTCATTTATGATTTGGCTCTCTGCTTGCTTGTTGGTGGTGTATAGGAATGCTAGAGATTTTTACACGTTGATTTTGTTGTTTATCAGCTTAAGATGTTTATCAGCTGAAATTATTTATCAGCTTAATATGCTTTGAGGCTGAGACTATGGGGTTTTCTGGGTATAGGATCATGTAATCTACAAATAAATATAATTTGACTTCTCTTTTTATTTGAATACATTTTACTTCCTCCTCTTGCCTGATTGCCCTGGGCAAGACTTCAAATACTATGTTGAATAGGAGTGGTGAGAGAGGGCATCCTTGTCTTGTGCCAGTTTTCAAGAGGAATGCTGCCAGCTTTTGCCTATTCAGTATGATATTGGCTGTGGTTTATCATATATGTCTCTTATTATTTTGAGATACGTTCCTTCAATACCAAGTTTATTAAGAGTTTTTAACATAAAGGGATACTGAACTTTACCAAAGGCCTTTTCTGCATCTATTGAGATAATCATGTGGTTTTTGTCTTTATTTCTGTTTTTGAGATGAAACACATTTACTGATTTTTGTGTGTCAACCCAAACTTGCATCCCAGGGATCAAGCCAACTTGATCATGGTGGATAAGCTTTTTGATGTGCTGCTGGATTCAGTTTGCCAGTATTTTCTTCAGAATTTTTGCATTATGTTCATCAGGGATATTGGCCTGAGGTTTTTCTTTTTTGTTGTATCTCCATCACGTTTTGGTATTAGGATGATGCTGGCCTCATAAAATGAGTTAGGGAAGAGTCCCTCCACCTCAAATTTTTTGAGTTGTTCCAAAAGATTCCTTCTATTCCTTTCCCTTTCAATATTTTGGAATAGTTTCAGTAGAAATGGTATCACCGTCTCTTTGAATTCCACCAAAGGTAGAATTGGTCTATTTAGGGATTCAATTTCTTCCTGCCTCAGTCTTGGTAGGGTGTATTTGTCCAGAACATTGTTCATTTCTTCTAGATTTTCTAGTTAATGTGCATAGAGGTGTTTATAATATTCTTTGATGGTTGTTTGTATTTCTGTAGGGTCAGTGGTGATATCTCTGTTTTCATTTCTGACTGTGTTTTGTTTATTTGATTTCTCCCTCTTTTCTTTATTAGTTCACCTAGTGGTCTTTTTTATTAATTTCTTCAAAATACTAGCTCCTGGATTTGTTGATTTTTTGAAGAGTTTTCATGTCTCTATCTCCTTCTGTTTGGCTCTGATCTGTTATTTCTTGTCTTCTACTAGCTTTGGGATTTGTTTGCTTTTGATTCTCTAATTCTTTTATTTGAAATGTTAGGTTGTTAACTTGAGATCTTTCTAGATTTTTTATGTGGGCATTTCGTGTTATAAATTTCCCTCTTAACACTGCTTTAGCTGCATCCTAGAAATCCGGGTATGTTGTCTCTTTGTTTCCTTCAGTTTCAAAGAACTTCTTTATTTCTGCCTAAATTTCATTATTTACCCAAGAGTCATTCAGGAGCAAATTGTTCAATTTCCATGTAGTTGTGTGGTTTTGAGTGGATTTCTTAATCTTGAGTTCTAATTTGATTGCACTGTGGTCTGAGAGACTGTTATTATTTCAGCTCTTTTGCATTTGCTGAGCAGTGTTTTACTTCCTATGATATGATCAATTTTAGAGAAAGTGTTGTGTGGCAATGAGAAGAATGTATATTCCATTGTTTTAGGGTGGAGAGTTCTGTAAATATCTATCAGGTCCCCTTGATCCAGAGCTGAGCTCAGGTCCTGAATATCTCTGTTAATTTTTTGTCTCGATGATCTGTCTAATATTGTCAGAGGAATGTTAAAGCCTCCCACTCTTATTGTGTGGGAGTCTAAGTCTCTTTGTAGGTCTCAAAGAGTTTGCTTTATGAATCTGGGTGCTCCTGTATTGGGTACATAAATATTTAGGATAGTGAGCTGTTCTTGTTGAATCGAAACTTTTGAGGTAGTCTTCTTTGAGTTAAATCTACTTGGTATTCTATATTTTTCTTATACTTTGATATTAATATATTCTTCTAGGTTTTAGAAGTTCTCTGTTATTATCCCTTCAAGTAAACTTTCTACTGATATCTGTTTCTGTACCTCCCCTTTAAGGCTAATAACTCTTAGATTTTCCCTTTTGATGCTATTTTCTAGATCGTGAAGGCATACTTCATTGTTTTTTCTTTTTTTTTTTCTTTGTCTTCTCTGAGTGTGTATTTTCAAATAGCATGTCTTCCAGCTCACTAATTCTCTCTTCTGCTTGATCAATTCTGCCATTAAAACACTCTAATTCATTCGCTATGCCAGTTGTATTTTTCAGCTCCAGAATTTCTGTGTAATTCTTTTTAATTATTTCAGTCTCTTTGTTAAATTTATCTGATGGAATTCTGAATTCCTTCTCTGTGTTATCTTGAATTTATTTGAGTTTCCTCAAAACAGCTATTTTGAATTCTCTGTCTGAAAGGACACATATTTCTGTTTCTCCAAAATTGGTCCTTGGTGCCTTATTTAGTTCATTTGGTGAGGTCATTTTTTCCTGGATGGACTTGATACTTGTAGATGTTTGTCTGTATCTGTCTGGTCTTCACAGTCTGTGCTTGTTTGTACCTAGCCTTCCTGTGAAGACTTTCCAGATATTCAAAAGGACTTAGGTGTTGTGATCTAAACTGTACCTGCTTTAGGGGGTGTCCCAAGGCCAGTAACACTGTGGTTCCTGTAGACTAATAGAGGTCCCAACTTGGTGGTCTTGGACAAGATATGGATGAATTCTCTGGATTACTAGGCAGAGACTTTTGCTCTCTTCATTTTCTCCTTAAGAACCAAAATCTCTCACTCTGTTCTGAGCCATCTGGAGCTGGGGATAAAGTGACACAAGTACTTCTGGGGCCGTCACCACTAGGACTGTGCTGGATCAGACTTGAAGCCAGCACAGCACTGGGTCTCACCCAAGGCCTACTGTAACCACTCCCTGGCTACCACCTATGTTCCCTTAAGGCCTGGGGCTCTACAAGTAGCAGGTGGTAAACCCAGCCATGTCTGTGCCTTTTCCTTCAGGGCAGCAAGTTCCCTCAGTGCCCAGGCAGGTTCAGAGGTGCCATCCAGGAGCTAAGAACTAAAGTAAAAAATCTTAGAAGTTGACCTGGCATTCTATTGTACTGTAGCTGAGCTGGCATTCAAATCAAAAGACACAGTTCTTCTTACTATTCCTTCCCCTTTCCAAAGTCAGAGGAGCCTCACCCCATGGCCACTGCCACCACCAGAACACAGGGGAGCACTTCCAGACTACTGCTGATCTTCCCTTAAGGTCCAAGAGCTAAGTCAGCTTCCCATGAGTGCTGCCTGGCCTGGGATTCACCCTTCAGGGAATCCCAGGGGAGTGGGCTCCATTCTGGCCCAGGGCAGGTCCAGAAATGCCATCTAAGAGCCAAGTTCTGGAATTGGGGACCTCAAGGGCCTGCTTAGTGCTCTACCCCCAGTGGCTGAGCTAGTATCTAAGGTGCAAGATGAAGTCCCCTTTACTTTTCCCTCTCTTTTTCTCAAGCAGAAGGAATCTTGCCCCATAGCCACCACAGCTGGGAATGTGCTGAATCTCACTTGAAGCCAGCAATTCTCAGAGTCTCATTCAAGGCCCTCAGTGCAGTCTGTGAGTATTACTGCTAATTATTCAGGGCCCAAGGGCTCTTCAGTTAGCAGGTGATGAATCTTGCCATGACAGAGTCCTTCTGTTCAAGACAGTGTGTTTATTTCTGGCCTAGGGCATGTCTAGAAATGTCATCTGGGAGCTAGAGTCTGGAAAGGGGGCCTAATGACTCTGACCAGTGCCCTATCATGCTGTGACTGAGCTGGTATCCAAGATGCAAAACAAAGTTCTCCCCTCTCCTCTCCTCAAGCAGAAGGAAGAGGTCTCTTTGGGAGGCACAAGCTGTGCAGCCTAGGGGTTGCGAAAGGGTGATACCTGCACTCCTTTAGCTGCCTCAGCTGATATCTCAATAGGTCATGTGTCCCGCCAAGTTCACTGGTTCTGGGCCCAGGTCAGCAGTAGGATTCACATAGGAATTGCAGTCATTGTCCCCTAGATTGCCTTTCAAGTTTATTAGCCCAAGGTGACAAGGTTTGTGGGAACTCAAGTTAAGACTACTGGGATCGGCTGGGCACGGTGGCTCATGCCTGTAATCCCAGCACTTTGGGAGGCCAAGGTGGGCAGATTACCTGAGTTCAGCAGTTCAAGACCAGCCTGGCCAACATGGAGCAACCCCACCTCTACTAAAAATAAAAGTATCAGCCGGGCATGGTGGCAGGGGCCTATAATTCCAGCTACTCAGGAGGCTGATGCAGGAGAATTGCTTGAACCCGGAAGGCAGAGGCTGCAGTGAGCTGGGATCATGCCACTGCACACCAGCCTAGGCTACAGAGTAAGGCTCCATCTAAAAAAAAACAAAAACTGCTGGGATCAGTGATTCCTCTGACTACAGGTGGTTTAAATTCTCCCTCTGTGAGTGGGCATCAGCTGAGTTGTTCTGGTTTTGCTTTCTGCTATAATGGGGCAGCACTGAGTTCAGTGCTTCTCAATTGCTCTGCACTCCCTCTCCTGCTTCCCAGAAATGCTCTCTGCACCACGTTGCCACTGCCAGAGGATGCGGGGAGGGGTGGCACTGGCGATTCAACACTGTTTTTCCAACTTCTTCAGTGTCTCTTTCAGTGATATGAAGTTAAAATCAGGTACTGTGAGTGCTCACCCAATTTTTTTGGTTCTTGTGAAGGTGTTTATTTTTGTGGGCAGAAAGTTGTTAAATTGGTGTCCTTGCAGAGGAGACAGTTGGCGGAACCTTATATTTCACCATTTTGATCTGCCTCTCTCTGTAGTTTTGTTTATTCGGAGTGTCTTCACCTAATTTTGGTGTTGGGGTAGTGTTGGCTTCATAGAATGAATTAGGAAAAAACACTCTTCTCTGAAAAAGGTTGTAGTAATTGACATGTTTTTTCACTGAATGTTTGGTAGAATTCACCAGTGGAGTCACGTGGTCCTGGTACTTCCTGTTTTGGAAGTATATTAATTGTTGACTCAATTTCTTTAATAGCTATAGGTCTACTAAGATTGTTCATTTGTGTGTGAGTGTGAGTTTTGGCAGATTGTATCTTTTGAGAAATTGGTCTGTTGGATCTAAATTGTCACATTTGTAGGCATAGAGTTGCTCTTATCATTTCTTTACTATCCATTTAATGGTCATAGGGCCTGTTGTGATATCCACTCTTTCATTTCTGATATTATTAATGTGTATCCTCATTTTTTTCTTAGTTTTCTTGGTTACGGGCTTATAAATTTTATGGACTTTTTGGAAGTGTCAGGTTTTGGTTTTGTTGATTTTCTCTATTGATTTCCCATTTTCAATTTCATTGATTTCTTCTTCAATTCTTTTTCTTTCTTCTGCTTAATTTGAACATAATATGCTCCTTTTTCCCTAGTGTCTTAAGGTGGAAGCTTAGGTAATTGATTTTAGATCTTTTTTCTTTTCTAATGTATGCACACAAGACTATACATTTCCCTCTAAGCACTTTCATTGAATTCCAAATTTTGATAAATTGTGATTTTATTTTTAATTCAAAACATTTTTTTCTCTAGTGATTTCTTCTTCGACTCGTGTTATTTAGAAGCATATTGCTTAATCTCCACATATTTTGAAATTTTTTAATTATACTTTTGCTATTGATTATGATTTAATTCCATGGTCGTCAGAAGCAGATATTAATTTTTATGCTTTTAAATTTGTTCAGGTGAATTTCATGGTCCAGAATATGTTCTACTTTGGTGAATTTTCCATGTGAGCTTGAGAAGGATATATATTCTACAGTTGTTGAAATAAATAGTCTATGGAAATCAAATTATATCCAGTTGATTGATGGTGTTATTGAATTAAACTTAGTTTTTACCTATTTTCTGCTTGCTAGATCTGTCCATTTCTGATAGAGGGGTGTTGAGCTATCCAACTATGATAATGGATTCAGCTATTTCTCCTTGCATTTCTATCAATTTTTGCTTTATCTAGTTTGATGCTCTGTTGTTAGGCGCATGCACACTAAGAATTATTATGTTTCTTAGAGAGTTGGCCAATTTTTCATTATGTAATGCCCTTCTTTATCCCTAATAACTTTTTTGCTTTGAAAGCTGCTTTGTCTGAAATTAATGTGTCTTCTCTTATTTCATTTTTATTCATGTTAGCATGGTATATTTTTCTCCATTCATTTACTTTTTAATTAGTATGTGAGTTTATATTGAAAGTGGGTTTCTTATAGACAACATATAGCTGGGTCTTGTTTTTTAATCCACTCTGACAATCCTTGTCTTTTAATTGCTGCATTTGTATCATTGCCATTATAAATTATTATTGATATAGTTTGATTAATATCTACCATATTTATTACGATGTTCTATTTATTGATCTTATTCTTTGTTCCTAGTTTCATCTTCCACTCTTTTTCTGCCTTTTGTGATTTGAGCATTTTTTTCCATTTTCTATTTTTTCTTGCATATTAGTTCCTCCTCCTCCTCCTCCTCCTCCTCTTCCTCCTCCCCCTCTTCCTCCTCCTCCTTCTTCTTTATATTTTAATTTTTTTGTTGGTTGCTCTAAAGTTTGCACTATACATTTACAACTAATTTAAATCTAGCTTCAAATAACATACCACTTCACAGGTAGGGTAGTGTGAATACTTTATAATAATAAAATAATCCTAATTCCTTCCTCCCATCCCTTGCATCATTGCTGTCATTAATTTCACTTTTATGTGAGCACATATATATGTGTGTATATTACATTAATATATACATACTCAAGATATATATGTAAGCATACATATTCAAATACATTGTTGCTATTATCATTTTGAACAGTCATCTGTAAGATCAATTGAGAATAAGAAAAATGAAAGTTTTCCTTTTACTCTCATTCATCCCTTCTTTGATATGATTCCTTTCTTTATGTAGACTTATTTCTGACTTATATTACTTTTCTTTCTCTCTAAAGAGCTTTTAATATTTCTTTCAAGGCAGATCTACTAGGTAACAACTTTCCTCAATTTTTGGTTGTCTGAGAAAGTTTTAATTTCTCCTTCACTTTTGAAAGATAATTTTGCAGGAGACAGAATTCTAGGTTGAGATTATTTAAAATAGCTTGCTCTATATCTTCTTCTTCACATGATTTTGAAGAGAGGTCATATGTAATTCCTGTGTTTGCTCCTCTAAGGGTAAGATATTTTTTCCTCTGGCTTTTTTCAGTATTTTCCCCTATCTTTGATTTTCTGTAGTTTGAAAGATATATGCCTAGGTATAGATTTTCTGGTATTTATCCTTTTGGTATTCTTTGAGTTTCTTGGATCTATGGGTAAGTGTCTGACATTCATTGAAAAAATAACTGAGGATTTTAACAAATTAATGTCAGACATCTACCCATAGATCCAGAAAGCTCATGTATTAGCATGAGCATTAGCATATCTATTAAACCCATGTGTTTATCATTTCTCTGGCAACCACTGTTCTGCTCTCTATGATATCTAGTTTTTTGTTTTTTGGTTTTTTTTTACATTTCACATATGAGTAAGATCATGCAGTATTTATCTTTCTAAGTCTAGATTATTGTAATTAACATGTTATCCTCTGTGTTCATTCATGTCGTTGCAAATAACAGAATTTCAATCATGTTATGATGGAATAGTATTCTGTTGTGTATATATACACCACATTTTCTTTATCCATTGTTGGATTGCTGGACACTTGTGTTGATTCCATATCTTGGATATTGTTAATAGCACTGCAGTAAACATGGGAGTGCAGATACCTCTTTGACATACTAATTTCTTTTCCTTTGAATATATACCCAGTAGTGGGATGGCTGGGTCATATGGTATTTCTGTTTTTAATTTTTTAGGAATCTCCATACAGTCTTCCATAGTGACTGTACTAATTTACAATTCCACCAACAACGTGTATGTGTTCCCTTGTCTTTCACATCCTCACCAAGACTTGTTTCTATTATCATTTTTATTGTAGCCATTCTCACTGAAGTGAAGTAGTATGTCATTATGGTTTGGATTTGCATTTTCCTGATGAATAGTCATGGTGAGCATTTTTTCATTTACCTGTTGGCCATTTGAATGTCTTTTTTTGATAAATAGCTATTGGGGTATTTTAGCCATTTTTAAAATTTGGTTGTTTATTTTTCTGCAGTTAAGTCCCCTAAATACTTTGGAATTCTGGGTATTAACCCCTTGTTAGGTATATAGTTTGCAAATATTTTCTTCCATTCTGTAGGCTGTATCATCACTGTGTCATTTCCTTTGCTGCGCAAGGATGTTTCAGTTTGATTTAATCCCGTTTGTCTATTTTTGTTTTTGTTGCCAGTGGTCTTTAGATCTTATTAAAAAAAATCCCTGTCCAGTCCAAGTCATAAAGTGTTTCCCTATGTTTTCTTCTAGTAGTTTAATAATTTGGGGTTTACATTTAAGTCTTCAATCCATTTTGAGTTGATGTTTGTATTTGGCGAGAGGTAGAGGTCTAATCACATTCTTCTGCATGTGGATATTTAACTTTCTCAGCACCATTTGTTTCAGGGACTGTCTTTCCCTCAATTTGTGTTCTTGGCACCTTTGTTGAAAATCAGTTGACTGTAGGTGCATGCATTTATTTATGGGCTCTTTATTCTATTCCATTAAGTTACATGTTTGTTTTTACACAAGTACCATGTTGTTTTGGTTACTACATCTTCGTAGCATATTTTGAAATCAGGTTATAGGATGTCTCACACTTTTTGCTTTTTACTCAGGTTTTCTTTGGCTATTCAGTATTTTTGTGGTTCCATTTGAATTTTAGGATTGATTTTTCCATTTTTGTGAATGATTTTTTATCTCTATTTTGTTTATTTCTGCTGTGATCTATCCTGGAGAATGTTCCATATACAGTTGAGAAGACTGTGTATTCTGAAGCCTTTGGATAGAATGCTCTATAAATGTCTGTTAAGTCTATTTTGTCTGTTTTGAAGCTTATGTCTGATGTTTCTTTGTTGATTTTCTGATTAAATGATCTGTCCATTGTTGAAGTTGGGTGTTGAAGTTTCCTAATATTATGGTATTGCACTCTATTCTTCCTTTTAGATCTAATAATATTCACTTTATGTATCTGGGTGCTCCAATATTTGTGCATATATATTTATAATTGTTCTCTTGTTGAGTTGAGCCCTTTATCATTATCTAATAGTCTCCTTTGTCTTTTTTTTATAGTTTTTACCTTAGAGTCTATTTTATCTAAGTATGAATATTCCTGTTCGCTTCTGATTTCCATGCATATGCAATATCTTTTTCCATCTCTTCACTTTCAGTCTATGTTTGTCTTTAATAGTGAGATGATTCCTTTGTAGGCACTATATAGTTGGGTCTTCTTTAAAAATCCATTCAGCCACTGTTTAACTTTTAATTGATTCATTTGCAATAAAGGTTATTATTAAGGTTATAACTTTGTCAGTCCTTTTCTGGTTTTTAAAGGATCTGTCTTTAGATCCTCTGTTATTATTTACATCCGTGTTTCGGTGATTTTTTTTTTTTTTTTTTTTTTTTTTGGTGCTAAGCTTTATTCCCTTCTCTTGTGATTTTTTATTGATTGCTAAGCATGATGAACCAGGCAACAGAAACCATTGTACATAGGCCTTTAGTAATGTGGTGAGAAGATATGGGCAAGGGGAAGCATTCTATAGTTTTATAATCAAGTCTCAGTATTTTATGAGCCTGTGTCTCTGGTCTAGGCACTTTACTAGTGATTCTTCATTTCTCATCAATCTTAGGTGGGACAGGATGGCCAAAGTGGGCTAAATTTGGATATTTTCCTTTCTAATATGAAAAGTTAAAGCTAACTGGAGTTGAGTATGTGCCTTCCCCCAGGTCAATTAGGCTCTGATAATAGCCCAGCAGGTTGGGCTCTGATTAACTAGTTTCCCATATGGGCCTTATTCAGAAGAATGGAGTGCTCTGGCATATTTCAAAATGGCTTCTTTTCCCCTTCCCTTCAAGAAGCACAAGGACTCCAGTCTCCAGCTCCCAGTGCTAGTGACACAGAAGACAGGGGATTTCTGCATTTTCAACTGAGGTATTGGGTTCACCTCACTGGGGAGTGCCAGACAATCAGTGCTGGTCAGCTGTTGCAGCCCGACCAGCGAGAGCTGAAGCAGGGCGAGGCATCGCCTCACCTGGGAAGCACAAGGGGGAAGGGAATCCCTTTTCCTAGCCAGGGGAACTGAGACACACAACACCTGGAAAATCCGGTAACTCCCACCCCAATACTGCGCTTTAAGCAAACGGGCACACCAGGAGATTATATCCCACACCTGGCCAGGAGGGTCCCATGCCCACGGAGCCTTCCTCATTGCTAGCACAGCAGTCTGTGATCTAACAGCAAGGCAGCAGCGAGGCTGGGGGAGGGGCACCCGCCATTGCTGAGGCTTAAGTAGGTAAACAAAGCCCTGGGAAAATCAAACTGGGTGGAGCTCACAGCAACTCAAGGAGGCCTGCCAGTCTCTGTAGACTCCACCTCTGGGGACAGGGCACAGCTAAACAACAACAACAACAACAACAACAACAAAAGCAGCAGAAACCTCTGCAGACTCAAGCAACTCTGTCTGACAGCTTTGAAGTGAGCAGTGGATCTCCCAACATGGAGGTTGAGATATGAGAACGATCAGACTGCCTGCTCAAGTGGGTCCCTGACCCCTGAGTAGCCTAACTGGGAAACATTCTCCACTAGGGGCAGACCAACATCCCACACCTCACACGGTGGAGTACACCCCTGAGAGGAAGCTTCCAAAGCAAGAATCAGACAGGCACACTCACTGTTCAGCAGTATTCTATCTTCTGCAGCCTCTGCTGCTGATACCCAGGCAAACAAGGTCTGGAGTGGACCTCAAGCAATCTCCAACAGACCTACAGCTGAGGGTCCTGACTGTTAGAAGGAAAACTAACAAACAGGAAGGACACCTGCACCAAAACCCCATCAGTACGTCACCATCATCAAAGACCAGAGGCAGATAAAACCACAAAGATGGGGAAAAAGCAGGGCAGAAAAGCTGGAAATTCAAAAAATAAGAGCGCATCTCCCCTTCCAAAGGAATGCAGCTCATCACCAGCAACAGATCAAAGCTGGACGGAGAATGACTTTGACGAGATGAGAGAAGAAGGCTTCAGTCCATCAAACTTCTCAGAGCTAAAGGAGGAATTACGTATCCAGCACAAAGAAACTAAAAATCTTGAAAAAAGAGTGGAAGAATTGATAACCAGAATAATTAATGCAGAGAAGGCCATAAATGAACTGACAGAGATGAAAACCATGATACGAGAAATACGTGACAAATGCACAAGCTTCAGTAACCAACTCAATCAACTGGAAGAAAGAGTATCAGCAATTGAGGATCAAATGAATGAAATGAAGCAAGAAGAGAAATCTAAAGAAAAAAGAAGAAAAAGAAATGAACAAAGCCTGCAAGAAGTATGGGATTATGTAAAAAGACCAAATCTACGCCTGATTGGGGTGCCTGAAAGTGAGGGGGAAAATGGAACCAAGTTGGAAAACACCCTTCATGATATCATCCAGGAGAACTTCCCCAACCTAGTAGGGCAGGCCAACATTCAAATTCAGGAAATACAGAGAACGCCACAAAGATACTCCTCCAGAAGAGCAACTCCAAGACACATAATTGCCAGATTCACCAAAGTTGAAATGAAGGAAAAAATCTTAAGGGCAGCCAGAGAGAAAGGTCAAGTTACCCATAAAGGGAAGCCCATCAGACTAACAGCAGATCTCTCGGCACAAACTCTACAAGCCAGAAGAGAGTGGGGGCCAATATTCAACGTTCTTAAAGAAAAGAATTTTAAACCCAGAATTTCATATCCAGCCAAACTAAGTTTCATAAGTGAAGGAGAAATAAAATCCTTTACAGACAAGCAAATGCTTAGAGATTTTGTCACTACCAGGCCTGCCTTACAAGAGACCCTGAAGGAAGCACTAAACATGGAAAGGAAGAACCAGTACCAGCCATTGCAAAAACATGCCAAAATGTAAAGACCATCGAGGCTAGGAAGAAACTGCATCAACTAATCAGCAAAATAACCAGTTAATATCATAATGGCAGGATCAAGTTCACACGTAACAATATTAACCTTGAATGTAAATGGACTAAATGGTCTAATTAAAAGACACAGACTGGCAAACTGGATAAAGAGTCAAGATCCATCAGTCTGCTGTATTCAGGAGACCCATCTCACATGCAGAGACATACATAGGCTCAAAATAAAGGGATGGAGGAAGATCTACCAAGCAAATGGAGAACAAAAAAAAGCAGGGGTTGCAATACTAGTCTCTGATAAAACAGACTTTAAACCCTCAAAGATCAAAAGAGACAAAGAAGGCCATTACATAATGGTAAAGGGATCAATTCAACAGGAAGAGCTAACTATCCTAAATATATATGCACCCAATACAGGAGCACCCAGATTCATAAAGCAAGTCCTTAGAGACTTACAAAGAGACTTAGACTCCCATACAATCATAATGGGAGACTTCAACACCCCACTGTCAACATTAGACAGATCAACAAGACAGAAAGTTAACAAGGATATCCAGGAATTAAACTCATCTCTGCAGCACGCAGACCTAATAGACATCTATAGAACTCTCCACCCCAAATCAACAGAATATACATTCTTCTTAGCACCACATCACACTTATTCGAAAATTGACCACATCATTGGAAGTAAAGCACTCCTCAGCAAATGTACAAGAACAGAAATTATAACAAACTGTCTCTCAGACCACAGGGGGGCAATCAAACTAGAATTCAGGACTAAGAAACTCAATCAAAACCGCTCAACTACATGGAAACTGAGTAACCTGCTCCTGAATGACTACTGGGTACATAACGAAATGAAGGCAGAAATAAAGATGTTCTTTGAAACCAATGAGAACAAAGATACAACATACCAGAACCTCTGGGACACATTTAAAGCAGTATGTAGAGGGAAATTTATAGCACTAAATGCCCACAAGAGAAAGCTGGAAAGATCTAAAATTGACACTCTAACATCACAATTAAAAGAACTAGAGAGGCAAGAGCAAACACATTCAAAAGCTAGCAGAAGGCAAGAAATAACTAAGATCAGAGCAGAACTGAAGGAGATAGAGACACAAAAAACTCTCCAAAAAATCAATGAGTCCAGGAGTTGGTTTTTTGAAAAGTTCAACAAAATTGACTGACCACTAGCAAGACTAATAAAGAAGAAAAGAGAAAAGAATCAAATAGACGCAATAAAAAATGATAAAGGGGATATCACCACCGACCCCACGAAATACAAACTACCATCAGAGAATACTATAAACACCTCTATGCAAATCAACTAGAAAATCTAGAAGAAATGGATAATTTCCTGGACACTTACACTCTTCCAAGACTAAACCAGGAAGAAGCTGAATCCCTGAATAGACCAATAGTAGGCTCTGAAATTGAGACAATAATTAATAGCCTACCAACCAAAAAAAAGTCCAGGACCAGATGGATTCACAGCTGAATTCTACCAGAGGTACAAGGAGGAGCTGGTACCATTCCTTCTGAAACTATTCCAATCAATTGAAAAAGAGGGAATCCTCCCTAACTCATTTTATGAGGCCAACATCATCCTGATACCAAATCCTGTCAGAGACACAACAGAAAAAGAGAATTTTAGACCAATATCCCTGATGAACATCGATGCAAAAATCCTCAATAAAATACTGGCAAACTGGATCCAACAGCACATCAAAAAACTTATCCACCATGATCAAGTTGGCTTCATCCCTGGGATGCAAGGCTGGTTCAACATACGCAAATCAATAAACGTAATCCAGCATATAAACAGAACCAAAGACAAAAACCACATGATTATCTCAATAGATGCAGAAAAGGCCTTTGACAAAATTCAACAGCCCTTCATGCTAAAAACTCTCAATAAATTCGGTATCTCAAAATAATAAGAGCTATTTATGACAAACCCACAGCCAATATCATGCTGAATGGGCAAAAACTGGAAAAATTCCCTTTGAAAACTGGCACAAGACAGGGATGCCCTCTCTCACCACTCCTATTCAACATAGTGTCGGAAGTTCTGGCTAGGGCAATCAGGCAAGAAAAAGAAATCAAGGGTATTCAGTTAGGAAAAAAAGAAGTCAAATTGTCCCTGTTTGCGGATGACATGATTATATATTTAGAAAACCCCATTGTCTCAGCCCAAAATCTCCTTAAGCTGATAAGCAACTTCAGCAAAGTCTCAGGATACAAAATTAATGTGCAAAAATCACAAGCATTCTTATACACCAGTAACAGACAAACAGAGAGCCAAATCAGGAATGAACTTCCATTCACAATTGCTTCAAAGAGAATAAAATACCTAGGAATCCAACTTACAAGGAATGTAAAGGACCTCTTCAAGGAGAACTACAAACCACTGCTCAGTGAAATAAAAGAGGACACAAACAAATGGAAGAACATACCATGCTCATGGATAGGAAGAATCAATATCATGAAAATGGCCATACTGCCCAAGGTAATTTATAGATTCAATGCCATCCCCATCAAGCTACCAATCAGTTTCTTCACAGAATTGGAAAAAACTGCTTTAAAGTTCATATGGAACCAAAAAAGAGCCCGCATCTCCAAGACAATCCTAAGTCAAAAGAACAAAGCTGGAGGCATCATGCTACCTGACTTCGAACTATACTACAAGGCTACAGTAACCAAAACAGCATGGTACTGGTACCAAAACAGACATCTAGACCAATGGAACAGAACAGAGTCCTCAGAAATAATACTACACATCTACAGCCATCTGATCTTTGATAAACCTGAGAAAAACAAGAAATGGGGAAAGGATTCCCTATTTAATAAATGGTGCTGGGAAAATTGGCTAGCCATAAGTAGAAAGCTGAAACTGGATCCTTTCCTTACCCCTTATACAAAAATTAATTCAAGATGGATTAGAGACTTAAATGTTAGACCTAATACCATAAAAACCCTAGGAGAAAACCTAGGTAATACCATTCAGGACATAGGCATGGGCAAGGACTTCATGTCTAAAACACCAAAAGCAACGGCAACAAAAGCCAAAATTGACAAATGGGATCTAATTAAACTAAAGAGCTTCTGCACAGCAAAAGAAACTACCATCAGAGTGAACAGGCAACCTACAGAATGGGAGAAAATTTTTGCAATCTACTCATCTGACAAAGGCTAATATCCAGAACCTACAAAGAACTCAAACAAATTTACAAGAAAAAAACAAACAACCCCATCAAAAAGTGGGCAAAGGATATGAACAGACATTTCTCAAAAGAAGACATTCATACAGCCAACAGACACATGAAAGAATGCTCATCATCACTGGCCATCAGAGAAATGCAAATCAAAACCACAATGAGATACCATCTCACACCAGTTAGAATGGCAATCATTCAAAAGTCAGGAAACAACAGGTGTTGGAGAGGATGTGGAGAAATAGGAACACTTTTACACTGTTGGTGGGATTGTAAACTAGTTCAACCATTATGGAAAACAGTATGGCAACTCCTCAAGGATCTAGAACTAGAAGTACCATATGACCCAGTCATCCCATTACTGGGTATATACCCAAAGGATTATAAATCATGCTGCTATAAAGACACATGCACACGTATGTTTATTGCGGCACTATTCACAATAGCAAAGACTTGGAATCAACCCAAATGTCCATCAGTGACAGACTGGATTAAGAAAATGTGGCACATATACACCATGGAATACTATGCAGCCATAAAAAAGGATGAGTTTGTGTCCTTTGTAGGGACATGGATGCAGCTGGAAACCATCATTCTCAGCAAACTATCACAAGAACAGAAAACCAAACACCGCATGTTCTCACTCATGGGTGGGAATTGAACAATGACATCACTTGGACTCGGGAAGGGAAACATCACACACTGGGGCCTATCACGGGGAGGGGGCAGGGGGGAGGGATTGCATTGGGAGTTATACCTAATGTAAATGATGAGTTGATGGGTGCTGACGAGTTGATGGGTGCAGCACACCAACATGGCACAAGTATATATATATAACAAACCTGCACGTTATGCACATGTACCCTAGAACTTAAAGTATAATTGAAAAAAAAAAAAAGAAAAGAAAAAAAAAAAGAAGCACAAGGACATTTTCTCTGATATTTACTGTGAAAATCTAGTTAAACTCCTAGAGGTAAAACTCACAAAAACGTTGGGGGGGGCCCCTGGAGTTTTTGACTCAAATTTGTCCACACTAAGCCTCTAGCAATTCACAAATTACAGTTCAGGTTTTCTTTTTTTTTTTTTTTCTTTTTTTTTTGAGACGGAGTCTCACTCTGTCGCCGGGGCTGGAGTGCAGTGGCCGGATCTCAGCTCACTACAAGCTCCGCCTCCCGGGTTCACGCCATTCTCCTGCCTCAGCCTCCGGAGTAGCTGGGACTACAGGCGCCCGCCACCTCGCCCGGCTAGTTTTTTTGTATTTTTTAGTAGAGACGGGGTTTCACAGTGTTAGCCAGGATGGTCTCGATCTCTTGACCTCGTGATCCACCCGTCTCGGCCTCCCAAAGTGCTGGGATTACAGGCTTGAGCCACCGCGCCCGGCCCAGGTTTTCTTACTCTAGATCTTGTTCCCATGTCTGTTTCCTCTCCCAAGTCTCTTTTCTGACAGGCCTTGACTGCCTGCATTTGCCTGTCTCTCCAGTCTTGGGTTTAGCAGTTTGCCTTGTGTCCTCACCTCTCTGATGGACCTAGGAAAAGTTGATTTTTCAGTCTGTTCAGTTTTTTACTTGTTTTTAGGATAGAGTGGCAACTCTGAGCTTTGTATGTATGAAACCAGAAACTGGAAATCAATGAATTGTTTTTTAAACTCCAGGACCAGAGATATTAGAGTACAGTTAGCCTAAAAAGACCTCTTCAATGCCTGTGTTTAAGATTCGAATTTGACTCGGAGCTTTCTGGATTCCAGTGTGAAATAGTGAAATGGGTTTCACACCAGAGCCACATTGAATAATGTGGTTAGAAAATGTCCTCAATAATATTCCTAAATAACTAATACAATCATAGGATTTATAAACATTTTCTTATAGTCTTACCATAATGAAAGGGCTGAGGCCCTGAAACCCTAAAGCATGTTTCAATTAAAGAATCACACTGATATGGTCCAACCACTATTATTCAGAAAAGATAAAAGCATCTAGTCCACCTCTTTAATTTTAGATATAAGAAAAGAGAGTTGTAAGGAGTTTAATTTGTTTATTTGCTTCTCCGGTACCCATGAACGTCACATGTTAAAAGATGTTATTACCAGAAAAAGTATAAGTTGATCATTTCCCCCACTTTCTCTCTTTTTTAAAATGAAAGACATTTATAACTCCTCATCAGAGATTCTGATCAGCATGAACCAGACAGTTTCTCTATACTGAGTTGACCTAATTGGAACCAAAAGAAAAGAAACAATGAAGTGCTATTGCAGATCAATTTAAGGCTTCCCTCAGGCTCTTGAAATAATTAAAAATCCATAAGGATTCCCAATATAGTTAATTATTTGAAACTCATTGGATTAGGTCACAGGAAATTACATGTATATATGGAATTTTGTGTCTTGCTTGCATTTTATAAATTTTTCTGGAGTATTTCACATAAAATAAGGAAAAAATTCATGCATTTTATTTAAAGTCAGGACGTCTTCTGGGCCAAATAAGTGACTTTTAGAAATGGAGTTAGGACATGATAATCTGATTACATATATATCTGTATATATGTAAGTGTGTATACTCTGTCATTGTTAGAGGAAGAAAGAAAAGACTGGAGACAATAAAGAACCAAAAAGAAAATAAAGAAGAGTAGGAGATAGGGGGAGGGAAGGAAAGGAAGGAAAAGACTTAAAGAGGACAATAAGGAGAGGGAATAAGAAAGATTAAAATAGCTTTCATTCACACTATGTAGCCAAGACTACCTACCTATTCTATGTAGCACTAGACTCAGTGCCTTATAAGTACAGTCTCATTTATTTTTCATATTTGCACCCATTTAGAAATGAGGAAACTAAGGCAGAGAAAGGGTAAGTAACTTGTCCAAGTGTATGCAGCAAGTACAGAGCCGAGATTTCAATTTCTGGTTAGTCGGAGTCCAAGGTGCTTTGATATACAACACTATGCTTTTCCCAATAAAATAAATGAGAGAAAAAAACTTTAAAAGATGAAAAGGAAAAAAATATATATATAGAAACTTGAAAGAAGGTCACAGGAAAGGAGTCAGGGGTATGCAGGGACAGGTAATATGAAAAGAAGCTGAAGTGGTGGCCTTGCCAGCCTCCAGTTAGTTTTATTGTGTCTCTACCTTGTAAAAACATAGAGGTTTTCATTACTATTGGGTAATTGATGGCAGATCATATGGGAATGAACACAAGATAAAATGTACGTATAAAAATAAATATGGTAAGAGGTTTTTGAAACCTGTCTTGCTTCTTAGCTCAGCATACTTTAGATTTGTCTCTCATTTGGGGCAGACTATCATGTCCTAACTCCATTTCTCAAAGTCACCTCTTTAGCCCAGAAGATGTCTTGGTTCTAAATAAAATATATGAAAGTACTTCCTTATGTGAAATACTCCAGACAAAATTTATAAAATGCAAGCAAGACACAAAATTCTATTCTTAAGGTAAACCTATAATGGAGATATATAGGATTTATGAACACTAAAGGGTGCAAATAAAATATGTCTCCCAACTTTGTGGAGTGAAATAATTCTCTGGCTTGTTTTGTTCTTCATAAAAGCCAGAGTTTCAAATGGTTTATTGTAGCATCAGTGCTGAAAAGAGCTGTGAAAGATTGCCAAAAATAGAAATAATCTTTAAATAAAATAAAAACATAAACACTGCGCAATTTTTTTATTTTGAACATATAAAAGATAGACAGCAGCATTGATATTTGGCTAGAAAGTTACGATAAAAAATGTAAAATCAAAGGCAAGTTGACAGGATTGGAAACACTCCACCGTGGTGAGTAAACACAGCAATGAGAGGTATATGGTAGCAAAGCCTTTGTAGCAGGATTGGTAGCCTTTTAGGAAATCCATTCTCAGGCAATCAGATAATATTTTGTCCCTAAATACTTCAGTCTCCTATGAAAAGAGCTGATGCAAAAGTCAGGCCACACCTGGGTCAAAGAGCCAGTTTACTCACTGTCTACCTTATGTCTCCAGAGTCTTGATAGCTGAAAGTAAATGATGACCACACTTTGCATTACCCTACCTTACAGAAATATTGCTCCAATTAAACAACAACAACAAAAATCTTCTGCTCATCTCTGTAATGATGCCTATTTATGAGGCTGACAGGCTGATGAGCTATCTTGCTGTTATGGGCAGAAAAGTGTCCCCCTAACCCACACTAAATTCATATGTTGAAGCTTTAACCTCCAGTACTTCAGAGTGTGACCGCATTTGGAGATAAGGGATTTAAAGAGAGGATTAAGTTAAAATGAGGCCACTGGATAGACCCTAATCCAATCTGAGTTGTGTCCTTATAAGAAGAGAAATTTGGACACACAGAGAGATACCAGGGGTGTGGGCCAACAGAGGAAAGATCATTTGAGGACTCAATGGGAAGGTGGCCATCTGCGAGCCAAGGAGAGAGGCCTCAGAATCAAACCAACCCTGCTAACACCTTGGTTTTGGACTTCTAGCCTCCAGAACTGTGAGAAACTGGTCTGTGGTGTTTAAGCTACCCAATCTACGGTATTTTGTTATGGGAGCCCTAGAAGACTAATAGACCTGCCTTTTTCTCTGTAGTGTTTGGGCTAGGATGAAGAAGAGAGTCCCCTCCCAATCTCTCTGCCCTAAGAGGTTTGTAGGGGGTAGACAGCTGGTAGTCTGACCCTTCTGTGGTTCTCTTCTTTCTCTTCACACACCCTCTCCTTTGCATCTTCTTATCCCTTTGCCAATACTCTAATAACCATTTGTTATTTTGAAGACAAAGTGTTCCTTGTTTTTCTATTCCCTTCTGTCTACCATTGTTCCACTCTTTTGCATATGGAGAGATGGTTTGCAAGTTTTCCAGAAGAAATAAACTATTCCACAATGGATGGAAAACCTTTAGTTTGGACATAAGTTTCTAGCTGAACCCTAAGTCATTATTTGCAGGAGGTAAAAAGGTATGTTTTTGGGAATTTTTATCTCTGTTATAAAGAAGTCTGGAGGCTCCACTTCATCTCGTATGTTCTTGACATAATAAAAATTAGAACTGTACTTAAGTTCTTCCTAAAGTTCTTTTCTGTCCTATTACTGAGGGATTTGGTAAAAATGTGTTTTCCTTGGAGTTGGCTATGTATTTCTTGAAATATTTCCAAAAGATGCAAAGGGTCAGACTCTACATTCAAATCAGTTCCAAATAACACATGATTCATTGCTTCTAGATTTCCTGCCCCGTTCTAGTGTCTAGAGCACAGAAGAAAGGGGGCCTGAAAGTTCTTCCTGAAGGACTTGGAAGGAAGGTGGGACAAGGATAAAACTAACCAAGAGTGTTTTTTTTTTTTTCAGGGTGGCAGCTTCAGGAGGGTATCTATCAGCTAGAGCATATATTTAGATCAATTACAGTCCATGTAAGCACACTTCATTTCTTGTCAATTTTGCCCCCTTCTTGCATTTGTCCCACCCTGTCTCATCCTTCTGCTCCTTGTTTTCCCCATATATGCCAGCTTGTCCTTTCAAGCTACTAGGATAGCCTACTATCACCGTAAATTAGAGATTATATTTTTCAACATTAAATTGTTTTTTCAACTTTCTGTACAAATGCACATTTATTCCCAGGTGCAAGAAACATTACTACAAATTAGCCCTAGTATTATCATCACGTTCCCAGAGTTCATGCTAGACAAAAGAGATTTGTTAATACCAAATATAAATCTACACGTAAAGCATCCTTTCAAAAGAAGTATTTGAGCTAAAATTGTTGATGTTCATTTTTCCAAATAATGGGGTTCGTTGCCGCATGTACCCATCCCCAGCACAACACTATTTCTCACACTCACTGAAGCTGGTCAAGAAGAAAACCTTCAACCTGACTTCCACATATTTTCAAATATGTGAAGTCCCAAATGTAAATGTATTTTTCTCACTTAATGCAAATAAAAAAGAATGAGAAAGAAATTTCTCCTTCCCATCTTGGTTCTAGTTCAACGCTGAAAATATGACCTCTACAAAATGCAAGCCTTTTTCAATGACATAGTTCCTAAATAGATGCTTATCCAGAACAATCTTTTACTCAGCACAACTATAGCAATATAAGGCAACTGGAGCTAGACCAGTGATATTTCCCAGTTGCAAATTTCAGATTCCTCTAAGAGCTGACCCAGGTCTACATCTTAGAATTGTTTTACACAATGTCCTGTGCATACTAATTCTATTTTTCTCCTTTTGTTAAAATGCACCAGGTGATAGGTACAGCATCAAAAAACTTTGACAATTTAGTCACTGAACTCTGCATGTACACTTTCATTCTCTGCTTAAAGCTATCTTAATCATAGTCCTGGATTCTTCCAGAAGTCATTCAGTCGAAGGTCCTAGCTCTTCTAAGATAGGTGCTTCTTATTCCCATTGGCTCCTCATTGCAAGTTTATCTCACTTTAAATGAACTCATCTAAAAATCCAAATTAATGATAATATTATTTACTTCACAATAATGTTACTTTTCCTGAAAGATATAATGAAATTTTTCCATATAATTACCTATTTATTAAATTAACAAAATTCAATTTGCACACCATTTTCCCAGTATATTATTCTAATTGTATAAAGCAAGAAATACGTTTTCAAGCCCCCTGTCTAATAGTTACCTCTATAATTTAATGCTAACTTCAAACAAATAAATTTAGTTGAGTTTTACTTTTCAGCAAACCAGTATTGTCTATTCATCACCCTGTCCCTTCTCCTGGGCACTTCTCCATTTCTATTCCATTCACATATTTCTATGAGACTGACATGTTTTCACGAATGATCCTATTTCTCCATCTCAAGTCACATTTGATTTATTCTAGGGGTGGGAAATTAACCCAAGTTAGGTCAATAAAATAAATTGCCTTGGATTTTTTAACTTGACATCAAGACAATGACAAAACTCTCACCCTCTTGTGATAAGATGTAAAATATAACACTTGTAAGCTATGGTCATTCATGTTTCCTGCCATTTGAAGAAAGTGAGTTGGCAGTAAGAGAAAATGAATGCAAGGAGCAGCAGATTAGAACCAAAGGGACCTATCAGTGCTTGCTTCCTTGTCTGAGTTGTTCCTGAGGCCTCCTGGCCTCCTGCTCCTCCCACGACTTCACTGTTCAGTAGTTCTTTGGACACCACAATCCAATAAATTTGTTTTCTTCCTTAAGATACTGCAGGTTAGATTTCTGATATGTATGAAAAGTCATTACATGCTTGAAGCCTCAATAATATCTTTTTTTAATTAAACATTCTCTAAAATTACAATATGAGATTAAGTTATTCTGGAAAGTAGGCATAACATTTTTAAGAATCCAAAATCAGGCTATCAAACTGCTGAAATGACTCCAGTGCTTACCAGGAGGACTGATTGTTAAGACTGGATAGATGTAGTTGTAGGTCAAGAGCAAGTATCAAATACTAAGAGAAGGCACATCCTCTCCTTTAAGGAGGGATGCTCTCCTGATTAGAAAGGACCAGTGTTAGAGAGTCACAATCTGATGGTACAATATGGCCATGCTCATCTTCTCTTCTCTTTTTTACCAAGCCAGGTAGGAAAGAAACCCAGTGTCTTTTAATATATAGCAAAGCAGTATTGCCAAATGGTTCATAGACTGGCCTCTCAAACCAGACTGCAAATGGGCTCAAATTATAACTCAGCGGCTCACTAATCGTGTGATCTTGAGCAAACTTCTTAGCTTCCCTATACCTCAGTTTTCTTAACAGTAAATGACAAGAGCAACACATTCATCACTGGGTTTTGGTAAAGGGTAAATGAGTTAACTTGGCCTAATGCCTATACAGATTTAAGCTCTTAATGAATGTTACCTATTTATTCCTAGTATAATTGTCATTATTATCATTATAGTCTCCCTCTAAAACATAGAATATTAGAGTACAAGAACATGGGACACTTGCAATTACAAAAAGAAACTTGTGGTGAAAGAGAAACTCTAGAGAATCTTAGTTAAGGATTATAGGACCATGAGTTCACCTTGATTTTTGAAAAATTGAATTTGAATGCAAATAGTACATTTTTTGGGGGAAGTGCCCTTTGCTTTCATCGACTACTCAAAAATCCTGGCCTATAAAAAGTTAAGAAATCCTGCTAACAGAAAATAAGACATACAGGTTTTAAACTAGAAATTGAAACTAGAAACCTTAGAGCTGTGAAAAGACCATATATAAGTTTTTGGGGTTTTTTTTAAGGCTTAATTTTTCTACCCCATCTCAAAGAGTTAGTGGGGGAAATATAAATAATGCTAACTGCTGAGTGTTCACAGGGGAGGGGAAGGAAGGAAGGGGATGGGAGAGGAAAAGAACAAGAGGCAGTGCAAAGAGAGGAAGAGAGTGAAAGGGAAAAATTTTACGAAAGCAATACAGACTGCAATTTTGGCCATTTCACTCAAGGTATGTATGTCCCAGAGAGAATTGAAGGTGGAATGTGAGAATATGAAAATTTGTTCCTCAAGCCAGCCCCAGTTCTCACGTGCCCCTCATCACGCAAGTATCTGTGCTATGTTGACTCAGATTCTAGTGTTTAAAAATACGTATTTCTCATACTTTATGGCCCTAAAGGAATGGCACCTACTACATCTGGTGCACAGAAATATGTACTGATTTATCAAACCTGGGAATAAAGCTGGCAGTGTAGGATTCACTGAGAGATTGTCTCAGTCTTCAATATGGTATCTTCTTGAGATTTTCAAGGGTAATTTTGATGGCATATGTCTTTCATCCTTCATGATTATTGTAGAACTTATCACTTAGAAAAAAAACTCCTGTGTCCTGACTCTGCATTAGCATGCCACATTTGAGAATAACTAAGAATTGTTATGGCATATTCTCTATAAGTTTATGTGCAGCTACTTCCACACCTGAGCCTCAAGGAACCCGTTTAGGCCTCCCATTTCACAGCTCCAGAATGTCACAGGTGTTGTTGTGTCATCTCCAGCTCATAAATAGTTGTATTGTATGACTCTCATAGACTCAACAGTCCTAGAACTGATGGGACTCTTTGGGAGGGGATGTGATGATAGCACATTATTCTGTTAAGGGTCCGTTTGTCATTTTACTTTTTTTTCTTGACATCTGGCTGTGGCAAGATCTCACAGTGACACCTGTCTAATGTTTTCATTGCGATATCCATTGATAACTTAACCTCTGGCAGAGAGGCTTCGAGCATGTAAGATTTTCAAAGCCTAAATCTGAGGAATCCAATGTTTCTCATCTGGCTTTGTCTCCCATCATATAATCGATCTTAGTTTTCTTTTCTTTTCTTTTTTTTTTTTTTTTTTTGAGACGGAGTCTCGCTCTGTGCCCCAGGCTGGAGTGCAGTGGCGCAATCTCGGCTAACTGCAAGCTCCGCCTCCCGAGTTCATGCCATTCTCCTGCCTCAGCCTCCTGAGAAGCTGGACTACAGGCGCCCGCCACCGCGCCCGGCTAATTTTTTTTTTTTTTTTTTGTATTTTTAGTAGAGATGGGGTTTCACCGTGTTAGCCAGGATGGTCTGATCTCCTGACCTCGTGATCCGCCCGTCTCCGCCTCCCAAAGTGCTGAGATTACAGGCGTGAGCCACCGCACCGGGCCATAGTTTTCTTTTCATCGGGTCGATCCCAAAGACCAAATATAGTATGTAATCTGATAGACTACACTGGAAAACGGAAAGTATTTCTCCATAGTATAGAGTCAACACGGAATCTGCCTGCATACACAGTTCCTTTAGTCAAAATGAATACTCGTCTCCTGAAGCATATGCTTATTGTTTTTGTCCTAACTTGCTTTAAGAATAGGGAAGGCACTTGATCAATACACAAATGAATTGGTGGTTCATATAGTCAACCAAGAATTCACTGTTAAAGAACTTCTCTTTTTAACAGTGTCTTCTTGTGTCCTCTAATTTTTTAAAGAAAATGTCCTATCACTATGTATAAAGCTAAAAAAAAAAAAATGTGAAACAAAAACTCACTAAAATCAGTATCAGTGTGAAGCAGAAGTGACTTTAGAAAAATTGCTCCTGACGAGGCTTGGTGGCTGGGTGGAATCCCAGCACTTTGGGAGGCTGAGGTGGGTGGAGCACAAGGTCAGGAATTGGAGACCAGCCTGGTCAACATGGTGAAACCCTGTCTCTACTGAAAATACAAAGAAAATTAGCTGGGTGTGGTGGCACACTCCTATAATCCCAGCTACTCGGGAGGCTGAGGCAGGAGAATGGCTTAAACCCGGGAGGTGGAGGTTGCAGTGAACTGAGATCGTGCCACTGCACTCCAGCCTGGGTGACAGAGCAAGACTCCATCTCAAAAACAAAAAAGAAAAAGTAAAGTTAGCCCTAAAAGTGTGTTCTTAAAAAAAAATCTATTACTCATTTGAATGTGATACATAAAATTTATGTATGACAAAAAATAGAAATGCTATGAACAAATTAATTTTTCAATGCTAACATCACTTAATCACTACTGTCCATCAGTAGTTCACACAATAATACTATGCAACATTTAGCCTGACCTCCTTCCTTTATGTGTCATTATTGCCAGAAATGAGATATACCTGTGTCAGTTCACAATTTCAAATTACCTCTATGTGATAATTTATGTTAACAGCATAATAGCATAACAATGACGGATAATGTGTACCAACATTTACGAATCGGTTGCAATGCATTTCAATTACAATTCTCTTCCTATCTCTGATCAGCAGCAAAATCAAATTAACAGTGCAACCATTAGTTACTGAATTATCCTAACATGTAGAGCCTTTACTTGGACACTTTTTCATTTGCAGAACTGCTCTAGGATTCTAAGTGCAGCCAAACAGGCAAGAGAATCAACCAAATCATGCACAAGTGCTGCTAATGATTTTGTATGGAGCAAGAGAGAATATAATCAGGAGGGGACACTAAAGGACTCGTGGTCTGGTTAAGGCCAGGAAGGAGAGAATGCAGTTGATATTATACCAGAGTGAAGTGGCTTTGTTATATGGAATAATATGGTATGGATTGAAAACAAATGAACCAATGGCTCACCTCCCTCTTGTGTCCTAGCCACGGACCAAAGTAAAGTCTGTGCAAAGGTCCCCAAGGATAGAATTTCAACTGGTCCTCATTTCATTAGGACTCTTGAGAATCTCAGTGACTCAGTATTTCCTCAAATGCTTGCCACAGCTCAGAATTCAGGGGCATGGAAGACTTGTTCTATTATTTATGAGGCAGGGCTAGGCCTGATAGGAGTGAATCAAAACACTCTACTCAAAGGAATCCCTTGAAAGTCCAGTCCTTAATCAAATGCACCATGCAGTGCATTTAAAGAAAATGTCTTATAACTTTGTATGTAGCTTGAAAATGTGATGCTCACACTTCCTCTGATAGGAGGGCACAGTAGTGCTCCTTATTCTAGATACATGACCAGCTACTTTGACTATTGGGAGCACTACATTCCTTTTGGGTGGAATCCTATTTCTTTCTTAGGGAAAGCTTGGAACTGTGGATGTACCCATTTTGGAAATGCCTATCCTACCACAGCCACGTGTTGAGGAAATCTTTATGCTCATACCATTTACAATTTGCAGTTCCTTCATGTGCTCTCAGTATGTTACCCATTCAGAATAATTTTTTTGCTAAGGAGAAATTATGTAGCTACAGTAGACTTAGAATTTTCCCCAAATTAAGGAATCCTGCAAGCTGTTACTAATCAGGCACAGAAACCTAACAAGCCAGGAAGTTTATGCATCAGAAATCAGAGGATCCTTGCTTCTCTTCTGGATTCACCTAATACTGAAAAATTCCCTTACTGCTACTTCTACAAAAAAAAAAAAAAAAAAAAAAAAGCTGTCTCTCAAAGTCTATGGGCACAGAGAGGTTAAAAGCACTATGCCTGGAATAGGAGTGCCTGGGTCTATTTTCCTCCCACCACTTACCAACTGTGTGACCCTAGGAAAATCACTTAACCTTGCTATGTTTTAGTGTCCTTGTCTAAAAATTAGAAAAACAGTAATGTCACTTCATAGGACTGTGTGATGATTAAATGGACTAACACATGTAAAGCCCTTAGAACATGCTTAGTTATAGTGCTCAGTAAACCATAATTCATCTATTGTTCTACCAAAGAAATGCACAATATGCACATACATAGAAGGACAACTGAAATATTCCAAACCATAGCTGCATTGTACATAATTACTGGACATCACTTGGTCAGAAGTTGCAGACACAAGGAAACCTCATGTTTATGGCAGAAGAGGATCATCAACCAATCTTTCTCTTCTATTGTTATACTCAAATCTAGAGCTACTTGAAATCCAGTTTGGCAGTCTCTAGGAGCCTTGGTAGGAGATTGTCCTCCGCAAGAGATAACACAATGTTCTGAACTGTCACAGTACCTAATGTAAAACAGGAGTATCTTGAATGATAAGCCTATGAATCCTAGCTCCATCATGATCTAAAGAAACCTTGAGTTGGTGAACTGATCTCATTCCTGGCAGACTAATATAAGCATAGTAACATATAAAGTTATTAAAATGGTATGCACAAATCATACACTTGTTGAAGGCTCGCCAATTTTCATTATGTGCATAATACATATGGTCTGAATCCTTTAGATTTTGCATGAGAGATTTCAGAGGCCAACAAAAGTCCTTAAGCCAGTGAGGATCAATTTTTAAAGCATTATGCTTGTTGAGTAAAAGGTAATGTGTTTTTATACAGTCTAGGAAGTACTGTGAAGCTCTCCAAGCTTCCTTCATTTATTGCTCTAATCAGCAATCCAATGTGCACAAGACCAGATTCCAAATAAAGAATATTCCTTAGAGTGAACGTGTGATGCTACTTGAGAAGTTGTTATCAGCATAGAAGAAGGATCTTTGGTTTACAAATGCTTGTAATTGAATGTTGGTGATCATTTGTTCTCAAACAGGAAAATTTGGTATTTCTATTCATGTAAGAAAAAGATTGTTATAATTGTGTTTTCGTCGTGTTTCTCTCTAAATGTGGTGCATTGGACAGGCCTGGAGAAAACAAATCATATTTTTAAAAGCAAGCATGGAACTACAAGAAGGCACACCAGAGCTGCCGGCGACGGCGCACGTGGATGCTGACAGCTTCACCCAATCTCCACACATTAGCTGGTACAGCCAAGTGAGTGATGCTGCATAAATATGAGAACTGGTGTTGTTAGGCATCACAGCTACCATGATATAATTAGTTACCCATTCTGAGTCCCATTCCTCAGTGGGAAGAGAAACCAAAGGGACAGAAAAAGAAAAATATTTCAGATTCAGAAACAATGCTTGTCGTTGACAGGGTTTTGCTATGAGGAAGCTCTCAACAATCTCATCCCCCTGACACTGGCATGCAGCCAGCTGGCATTTCTGTGGGCTACACTGAGAACCAGTGAATACCATGTGGGTGGTTGTCAACATTAGAAACAAAAAAAAAAAAAAAAGAGGGAAAAAAATGCGTTGAGAGTTATAGCATCAACTTTCAGGGCCTTTTTATTTCTATCCAGATGGCACAAATATTCCTAGGTATTGGTACCCACACAATAGGCATCCTGGGATAATAATCATAAGAGCTTTAAAGTTTAGAAAATGCTTTTACATATATAAGGCCAGGAACTGATGTGGTAGTAGTCAGGTATATCCACACAACTGCTGTTTTTGTAATTTTTGTTTTTTTAGTTTGCATATGGATCAGAGTTATCCGAACTGGTGAGAAAGTCCAGTAAAATGGAAGTACTGTGTTCTTGTCTTGAAGGTGATATAACAGGTACTCATGTGATACAGCATGTGACATGTTTACCACTAGCTCACATTAGAATGCAACGTTCATTAGTTATATACAAGTATCAGAAGTATCTTAGGGGGGCCTCTTGGCCCCTAGATTACTGGATGATGTATCACTTTACACAAACCTGGCTTTAAGTCTGAATATTCCACCTATCATGGTACAGTTTAGGATTGCTTATATTTATTTTTCTCATTTTTGACAGGAGGACATGTCATTCTGATACTTATAAAGCTGATATTTATGGATCCCTATGTGCCAAGTGTTTTTTCTGATTTTTTTTGGCTGTGTTTCCAAATGTAGTCCATGAAACAACTCTGTGCAGTAGGTATTCTTGTTTTCCTCACTATTATTATTCCATATTAAAAAATCAAGGCAAAAGGGGGTCCAGATCACACACTTGTAAGTAATACTGCCAAAATCCCAACCCACACAGTTTGGCTTCAGATCCTGGGTCCTAACCACTGTGTACATGGCCTCCCATACCCTACCTCACCTGTGTCTAAGATAGCGCTTGTGAAAAAATGAACCCAGTAACCCAGTATGTAAGAAAATATTTAACAAGTGTTATCTATCAATATTATAATTAATGTTATTAATACCATGGTAATTATTAGCCTTTGTCTTACACTTTGTTTGGGATACTCAGAAAAGGAGACTTCATTTGTTTCAAGAAGAAGATAGACTCCACAGAATCAGCAACTCAAAACAAGTCAAGTATGACACTGGACTTGTTGACACCTCAACCAAGTGGGAGTTGTATATTATGCCAGTGATGGCGAGAAGATTGGTTCAAATCCATCTACTTGGAAAGACAGCATCCCTCTCCAGTGACGTGAAATAGAGCACGTATTCACACCATCATATCTGAACACACTTAGAGAAGATGGATATGTGAAGTAGAGGTAAACATGGATAGTACAAATGGAAGGAAGGAAATGAGAGTTACATGCCTTAAATGTCACCACATCATAAAGCATGAATATGGCACAAGGATGATGAAAACCCCAATAGACAGATGGAAGGATATTCAGGCCCGGATCATAAGCTATTGGGAAGAAACAGTAGAAGGTAAGCGGCTTTTGTTAGTGTTCAGTCAGAGGCAAAGGACCTTTAATGTCATCCATTCTCATGCATTCATGTTAAACCATGAAGTGACGAAAGAATGGGACTTTCCTTTAAAAATATCAACCTGGATGACGTGCAAATAGCGTCCTCACTACTCCTTTCATGAAGTACATGGGAGTGTCGGCAGGCCTGCCTTAGTCCCCTCTGTATGGACAACCCTGCATATGTCTAAGAATTTCATACTCAGCAGCATTACACACCCTCCAGGCCAGTGCAGTCCATGGCCACTTTTCCATTTTCCTTAGGATTACGATGTAGATGAAGGGACAATAAGTTAAGCTTCCATCTTCCCAGCCCCAGCTATTCATGCAGTGGTTTCCAAAAGAAACAAATGGGAGGTATATGTTCTTCAAACATTAACTTGCCAAGGGCCAGCTATGACCTGGCACAAAAGCACCATCTATTTGCTGTAACTCCATCTTTATCTTCACCACAGCCTTCTTTTCTGAATATCAGGCTAACATACCTAAAATCCTACCCATTCTCTCCATTTAGATATCTAACAGGCATCTCAAATTTAGTATGTTCGAAATGAAAACTTTGATCTCCCTGTCACCAAAAGGGCTCTCAGAATCTTACCCATCTCATTAAAAGGAACTTCCCATCCTTTTTAACTATGCAAACATATACACTCACACCTCCAGTTGATAGGGGAAAAAATAAATTTTAACCCAATCTGATAAACTTAGTCAGATCCAATAGTTTGCTTATTCTCTTTAGATAGCACAGCCTCTTCTGATCTAACAGTGTCTTTTCAGGGTTTTGAACAATCTTATCCTTTCCCTGCTACTTGTCAAAATGTTGTCATGTGGAAGAATGTAGCTAATGTGACCTAATGCTGGCACTGGGGAAGCAGAGTCTATAAATTCACCCAGTGTTTTCTGCTACAAATGGTGTGGAGAGCTTGTGCTGTAGAGGTATGATGTTTCTATCCCACATTTTGCTGAAAGTGAGATTCTGGTGTTTATTGCTAAAGTCCATAATCCCAGCCATTTAAATTCATTTGCTTGATTTCCATCTTGGGATCCTGTGGCCTCTGTAGTTCCTCACCAGGCCAATTCCTCCAAGCCTCCCACAGGCCAAGGAGAGCCAAGAGTGCTCACTCAAGCTTATTCCTTAGAGCCACAGCCACAGCACTATCACTCCTAAACCAATTTGGGCTATAGCAAAGATTGGAATTGTTGTAAGAGCCTGCACTCCATGCCCCACATACCACACCACTAGCATTCACATTCTCAGAATCCCAAAATTATGTGGATGATTCTAAAGTTCCCGTGTGCCAATGAGATGCGGACCAAACCAAGGGGCAGATAGATCTCACCACTCTTTCTCTGTCTGCCTCTTCCCCACATCCTCCTGGAACAGAAGGGACCAACTTCTGGCTTTCCATTTCCATTTCCTCATGTTCTCCTTCCATGCCAGGGCAGCAAGTCTCATGGCCTCACTGTTAGAGTTAGAAGAGCAGTCCTCTTTAAGGAATAAAAGAAACATCCTGCTTAAAATCCTCTATATTTGATTCTTGAAAAGATAAATGAGAAATAAGAGAATGGAGGCAAAACAAAGCAGTTTTATCTTAAAAAAAAAAAAAAAAAAAAAGCCTGGATTTCAAAATGACTGCTGTGAGATAAAGATCACATTTAGTTAACTGTAGTATCTTTGACTGACTGTTATGCAACCATTTATTGAACACTTTCTGTGGTCAATGTGTGTGAAGTGTATTTTGTAATAGTACAAGCTTTACATACATTATATTTTTTAAACCTCAAAACTACCCTGGAAGAAAGGCATTTTTCTTGTTCTTATTTCACAAATAAGGAAACTGAGTCTCAAAAAAGATAAGCTGCCTAAAAGGAATATATTTAGCAAATATAAGAGCCAGAATTCAGACCTAGATCTGTGTGTCTTGTGACCAGTACACAATGAATAGAATATTTAAAAATACATCTGTGAGGCCGGGTGTGGTGGCTCATGCCTGTAATCCCAGCACTTTGGGAGGCCGAGGCAGGCGAATCATGAGGTCAGGAGATCAAGACCATCCTGGCTAATGTGGTGAAATCCCGTCTCTACTAAAAAATACAAAAACTTAGCCGGGCGTGGTGGTGAGCGCCTGTAGTCTCAGCTACTTGGGAGGCTGAGGCAGGAGAATGGTGTGAATCTGGGAGGCAGAGTTTGCAGTGAGCTGAGATTGTGCCACTGCACTCCAGCCTGGAAGACGTCTCAAAAAAAAAAAAAAAAAAAAAAATACATCAATGAGATTTTCGTTCTCGTTCTGAAAGTTCAAGATATTTCATCCCTCAAATTGTATCTATAACAGAAAAAGACAAGTTAGTTAAAATTATTGATCACATAACACAAAGTAAATGCAGAATAGAGAAGAAGGAAGGAAGGGAGGGCGGGAGGGAGGGAAGAAGGAAAGTGCATAGTCCATTGTGTAACTTCCCAAAGACAATTACACATTTGGTAGTCATTATTGTGATTTTCTAGTTCTCTGTATATATCCAGACTTTAAGAAATCAACATATGTTACACTTAGATTAAAACAAACACACAAGTTTTTTTGAAGACAGTATAGTTTATTAGACAAGACAGGGCTCTGGAGTCATACTGCTGGGTTTGCACAATACTTGTGCTCAGGAAAAATTAGCTCTCCTTATCATTTTCACTGATAGCTTTCTTTAACACATCTAACCACCTCCATGAGTTCACCACCTCCTTCTGTAATAAGAAATAAATAAATTGTATTCCTGCTAATGAATGTAGCTTAAATCATTTATTTAAAAATGCCTTAGGTAACTGTCTCTTTACAAATAGTCTTTCAGATTCTGTAGCAAATATCTAGCAATATAGAAGTTAAGTGACTATTCCTACAGTATGATTACAAACACACAATGTTAATCAAATGAAAAAACTCTAAAATAAATATCTTAAAAGACAGAAAAAGCCAATTGTGAAGATGACAGGATTACTGATATTATTTATTTATTTACTGAGACAGACTCTCACTCTGTCACCAGGTTGGAGTGCAGTGGCGTGATCTCAGCTCATTGCAACCTCCGCCTCCGGAGTTCGAGCGATTCTCCTGCCTCAGCCTCCCAAGTAGCTGGGACTACATGCATGTGCCACCATGCCCAGCTAATTTTTGTATTTTTAGTAAAGATGGGATTTCACCACATTGGCCAGGATGGTCTTGATCTCTTGACCTTGTGATCCTCAACCTCGGCTTCCCAAAGTGCTGGGATTACAGGTGTGACCCACCGTGTCCCACCAATATTTAATTTTTTTAACTGTTTTCATAACTCTTAAAGGTATATCCGTTTTATAATTTTAAAAATTAATTAAATTGCCACAACAATTTCCATCCTCCACCCCATCACAAATACACAAACACAAACACATATACACAGAAAATGCAGAATTCTTATTTAAATGCTATCTGTCTTTTACTAAATAGTAAACTCCTGAAGTGCTTTTTATTCATCTTTATACTCCTAACACTCACCCCAGTGTCTGGCAATAAGCATCTGTTGAGCCTTTCTAAAATATTAACCAGAGCCCTAATTGGTCTGTTCATATCACTTAACCCAAAGAAAGTACACATAAATCGATCTATTGTTAGTGACATAGATGACCACTAGAAGCTAACGTTTGATGTGTACCGACTCCAGGTAAGATGCTGTGTTCACATTTAACATGTGTTATCTCATTCAGTCCATCTGATTACGCCATGAGTTGGTGCTATCTTCTTTATTTTCTATTTCCTTTTTTTTTTTCTTTTGATAGATGAAGAAAAGGAGGTCCAGAAAATTTGAGTTACGTGTCAAGGTCACACAACCAGTGATAAACTGCAGAGCTGGAATTCCACTCTGCCTGGTTCTCAGGCCCCATCAGCATTGCATGTGCTCAGGTTCCCTACAGATAATTCACATGCATAATAAGTAGATTGTTGATGACTACTCTTCTCTGAGTTGTGACAGTAGGACTGTACTGTCCTATACAGTAGCCACCAACCACATGTGGTGATTGAGGGCTTGAAATGTGGCTGACTAAACTGAGATGTGCTGTGAGAGTAAAACACACACCAGATTTTAAATGTTTGGTGCAAGACAGGGGATGTAAAGTATCTTAATAATTTTTTGTATTGATCACATGTTGAAATGATAATATTTGGGATCTATTGAGTTAATTATTTCACTAGTCCAAATAAAGTCTGTAATTTAGTTAAGAATATTGGATCTATGATGATTTCTTAGTGTTGTTAACTTTGCTGTGATTATGCAAAATGCTAACATTAAAAGAAGCTGGGTGAAAGATATACTAGAACACCATACTATTTTTGCAACTTTTTAATGTCTAAACTTACTTCAAAATACAAACTTAAAAAAATTACTTCCACTTATTTCTTTCTACTTTTTAAAATGAGTCTTCTAGAATGTTTAGAAATGCCGTGTGTGTGGCTCGTATTATATTTCTATTGAATAGTGCTATACTAGACCATCAAACTGCAGTAAGAACCAAAGTAACATCCATCCAATTCTTCACTATCAATGGCAGCCCCAAGTTTAAAGGTAGTTTACCTACAAAGCAGTTTTATTGTTGGACATCTAATGGAACCATCAGTTAATGAAGCCCCATAACACCACTAAACCAAAATGAGTAACATTTGGATTTGTAAGTCTTCCAGTCAATCTATGACTCCAGGCAGAAATACACTAAAACTTTTCCTGGAAGACAGCCTTGCTCCTCAAAATCTCCTGTGGACCTTTCCACCATCTTCCTTAGAAAACTACTCCAATTTTTCATTATATGAAAGTCAGAAATTTTTTCCTCTTGACCATAATATTAAATATGATGATATTGGCAGGTTTTTATTTCTTTTATATCTCCTAGGGTTGTGAAGTAGGCAAACCACACTCCCCACCTCAAAAAGGAAAAAAAAAAAAAACAGTCTGAGGGCAGAGAATAGGTTATACATTATACACTTGCTCAGAAATGCTGTGAGTTAATGCTCATGTTTGAAAAATTGTATTAAGCACAGTAAAGTTGTAGGGGAATAAGAAAAAAATACATTAAAAAAAACCAACAATCCCTCATTTATACTTTTGTGAAGACCATAATGAGTAAGTATAGATTAAACAAAATTAGTAACTCACATTAGATGACTGCTTACTCTGTATTTATAAATGCAGTATGGAAAACTGATAGGGTATTTAATCACCTCTGAGTCAGGAGACCTGCATACTAGTTCTGCCTCTAAAAAGTCACCCAACCTCATTAATCCTTAGCCACCTCATCTGTAAAATGAGTAGATAAGATTAGACTGGCATTTTTCAAATCACAATGTTATGCCATTGGTAGGTAACGAAATCAATGTCATGGGTCAAGACAAACTTTCTTTAAAACGAAACAGAATAAAGGACTTCAGAATTCAACGACAGATTAAGAGTCAACATTGTTTCATAAAACTTCCAGTGTGGATTACCACAAAATTGTTTGAGAATCCCTGTTTAAATGTCTAGAGTTCCTCATACCTCTGAGATAATATGCTCAAAACAAGAAACAAACCAGTTACAAGCAACAAATCCAATTCCAGTCCTCCTCAGTCCCCACCGAGCAGTACAAGAGGCATCTATGAGGCCTCTAAAAATGGCCACCATCAGTTCTTTCCTTCCCTGTACACACACACTGCTCATTCATCCCCTTAACGGTGGGGATCTATCCCTACCGCTACCAATCTCCCCTCCCTTGAATCGGGGCTGGCCCCATCACTTGCTTGAATCAGTACAATATGTCAGAAGTGATATATTGGGACAAGCCCTGGCCTTAAGAGTACTGGAAGCTTCTGCCTCCTCCTTCCTGTAAGCCACCACCATGTAACACATCAGAACTCTCTGAGACCATGCTCTCCACATGAAGAGGGCATGTGGAGAGGAATGCTTGCCCAGCCACCCCCTGTTCCCAACATCACAGCTGAAGTGCCAGACTGAAGTGTGAGTAAAGAAGCCATCTTACAGGTTCCAGCCCCAGCAGACACCACAGAGTGCAGAAGAACAGTATCACTAAACCCAATCCAGATTACAGAATGATGAGAAATAATCAATTGTTGTTTTAAGCCACTGAATTTGGGGGTAGTTATGCAACATTGGATTACTAAAACAATGTCCATGGAATTGTCATAAAATTGCTGTGGATCATGGGAGGCTAAATGCTTGTTCAATTGTAACAAAACCTCAGTTGACTCTGAAGGGCTCATTTCACAGTGCCCAGGATCAGTATTTACCAAGTATTTCTTGGGAACACTGGTAAATTGTGGAAAATGCAATGCAAATTGCAACACTGCACTAGCAACACAGGGAATTTACCGGATGCAGAGTGAGGTTGTAAGATCTGAGGAAGTATATTGGATTCATGTAAATAAAGGATTTCAAACATCTCGAGATTTGTCATGTTGTTAAATTTGCTGAAGTGTAGATAGAGAGAAATATTCTGGCAGGCAAATGCAAAAGGGAAAGCTATGCTCTTAGCCTTTTCTTCTGACACACAACTCTATGGACAAAAGTGAAAACTGAAACGTAGCAAATTATTTGCGTGTGACAGCCCTTTCATTTGTACCCACAGCTGCTGTTGAGGACCACCGCTGCCTCAGCTTGATCCAATTACGGCACTGTGTACCTTATCACACAGCTTCGTTTTGTTCCTCTCCTGTCCTAGGATCTGTAGCTCATTAAGATAAGATCTGACAGGCTCGGTCAATGCTGAGTTAGAGCTGGTGGCTTCTCTTTATTTGGGCACCACCCGTAAGTTTCATGGACTTATGTTCAGTCACACAAACGGGAGGGTATCCTTTGCTGGTGTGATTTTCATTTACTCTGCTGTTATTTATCCCAACCCAAGCATTTAAACAAGTAACATTTTCCAGACTTTTCCATCAAAAATCTCTTTTCTGCCCTCCTCCCTGCCACATCCTTTTTCATGAGGGTGATGCGCTGCCTCTTGATTAGAAAAATATCTCTAACGAGGAGGCTATAAATTCACATGCTGTTTTGTGACATGGGTCAAAATGTTCTTTATTTTAGTATTCTAGCTATTCTCCCAAAGAGCCATAAATAACAATAAATGATAATACAGGCTCTTGTCAAGAAAATTCATCTCCTTTACCTTTTGTGAGCTTGATTTCCTTTTATTCTGACAAGGACTCTGTTCCTGATTGTCTGCCTTCATTTATCCCTTACGCTTTAGATCTGCCTTTTGCACTGGCTCACAGCATAGTCCATATGGAAATTAAATACACCCACATTTGAAATGAGCGTGCCTTCCCTCATTGGTATTTGTTTCCAATATGATATATTTATTTCAGTGACAAGGTCCAGTGGGTAAAGACATAGTCAGACCAGAGTTACATGAGCAGAAAAAGGATTGAAGTGATTCCCTGGTTACTCAGGCAAAAGTAGCAGAAAGAGAAAGGGGTCCCAAAGGCCTGGTAAGTTCTGCCTGAATTATCCAGATAATTGCTTCAACCTTTAACCTGACAATGGAGACCTGGACTAAAATGACATAAGCCAAAGGAAGTTTATGCAACTTATTTTTTCACGTTCCACTAATAGTGACAGAAATGAAAGTGAGTGGAGAAGCCTGTCAGGATTTAGGTAGAGAGCTCTAATTCCACGGCTGTGATATTTGTGGGGAATTCGTAAAATGTTGTAGAAGTATATTCTAAAATGAATGAAAAGGAAAAAGGAGAAAAAATTCCAGTTCCAAAATGCAGAACTTTGGAATGCTGAAGGGCTGCAGACGAGACCTTATCCTCCTTTTCATCTACTTTCTCTCTTTGAATAATCTCCCTCCAGCCCATCATTTTAAGTACTATTTGTACTCCCAAATGTATAGCTCCACCTAAGACCTCCCCGGAAGTACACACCATGTACCACTGCAGCAATCACTGCTTATTTCAAATCCTATTACTGCTTCTTCTACCACCAAGAGTTAACACTTCCTGAGTGCTTTCCATGCCAGGCACTGTCCTTAAACATTTACAGGCATGATCCCCTTTAGTTCTTACAGGTTTAAGCAGTGAAATTTATGTATCTGTTTTTTACAGATAAAGAGACAAAGGCTTAGAGAGGTTATGTGAGTTGTCCAGTGTTTCAGCTAAAAAGGAATGGAACCTGGACTCAAGGGCAGAGCCGTTTGATTCAGAAACCTCTGTTTATGATGTGCTGCTTCTCTACTGTGTTTGCTCTTCCTACCACACATTTGTAATTTGGCATATGCTACTTTGAATTACTATCATTATGAGGATTATCATTTTATTCTTAAGTCCTTCTTCTTCCCACCCCAATGCCAGCCCTGATGACAGGGGCCTGTCGGGTGTCCTCTGCACACTATCACTAAATATTGTGATTGAGCTTTCACAGAAAGTCAGCATCACAATTATTAATAACAACCAGGCTAGAAGACTAAGTCAAGAGGTTTTAAAGAGCATCTTCAGTAATCATGGCTTTAACTGGTTACCCAGGTCTTTAAAAAACTATAGAACATGTTGTCTGTGCTGTACCTGATTTGTAGAGGGATAATGAAATTCTATGTCTCCCTCTCCAGAATACACTTTGTGGAGATATATAGGAACTAAATATTAAATGCAGGTCAGATTCCTTTAACTCTGCAAATTATACTTTGGAGGTCACCGGGCCAAAAATCTAGGAGACCAGCCTAGAAAGCCTTTTGAGGGTAGGGATTTATTGTTCATGGGACAAAAGATGTGATCAAAAGACTTGTCCCTAACACTACTGGGGATCAGCCTCTTGTCTTAAGGACTGATTTTTTTCCTGTTTTTAGCTTTTGTCAAATTGTTCTGTCATTTAGTGTCAAGTGGGGCAAGTTCTCTTTCCCTTTGTAACTAATCATTGCTGACATGTAGTTAAAAATCTTTTACTCCAGAGAATCTGCCTGTGGTGTTTTGGGTCAACCTCACCCTGTGTGAAAATACCATATATGGAGTCTCTGAGTCTGGGATCTAAAAATACAACAAGCTTGTTGTATGCTGACACTTTATAGTACATTAGGCGGGGTCATCTTTCACTGAGGCGAATGTGCTATCCAACAGGTCCACAGCAAGTGTATCACTGGCTTTGTTCAAAGTGTCCCTGGATGCTGCAAATGAAAGAGGACAATAACTCTCCACCTCTTGCCCATCCTTTGGGAAAGACTTCAGCATGGTAACTCGCTTTCTCTTGACTTTTTGACGTAGTTAACTCAAAAAGTTCAGCACTAAAAGCCATGTGGCTTTTTGTTTGTTCTGATGTTTTATTATATTTTTGTAGCTGTTTATTGTTTTATGTAAAAAAGCTACTGATATTTTAAAAATCAGTTTTATGGAGATATAATTTTTTTATTTTTTTTGAGACGGAGTCTGGCTCTGTCTCCCAGGCTGGAGTTCAGTGGCGTGATCTCGGCTCACTGCAACCTCCACCTCCTGGCTTCAAGAGATTCTCCTGCCTCAGCCTCCCAAGTAGCTGGGACTATAGGCACAGGGCACCACGCTGGGCTAATTTTTTTTTGTATTTTTAGTAGAGACGAGGTTTTACCATGTTGACCAGGCTGGTCTCAAACTCCTGAACTCAGGTGATCTGCCCACCTTGGCCTCCCAAAGTGCTGGGATTACAAGTGTGAGCCACCGCACCTGGCCAAGATATAATTTATATATAGTAAAATTCACCCTTTTTGGTGTATCATTCCATGAGTTTTGACAAAGGTATGCAATAATATAACTACTGCAATCAAGGTGTAGAACGATTCCCTTTCCTGCAAATATTCACTTGTGCCCTTTGTAATCAACCCCTTTCCACAACCTCAGTCCTCAACAGCCACATCTCTGTCTTTATAGATTATCCTTATGCAATTATGCACTATATAGCTGTTTAAGTCTGATTTTTTTCACTTACCATAATGCATTTGAGTTCACCTACATTGCTGTGTGTATTTGTAATTTGTTCTATTTCTTGTTAAATAGTCTTCCATCGTAAGGATGTATCACAGTTTAACCATTCACCAGTTGAAGGATATTTGAGTAGTTTCCAGTTTTTGGCAAATATGAATAAAGCCACTATTAACATGTGTGTACAGGTTTTTGTATGACCATGTTTCTACCCCCACTTTGGGTAAATATGGATTGCTGTTTAAATATGGATTGCTGTTTAACTCTATAAAGCTAAACACATATGGTATGTGTTTAACTTTATTAAAAAAAAAACAACTGCCTGTGTAAATGGCTGTGCCTTTTGTCATTCCTAACCAACAATATATGAGTCCTGGTTGTTCTTTATCCACCATGGCATTGGGTACTATCAGTTTTTGCTGGCTTTTCTTGGCAGGGGAGGGGCGTGTTTACTTTTTAACTATTTTAGTTGATGATGTCTCATTGTGATTTTTATTTGCATTTCCATAAAGACTAATGATGTGCATCTTTTCGTGTGCTCATTTGCCATCTTTATATCTTCTTTGGAAAAGTTTCAGTTCAAATCTTTGGCCCATCTTTTACTTGAGAGTTGGTTTTATCATTATCAAATTGTTATGGTTCTTTATATATTCCAGATACAAGTCCAAGACAGTTAAGAGACATTCAAAGAGATTAAATTATATCTGGTGTTTACTGTTGTAAGGGCCAAAAGGTTTAATACTTTTCCTCACCCATCGTAAGGGTCATAGCCAAAACTCCCGTAGCAAAAAGCAAATTAACAAGAGAAAAACATAACAGATGTAGTTAATCAAAGTTTTATGTGACATAGGATCTTTTAGAGTTTCAGAAATGAAGATAGGGCTTTTAGATCTTAATTTCTGAAGGGAAAGCTGTCAATTCTTATGCTTAGATTCAATGAAGAATGAACAGCTGTGTAGAGATGTGATTGCACAAAATGGTATGATCTAGTGCTAATAGACCGAGGAGGAAAATCCAGCAAGACCTGTCTGTTCAGATTCTCCTTGACCTCCTTGCATAGTATTCCTTCCTCTCAGGTGTGGGGCAGGATGCCTCTGGAATAAAGATCTTCGAGGGAGGAGGGAGAGAGTAACCTTTGTAGACATTATGGTTTGCTTTGAGGGAGAGGAATCCTAATTTCTATGACCTGCAATGGGGAAAAGGAATTCTGGTTTCTATGGCTCCCTTTTCGGGGAGAAGGAGGGGCAGGAGACAGAAGGGCAAGAGAAGGTCACAGTGACCTGCTCATAAGGCCTTCTAATGTCCTTAAGTTTAAAGTACTCAGCATATCAAAATGCCATACTTTGGGGTATTGTGTTCTGAGTCCCATTACAGACTCTCTTTCAGCAGAACCCTGGCAAAAGCAGGAGGACTTATACCTTTTGCAATTACAAGGCAAGAAAGTGATCAAATGTGGATATGGGCTCTTTTGAATAATGCTGCTTTTCCTTTAATCTTCAGGATACATCATTTAATGAAAGTAAACTCTTCCAGGGCTCAGCCCTTGGTGCTGTCTTCCCTGCCACACATATTTCTTGGTGATCTCATCCAGTCTGTAGCTTCAAATGCCATCTGTATGTAAGCTATTTCCACATTTATATCTCCAGCCTGACCTTGTTTTCAAACTGCAGTTTCACATCTCTGACTGCCTACTTGACATCTCTACCTCGAATTAAATAAACATTTTAAAATATAGTGTGTACCAAACGAACGCCTGATCTTCCACCCTTAATCTACTCTACTTCAGTTCCCATCCCTACTGAGGGCAACCGGATTCTTCCAGTGGCATAGGCTAAAAACTTTGAAGTGACTTTTGACTCCTTTCTTTCTCTTGCACCCTATAGCAAGTCCATCTGCAATGCTATTGTCTCTACTTTGAATATATATCAAGAATATGATTACTTTTCAAACATTCCACTGCAACCATCCTGATCCAAGCCATCATCAACTCTCACCTGTGTTACTTACTGCACTTTCTGCCCAAAAGGTCTTTCTGTTTCTCCCTTACTTTTCCCTTCCCACCTCCAGTCACAGGCTACTATCAACACAGCAACTAGAACAGTCCATTAAAAAATTAATTCAGATCATTTTACACCTCTTCTTACAGCCTTGAAGTGGTAAAAGTCAAAGCTAACGTCCTACAATGGTCAACAAGGCTCTGAGTGACCTGTTACCTCCCTCATTACCCCCAAATCCCTTTCTGAAAACACTTTAGGACCTGTTATCATCACAAAATTGCAACATCAAATTTTCTATGTAACTTAAACAACTGCATTATTAATGCCAAGTATACGGTAAGTCAATAGTAAGGTTAAAAACAAAATTTAGCAACTTGCCCACTTCTAATACTATATTCTAACTAGTAGACATTCTGCCTTCCCAGAGGTGATCATACTCTTGTTAAAAGTTAGAAATAGCCAAAAATTATTAATTACTTACTGTTTGCGAAGTACTTTTCTTTAATCTTTACAACAACCCCACGTGGCATATAATTGTACCGTTTTGAGGAGATGAGCCTGCACTCAGAACTGGAGAGAACTCCTTCAGGCCACATCGATGACAAGTAAAGGGTAGAGGAGAGTGCAGGTGGGACAAGCTCCAAACCCACCTCATCACTGCCTTATCCTCTTTCTTTTGCCAAAAGCAGGTCAAAAATCAAAGAAAAATATACGAAGATTATTTCTTCTAGGTTTCTTATAAAAAAGATATCAAAGGTAAACTTTTTTTGCTTTGTAAATATTCTGTACATGTCTCCTTCTTCCTTTATTTTTTTTTTCTTCTTCTTCGCCCATGCCCAAGTAGGTGGCAAAGGCCTTGTAGCCTTGGGAGAAATGCTGCCAGTGAAAATCCTGAAAGCGTAAAGAGAATAGTGAATTTATGGGAGATGAATCAAGTTCTACCCTGGAAACCAGCCAGCCTGATCGATATATAGATCTACTTGGCTTTATGCACTAAATGTTCCTGAAAAGTTGTCTATAAGATAAATATTTGTATACAAAAATCATGTAGGCTCACTGCCTTCCTTTGTGATTTTAGAAATGTGTTCCCACACACAAAGAAAAATATTTACCCCAATATTGCAAAATGATGCTAGTGAAGCCAAACATGTACTTTCAGGAATATTCTGACTTTGTCAACACCACTCATGCAAGAAGTACATCAAACCGACAACCAATCCATACGATCATTGCTACGCCTGTAAAAGCACAACTATGTCAAAACATACAATCAATCCTCTTTCAAATATGTAAACAACCTTCTTAGGCCTTGTTGCTGGATGTTTAATAAAACCCAGCAGAAATATATAAAAATACTTTCAGAGAAGTGGTTAGGCGTCCCCTGCTTCGCAGTTAACAGTTAAGCTCCTACTATCCCTTTAACCAGCCACACACTCCTTCACTGATCAATAAAAGTTTGCTAACCTTAATGAGTATGTAATTGATAAAAAAGAGATTCTATGTCTCTTCCCTGATAAGAACAATTATAGTGTCACCTGAGATAAGAGGAATCTTCTTGCTACTTCTATATAACCCTTAAAACTTTAAAGGGAGATGTCAGATCTCACTCAGTAACCCACTAAATAACACACTGAGGGCAAAATCAGAATGTACCCTCAGAATGTTAGCTACCTAGGTGCCATTCTGTGCACATTGGAGGACTGATATTTGGGAGAATCTTGATTGCCTTCTCTATAAAAAAGGTGCATAGTAATATCAACCTTATAGAGTCATTCATAGAATTAAGTATTAACTTACTGACAGGTATTATCTAATTTAACCTTCATCAATCATGCAGTAAGGATTATCCATCACAATCTGACAGATGTAGAAACTGAGAGTTGAAGGGTTTAACTCACTTACTCAATGTTAAGCAGCTCAGGAATTAGCTCTTTCTTGAGACAAAGACTGTATTTTCCTTTTTAACAGAGCAGTTATCTTATCGTTGCCCTCAAATAAGTTTGCACATTTAATGACAAAAGCATTAATAAACAAATAAGTAGTTGTTGAATAAAAAAATGTAGTAAGTGTGTAAATGTGCATGCATGTGAACTACATAACACGTATGCAAATTTACACCATGGAACCTCTCTTACCTATTACAGCCAGCGGAATAGAATGCAGCCCGAATAGAATGTTACCATCCATAACCAATTACGAAAGAATTATAAGAAACAAAAACACATAAGCACCACTAGCTCTATGCTAAACATAGCTTGCCTTTTCTTGGAATGAATTCAGAAGTTTTCTAGACAAATTTTATCTATTTAAATAAGAGCTATTGACTTTGGAAGATTTTCATCAAGCCAGGCTATTCAGTGCAGAAACAAATGCATTTGTGCTTAATAATCATACTATTTCTGAAAAATAAAGCTATCACAATTATAAATATGGGCAAACATTGTCAAATTTTCTGATATAATGTGAGAAAATGCTTATATTGTTACTAAAACATTTGAATTGTTAATAGATCCATTATTAAGTGTGTTGACATTTTGGTTGATTTTTCAACAGCCCTTAATAGAGTAGAGTTTTTTGCATTCTGGTGAGGTTAGCAGGTCAATTCACAGGTCCCAGTCATAGAGACACAAAAGCCATTATCAGCCAAGGCTGCAAATTCCCAATGAGGGAGACTTCGTTGCCAGCACTGGTGGCAGCTACTGTTGCCAGTCTCCCTAGCTCAGGGACTCCCTAACAAAGTAAAGACTGAATTAAATGAAAAGAACACAGCTCTTGGGATCAGGTGTTCTTGGCTTCAATCCCAATTTCTTTATTTATTCTCCCATTTAATAAATATTTATTTTCATTAATCGGACACTAACCACTTTCTTAGGAGTTATCAAGACCAGTGACTAGGTGATGCAAAACTCCAGCAGCCTTCCTCCCTCCTCACTGGACCCTTCTCTGTGGAGGGGCTGTGGGAAGCACTTTCATTTTGAAAATCACACCAGCAAGCTGCTTGGAGTAGTTTCTGACCAAAGGGAAGGAGGGTTCTCTGCCTTTCTGGGTCACTGACCAGTAAAGTGTAAAAGTGCGTTTCTATTCATGTCTTTGAATAGGGGCACAGCAGATGGGGAAGCGAGTGTCCTGCCCATTCCCCTCCGCTGGGGCTGTGACTGTCCTAATATAAACTATTGGCGCCTAACCTCAAGTACCTAGGGCTCTGCCCCAAGGTCTGGTTTCTAACAGAGGGCAGGGTCTGCCAGAAACGCTGGGGGAGTTAATCCCTCCTGGAGCAGCGCTCAATAATAGAGGAGGAGAAAAAGGGCCACCTTTCCCAGCCCTTGGGTGACACGTCTGTGGTAATTTCCTCAGTCTCCCAGGGTTTGGGAGGATAGGGAACCCTGCACACTTCGTGGCTTCCTTTCGTCCCCTTCCAGACTCACTTCCTCATTCCCCTCTTAGTGTTTCCTGAGACCACCTTCCAAATGAATGAGTTATGCTCCGATCTTTGTCTCAGGGGCTACTTCTGAGGGACTCAACCTAAGACTAAGGTTTAGTGTCTTCAGTAATTTTTTTTGTAAGATGAAAGAATGTATGTTAAACTTCACATGCATTCTCAAGTCACAGATCCCACCCCACCCTCCTTTGGTAGCACTGCCTCTACTGCTATCTGGTGAAAACTGACCTGTGAGTCCTCCTCCCTCCTCCACCCACAGTCCTGTGTCAGAAAGAAATTTGGGAACTAGAAAAAAGAAATTTGGAGTTGGTGCAATTTATGTGAATTAATCTAAGGAAATTTAGAACTTCAGAATATAATCCAGGCAGGAAGGGATCAAGTGTGTCTTTAATAAACAAAGCCAGGAACATTCTCAAAAACAAAACAATATACCAGGGTCAAAGGTATGTTGAGGCTGGGCTCACACCTGTAATCCCAGCACTTTGGGAGGCCAAGTCAGGAGGATCACTTGAGGTCAGGAGTTTGAGACCAGCCTTGCCAACATGGTAAAACCCCATCTCCACTAAAAAGACAAAAATTAGCTGGGCCTGGAGAGAAGGAAAAAGCCATGATAGGCAGGAGAGACCTGAGACCCAACGTTTTAGAATTTGCTGGACACATCAGGGATACTATGGCTCCATTATTCCGGCCAGGGTGTTGAATTTCAAGGCCTATTGGAGGAAAATGGAAGGGGATAGGAATGATGCTGGGAACACAGATGGAGAAGGGCTTTAAAGGGATGGGTACAGAGAATGGGGCGAATTAGTGAACAACAAGATGTACACTTGGAGTATCCTGAAGGCCTATGTGCAGTGCAGAAGCGCCACAATTTCACTGCCCTCATCTCCTGACTCTGTGGTTAGAGAGCAATTACATGAATGCTTCAACAAAGAGCTGCTGAAAACGTTCATCGGCGTATTTGTTCTGGAAGTCAATGAAGCAGACATTGCAGTCAGCCACACTGTGGACTGGCCAATGAGGAAAAGGATCTACCCTCTGACAACCTGGGAAACAGCCTGGTCCATTGGATGGAGAGAGCTGAACACCCTTATAGGAAGGGCCTACCCAGCTGTCTCCAACATTTCATTTTCTTCCTTTCTCTTACGGAGCTCATGCACTTCAAGGTAAGAATGTTTCCATCCATCTGCCTCTCCATCCTACCCCAACACATGTATATACATTTCCATGAGTTAATGTTCAAGGAGGCTTGAAATTTTACTCAAAGAGGCATTTGGGAGGATGGCAGTGTGGCTGTGGTTATTGTATATTTGAAGGGTATTGGGATAGAAAAAGAGAAAGCAGAAGTGGTGGCATGGTAGCCTTTGGGTCTCCCACTCATTCTCCTCTCACCACTAGTCTGGTGGACATCAGTCTGGAACACAAAGAGAGGGAGACTTTAGGACAAAAAGAGCTTTATTGATAGATGATGTTATGCAATTCTGGGCCTGTATTAGTTGGGGTTCTCTAGAGGGACCCTGACTAGTAGGTTAGATGTATATATGAAAGGGAGTTTACTATGGAGAACTGACTCACACTATCACAAGGTAAAGTCCCACGATAGGCCGTCTTGCAAGCTGCGGAGCAAAGAAGCCAATGGTGGATCAGTCTGAGTCCCAAAACCTCAAAGGTAGGGAAGCTGACAGTGCAGCCTTCTGTGGCCAAAGGCCCGGGAGCCCCTGATAAATCACTGGTGTAAGTCTAAGAGTCCAAAAGCCAAGTAAATCGGAGTCTGATGTTCGAGGGCAGGAAGCATCCAGCACACGAGAAAGATGAAGGCCAGAAGACTCAGCAAGTCTGCTCTTCCATCTTCTCCTGCCTGCTTTATTCTAGCCTCCCAGCAGCTGATTAGATGATGCCCACTCAGATTGAAGGTGGGTCTGCTTCTCCCAGTCCACTGACTCAAATGTTAATCTTCTTTGGCAGCACCCTTACAGACACACCCAGGAACAACACTTTGCATCCTTCAATCCAATCAAGTTGACACTCAATATTAACCATCACAGGGCCGAAATTAAGTTACTCTGAAACCCAGGTGACAAAGCACAACAGAGATTTGGGGAGAAGGCCTTTTCTTTCTCCACTAGTGAGTCTCCAGCCCCACTCCACCCCCATTATTGTGCAGCTCAAGCCCCCTAAAGGCTACCAAACTACAAGACTATTGCTGAGCTGAGCAGTCTTCCTCCTCAGGACACAGCCAAGGGTAGGGAAACACCTTGCAAAGAATTTGAAAGACTAAATCCTACGTGTCTGTATCCCAGGATGGGCCTGCACACGTAATTAGAGAATCAAGTTGGCAGGGGGAGGGGAACTGGGAGTCCCAAATGAGTAAGAGGTGCCTCTGAGCTGGTGATGTTCAGGTAGTAGTCTTGTTTATGTGCCATCATGTGGACCACCTCGGGCTTTCGTGTGTTATGAGTAGTTAGACACCCAGAAATGTGGTGCGTAAGTAGTTGTCACAGAGCTCACTGCTGGCTCTACATTAGTGAAGATAATTCTGCAGAGCCCATTTGGGGACAACTAAGATATATGGAATGGATGCCATAGCCTTTGAAACATTTCCTAACTCTCAGAGACCGATGAGAAAAAAAAAAAGGGCTGTAAAAGAAAAGGAATGCCGGGATGAAATCAGAAATGGGAGTCAAATCCATCTTGTGTTTCCGAGTGTTGTAAAACTTACTATCAGAGAGGCAGCTTCACCTCTCTCAGTTCATTAGGAAAAATGCATGATTCTAGAAGCAAAGAGAAAGGGAAAAAATTAAAATCACCTTTTGTTGATTTCACCTGTCATTCTGGCTGTCACTTAAACGTCTGCTTAATTTCTGGAGAAGGGCCTTTGAACAGTTGTATTTAACTTTTTGCTTGAGTTGGTTGTCCATCTTTTGTTGGTAATATGGTTTGGCTGTGTCCCCACCCAAATCTCATCTTGAATTATAACTCCCACAACTCCCATGTGTCATGGGATGAATCTGGTAGGAGGTGATTGAATTATGGGGTGGGTCTTTCCTCTGCTGTTCTCATGATATTGGATGAGTCTCATGAGATCTGATGGTTTTAAAAATGGGAGTTTCTCTGCACAAGCTCTCTCTTTGCCCTGCTGCCATCCTTGTAAGATGTGACTTGCTCCCCCTTGCCTTTCCCCATGATTGTGAAACCTCCCCAGCCATGTGGAAATGTAAGTCCATTAAACCTATTTCTTTTGTAAATTGCCCAGTCTTAGGTATGTCTTTATCAGCAGCGTGAAAATGGACTAATATAGTTAGGCCTTGTGAAAATGCATCACTTTCACTGATCATTAGAGAAATGCAAACCAAAATGGGATACCATCTCCCTCCAGTCAGAAAGGCAGTTATTAAAAAGTGGAGAAACAATGGGTACTGGTGAGGCTGTGGAGAAATAGGAAAGCTTTTACACTGTTGGTGGGAATGTAAATTAGTTCAACCATTGTGGAAGACAGTATGGTGATTCCTCAAGGATCTAGAATCGGAAATACCATTTGACCCAGCAATCCCATTACCGAGTATATACCCAAAAGAATTTAAATCATTCTACTGTAAAGACACATGCACACATATATTTACTGCAGCACAATTTACAATAGCAAAGTCATGGAACCAACCTAAATGCCCATTAATCATAGACTGGATAAAGAAAATGTGGTACATATACACCATTAACTACTACACAGCCATAAAAAGGAATGAGATCATGTCCTATGAAGGGACATGGATGAAACTGGAAGCCATCATCCTCGGCAAACTAACACATGCAGAAAACCAAATACTGCATGTTCTCACTCATAAGTAGGAGTTGAACAATGAGAACACGTGGACACAGGGTGGGGAACAAGGCTTGTTAGGGGGTAGGGGGTGAGGAGAGGAAACTTAGAGAACAGGTCAATAGGTGCAGCAAACTGCCATGGCACACATATACCTATGTAACAAACCTGCATGTTCTGCACATGTATCCTGGAACTTAAAGTTAAAAAAAATTAGGAGATAAAAGTGTCACTGAAGGAAAAATGAATGGAGGAAATAAATCACTGTGCAAGGGAAAGAAAGGTGTGATGGCTCATCAAGAACTAACCTCCATTTGAATAAGATAAAATTAATGACTAGCCACAATTATGCATCCTGTAAATCCCAAAGAATGAAAACCATCTCATTCTATTAAATTGGACAGCCCACCCCTGCCCATTCATTCAGCACAGCAGTGGAGACAGATCACCCCCTGATCTGTCTTGTATCTAGAAGGCTATTGAAATGACCATTGGACTGACTTGAGAACGATTTCATCAAACAATTGGCCAGACAGCCAATTTAGCAGTCCTTTGCTTGTTAGCAACTTGCCCTCCTTTCACCTGCCAAGGAATTAATTGTTTAATTAACTTGATTGCCTAGATTAACTAGGTCAGTTGTTTTATGAATAGACACTGCCTTCAAACTTGTATTCACAAATAATTTATTGAAGATTGTGCTTTATTCTGAGATACAAAAGGTACAACACTAGAGGTCAGTAGTTCAAGGCTCTTCTCCTTTTTGGTAACTGAAGAACTACGAGACTTTATGTTTCGGTGTCTTCATCTGGAAAATGGGCTGAGCAGTGACTTTGGGGCTCCAAGTTGCTGTTAATATTCTCTGATGCTTCAATTCTGGTAGCAAAGCAGAGAAATGCATTTGGAAACTCCCATGACGAATTTTACACCGTCACAGGGAGTTTTATGAGATATGAGACCTTCTCATGGCACAATTCACTTCTCCATAGGAAAGAAATTGGTAATTGGCTTCCTCAGTGAGCTTGACCTAATTCAACCTACACATTCTGGAGGGCAATTGGGCAGAAAAACCTCAGAAGCTATATAGCCAAATAAAACTTTCTGACTTTAGGAGTTAGGTAATATATTTTCAAAACAAAGAGTATACTTGGGAAAGTTCCTTTGTGACATTCAACATGGAATAACGTAAAGTTAGGACTTGGGGGCTTTGACTAAGAAAGTGTACACAGGAAAGACCAGGCTGGAGAAAACACTGAGTTGAAGGCAAATATGGATCATGAAGATGTAAGTTGCTTGGTTCAGGCTGGGTCTGTGATGAGAGCCTACTATCATTACAGACATGTTTTACTTGCATTATCTCATTCCTCTTTACTAAAATAAATAAATAACCCTCTGAGGTGATTATGAATCTTATCTCCATTTTGCAGATGGTGAAATGAGGACTCAGACCAAGCATCAGCCATTGCTTAAACCCAGATATGTCTGACACCAAAAGCTTTACCCAATCCTTTAGGATACATTCAGGGGCCAAGTAGGTTGGTGCTTAGTTTTGGAGATACAGGTCCATACTGAGTGGTCAGACCATACATTTCCTCATAAAATCTCTTGTGGTGACATATGCCAATCTGATGGCTTGGGGTTACTAGGTCATGTCGAGGTAGTATGCAGAATTTGAGTTTAAGGAAAAAGGAAGATTAAAATCAAAGAGCATGTCTTTCAGATTGAGTTGAAATCCTGAGACTCCCCTCCCATCCACTTAGGCCAGATGGGAAACAGTGTGAAATTGAACACAGAAAAAATGTTGAAAGGGATATATATTAGAAAAAAATAACTCAAAGGAGTTCAACCAGAAGCACCTAATCTTATCTCACCAGACACCACTTCACATGTTCTCAGCTCTGGTCTTCACATCTCTTCACTGCAGAGGGAGAAGTAAGATCTGCCCACTCTGCCTCTCCAGCATGCTGTAAAAATAAATGAGGCCGGGCGTGGAGGCTCACGCCTGTAATCCCAGCACTTTGGGAGGCCAAGGCGGGTGGATCACCGGAGGTCAGGAATTCAAGACCAGCCTGGCCAACATGGTGAAACCCTGTCTCTACTAAAAATACAAAATTAGCTGGGTGTGGTTGCACATGCCTATAATCCCAGCTACTTAGGAGGCTGAGGCAGGAAAATCACTTGAATCCGGGAGGCAGAGGATTACTGATATTATTTATTTATTTATTTACTGAGACAGAGTCTTACTCTGTCACCAGGCTGGAGTGCAGTGGCGTGATCTCGGCTTATTGCAACCTCTGAGCCGAGGCTGCACCATTGCACTCCAGCCTGAGTGACAAGACTGAAACTCTGTCTCAAAAAAAAAAGTAAATGAAAAGGTGTGAAAAGTGTTTAAATCTTATTGAAATCGTTTAAATGAATTCAGGGTGCTCTTTGTTATGCATTATTACAAATTATCATTGGTATCATAAGTATCAACCATTTAAGAGAGCTCTACCCTATCTCCATGTAGAGACTTTTTTCTGCCACCCACTCAGTGGTTTTTGATAAAACAGATCTTTCTGTTGTAAAGAAAACCAGCAGCTGGCTATAAAACTATTTGTTTGGGATTATCTTTTAAATGACACAACTCTAGCAAGTTCCTACTCCATAATATACTTTTGAGCTCTTCTTTTAACCCTCTGCATACTCTCGTCTCTTTCCTCTGTGTGTGTGTGTGTGTGCATGTGTGTTTACGTGTTTGTTAAAGCCAGACTCCCAGGACTGAGACAGAACAAATGAATGCATCCTCAGGGGAAATGCTAAATCAGTGACATGAAGGTGATTTAAAGGTCTTGAAGGTCATCCAATAGTATTAAGCTTAAAGCATAGCCCTGACTTCCGAAGAAATAGAGCCAGCTGAAACTAGCATCCTCAAATTTAAAAAATAAAATAAAAAAGAATGTTGTATTACCACAACTCCCATGTTAAAATAACTCAAAAAGAGAAAGACATTTCCAGAGAGAAAATAATTTTTTCTCTAGATTCATTACATAGGCGAATTCAGTGCTTTTCCGAAAAGCTCTGTGCAGGATGCTTTTTAACTCAATTTAGTCCCCACTTTAAATTCTGTTTCTCAGGGCAAGAAAGCTTTTTTTAGAGCAGAGCCAGGTAACAGTCAGCCTCCTAGATAGTCTGAAGCTTATGAAAGTCGTACTCATGCCTTTCATCTCTCCATAAAACTGTACATTCTCCTGATTACCCCAAATTACAATGTTTGCTGCTACTCTTTTTAATCAGATTTGAGCAATTCTGTTTAGTTAAAAAAAAAAAAATCAAATGGCATTTCCCTTTTATAAGGCTTTGCACTTCATAAGAGGAGTGAATTCTGTTATTCTTCATTGCTCCCCATGAGAGATTTTTCTATTAATGTTTTGAAGCCATGATTGTTGTATATCAAGATACTCAGTCTTGGCCCCATGGTGGTGGATTGGATTACTTTGCTGATTTCTTACCTGCCGTGTAAGACTCCCATGTAGATTAGGACATGGTTTAAGAGGAATTATCTCCTTTTTTTAATAGATCACATACTGAGTCTCAAGCTCCAAATTCAACAGAAAATCAAGCTAATTGTTCATTTCTTCCAGGATATCCCTGAAGGATAATTGACCTCTGCAGAGCAACTTCTTAGTAGGAAACTAAATAATTAAGTTGAAGGAAATACATTTCTTGTTCATGATTCCAGTTGTAAAGGGTTTTTTGTATCTGTGATGAGATCATAACCCTGCATGCATTTTATACAAAAGATAAGTGCACGTGTTTCCCCAGTCTGATTGAACTAGCTATTTTAAGCAGGACACATATCCAAATAACTATTATAGATAAAATCTATACCTTTTAAGGTTATTGAAATAAAACATTGTCACTCAAATCAGGCCTCTCCTCATCTAATCTGCACCAATTGGGTTAATCCTTATACTAAAATCACACTACAAAATGATCTGGAAACATACGATATAGACAGTTTTATTAAATAATAGGTTTCTTTGTTTTTCTCAACTGGCACATTTATATTATTTTAATATACTGTGCCTAACTGCCTATCCCATACATTTGCAGCAGTGGCAGTGATTCATACTTCCCAAACAATAAGAAAAGAATGCTATCCACAAACTCCTAATTCAATAAGTGCGCAAATCAACAGTCCTGATGAGGCAGTTGTACTTTTGACGCTGTTTACAAGCATCTCAACAAAAAACATAATATATGGTCTCAAAATAAGAGAACACCGAAAGAGACCTGGTATTTGCCCCAAACTCATTAACAATTACTCTTCAATTACAGAGGCCCTGGCATTTCCTAGAATCAATTCCAATTTAAATCAATTCGGTCAACGTAATTTTTAACTTAACAGTTATAACCTCCAAACAAAGTTTTGACATTAAATATTTCAAGGTGCTAGAGAAAAAGGAAATGGTGTTCCCCAGCATAGCCTGAGGCATGGGAAGTCTGCCCTCAGAGAGGACAACTTTGCTAGCTCACTGCACATCCTAACCACCCCCAAAGTCTCTAATTTGTAAATTGCTGAATCAGTTTGGGCACATTTGGAAAATTACTGCTTTCCTGCAATTTTCTGTAAGCTATTGCTAAATTGTTCTGTTGAATGTTAGTGAAAAATTATATTTTTAAACCACCTCTGAATCCTAAAAGCCCATGGCACAGTGTTCTGTTTATGTGAGCAATTTAGCTTTATTAAGCAGCATGACACAGACTGAGCGAGCTAAGATAAGCTTGGTACAGTATGTGCCCCAGAATCATTAGCCAGAGAAGCTAATCAGTCTCCATCCTGATTTTGAGAGTGGAATGGACACCTAGCAAGGAAGGGGTTTCTCTTTGGGCTGCTCTCCAAATAGACCTGACTCCCTAGTTCGCCTTGGATATTATTAGAGAAATTGTTCCAGACAGTGGACGTTTGGAGAACAGCACTTTCCAGACAGCATTTATTTCTGAATTTCTCTGTATTCAACCTTTTACCAAACCACCAATTATAGGGTTTGCTTTGCTCACCTTGGGCAATAAGGTAATATGATGCCCAAAAAGAGTTCAAAGTACTGTATTCCAAAGGCAGAATTTGTCCATTCACTGGAAAAATGGATTAAGGTGACCCAGCTACAACTCCAAAGATGAGAAAGACACATTTAAAGTTATCTGTTAGCATACAAAGTGATTATAGCTCTGCAGACCAAGGCAACAGAAATGGTTACTGAAATCTGTTAGTCCATTTGTGCCCTCTGACTCATCCCCTGACTGGAAGTTTTAGAAAGGACGTATTGAAAGAAAACTTGCAGAAATTCAGTGAATCGTCCTGTGATGTGCTCTTATGTTTCACTGTGAGAAGTAATATTCTTGCTGAGCAGTTTGTTCCACTATAAATCCTTAGATATGCAGCCTTCTCTAAGATTATTGTATGAATTTAGACACACCATTCTGGAAACTAAATTAGTCCGCATTTACTGGGAAGTTGAATGCAGCCAGACTAATGATAGTGCAAGTGTAATTGGTTCCCACCATGTGTCACTGTGTGTACTTCTCAAACCCCAGAAAAGATGCATTATGGGACTAATTTTTAAATGTTAATGGATATTGGACACTTGCCAGACACCCAGCTGTGCACAAAACACTGAGATGGTAAATAGCTCATGATCTGTTTAGAAACAAATGATGATGGTTTTAGGATTCCATGGGACTGACGACATGGCTGCTAGCTCAGACTTGGAGACTGACCCCATTAATGGCATTGAAGGGAAGCGTTCCGATTTTTACCATCAAAATCAAAGAGCAAGGGCATTGTGTTAAAGCCTAAATTATTTTTGATTAATATTAAGGAAAGTCTAGTCTTTCACACCTATTAACCTTACCTGTGTTAGCATAGCTGTTTGACAAGTGTTTTTGGTTTGTTTGCCTGTTTTCCATGGGATCGGGTCAAAATGAGAATGTCTTTATCAATTAGCTTGGGTGGGAAAGCTGCAGTCAGAATGACCTGCTCACTTGTGCTTGCAGAGACAGCGTCGCTCTCCCACCACACGCCCGCCACAGGGCTGACAGAATGGCAACAGGTTTCCTTTCAGTTGATCTGTTGCTCTTATTTTAATTGAAAGTCAACAAAAGGAGCATTTTCTGTACATTCTTTCTCCAAAAGGTCTTACTAATTGTATACACTCTATCAGCCAAGTCTACTAGAAATGGCTTCTTTTTGTAAAAAAAAAAAAAATTATTGGTGATGAGCTGTTTTTGATTAAAATACCATTAGGAAGAAGTATCATTCTTAGCATAAACATAGGAGAGAAATGGAGGCAGGGCGCTGCAGCCTACTGTTCCTCTGGAAAGAGGCACAACAGGCTGGTGTATTCTGCATCTAAAATGCCATCTGAGGCTATCAGCATGGCTTAAATATTTCATCAGCCAAGGAGAATATGAACATGAGCCGAGCTGGTCTGACATCATTTCTGGAGATATGTGAGAAGCACTAGGGGAGCTCTAGTGTGTTGGCAGTTCAACCACTAGCAATTTGTGTAGGGTGAAAGCAAGAGAAAATGACAAGAGAGGGAAGGTGCTGCCGTCTGAACTCAGCTAGCACGAAAGTAAGAAAGTTTGGATTGTGAGGATTTTTGGCAATGATGCTACCCTTTTAGAAATTAGTAAAGATAACTTACTTCAGGAGGTGGCTTTATGTTAGAAAACTTTGTGGATGGATCTTCCGAGTAGCCAGCTTTCCTATTTATGTCTTGTATTATTTTATTGTCCTTAGCAATAGGAGGAGTCAAGCTGTGGTGTTGGTCCATTTGCTTCAAGGGCCGTTTAGACCAAAAGACTCTGATGACTGAAAGATACAGATTCAAATCCTGGTCCTACCACTTACCAAAAACAGTGTAATTTGAGGCAAATCGCAGTCTCTCTAAACTCTGCTTCTGTAACCCTAAACAGGATGATGATTAAAGGCATGTAAAAGCATCTAAGGCACAAGAGTACTCATAAATGCCAGTAAGTAAAACTTTGGTCATGTCTTGTAACAAGAGACAATACCATTTTGAAGCTCTTTATATTTTTTCCTTATTTTAAATTGCAAGAATATAGTATTGAAAATAATAAAAGAAAAATAACATTTTTCTTTAAAACTTTTTCCTTTTTGATAGAAGCTTACTGGAGGGTGTATAGTAGCAACTGATTTTTGGGTCTCTTCTAGATATCTCACTCTTCTGCATCTTATAATTGCATCTTTAGGAGGGAGAACCTAGGACAAATGACACAGAAAACATTAAAAGGATAGGAATTATTTTTTCTGCAAACCCAGTTTCCCCAAATCATCAGAGACTGAAGGTCTGAGTTCCTCACTTACTAAAACACAGATTTTAAAGGCTCAAATGGAATCTGAAATGGACTCTCTCTTCTTATTTGAACTAAAGCTATAATTTGGGTTGTCCTACAACCTGGTTTGGGGAGTCAAGTATTTTATTAGAGACTATTGTCAAACCATGGATTCAAATATGACTTTTTGAAAAGAGCTTTATTGAGATATAATTTAAATAACCATAATCATCTATTTAAAGTGTACAGTTCAATGGCTTTTTGCATGTTTGCAGATATGTACAACAATCAACACAGACAATTTTAGAACATTCTTGTCACCTTAAAAAGAAACTCAGTATTAAAACTCTGCTATCCCCTCCCCCAAGCCCTAAGCAACCACTAATCTACTTTTTGTCTTATAAATGTCCCTATTCTGTGTTTTCATGTGAATAGAATCATACAACATGTTTCTCTCACTTAGCGTAATGTTTTCAAGGTTTACCCATATTGCAGCAGATATCAATACTTCATTCCTTTTAATGGCCAAATAATATTCCATTGTCTGTAGTTTATCTGGTTGTCAGTTCATGGACATTTGGATTGTTTTCCTCTTTTGTCTTATGAATAATGCTGCTATAAGCATTCATATACAAGTTTTTACAGAAACATAGATTTTCTTTTCTTTATTTTTTATATTTTTATTTTTATTTTTAAGATGGAGTCTTGCTCTGTTACCCAGGCTGGAGTGCAGTGGTACTATCTCAGCTCACTGCAGCCTTTTCCTCCTGGGTTCAAGTAATCCTCCCACCTCACCCTCCTGCGTACCTAGGATTACAGGTGCACACCACCACGTCTGGCTAATTTTTTGTGTGTTTTTAGTAGAGACGGGGTTTCACCATGTTGGCCAGACTGGTCTCAAACGCCTGACCTCAAGTGATCTGCCCATCTTGGCCCCCCACAGTGTATACTTTGGAGTGGAATTGCTGACCATATGGTAATTGTTTAATCATGTGAGGAATTCCCATGCTATTTTCCAAAGCAGTTGCACCATTCACATTCCTACCAGCAAGAATAAAGGTTCTGATTTCTCCCTGTCTTTGCCAATACTTAACTGTCATCTAACTTTTTGTTTCTAGCCATCCTAGTGAGTTCAAAGTGGCATCTTGTGGTTTTGATTTGCATTTCTCTGATGGCTAATGACGCCGTACATCTTTTCCTGTTCTTGTGACCATATCTTAATCTTAATCATTATTATAAGGTAACATCGAAGTGAGTAGACTTTAGAATCAAATAACTAACTGCAATACCTTATTAGCAAATGGCCATAAAAGGAGAAGTTTATTAATACTGCCCAAAGTTCTGAACACTGAGCTGTGGATAAGAGTAAATGAATATGTGAGTAAACTTGTGTGAAAGCAATAGCATAGGATACTTCCCTACTGAACTCACTATCGGCTTTGCCAGTCAAAAGACTTTTATGGCAAGGAAAAGGGATGTATACTTCTCTTCCCAGCTCAGAATATCAGATCTAGTTGAAGCCATCGATGCAAAATGTTCTTTTAGACATAAGAACATGAGGACTGAGGACTAGGGAGTTAAAGTGACCTGCTTCAGCCATTTAGTGACAGAACCCATGTCCCTGGCCCTGACCTGTCCACCCTTTGACACTGTTTCCTCTCCCCTGCTCCATCCTCCACAGGCTCTAATTCTACTTCTCATCCGTTCTTGTAAGCCCCCGGGAACCCTTTAGACCCCAGATTTTATAATAGGCCCATGTGATCTCCTCGTGTTAGCCTGCTGTCCAAAATACCTGTGATTACTTTGTGTGCTTAGGTGTGTGTCTTCGTTTTGAAATATTTTGTTTTTCAAAATGCCATGAGTTCAGCATGATACATTCGAAAGTTAATTACCTAAGTGAGTAGAATCACAAGGATATAGACTTGAATGGTTCCACACAGACCATCTTCAAACTCTTCTCCCAAAGCAGGCAACCTCCTGCGACTGCCTCTGACAGATGGCTACTCAGCCTTATCTGGAACACTTTCTCAAGAACTTGTAACTTTCAGATGTAGTAGAACTCTAGTTGTTAGTAAGTCCTTTTCTATACTGAGCAAGATCTGCCTCCCTAACTTTCCCCATTGGTCCTAGTTCTGTCTTACAGAGCAACGTCCAATAGAAACGTAAGTTCCTTCCTTTTCTAAAATTCAGACCTTCTACTATTTGCAATCATCAAATAGTTTCCCTTCCCCAAGGTTTCTCTTCTTCTGATAAGTATACTCTTGAAGGTCTTTAGAGATTCTTCATACTTGCCTGTATTCCTCTTTCTTAGTTTGCTTGCCAAAATGCAAGCTCCCTCAAAGCAGAGAGTTTGTTTACCTTATTTAACACACACTATTGCATCCCCAGCACCTAAAAAATGGGTTAGCACTTAGAGTGCAAGAAATGGTTTTTGAATACATATATGTTGAGTGATTGAATCCCAGTTGCCCTCTGAGGATGTGCAGTAATTTGTGATGTCTTGTATCCAGAATCATATCATATTCTCCAGGGAATGTTTGACTAGTATTAAGTAGAAGGAGATTTCTCCCTTTGGTAGAAGCTTAGATAACTAATTTCATAACCTCATGCCTCTGTGCCTATAACTCTATAAACTAGTAATGAGGAACTTCCTTGCTTTGAAGGGCTATAATGAACCACTGCAAGAAAATTTTATAAATACAAATGTGCACTGATGACAATCGAACTGATAACCTTTTATAGTTCATGTTACCATTTCATTCACACTTTTTCAAGTATACTGTAATGACTTAAATGAAAGTAAATGCCCATGTGGCTTAAAGAATTTTAAGACATTCTAATGATGTCAGGGTATCTAGCTGAACAATATGAGATCTAGGGCAATGGACATCTCCATTCTGTCTTGGAAAATGAATACCACGGTCCCTTGGTATTCATAGAGAATTGGTTCCAGGATCCATGAAGATGCTCAAGTTCCTTAGTTGGCCCTTATTATTCACCAATTTTGATTCAGAACCTGCAGATATAGGGGCCAACTGTATCCTGAAGAAGGCTTGTATGGGAGAGACAAAGCCCCTATATTTTACAATTCCATTAAAGTTTCACCCTTACAAAAATCATAACAGTGTACAGTGAGTTTAATGTCCTTGAAATACCTGCTGAATTATAATCTTCTACAGGTGAATTGGTTTCTCTCTTTAAATCTTAATGATGTCCGGATGTATTAGGCTGTTCTTGCGTTGTTATAAAGAAATGCCTGAGACTGGGTAATTTATAAAGAAAAGAGATTTAATTGGCTCACTGTTCTGCAAGCTTTAAAGGAAACATAGTGCTGGCATTAGTTCAGCTTCTGGCAAAGCCTCAGGGAGCTTGCAGTCAAAGCGGAAGGTGAAGCAATAGCAGATACTTTACATGACGAAAGGAGGAACAAGTGAGAGAGAAAGTGTAGGGGGAGATACCACACACTTTCAAATGACCAGATTGTCAGAACTCACTATCATCACGATCCAGAGTTCTGGATCACAAAGACACCACCAAGCTATGAGGGATCTGCTCCCATGATCCAAACATCTCCCACGAGGCCCCACCTCCAACACTGAGGATTGTAATTCAAGGTGAGCTATAAAGGGGACAAATATCCAAACAATATCACTGGGAATGAGGTTATGATGCTGGGGTCTACAAGGAGAATGCAGGATATAGGAAAAGTCCCTATCAAATAGTATGAATAAGTAAAATAAAAGCCCAATCTTGCCAGCACTGAGGCGTAGCAGGAAGAAAAGAAGTAAAGTAGAGAGTGCAAGTGCATCTAGATATGCAGACAACTCTCCTCCTCTGCCCCCTTCCTGTCATGGAGTCACATTCCAAGAGGGGATGATAACTTAAAACTTACAGTTATAAGGGAACTCAGGAACAATGGGACAAGTGCCAGCATGCTATTCGAGACTCCAGGTCTCTAGGACATCCTCAGCCTTTGAAACCAAGCCAAGTCCCCATGGTGCAGGATCAGTAGCACAAAGGCAGCCCTAGGGAAGAGGCCAGATGGATGAACCAGAGGCTGAAGTGAGACTGGTTAAAGCAGAGGTGGCTGCTATCTAGTTAACTGGCAACTTGAAGTATTCAGGAGAGAGGGGGCTCATAAAGGAGACGCAAATCAATTACAGAATACAAAGACGCACATTGTCCCAGCATGCTAGTGTGGTTTGAGTACATTCGTGACCCCACCACTAATCTACAGGGAGTGGCACATGGGGAAATCCATGTCAGAAGAGATGGGAGATATCAACCTGTCACTGCAACGCCTACCCTGCACCAGGAGATCTGAGTCCTTAGAGTTCTCCCAACTTGTCTGCGTGACTCTCCCACACTGTAATATTCTACTCTGCATCTCCATGCTTAGGTCTTTCTCCCATATCAGCATGAATCCAATAAATTGTAACAATGCCCTGAACAAGAGATATATATATATATTTTTAGAGACAGAGCCTTGCTCTGTTGCCCAGGCTGGAGTGCAGTGGTGTGATCAGCTCACTGCACCCTCTGCAGGATTCAAGCAATTCTCCTGCCTCGGCATCCCAAGTAGCTGAGATTATAGGCACCTGTCATCACACACGGCTGATTTTTTTTTTATTTTTGAGACGGAGTTTTGCTTTTGTTACCCCCGCTGGAGTGCAGTGGCGCGATCTCGGCTCACTGCAACCTTTGCCTCCTGGGATAAAGTGATTCTCCTGACTCAGTCTCCTGAGTAGCTGGGATTACAGGCGTCGGCTGCCACGCCCAGCTAATTTTTTTTTTTTTTTTTTTTAAATAGTACAGACGGGGTTTCACCATGCAGGTCAGACTGGTCTTGAACTCCTGACCTCAGGTAATCCACCTGCCTCAGCCTCCCAAAGTTCCGGGATTACAGGCGTGAACCACCATGCCCAGCCAATTTTTTGTATTTTTAATAAAGACAGGGCTTCACCATGTTGGTCAGGCTGGTCTCAAACTCCTGACCTAAGGTGATCCACCTGCCTCAGCCTCCCAAAGTGCTGAGATTACAGGCATGAGCCACAGCACTGGGCTAACAAGAGAGGTCTTAAATGTCACCAGGGTGGGAGGAAGGGAGGGAAATATTCTGGGCTCGAGAGGGTACAGGGTTCTACCAGGACAGCAGATAGAGAGATGCAGGAAAGTGGTTTGCGACGGCACTTGTTCAGGAGCACCTCTGATGCCTCATCATTCCCTGCCTCTTAAATGAAAATCCCAGACCTGCTCTCTCAGTTCTCAGCAAAGCCACACTACATGGTTTGGTGTTGAGTTTGTGGTTATAATTTTGGACAAGAAAGCACTAAGCTCTCTGACTAAATAGTTTTCATCATCTTCTTCAGTATTTATAAGGTTGTGCATGCAGATACTGAACAAACAGACACAGGAGTGACTGTCTAAGAGAAAAGTACATATTGCAATTGTTTGTTTTGGAAAAGTAATTTCCTCTATCAGTTCATTTTCATCAATTTTATCAATTCACTTAAGTCGCCTAATCCAAATGATATGCCACATATTGAAGCAGAAATGGGAAGGGTTGAGTGTTTCAAATCTCTTTCAGTCCTCCATATTCCTGCACTGAAAATCCCAGGCATTGCCAGCTACAGACTTGACTCCATTTTCATAGCTCTCAGTTTGGGATTCACGAGCCTATTGTGTTACTGAGCTGCATGGAGAGGAAAAAGCCATGTTCATCCCTTCAAGCTGTCTGTAGTCGTTATGTGATGTGATGTCTCACCCAGATTGTGTAACAATATGTTGCACAGGAGTTCCTAACAGGAAAACAAGTGAAGCTTTCCTGTATGCTGTTAGAATTGGTGAATATTCCCAATATTTTTTAAAGCAAGGTATAATCAGAAAATATATGATTCCTTTTCTTGACAGATTGATACCCAAAGCAGATTTCACAGATATACTAATTTTAACAAATCCATCTCTGGAAATTTTTTATTTACAGAACTCATCGCAGCCTCCTCTTAATGTAATGAGATTTCATAATGAAGTCCAAATACAATCTGGTAGAGGAAAAGGGCATGTAACACTGATTCTAATAAGCCTGACTAAAATCAATAATGTTGTTAGTTTCCCTGAAACCAGCCTGCATTGGCTCACGGAACCATGTTCTGCCTAGAGCACAATATTAGTGGTTTATGTTATATCAGGCAGATTTCTTCCATAGGGGGAAAAAAGATAGAAACTTAAAGAAATTAAGAAGTGTTTTAAAATGTGTCTTTAGGCTTCAAATGACCACAAATTTGTTGGCTTCTCTCTTTTAATCCATGCTTGCTTCTATGGAAATCACTTGATGACATCCTTGGCACCTGCTGGTTTCTCTGTGCCTATTTCTTTATCATCCTTACTGCTGTCTTCTTTTCCACTTTCGAGGTCTCACGAGTAGGAGGCTGCTTACAAGTGTGTTTTGAGGAGGGTGTACAGAGAGTATCCTGTATCTAGAAATCACTGTTAGAGACCAAAATCTCAGCAATCCAGACATTCTTTCACATGAAGGCATTGTCTGGTTAAAATGCAAACACCCATGTTAGAGTTAGGGGAATTTAAAATGAAACAGTTAAATTCTGATTGTGGAAAGTAAAGAGAGAGGCCTGGCGGTCCACCCATCCCTCAAGACATGTTTGGCAGAGGGTTCTGAATATCTGACGAGGGTTTACAGGCAGGAGGGCAGCTTCCTGGGCACAGGACAAATGTGCAGAGAGAGGAGAATGGGAGAAGGGGAGTGAGTTTGATTCATCTTGATAACAGTATTGAGTGTTGTCTATCTATGATGCAATTGTCCAGTGCTTTGCATCTATTAACTCACCAAACCTTCAAAAGGCTCTATGGGGTAGATACTATCATTGTCCTCACGCTACAAATGAAGCATCCAAGAGCAGAGCCACATCTGTGGTTAAGAGGAACTGCAGTTGGTGATACTCTAGGTTCTATCTCCAGCCTTCCCCCTCTGTATGGAATTTCTTGCCTTCATGGCTTATCTACTCTTCTGGTGTTAATAGCCACCTCTGTGTTGTTGACTTCCAAATCGGCACCTCTCTTTCTAATCCAAGCTTCAGAGGCTGTGCAGAAATAGTAACAAAACAGAAAATTCTTGCTGTCAAGTCCAATGACCCCCTACTCCTGATAAGATTTATAGGCAAGTAAAATCAGGTTTATGAAGTAAGTCATGAAGAGGACTGTGTCACCTGGGGGAGCTCTGTGTTGGGCATAATGAATACACATATTGGTTGAGTCTTTGTTTGGAAATATCCCTCAAACTTTATGTCTTAGTTAAATCTACCTAAATAGAAATCCTCTTTTGCCCCTCAAGGCTGACTCTCTGAATCGCTATCCCACTGCATAGAGTTCATAGCTCTAAGCAATTGCCCTAATTTTCCAGGCCACCTGGGTCTGCCTCAATTCCAGTCTTGCCAAATGGTGCAGCGGGCAGGTATCTGAGAAACTCCCATGTTCATAAAATTTGAGTAGAGCTTCTCCTTGTGACCATTTCATCTTCCAAGGGCCAGCTCACATCTTACGTCTATTTGTGCACTGGACCTCCCATAGAGCTTATTTATCTGATGCATTAATGCACCTTAAAAGTGTTAGCCAATCGTTCACATGTACGTGACATGTTTCTCCAAATACATTGTGAGTACGTGGACAAAAAGCACTACATCTTGTATACTTTGAAGCAGCTAAAATGGGGTAGTACTGTGGAGGAGCTCAAAAAGGGTAGTTTAATTGGCTGATTACAGAGTGGGTCCAGGATCCTGAAACAATAGAATGAGTCCACTGATTCTGATTTTCTCCATCTGTGTGGATGTTAGCAGAGAGTTAAACAGATCAGAAAAAGCTATCTGGGTTCTGGACATTGTCCTGAACCAGAACAGTGGAGTCTGGTTCAAATTCAATTAAACTTAACACAGGAAAATGCCAGAGAGAGAACAAAGCCAAACAGCCCAAGGTAGCTCCATTTTAATTTCATTTTTAAGCCTAAAATCAAATCAGCTGATGCCGAGTGCCTACTGTGTACAAAGAAGCCTGCGCAAATCGACAGATACCTGAGAGAGCTGTCTTCTCTTAACCCAAACACCTTTCAGGGCAGAGCATCGGACTTGGAGACAGAACAATGGGCACCATATTCCATACATGCCTCAAAATCCAGGAACAAATTATTTAAACTCTCTGAGCCTCACGGAATTTTTGATTTGTTTGTTTGTTTTATGATGTGCTTGCATTTGAGCGGCAGGAAAGACTAGAGCCGTCTTGCTTCCATGTGGAGCCAGAGAATTAAACCAACCCTGGAACTCAGAGGTGGTGCAGTTCAATTTGACACACCAGACTTCTTTAGTCTTTGCTCTCTTCAAGAGCCTGTGCTAGACCCTGTGTTATGTGACAATGTGATTGCGACCCCCAAACTGCTGCAGTTAACTTATGACTACGAAGACCCAAGCTGAGGATGAATCAGTGCCCTATAAGGACAGCAGAGCAGAAATATGGCAGCTAGTGCTTATACTGAGGACATCATTGTGCCCCGGAGCTGCCTATGTTAAGCTTCTTGTTGCGTGAGATAAATATTTTTCTTTGTGTTTAAGGCATTTGGATTTGCCCAACCCCTGCCTTAACACTGTCTGCAAAAGAGTAGAAAAAAAATTCTCCTATCTAGAGTATTTCTTCTCTCCTGCCTCTACTTAAATTTTTTTTACAAGTATGTACATAGAATTTAAAAATATGTACACAGAATACTAAAAATGTGAGGTAATAATAATAACATGTTTCTCAGAGGGATGGTGTGAGGATCAGTAAGATAAATATGCAAAAAATACTGTAGCCTCATTAATAATTTCCTTTATTATCTTCGTCGTCACACCACCAGACTCCCTTCCTTTGCTCTCTTCCCAACAACACTGCCTGCCGTCAGTGGCACGGAGTCAGGCAGGCAGCGCTACAGAGTCCCTTCAGAGCTAAGACAGCAGGGATGGAGAGAGCTAAGTGCTGTCAGTTATGTTGGCTAGTGAGGAAGAAGGGGGTTAGCTGCTTCACTCACAATTTTGGAACCCTGTAGCTGCTCACCCTGTTTATGTAACAGATGCTAAATAGAAAAGAGATGTCAGCTTGGAAAGCAGAAACCCATACTAACCAACTCTGAAGTGAGAACTCTAATGAAAGCCAAAAATAACAAAGTTCTCTTCTCTGTGACAAGAAAGGGGTATTAAAAATTCAGGCAACCTGAAACAATCCATTCAAAATGGCATAAATCTTCCTGTAACAGTTTCCCATATTCCTGAATGCAACTTTTTCTGCACTCACTCAGGCATGATTGTGATGGAAAGCAAGACGGATGCTATTTATAAACCAATGATTGAAAAAAAGAAAACATTCAAAATTCTGACCGATCAACCAATGTGTTCTATATTTTTAGTGGAAGCCATAGAAGGTATAATTCTGTAGTAAAATCTGTCATTTCAGTGATACGCAGTTTACATTCATGCTTTTATTTTTTTAAATCACCATCCGTTTCCATAGGGTCTAAGTCCCCACTCCCCCGCAAGAAAAAGATAGAGAAAAATCACAAACATCCAAAGTTAAAGATGTGTATATATCAATATATATAAATATAAATATAATTAAATGCCCTGTAAGTTTTCCTTTCCATAAAAACATTCTCACAACTTATATTTATGTAACCATCATTCAACAATGCTAATGTATAAAAATATTGCAAGGAACTCTTTCTTGCCAATGATCTGGAGATATTGCTATTGGCTTTTATTGGTAAATTTCCTCTGTAATATAGACTGTAATATAACAGTTAGTATATATACAGTCCATTGCATCTTTGTTTTGCACATTCTTATTCAGGGCAATAAAAAGGGCCAAATTCCTTTAGTTAAACTTTTACAATGATATTGTGGCAATATATTTGAAATATTTGTCACTCTCCAAGGAATTATACTGATCAACATACAGCAGACTTTCAAATAAATCTAATTATTTGAATATGTTTATGATGGTTACTTAAATAATATTTAAATATGTAAAGATATGACTACTTAAAAACGTTGCAGTGTTCCCATAAAATCAAGGTTTGTTCAACATTGATCAGGTCTCCTCCTAAGACGTTCCTACGGCAGTGGCAGTAGCAGAGCCAAGGGCCTTAAACATTCTGAAGCACCTCTTCCGTTCACCCGAAGAGCTCAGGCATTCCGGATGCTGTCTCTCTGCTTTGGAATCCTGCTTAAATGAGCATAAGTGTTCATGTGAGGAAAGTCAGGAAAGTTCATTTTATTCAGAAGTGTGGAAAGGTCTATGCGGATTTGTTTTAATAGACCCATCCTGGACACTGAGAGAGTGCTTTGAATTGGATATTGATATTTTCAGTGAAGCTAGAGGAATCTGAAATGTTCACTGGGGTAAAGGAAAGAGGTTATGTTGTGATAACAACAACAACAAAAATAAGAAGCGGTTTCTCAGCCGGGCAAGGTGACTCACGCCTATAATCCCAGCACTTTGGGAAGCTGAGGTGGGCAGATCATCTGAGGTCAGGAGTTCGAGACCAGCCTGACCAACATGGTGAAACCCCATCTCTACTAAAAATACAAATACTAGCCAGGCGTAGTGGCGGGCACCTGTAATCCCAGCTACTCAGGAATCTGCGGCAGGAGAATCGCTTGAACCTGGGAGGCGGAGGTTGCAGTGAGCTGAGATCGCGCCACTGCACTTCAGCCTGGGTGACAGAACGAGACTCTGTCTCAAAAAAAAAGAAAAAAAAAAAGGAAATGGTGTTTCTCACTACTGTGGCTTGTGATGTAATGAAAACATGGTTATTCACCACCATGGCACACGTTTACCTGCGTAACAAACCTGCACGTCCTGTACATGTATCCTGGAACTTAAAATTAAATTAAGTTAAATTTTAAAAAAAGAAAAATATGGTTATTTATCATACGGGAAAGACCGTAATGTGTTGACTGGTGTGCACTAGTTGCTATTGCCCTCTGCTGGACAGAATGAGCATTTTACCAAGAGGGCTGTGGCTGGGCTGTCTTCCTTGTTACTGGCAGTAGGGATGGATCCGTACTTTTCCAATTCAGATGCTTTTGTTGTAGGACACACAGCACACAGCATCTCCCTAAGGAAAAAAAAATCCAAACTAAAGACAAGATACAGAGACTCATTCTTACTATGTGATTCTATTAGGAATAACGGTTTTCAATTTGCATAACCTCTGATAGTGTTTTCTTTTTACTTACCCTTCCTGCCTTCTTTTAAACAAACTATTTAAAACTCCTTACACTGAAATGTATTCCATGGGAACTCTTCCTATTCTTTTTCTTTCACTCTCTATCTTGGACATATTATCTAAAACCTTTCTTCTTAAAAGAATGTATCTTATACATATTCTCTCTCTATGTGTATATATATATATCTATTTAATATATTTTCTAGTTGTAAAATGCATCAATATAGTGTCATTTCAAATCTACGCAGTAACCATGACATTGCTCACCTCAAAAGGCTCCAGTTTATCATAAATGATCAGTAGCCGAGAGTGTGAAATCAAAGCTAGAGAAACATGAAAGACCTCCTTCTGGTGTCAAGTCCTTTGAGGCCAGTTCGGACCAGCAGTCCAGCAGTAGGAAACACAGCAGTGGAGGTGTGCAGAGGCTTGTGTGAACAGTTCACCGTTATTCACACCCCTTGAGTTTGGTTGTTGAATGGAAGGTTGAAACATATTTCCTCAACTCAAAGCAAAACTAACCTGAAAACATAAATTGGCCCATTTGGGCTTCAAACTTGACTCAAATGTACAAAAAGGGGTTCACAAACTTCAGGGAACCTGATTCAACCTTTTAGTTTGTTAAGAAACCCAGAAGAGAGGGCCTTTATAGTTATCAAAGGTCTGCACGTTACCTCGCCAATGGAAGTGTGCTGTTAATAAAAGCTGCTCCCCCACGTGTCGGGGGCACCAACCCACTGTGCCTCAGAAGTCCCCAAATGTCTGGCGTGGTACCAACCTTTTTTTTTTTTTTAGGCTAAATTTATACTCTATCCAGTTAAACTGTGACGAGCAGAGTGTCAGTTACTTCAGTTAAACAAATAGCTAATTCTGAAAATAAAATTAACTTTGATAAGGTTATAGATCTAAAAATTGAACATACTAAGGTATTCTATCATTGTTCACTTTATAATAATAATTTCAAAAACTTACAGCAAGGACACTATTGTATTTCATGTTTGCTTTGTATTTTTCTTAGATATATTTGAAAATGTTTGAAAAATGGCTTATAATCCTGTAGCATCTGCTAAATGGTCTCGTAAGTGTCAGCACCTTCAGTGTCACTTGCTTTCTATAAATAGCTAACATGCCTGAAGCTTCTCAAACATCACTTACTTTGTTCCTGGGGGTTTGTTTCCCCTCTATGTTGGAACAGATTTTTTTCTAATGTATAGGCAATGCTAATACCATTGTTCTATTTTTCATACTTGGATCTCTTCTTGCCTTTTGTCATATCTGATATTGTTTTAATATGTGGAAATCAGACAAACATATCAAAAGAAGAAGAAAGCACTGGCAGAGATGTACTATAAATTGAAATAGTTTATATCTACAGTAGAAAAAACCTTTAATTTTAAAAATGCCAGAAATGATTCAGTCAGTATGAAAATAAAGATGTCATGACTAAATAGGAATTTTCAGTCTCTTAGCTGTCAATAATTAATAGATTATTTACACTGGCACACTCACATTTCCCAGCTTTCAGGATTCCATTTACACTTTGACCCTTTGCTCAGCAACAAATTTAGCATCATTGTGACCTTCCTCTGCCCAACACCATCCGCCCATCAGACAGGGAGAGAGCATCATCTGATATGTGCATTTATTAAGGCAGCAAGCTCCAAATATTGGAAAAATGACAAATGTCAGTGTTTCCTATAATAAACTGGAAAAGAAACAGATTGTTCTTAAGGAAAAATCAATTAGCAAACTCTCTCTACAATGCTTTTCTTAGGAGACAAGATGTTTGCATCCTATGGTGAAGTATAGCTCTTAAAAGATTGTTTCTGATTAAAATCCTGCAGAATTGATAGCACTTTTGTGGTTATATAATTTCTTCGTATAGAGGAAATCTTAATGTTAAAGATTCACGATGTCTTGTTTCATTGCATTGCAAACAATGGTTTAAAATAATTGAAGTATCATTAACACCCTGATCTTAGAAAGCCTAGATTATGATGAAAAAATGTACATTGAAGGGTTTGTATTTTAAAAAATAAAATGAAAACTTATTTAAAAATTATGCCCAAGAAACATATTGTGAAAGTCTACACATCATCTTAATGGTCCAAAAAAAGCGTTATGAAACCATGGAATCTTAAAACTGTGTGGTAATCAATGTGATAATATTTGGTGTAGATGCACAAGACCGTTAGTGGGGAAAATCATTTTGAAGCTGATTTGTCCTTTGATGTTGATTCAGGTTTGCATATTAAAAGATTTTGAACTAGGCCAAAATGATGTGGAGCTCCAATATGCAGTAAAGATATAAAGAAGAGTGAAAAATACACACTATAGCTGCTATGTAAACAAGATGTCAAATATTATTTGTGGATTTCCTTACTAGAAAATGGTTGTGCAGATAATGTGTCAACATTTGCATTAATGATAGCACTATTAATAATGAAACTGTGCAGGATGAAGCTCTTGGTTCCATGTTTCAGGAATATAGTAGGGAAGGGAGAGGTGTATTTCACCTCTCTAGAAACAAGGCTTCAATATTAAGAATATATTACAAGTACAGTCTTCATGGTGAGTACGCAAATATCATCCTTCTTTCCCATGGCCTCTTTTTAGGCCATATTCATTCAGACTCAAAAAGAGAACAAGGGTTTTTTTAAGGTTATATGAGATTGAAGTGACACCTATACTGCTTTTTGTGTCGATTTGGAAATTCTAAGCTCTTTTCAACTGCTCCCCGTTAAGACCAGTCAGCAGGCCAGATCTGCTTTCACTTCTCTTGAAAGGCTCCATAGACAGACAACCTTTTTTCAGCCAGTGTAGATCTGGTTTTATTGTTACTATCTCACTCTATAGCATCTAACCAACAGTTAAGATAACTAAAATCTCTAGAATTTATGGAGGGCTTTTATTTCAATGAAAGTACTTTTATATCTATTTTTATTAAAACATGAAAACTTAGGGCTCAAAAGGAATTCAAGTTCTCTGGCCCATTTTTCACGAGGTTCACTCTCATTTGATATGATTCTAAAATGCTGAAAATACACTTTGCCTAAGAAATGAAGGGTTAGATATCAACCATTTCCAAGATCCCTTATCACTATGATGTTTTCTTTCTATGATTCTTCTTATGTAAGCTTCCAAATGAGATATTCCAAAAAGAACTTTGAGAAATCTCTGGGGTTTTCTTAGCAGACTACACTAATGGAAAGTTCTTCCATTAATCTATCTTCTATTCCTTGCCCGGAATTTTATAAATGTGTTCAATTACCATATTAATTACAAAGCCACATGTGGGTGTCTAGAACATTCCAGACCCGAAAAGTATTTTCTTCCAACTGAGTGTAATCATGATATGAGCACCTGATCTCGTTTACTTTTCTCTCCAGAGCTGTGTACTTGTCCTCTTTCCAGCCTGACTGTGACTCACAGAGGGAAGAAGAACAGGGCAGGTTTTTCTATTCCAGGCTTTTTTTTCTGCTGTGAGTACGTATTTTTATTCATTGTGGTAGGTATTCAGTACCCCAGCAAGTTACATCCTTCATGCAATACCACAGCATAGCAATTTCCTTTGCAAAATTCCTTGGCAGGGAATACTACCAAATGCTAACTTTGTCCCAGAAATAACTGCATATTGGACCATATGAAAGATTCTACACAATATACTTTAACTGTGCTTAAAGAAATGGTGATGCCAGGAAAATCGCAAAGTATGAATGAAATTTGAAGCTTAGGATAACTTTCTACCACAAGTTTCTATCCATATGGCAATAATCTTGGGGGGGAAATTACCACTGCATTTAAAAAGACATCAACGGCTATCTCTCTGGAATATATGCTTTGCCTTGGAGGCAGAAAGATGAATGGCTAGTAATATTCTTTCTTATTAACCTGTTTCACAACATGAAATCATCTTTTTATCAGTGATCTGTGTATAACACAGGATTCTACCCAAATGCAAGAAACCCTAGTGTTTCAAGATGATTACAGATAAATGGCAGAAAAATATTGCATAAAGTTTATTTATTACCAGGCAACCCTACACTATTTAGACAACTAAAATAAACCTAAGCAGCATTCCATTTGTGACACTGGCCAACAAAAAGGTAAGGAGTTTTCACTAGAAGTGAATTTTCAGCTTGAGCTATGACCTCGGAAGAAATGAGATTTGTAATGTAAATGCTAATAGAGCCACTTCCATGGCAGCTTGAACCCACTGCTATGAAAACACAGAATTACAAGCATCTTTCAGCTTCTTCAGTTTAGTTTTAATTACTGCAGAACAGCCTTCTTCTGCTTCTCTAGTCCTGCCTCTGTCAACACTCCACTCTGAACCTGGATTCTCTGAAGCTTCTGTGTTTATAATATAAGCTCGCTCTTTAAGAAGGCTTTGTTTTGCGAGATTCTTTTTAAATCTCTATTTTCAGCTGGATGACTGTAATTCCCTCCTACCATTTCCTATTCACTCTTTCTTTAAATTCTGCCCAGAGAAATAGATATCACTGTGTTCAAAACACTAAGTTCAAAAATTGCAGTTAGAAAAATGACTCCCGAAGGAAACGCACATCCTTATCCTAGGGAAATCCAACGTTAAAATTGGTGTATTGGGTATCCAAGATGTCTGCAGCCTTTCATTGCACTGAAACTACTTAAGGCACATACTATGACTTGGTTAGCCTGCTTCTCTCTCTGCAAAGTCTGTTTCCCAAACCTTCCAACCTTCTCTCATAGGTTCTCTCTTTGTATCATCTACACCAGTGGTTCTCAAAGTGTGAAATGCAGAATCTTAAGGGTTCCTAAGAACTTGTAATGGTTTCAGGGCATCTGCAGGGTCAAAACTTTTTTCATAGTAATACTAAAGCATTTATCTTTTTCATTTTGTTAACTGTTTGCATGGATTGTGCAAAAGCAATGGTGGGTAAGACTTCCAGTGCCTTAGCAAAATCAAGGCAATGACATCCACTGTATTACATAGTTATTGTGCTTTTCAGTTGCCTCACACAGTTTTCGCAAAATCCCATTTCACTTAGAAATATCCTAACAAAAGAGTAAAAATCATTAATTTTATTAAAACTGAATCCTTGAGTACAATATTTAATAATATTATTATTTATTTTTTATTAGAGACAGAATCTCACTATGTCACGTAGGCTGGAGTGCAATGATGTGATCATAGCTTACTGCAGCCTAGAACTCCTGGGTTTAAGGGATCCTCTTGCTTTAGACTCCTGAGTAGCTAGAACTACAGGTATGTGCCACCACGCCAGGCTAAATCTTTTCTTTCTGTTTTTGAGAAATGGGGTCTCACTATGTTACCCAGGCGGGTCTTGAACTCTCAGTATTTAATAATTTAGATGACAAAATAGGAAGAAGACATACAGCACTTTTGCTGCATATAGAGATACAAGTTTCGTGTCGAGGAAGAGCATTTGTGTGATTGTTTGAGTTGCAAGCTCAACAAGACACTTTGCGGAACATTATTTTTACTTGAAAGAATAACCGACAAGCTATGATTACTCAATCTTGTGTATTTGGCAGACATTTTCCCAAAAAGAAATAAAATAAGCCTAGCACATCAAGAAAAGCAACTGACAATGTTTGCTGCCATTGATAAAACTAAAAGTTTTGAATGAAAATTGAAATTTTGGAAACTTGTATCTAAGTGATAAACTTGCTGCTTCCCAATACTTGAAAATTGTTTGATGAGATTGATGGTGATATCAATGAGTGCATTGTTTATATTGTATAATGAAATATGTCAACATTTGGAAGATCTGCATAACTCCCTGAATTTATATTTTCAAATGACCATTGAAAAATGTTATAAAAGTCACGCAAAGGCAAAACAGTTACTCAAAATTAAAAGCAGACCAAGAGATTTTAATTAACAAAGTATGAAATGTGATTTCAGCTTTGACATTGTAAGTAACCTTTAATAAATAACCACTTGCTAAGTTTTGGTGAAGTATCAAAGAGGAATATACACAGATGATGATCTTAGCAGACCATTAAAGTATGCCCCCTTTTCCACTACATAGCTGAGAACAGATTTTCTTCATATGCTTTAACAGGAGTAACGTATACAAACAGATTAAAAGCAGAATCAGACCTGACAATCCAGTTGTCTTTTATGGAGCCAGACGTAAAAGATACTTACAAAAAAAAATAATATAATACCACTAGTCTTTAACTTTTCTTGTCTTTGAAAATATGCTGTGTTTTGTTTTGTTTTTTGTTTTGTTTTGTTTTTTTGAGACAAAATCTCACTTTGTTGGCCAGGCTGGAGTGCAGTGGTGCAATCTCAGTTCACTGCAACTTCCGCCTCCCGGGTTCAAGAGATTCTCCTGACTCAGCCTCCTGAGCAGCTGGGATTGTGGTCGCCTGCCACCATGCCTGGCTAATGTTTGTGTTTTTGGTAGAGGCGGGGTTTCACCATGTTGGCCAGTCTGGTCTTGAACTCCTGACCTCAGGTGATCTTCCCGCCTTGGCCTCCCAAAGTGCTGGGATTACAGGCATCAGTCACCATGCCTGGCCTATTTATGTTTTATAACAACATTTATGTTAGCATGTAATGGGGTTTGTTATTGTAATTTTTGAATTAATAAATATGTTTAGATTTATCAGTTCTAATTTCTAGGATGATAAGTGTAGATTGATTTAATACACATAAACAAAAAATCAGGAGAGTTCTCAATAATTTTAAAAAGTATATAGCGGTCCTGAGATTAAAAGGTTTGAGAACTGCTGCTATACACCCATTCATTGTCATTGTATACTAGTAGGCTCATTATTCCACTACCTTGTTTTCTTTTAGACACAGGGTCCTTAATGTAGGGTCCTGCGTGGATTTTAGAAAGTTCACAAAACCATAAAACTTCACAGAATTTCACTTAGGTATATTTTTTTCTAGGGCAAGAGTCATGAATTTTATAAAGTTCTCTAAGTCATGAGGAATCACTGCTTTTAGCTAAAGTCAGGGAGTGAATGTATCTTCTCCAAACTCTGCCTAGACTCCATGGCACCTGGGGACAGACAGTATGGAAGTCACTGGGTTCTCTGGTGTTACAAAAGAGTGACTTAATTCAATAAAATTAAATACTAAATTGATTTACTTGTTCATACTATGCACAGTACTCCATCTAGGAGCCACAACATAAGGAAGGGATGAGGTAGATAGGATGAAGTTCCAATCATAGTAACTCTTCCTTTAGCTTTCCTCACTTTCCTACCGCCTTTCTTCCAGATAGATCGGATACCTTTCCTTTTGCTTCTCTAATGCCCTCTCTGCACATTCTATGATGCAGCATAAGTCCATGATTATCTTCCCTGCTGAACTGTGAGTCCCTGGAGAACAGGAGCTATGCCTACTCATCTTGGCATCCACTGTGACTGGCACAGGGCCTGGGATATAAGAAATGCTCAATTATTATCTTTTTTTATGCTGTTCGTTTACAGATGGAAAGAAGGAAGCAGAACACAAATAACTATCATAGTAATGTAAACAATGTGTCATAGTGGCTTAGAGTATAGACTCTAGATTTGTATCTCCTGGATTCCAAGCCGAAGTTCTGCCACTTAATACTTTAGTGACCTTGGACAAACTATTCTTCCTCTCTGTGGATCAGTTTCCTCATCTGTAAAGTAGGAAAAATAATAGTGTCTCCCTCATAGCATTGTTCGGAGGTAATTTTTATGAGAATAAAAGAGGTAATTCTTGTAAAATTCTTAGAACAGTACCTACACATAGGCAGGCCTCTCTTGGTAAAGAAGATGAAGTCATTCATATCTGACTAAATATGAAGAATCTTTAGAGGTAGGCAACTTATAAGTAAAGTGCATTTTTTTCCAAGATCATTTTAATTATCATTCACACTTTTACACATGTTTGATGATAAATTTATAGAAGTCAATATCAAGTAGTGATCAGGGGTTCATCACCTTTTCATTTTATATCTGGTTAATCTCTGATAACTTTTCTCAAGTGACGTGGTGTAGCATCATAAGGCGTTGTGCAGTATCAAATGTTATGCACAAATAGGTACCTAATGGTGGGTTTAAGGATGTTGCAGCAGTCCAAGTTCTTTCATTTTCCTGATTATAACTGCATTTGCATAATGTATGAATTCAAACATTATTGCTGTTAAATAATGCATAAATATTCTCTCATGCTGAAATATGTCTATTTCCTCTCCATGAATTCTGTTGAGTATATCCTTCAGTTATTGTTCTAGTTACAATGTACTTGGAGATCCAGATACATCAGAACCATGACTGGGGGAAATGTCATAGCCAGAAAAATGCATATTCTCAGAACTGTAAATGAAGTATACATTATTAAGTGTGCCAGGTTTTTCCCTCTTCGGGGTGCATTATATTCGGAATCTAACGTTTTCTATTTTAAAAATGGCAAATACTTCCTTGATCACCTGATAATTAGAAAAAATTTGCATGTCTAATACAAATGTCCTGGAAGTTCTCAGAAAAAAAAAAAAAAAGATAATTTTTTCTTTGTTTTCTTCTGCTTTTCCAAAGCTAAATATAAATATGAACATGATCATATGCTTTAGAGATTTTCTTGCATACTAGGAAATACTACCTAAATTATTAGAGGCAATGATAATTGCTATGAACTCCCACTTCAACTTTACAGATCTCAATTTTCCATTTAGTGTACGCTCTATGATTCTCTTATGGAAACCACAGCTGCTTCTTTGTTTTATAAAATATATGTTTAAAACAAAATATGAATGTTTATTTCTAAATATATTGTCTATTTTTCTTTCCCAAAAAGATGACTTGCCTTTCCAATTCCCTTTGACTTGTAAAAGAGATATAGCCTAGGACTTAATTTAGAATCGACTACAGTAGATTCTCTTGTCTTAGTCTATTTTCTATTTACTGCTAGTATGAAATAATCAAGTGATCAAAACAGACCACGTTTTAAAAATTGTATCTTATTTTATGACTCAACATTATGATGCCAAAAGATATCTATCCCCATATTACGATTGCTGTAATGTTACTCACACACATGCAATCACATACACATATGAACAGAGTCTATTTTCTCTGTCAGATGGATTTTCTGTTACTTCCCTATTCTATCCTCTACTTACTACTGCTGATAAAATGGTGTGATGCATTCAAATGTCTAATAAAAAAAGGATGTGCCTTTAAAAGAATGCATTTTAATCCTAAGTATTTCATCACAGAAAAAGATAGCTCTGAAATGCATCATAAGAACTTCAAACTTTTAAATGAAAACTTCAAATATATTTTATTTGAAAATTGAATATACCTGTACAATAAACAAAATAAAATGGACTGTGACATTGCTTGTCAGTTTCACACATGGAACTCCCAAACAAATATTTGCTAAATAAATCAATTTCATATACAACAAGGCTGTTCATTAAATATTTTCCACTTTGCCATAGATTGTATGCAATGGAGCTATCAAAGCATGAGATAAGAGCTGCAGAGCCCTAGCTCTGGGCACTTCAGATTTAGAGAGCACAAATTTTCAGCACAAAAACTTGAACCAAATTTGTTTCTTTCTCAACCTCCTTAATGAGCAGTTCTAAAGCCCATGGAGCAATTGATTTAAAAACAACAACAATAGGAAGCAGACCACTGGGCATGGAGATCCAAGGACACCTTCCACTGGGGAGATTGTGGCTACAATTTGGAAGTTTTAAACTCCTGCCCATTTCTCTGCATGGTTTATGCCCATAGGAATGTTGCCTACCTAAATCTTAGTAAACAGAGGGAACTGCTTAAAGCTGCATGCTCAAACATTAGATTATCTTCAATGGAAAAGAGGTTTTATAAAAAACTTCAACCCAAATTCCACTTGCAAACCCAGGGAAAGAGAAGACCCAACATCCACCACATCCTCAGATCCACCGGACAAACCCCCAGCATTAAGTAGCCAAAAGAATTGGGACTTCAGCATTTTACTCTTTTTTTTCTTTTTTTTTTTGGAGGCTGGATCTCACTCTGACACCCAGGCTGAAGTGCAGTAGCACAATCATGGCTCACTGCACGCACAAATGCCCGTGCCCAAGCCATCCTCTTGCCTCAGCCTTCTGAGTAGCTGGGACCACAGGTGTGCATTTTACTTTTATCAACTATAAAAACTTGATTCAACCAACCAAACGGCATAAGACTTGGGGGAGCATTGTTGTTTTTATTGAGGTATATTAAATAGTACAAATAAGTTTGAAACTCAAATTGCTTCTGTGAGAATGCTATGGAAACATGGGGAAGTTCTGCAAGCTTTGTAAATCTTTCATCTTGGGTGTTCCCAGAACCTTGAGACTGTTTTGTCAGCCTCTCCACATTCATTCAATTTGGTGACATTTTCTCTACCTTGCAAAGTCCCTCAACCAAAAGAGCTTATTAGTAGAATAAACCTTTTGAAAGACACTAAATTTCCTCAAGGTGCTAGAAAACCACACATAACGTGAGTCTATTGATTGCAAAATTACTCCGTGAGGTCTGAATATTGTGCCGGGCCCTAATGTCCCAATTGCCTGCACTGACAAGTATTCCTGACTCAAGGTCTTGGGAAGATCAAAGCCCTGGTGACACTTGCACTCCCCATGCTGTCTCCCTTCTCGCCCTGCCTATAGGTCCAATCTCCAGCTCTTACTCATTTAGGCAGTTTCTCTAAGGCTGAGACAAAGGAGTGTTTAATCAGAAAATGTATTAACTAATTGGTGAAGCCTATTATAAAAATCCCCCTAATTACTCTGTGGTGTCAAGAAAAAGGGCCTGTCAAGAGAGTATCAGTGCTACAACAGTGACAGCAAAAAGCAACATTTGGAAGTGTTCCTCCCTTGGGCCTTTTCTTTGATTTTTGCCTTTAATACTGATAAGAAGTGACAGTAGTTGGATAAAACAATCAAAACTTGTGTTGAGGAGCTTATAAACCTTCTGACACTTCAATAAACCAAAAGCCGATATGAAACTAGCAGAATGGTTTTATTTTAACTCTGGCTAGCCACACACCACAGACATGACATCCATTTGCAGAGCTCTGAGCTATCTCCTTGATATAATATTTTACTAACTCTCATTTCACATCTTTTAAATAAGAAATAAATGCTAAATTCTACCAAGAGAAATAAAATCTTTTATAATCTTTTAGACAGTTGTTGTCATCCCTCAGGAGAGCTTTATGCCTGCTGCTAAATGTCTACAAATCAATATTTAATATTTTGAAATATGAAGTCTTAATTATCTATCTCCCCTTTAAGCGTGAAATCCATACTGAGTGAAAATAAAACCATTTGTTGGCTGATGGATTGATTGCCACTTATTAGCACTTTTTTGATCTGCAGGTCAGATTACAGGGCTTCATTCCAGACACATACTATCATACCTTATCATTTATGCCTTGACGTATGAATGAGTAGAACAGAATATGGTAACTCAGGGCTGTGTGAAGATCCTTTTCACTTTGGTTTATTGGAGTAACACTGACAAATTAAGAAAGAAATAATCTTCAAGTCATAACCATTATTTGTGTTCCAGACAGACTTTTTACTCTTAGGTACAATAACAATACAAATTCTAATGCCCTATGTACACACTAGAACGTAAAAGAGAATTTTGTATATCTCTCCCTACCAAGGAGGAAGGGGGAAATTGTATGATCTTGATCAATTGTGTAATATTACAAAAGCCCCAATTAAGAAAGGAGGAAAACCCATGGGCTTCTGTGTACCTTTCTCCTGCCCGCACTTGACCAGAAGCCTTAACTACAACAGAGCTGAACCCTGAGCAGGTCTTCTGCCTCTAGGAGTAAAGAGGCCACAACTAGATTGGTAATAAGCTGAATTTTCTTGGTTGTATTTGTCCAAAGCATAAGCAGGAGCTTCCTGAAATGAAACACATAGTTAAGTGGGGAAAGGCTTTGTCCTCGTTCCAGAACCTGTGAATGTGACCTTATCTGGAAAAAAAGGGTCTTTGCAGATGTAATTAAGTTAAAGACCATGAGATGAGATCATCCTGGATTATCCAGGTGGGCCCTAAATCCCATGATAAATGTCCGCATAGGAGTCACACAGGGTAGACGCACCCAGGGAGAAAGAGGAGAAGGTCGTGTGAAGACAAAGGCAGAGGCTGGAGTTATGCAGCCACAAACCAAGCCATGCCTGGAGCTACCAGTGCAGTAGGCAAGGAAAGATTTTCCCCAGAGCCTACAGAGGAAATGCAGCCCATTTGACACCTTGATTTTGGACTTCTGGCCTCCAGAACTGTGAGAGAATAAATTTCTATTGGTGTAAGCTATAAAGTTTGTGGTTATTTGCTGTGGCAACCCTAGGAATACACATGGCATGAACACAAGAAGACTTAATGGGGAGCTTGTGAGGTAGACAAGCCCAGTGACAAATGAACTGTACTGACTGGTCCTGAATTCAGCTGGGATGAGAGTTCAACAAGTGTTTAGAGGCTTTCCTCAAATTACATCTTTCTTGCTTACCTTGATTTCTCTATCATTACCACTTTTTGGTCCTTTTTCCGTGTAAATGCACTACATGCCTATACTATAGAATAATGTGATTGTATAGCTTGGGTTTGCACATCAGTTCAGCCACTTAACCTTAATCATCACTTAATCACTCCGAGCCTGTGTTCTGTTATTTATAAGAAGAAGATAATAGTATCTCCTTACAGGTCTGTTGTAAGATTACAGATATATTTGTAAAGTATTTAATACAGTGCCTGGAATACAATCAACGCGCAATAAGTTACAGAAAAAGAAGCTGTTTTTTCCTCTATACAAGAACAGTAGTGTGTATTAAATTTGGACAGTATTAAATGTGGACGTCATACTGGTTATAAACTCCAGAAGAATGGGAAGCCTATCTTTTAGATGTACCTAGCACAAAGTTGGTGTTAACAAATGTTTTTAAATGAATGTTGTCACCAAGCTTGTGGCAATTTCTATGTCAAATTACATTCCTTCCCACCCTTAAAACTCTACTTGTCTCCATTATAGCACTTTACACAATTGTTTGGTTCCCGTCATTCCAAATTAATTCCATTAAGCAAGTCCCTAACCTTATAATACAGTGATGAAGGTGGATCTTATCTTCAATTCCAAATTCATCCAACCTCTAAATCTTATGCCATCTCCAATTTAGGACCCTATAATGGAAACCATATTAATTCCAACTCTGTCTGGCTCTCTCAGCCCATGTGCTTAGTTTATTTTATCTCTTACAATTTCAAATCAAGAAATATTAGCTTCTATTAAGCAAGTCCTTTTACTGCCTCCCCAAGTCTAGCCTCTACATTGGCTTAAGCTCTTTGTCATATTTGATTGATTGCCTTGTTCCTCCCATCTACCCATCAATCTCCATGCACCTGAATGCCCCGATCAAGTCATCCCTGAGGCCTCCATTCATATTAATCTCCTTTTAAAAATTTCTTTTACAGTGTCTGCATGGCATATTGCATGGATTATAGTTCTTTTCATGATAGTACCTCACAATTTAACATTTAGTTTTATCTGCATGTGATATACATATAATTCCAATATAAAATCTGCTGCTAATATAATTGTATAGATAGATAGATATACACGTATTTTTACATGTATACACACACATATATACACATACACACATGTGAGTGTAGCTTGTCCAAGTAATCATACATACTCTCTGCAGAAGCAGTCCACATCTTTAACACGCATTAATTTTGTATTACGTAGTTCATAACATAGATATTAGGCCCTCAACAACTATTTTTTGATTGATCCTAGATCAGACACAACTGTATTGTCCAAACAAAACCAATAGAAACAAAAAATTGAATTGTATTTGCTTAATTTTTTAAATCAATTTTCCATCTTTAGTATTTTATGGGTTATTTTTTTTAAGCAAGTAGGAGAATTTTCCAGTGCCAACCCATCTGTCCCTCCTCTTGACTTTGAAGTGGTCGTCAGGCTAAATTGGTAACATCTTTCATCCTGTGGCAACGCCCCCATGTTGTTGCAGGCATGCAATTCCGATTTCATTGCCCTATTGAGCCAAAGGCAAAGAGAGGCAACAAGAGATAAATCCCTTCAAAAACTCAATAAGTTTTAATAATAGCTAACAGACACAGAATACTACCCACCATAGAAATGCTTAATTGCTCTTTGTCATTAAGTTGGCTCTAATGATAAAGGCTCTTTGTGAAGGTCCCTTCCCCTTTGGTATTAAACTGTGAAGAATTGGACTGGAAGGGCTTTTGAATACCCATCCACCCCCAACACACACACACACACACACACACACACACACACACACACACACACTCTTTCGGCTATCACTGCCCTGAAATAATATAAACAAGGAGGAAGCCAGTCTACTTACAAAGTTCTCAAGGGAAGGAATCTCAGTCATTCTAGATAATACACCACAGTGTTTCAAAATCTTCATCTGAGCCAGTTCTACCCTATGTCTTCCAAATCACTCCTGTTTCACTTTAAATGCAATTTATCTTAGGCTGCCCTCTATGGAGACCAAAAACAAATTAACAATATAAGAGTGGGCCTGAAAGTAATAGAATAGGAGACCATTGCTTCTCTCGGGGATGTTAAATTTATTCCTACATTTCATTACAATATTCAAAGAAAAAATACAAGTGAATTTACAGAGAGGATTCACTTGTGCTGTGGTCATTACAGTAGGTTTTTTAAAAGCTCTTTTTCTCCCAGAAGAAATCCACTAACTGAACATAAGGACAGCAAATGATTTTTATCAAGTTGAAATGTGGAGAAGAATTAGAGAATGTTAAAAAAGCATATATTGGAACATAAAATGATAGAACCACATTCATATTTAGCCACTAATCCATGTCCACTAACTTTCTCTTGCTTTTTTATTTTCCTCTGGAAATTTAACGGGGGGGGGGGGGTCACACATTTGACAGCAATTTTCCTATGAATTATAAGAAAACTGAGGCAAATATGTGGGACAGAGGCCAGATCTAGGAGAAGCTACAACACTATAAAAACATTGTTTCTAATGCTTCTCTTTCCTCCCTCTCTACCACCTGTTAAAAGATAAACTAAGACACATTAAAATTTTAGAGAGTTTATTTGAGCAGACAGCAATTCATGAATCAGGCAGCTCCAGACTGTGGGCCATTTTGAGCTCTACTGAAGAAGCAGCATGAGGGGAAGGCTCTTATAAACTAAAGCAAGGCAAAGAAAATATTTGATTGGTTGAAGTGGAGCAGTTGCCTTATTGGGATCATTCCAGTGGAAAGTCCCTAGTCAGAGGTTAGTTGGCACCTTTTGATTGGTTAAGCCTAAAATAGTGGAAAGTCACTAGTTAGGGGTAATTGGTGGTTCTAATTGACCTAGAATATGAAAGCTTACACTGATTTGGGTTTCACGTTGCTTACTTAACACAGGGCACTAGAGCTGCCCCAGTCTAATGGTCTTTCAACTAATTATGTTAGCATACCTCAGACTCTACTCAACATTCTCATTGCTTTTTTGGAGAAATAAGTAAGATTAAGTAAGAGTTCAAAGCTCATACAAAGTGCCTGGCTTTAGTACCACTCAATAAATACCATTTTTCAGATTATTTTCTTAAATCCTTAAGCCTACTCTGTGAGATAGATGCTATTATTAGGCAACTTTTACCAATGAGGAAAATGTGGCTCAAAGAGAGTAAGCAATTTATCTAACTCACTGAGCTAGTCAATGCTTTACCTACCGCACTACATTGACTCTATGGCAAAAAGGTGCCAGAATACTCTAGCCTTGTTTCCTTCTCTTTTACCTAAGGTGGATGCAGTCCTATGAATAGCTATAGCCTTGCTTCAGAAACTCTACATTCATAATTGGTTTGCAAAGACTAAGGCAGAGATGGAGATCAGCTCCAATGAAAAAGAAATATAGAGAAAGTCCTTCCTTTCCCTGCCTCACCTACATTGCTGCTTAGCACCATGGTCGCCAGAACCAACCAACAGAATCTGGTAAGCCAACCGCTTGGTCAGATTCATCAGACCACTGAAACTGTGGGCCTTCAGGCAGTCCCATCAGTTTGTAGAGTTAAAGAATATTAAAACTAGGAGGCACCTCGGGGGACAAATAATTGGACCTCCTCATCTTACATATGAAAAAACAGGCCCAGAGCTTAAACAAACCTCCCACAATCCCAGAACCAATATGTGGAAGAACCTGGTCTTGAACTCAGGTCTTTGGACAAGACTCAAAAGATGGACTCTTACTTTATCATATCTGTAGTAGCTGTGGCCTTGATTTGTCATCCCCCTGCCATCCCTTGATAGCAAAATGATCATAGTTTCTACTTACAAAATTCCTTCCACTTCAAGCCAAACATTATGATATCGTGATACTTTTCTAGAGTTGTAATTCTTTGTAGACGCATTTGTGTTTCTGCTATATATGTTCATTACTTTTCAACATTTAAAAACCAACTAGGATATAAGTCCTTAAAGATAGACTCTGTGTCTATTTTTCTCTTTGTGTGTTTTACTCTTTTCCTCACCCTATAATATACTGCAGTTCTCAAATCCACCCAGCAGGCTATTCAAAGACACCTTGCATGGCAAGATTCTCCTTTTATAAATATGAGATCTGAGACTTGTGTAAAAAATTACAGTTTTTCATGACTAGAGGAAATTTTTGCTTCCGTGGACTTTTTTTTTTTTTACTAGTGAAATAACTTTTCAAATTCTATGAAAAAATTTAAAACCAATGAAACAAAAACACACCAGTATTCCAAGCTGCTATAGATTGAATACTTATGTTCCCCCTACATTCTATTGTTGAAGCCTAACCTGAATGTGATGGTATTTGGAGGTGGCGATTATAGATGTGGATTAGGTTATGAGGGCAGAACCTTTATGAATGGAATGAGTGCCCTTATAAAAGTTGCCCTAGAGTGTTCTCTCCTTCCTTTTACCACCTGAGGTGACAGCAAGAAGACAGCTGTCTATGAATCAGGAATGGGTCCTCACCAGACAGCAAATCTGCCAGTGCCTTGATCTTGAACTTCCCAGCCTCTGGAACTGTGAGAAATAAATTTCTGTTGTTTATTACCACCCAGTCTGTGGTAGTTTATTATAGCAGCCCAAACAAAGACATGATCCAAATATCCAAGACAGCTACTTTTCCCAAAGGCCATTCATATTAGTGAATCATAACGGTCAGAATTACCATCCATTAACATTTTGACCATTCACTTGGTGTGAGGCTCCGAGTATTGCTTGCAGCCACCACCACTATCATCTCTACAGTATCCCAAGTCCCATAATCAGTCTCAGAACTTTTTAAATAGAACACGATTCTACTTTAATCATAATTAGTAGAGAGAGTTCAGGCTCCACAATTACTTTTAATGCCATTTTCTTGACAAATGTGCATTAAAGATTTGTTTAAATTTTGCTGTGCAAACAGCTCACAAATGAACATGAACTTGCTTAAATATCAAGAGTTGGGGTTGAATTTCAAAAATGGGCAATGAATAGGGGAAAAAAACAGTGATTCTGTACAGTGATTCTGAGAGCAGGAAAGGCATGCCATAGCTAATTCTTTTGTCATAGGGCAAATAAGTCATTATTTATTATCAATACATGATTATTAAATATAAAATACCTCTCTCCATTAGGTCTGAGTCTTCAGAATATAATTTGACCCTTTTAAAAAAATTCACATGAAGCCCTTGGCTAACACAGACATATTTAATGCCTGTTTTGTTTCAGTTCTCATTACAAAGGCTACTATTGTCAGAGATATAATATAACTCGTACCAGAGGACTTAAGAAATAAGATTTAAAACAGGCCAGGGACTTAGTCATCCATATCAGATTTTCCAAAATGTCCAAAAAATTAATCAGTTCATCCTACACTACAAGAAGAGCATCAGTACTAGCTCATGAATTATGGAGCAGTTAGTCCAACTCTCAAAACTGAAAGTTTCTGGGGCAATTCATTAAGAAAAAGATCAATTTGTAAAATCCTGGAGGTTATTAACTTGTTTAGAAGCAGCCGACAAAATTTGTCATGTCAAACCAATTCCCTTTTCTTCTTCAGCCGGGGGAGGTGAGAGGTGGCATGAAAGATGCAAAGGAGATGGTTTACTCTATTCTTAATAAGGCTTTGGATAAATCAACATATTGACCAACAACTAATATGTTGTTTGGTTAATTTTAGGGGCAACCAAACCACAGAAAGTGATACGGTAACAAATAAGAGAATCAATCCTTCGCCCAATATTTATTGAGTTTCTGGAAAGTACAAGGCACCCTGCTAGGCAATGTGTGGGAGACAAAGAAAGTCAGACAGCTGCTCTACACTCAAGACGATTAGCGTGTAGCAGGAAAGGCAGTGCTCATCAGCACTACTAGGCATAAGGCCCTGGAGATAGTTAGGCATTATAGAATAAGGTTAAAAACCTGGACCCTTGAATCAGAACATCTAGCTGTGAACTCTGGATCTGTTATTTACTAATAGCATGAACTTTGGAAAGTTATATGACTGTTGCTGTTTAATTTCCTCATCTGTCAAATAGTGGTGATGACAAGGTTATGTACATGATAAGGTATGGCTAGTATTAAATGAGTTATCACATGTAAAACACTTAGAATAGTGTGGGAAATTCAAGGAGAGACATTACTTGCCATGGTAGATAGTTTTGAAAGGGAGGAGGAGGAGAAGGATGAAGTAAGCAAGAGGAATAAGAAAGACATGTTGAAGATGCAGCATTTAAGCTGATTCAAATAGATAGGACTTGGACATGCAGAGATTGAGATAGACAAAGGCTGTGGTTTACATAAATGTTAAATTTGTTTAGTAATAACAAATACACTAACGTGTAAAATAGATTTCTGTCATATCACTGAATAGTCCAATTTTACTACATCAAAATGTCCATAAAAGATAGAAATGACACACCAGGGCCTGTTGGGGGGTGGGGGGCTGGGGGAGGAATAGCGTTAGGATAAATACCTAATGTAAATGATGAGTTGATGGGTGCAGCACACCAACATGGCACATGTATACCTATGTATCAAACCTGCACGTTGTGCACATGTACCCTAGAACTTAAAGTATATTAAAAAAAAAAAAAAGACAGAAATGAAAGACAAAAATAAGGACTCATTTACATGGGCATCATTATGAGGGCCTGGAAATCAAGGAAAATTAAAAAGAGAAAAAGGGTAAAGAAAAGAGAAGGGGTACCCTGAGCAGCTCAGAAAAAGAAAGAAACACACGCACGTGCGCATGTATAGCAAGAAGACGGAAATTAGAGTAGAAAAGATTATTTCTATTTCAATTTTATACTTATTCATTTTTCCTTTGTTTAATAATAAATGTCTGACTTCCATCAAAAGATAACAGATATCCAGGCTGGGCGCAGTGGCTCATGCCTGTAATCCCAGCACTTTGGGAGGCTGAGGCGGACATTCAGGTCAGGAGCGTGAGACCAGCCTGGCCAACATGGTGAAACCTCGTCTCTACTAAAACTACAAAAATTAGCTGGGCATGGTGGCACACCCTTGTAATCCCAGCTACTTCGGAGGCTGAGGCACGAGAATTGCTTGAACCTGGAAGGCAGAGATCATGTCATTACATTCCAGCTTGGGCAACAGAGCAAGACTCCGTCTCAAAAAAAAGAAATAAATAAAGGTAACATTCAAACTAGTATAAGCCCAAAGGGAAAGTTGATTCTTAGACAAGAATTGTAATCCAATGACTCCAATGGCAAGCAGTGCTGCCAGGATGCAGAAGGTAAAGTGCTATTGGGGGCTAAGGGTGCTCACTTATTCTCTCAATGATACTTCCCTTTCTACCCTCTCTCAGAGCGAGATGGCAGTCTCCAGAGAGGTGTATATGGACTGGTCAGTCACCCCCATGGATTCTGTAAAGTCTACCCATCTGTTCTTCCCCATCCAGAGCCTTATACAAAGCTGGACACCCAGTAGACCAGGAGTTGTTGCTGGAGGAGATCGCTGCAGGATTTGGCCCCTGCTTGTTTAGAACCCTTCCCTGCTTCCACCTTGTATCTAGAAATAAACTTGGCATAAATTGCCTACTCAAATAAATAGACTTACAATTTATATGGAAGCCTTGGTTTACTCCAATTCTTGACATGTAATCTTTAAATGGGATGCTTTTCTTTCTTCAATATGAGAAATGTATATGTTTGAAGAGGTAGTTTTCTTGATTTTAAGGGAAACCAACACCTGTGTTATAAGTCGGAGACAGCTAGCTTCTTCAGGAAGTATGCCCCTATGTCAGAGGTACACTGTAGGTGCTCTTTCCTGATTCCACTCCTCAGATATACAATGTTTCAACCACTTACTGTTCTTACATAGTCCATATTAGAAGCTGTGAGATCTTTTCTTTATCCCCATCACAGATTCTATGCTCAGATTCTAAAGAAAAGAAACCCTCTTCCCACTAGCAAGTCACATCTACCACCACAGTAACACATTTCCCTCACGCTGCCTGAGGAAGTGACTGAAGCAATATTGAGGTGGCCACCATGACAGTCAGATGTCAGCAGTCACTGTCTGCACATTCAGCCAAGTTCCTGCCAGAAGATCCAGCTGAATGGGCCTGTTCACCCACCCTGCGCAACCACGAACAGTCAATATTTAAATGTACCTAATTTCCCTGCAGGTACAGAGAGAAACTAAATTATGAAGCCTCAAAAGCAACACAGATGGCAAACTCTTACAAAATGCAGGTTTCACCATGCTAGTTGCCTTGGTTAATACTGAGTGTCAACTTGATTGGACTGAGGGATACAAAGTATTAATCCTGGGTATGTTTGTATGGCTGTTGCCAAAAGAGATTAACATTTGGGTCGTTGGGCTATGGAAGGCAGATCCACCCTTAATCTAGTGGCACAATCTAATCAGTTTCCAGTGAATATAAAGCACGCAGAAAAATGTGAAAAGGAGAGAGGGGCCTAGCCTCCCAGTCTACATCTTTCTCCCATGCTGGATGTTTCCTGCCCTCAAACCTCAGACTCCAAGTTCTTCAGTTTGGGGACTTGGACTGGCTCTCCTTGCTCCTCAGCTTGTAGGCAGCCTATTGTGGGACCTTGTGATCATTAAGTCGATACTTAGTAAACTCCCCTTTATATGTATATACTATCCTATTAGTTCTGTCCCTCTAAGAGAACCCTGACTAATACACTAGTTCTTTATACAACGTTTAAGGTGTATTGTGCACCTGAGTCTGAACACTCTTCATTCCTGTATATTTTGCCCTCTCAAGGTATCCCACATACATATACTACCTTAAAATCCAAGCTAAGAATCCTGAAATCACACAGAGAGTTTATCTTTGTTTGACTCCTTTTGCTCCAACTTTACTTCCCATGGGAGAAATATATGCTGATGTGAGGCACTACTTCAGCACATTGAAAACTGATCTGGAATTTTTCTGAGCTTTGTCCTGCCCTTCGCAATAGTCAGGCTTTCTGTTGACAGCTCCTTCTTCACCAATACTCGGCAGCTATTGAGACTCCTTATTCTATGTACTTTGCTGTCTAGAGCCCTATTAACCTCAGATTTATTAGCTTTTTTTTGTCAACCACTTACACTGCCAGCCTCCCAAGAGGAGAACACATCACAAAGCAAAGAAACTCTAAGAGACACATACATAGAAAAATATCTCAAATAGCAAACATTTACTGAAAGCAGGAAAGTCAGATGATAGCACTTGAATAACCCTTCTCTCCCACAAGAACATTCTATAGATACACTCATGGAAGTTGTGCAAATAAATCTCATTATGCTGCTGAAGTACAGAATTATTGTCTCTCTGAGAGTACTGAGATGAAGCTGAGAATCTTCACAAATTTACTGGTCTGGCTCCAGACACATGCTAGATTATATTTATCAAAATGAATGGATTTTAAAGTGAGTCCAAAATAGATTCTTTCAAAAATCTAAGACTTTGCCTCAGAGGGGCTTCTTTTTTTAAATTCTGTCCTGTCTCTGGCTTCAAGAGAGGAGGCTATGAGGGAATAGTTATTAAAACAAAGAGAAAAAGGTAATTTGACTTAAGTTACTGAACCAGAGAGCTGCCAGATGTCAATAGAGGCAGCAGAGGTTACTAGCAGCTAGGGACCAGAAATAGAAATTAGAGCAAATGTATCCATAGAAAATGCCTGAAAAGTCCATTCGGAGTGATTTTGAGATCCCTAGATGGAACCTCTCCTGGCTGACCAGACTAGGCAGCTGCTTCTTTGGTCGGTTCCACAGACACATTCTTCATAAGTGTCATGTTCCTAATTACTCCACTTTAATATATCAGTCTGATATATGCAGCTCAGTTTAACCATAAGACCAACCAAAAGGGACATAAATGAACACAGCTTTCCACTGGATTCATTTTTCACCCAGGTCATACACAAGGTGTTACACACACACACACACACACACAGACACACACACTGTGAATACTCAATATAGCTAATATTTCTTGACTGCTTACTATGTGCCAGTGCAAACTGGCACTGTTTGATCTCTTTTAACTTCTCTAAGTTTTAGCTTATTTAACTCTCAGAAGTTCTATGTGATAGGTAATATTATTGTCCCCATTTTAGAGATGAAGTAACATTTTCAAAATGAATGCAAAGAGGGAATAAGTAACTGGTCCAAGCTCAAATAGTAAGTAATGGAGGAAACATAGAAAAACAATTAGTCTAGCTTTAGAGTTTGGGCTGTTAATTACCGTAATTGTCTTCCTAAAATAGTACTTAACAACGAAATGTGTCCACAATATCACAACATGTGCCTTAAGAAAGTAAAATTTTAAAGTTATTTTATCAGGTTCTGTGCATTTGTAGAAAGACAAAATATAGAGTCATTTAACTACAAGTTCTTTGTTTCTATATATTTTTTATCGTCTAGATCTATATTGTACAATATGAAAGCCATGCTGAATTTCAAAGACTGAGTACCAAAACTGAGACCATAAAATATTTCGTTAATAATTTGCATCTGGTTATATGTTGAAATGATAATTGTGGATATCTTGAGTCAAATACAATACCAAGGTAAAAATGATATTCATTTCTGTTTACTTTTTAAAATGTGGCTACTAGAAAATTTTTAATTCCATATATGGTTCATATTGTATTTTTTCTTCTGTTTTTAGAGACAGGGCCTCACTGTCACCCAGGCTGGAGTGCAGTGCTATAATCATAGCTCATGGTAACCTTGAACTCCTGGGCTCAAACTATTCTCCTGCCTCAGTCTCCAAGTTGCAGGGACTACAGGTGTATGTTGCCATGGCTAGCTAATTTTTTAATTTTTTGTATAGATGGGGTCTTACTATGTTGCCCAGGCTGATCTCAAACTCCTGGCCTCAAGCAATCCTCCCACCTGGGCCTCCCAAACTGCTGGAAGTACAGATGTGAGCCATCACACCTGGCCATACATTGTGTTTTTAATGGATAGCACTCAATTTATGTTGGTAAATAAGGATATAAATAAACTCTGTCTCAGATTCATCACATAACCTTGAAATGGTGAAGGCTTAGTGGCTCATTTTTATACTTACATCATTAATTTTTTGTACCTCAATAACATTTTAGTTCCTAATAAGATTTTGAAAATTTAGTTATAACTGTCTTTATTTGCAGACAATATCATCTTTACATAGAAAATCCTAAGAGATTTATAAAACAAAGCTAGTAAGTACATTTACCAAGTTCAAAGGATACAAGATTAATATGCAAAGTTAATAAAATTTTCATGTATCAACAGCAAATACTTGACAAGTGAAATTTAAACTGATTCATTCCATTTAAAATAGCACCAAGAAATAGAAAATAGGAATAAATTTACCAAGAGATATCTAAAAGTATACATCATTTCTGACAGAAATAGAAGAAGACCTACACAAACCAAGAGATATACCATGTTTATGGGTTGGAAGACTAAATATTATTATAATGTCAATTCTCCTCAATTTGATCAACACGATTTCAATAAAACTTCCAGTGAGCTTTTTAAAGTAGATACCACAAAGTTGTTTCTTAAATCTATGTGAAAATATCCTATAATAGCCAAAACATTATTGAAAATAAAAGCAGAAAAAATTTCAACTCACACTGCCTGATTTCAATGTTTACTATGAAAAGTATGGTATTGCATAAAATTTTTTAAAAGATCAGTGAAACAGAATAGAGAGTCTGGAAACATATGATCAAGTATGTGGATTTTTTACAAATGTCCCACAGCAATTCCATGAGAAAAGAATAATTGCTTCCAAAAATGATGCAGTAATTAGATGGGGAAGAAATTAAGTTTAACTTCCACTTCACAGAAATATTAACTTGAACTGGCTTATAGACTTAAAAGCAAAAGCTGAAACTCTACATCTAGAGGAAAACAGAATGCCTTTGTGGTTCAAGGAGGCAAAGCTTTCATAAAGATGAGACAAAAAGCACTGATCATAAAAGAAAAAATTGACAATTGACTTCATCAAAATGAGAAACTTCTGCACATCATCAAAAGACATGGTTAAGAAATGAAAATGCAAGCTACAGTCTGGGAGAAAAGATTCACAGTGCATATATCTGACAACAGACTTGTATGGAAAAAAAATTATACCAGATTGTTTATAGCAGCTTTATTCATAAGAACCAAAAACTGGAAACAACCCGAATGTCCATCAACATTTGAATGGATAAACAAATTGTGGTATATTCATACAATGAAATAACGCTCAGCAATAAAAAGGAATGAACTACTGATATAACATGAATGAATCTCAAAAACCTCATGCTGAGTGAAAGAAGCAAGACATGAAAGAATGCGTACTCTATAATTTCATTTATATGAAGTGTAAGAACAAGCCAAAGCAATCTGTGGAGATAGAAATTAGAACGGTAATCTCTCCTGTGAGGTATAAACTCAGTGGTAAAGTGCACAAGGAAAAATTCTGGAAATGTCCCGTAGTTTGACAACAGTTGTGCTTAACACAGGTGTATATATTTATCAAAACTCACTGGAATGTTCACTTCCTATCTGTACATTACACTATATATAAATTTCACTTCAATAAAAAGTCTAGTTACATTGCTCAAACTTATATACACCTTTCACTAAATATTTAGTTTATAATGCAATTAAAGTCATCATGAAATGTGCACTACACAAAGGCAGGAATTTTTTTTTTAACTACTAAATTCTCAATGCCTGGTCCTCTGTATTTGCCAATAACAAATAAATATTTGTTAATGGATGAGTTATGGAACACATTACTAGTGTCAGCTAAGGATCTTAACCTCAAGTTATATATATTCTTGTGTTTCCAGTTATGCATTCATAGAGGTATATTATTTAAACTAAATAGAGCATCTTGAATTGTAGTGTGCCTAAAACAGAAGATAGAAATTGAGTAAAGAATTCAGGCTGGACACGGTGGCTCTCGCCTGTAATCCCAGCACTTTGGGAGGCGGAGGCGGAGGCTGAGGCGGGCGGATCATGACGTCAGGAGATCAAGACCATCCTGGCTAACACGGTGAAACCCGTCTCTACTGAAAACTACAAAAAATTAGCCGGACGTGGTGGTGGGCGTCTGCTGTCCCAGGTACTCAGGAGGGTGAGGCAGGAGAATGGCATGAACCCGGTCGGAGCCTGCAGTGAGCCGAGATCGCGCCACTGCATTCCAGCCTGGTGGACAGAGGGAGACTCCGTCTCAAAAAAAAAAAAAAAAAAAAAAAAAAAAAAAAAGAATTGATTCGGTGGTTACTTCAGTGGTTACAAACTTAACCAACTTAATAACTAATAGCTAAAATTGTCAGCCCAAATTCTCCAAGCATTTCACCACTCATGTAGGCACTCAACAGGTAATTAAGAGATTTTAACATTAAACATGATGAAAGGTGTGCTAAGGTTATCTAAACAGATTAAAAAATAAACTTTTGAGAAATTTATGACCAATTCCTAGGGGTTCGGGATATAGTTACACATGTGGTTCACATAACTATTCCTCTGCAAAGCATTAGGGTAGAATTAAATTATTTTCTAGTGAGTAGCCATTTTCTTTTCTGAGATATGATCAAAACTAACCAGACATCATTAAGAATTCTATGAGTGTACCATGTAAAGGAAGTCAAGATCTTTTAGTATTTTACTCTCATAGTTATACTGTGGAAGCTCAGTTTATTCTTATGTTTTATCAAATATTCAAAAAAAATTTTGGTTAAAAAATGACCAGGGCTTACATGTGGTAGTCTATTATAACATATTTTTTAAGTTAATGTGTCCCTGCGATCTCCAAAACAAAAAAATCTCCACTTTTATACAGTGACATCAAATTTTTTCCACTACATTAAAATCTGAGAGAAAAATTAGAAGAATCTTAAAGTAGATGCGCAAACATTTATCATCATTGAAGAACATTATTTTCTTGTGGTTAATATTTAATTCCGTGAATTAAACAAGTAAACTTAGACTTGGCACCTCACAATGGCTGTACCTCATGAAATCATTCACCTCAGGGAAAACCAGTTACATTTTGTTTTACATCAAGTTGAGATTTTCTGATTAATTTTGAGTATCATTATCTCAGGAAACTATCACAGAAAGAAGTATTCTAAAAGAAATACCACATGAAACGAGGTTGTGTTGGCCATATAGTTCTGTATATTTAAGTTCTGAGATGTTGTACCTGGTTAGCCTTCAGAGAAGAGAGAGATAAAAAAGAGAGTGTGTGTACAATAGAAGAGAGGAAGTAGGAAAGACAAGTTGAATGGTTTGTCCCTGAAGAAAATAGAAAAATTATCCAACCTATGCAAGTAATTTATACTTTTACCATTTCCCAAGCACCTAATAGATCTTTTAATACTTTTTCTTATTTTTATAAAACAATCTAGTTTTGAACAGGTTTGAAAAGTAATATACCTGCATGTAACAGAATATTCATGGCCATTTTTGAACATGCACACACACACACACACACACACACATTGTACATACAATTTGACCTCCATAGTTCTATGAGAAAGATTATTTCTGATTGGGTGACTCTGCCTCAGTGGTTGCTAGGTAGTGAGCTTTTGGAATAAGTGCATTTCCTACCTCCAATTCAATAATCGTACAATGTTAATTTAGAACATGATCTCCATGGTCACCAACAATTACTATGAGAATTTGCTTTTCACGAAATAGCATTTGCACAAAACTTGTCCCTGCCAATGTATTCTTGAGTACTTACTATATTTGACATTGGCAGCTGTAAGTACCACGGCTTGCTCTTTGCTGTTGGATCTATTGATTGAAATGCCATTCATTTTGTGCAGATAAAAGAAATATGGCTTAGCTGGCTTCTGTTTATTAAGACGTGGCCAAGTAGAAATTTCATTTAATTTTAAGAAGCCATGATATCATTTTCCTTCCATCTTTGCTTCTCACAAAAAGTTATTTGAAATTCGGGAAATAATTTGAAACCATTCACATGCTGTTTGGAAAAATAAAATAAAAAGCCTTTAGCTTCTAGTAAGTCTTCTACTAACAGCCTTTATTTCCACCACAAAAATACTTTCACTATGAAAGCAAACTGTCAAATAGATGTACTTTAAAAAAAAAAGAAAGAAAGAAAGAAAAAAAAAAGCATCCACTCTGAATGCAGACAAAAGTACTGATGAAGATAAGTGGAAAAAAGAGGATGGGTCTCCATAGAGCATCTCAAATCAACTTGTAACAAAGCACTTGTTTGCAAGTTTTTCTATTTAAATGGAATGATTTCACAAAAGAAGAAAGGAAGGAAGAAGATGTTTGGAGATCAGTGTAAATGTATCAAAATATAAGTATCTATATTAGTTTGCTAAGGCTGCCATAGCAAATGACCACAAACTAAGTAGTTAAAACAACAGAAATTACTGTCTTGCGGTTCTGGAGGCTGGAAATCTGAAATCAAGGTGTGGGAAGTGCCTCTCTCTCTCTCTGAAGGCTCTAGAGGATCATCCTTCTTTGCCTCTGCCTAGCTAGTGGTCGTTGTCAGCAATCCTTGGCAAGAGGTCTGTGGAGCTTAACTCCAATCTCTGCTTGGACGTCACATAACCACCTTCCTTCTGTATGTATCTGTGTCCAAATTTTCCTCTTCTTTTGAGGACACCAGCCATTGGACTAGGACCCACCCTAATGCAGTTTGACCTTACATTAACTTGATTATATCTGCAAAACTTTATTTGCAAATAAGGTCACACTTTGAGATTCTGAGTTGCTGCGAACTTTGGCAGGGACATGATTCATCCCAGTACTGTTGGTTACTTTGGAAGACTAGATTGTGTGCTACATGAGAGTAAGGACTATCGCTGACTAACCTCCTCTGTATCTTCAGCATCTAGCATGAAGTCTAAGTACCAGGTAGATACTTAATAAATGCTTGTTTAATAGGGTAGATGGATAAATAAATAAGAAATGAGATAATGACTCAGTGATGAAAAACCAATAAATTATAAATGTTAAAAACAATGAATGTCGCTTTGTACTGCATTATATTTTATGCTATTTACCTTTAGGTTTCTGTTTGGGAACAGTCCAGTCAGGATCCAAGACTCTCACTCTAGCCTGGATCAGAAAACACTATCATGCCCCTCAACCTCTCTGGACTTCTATGTCCACCTCATGAGCTCTAACATAGAATAACTATGTTAAAGCACCAATGAAGATCTTTCTAGTTTAATCAGACTATGCTGCTCTTCCTTGCAGTACATGAAAATAAAATAGAGCTTCTTATAAAACAGCATATCCAATTAAGGAAAAAGACAGAACAGTAAGCTGTCTTCATTTTATGTCAGCCTCTCTTGGTTCTTTATATACTATTTTTCCAGAAGTCTTAAAAAATGTGTCAGAAGATTTTTTCAGATTTCTCTTGCTTTAGCAAAGCTATGACAGATTATAAGGTTAGCTCTGCCATTTAAGAGAGAGAAAGTCATCTCCTTGTCTTTATTAAATGGAAGCAGTGACCAGAATTAGTGTCTTGTGCTATGAGGATACCACTATATTCTCATTTTACAAAGGTGTTAGAAGTTTGGCATCCTAATAATGAGCCAAAGGACTACAAAGAGAAAATATTGGGAATCATTGAGATGTTTATCATTTTCTTTGGTGAGAAACCCTGGGAAAGAATCACAGCTTTAAAAGGCAACCAGGAGGCAATAACAAAGATTTACCATCATCCTACCCCCTTAAACCTTTCCTTGTTCCTATTATTTTGTTTCTAGAGCAGTTGAGTGGCATGCTCACGCTGCCATTAACTAATAGCTTCTATCAAAAATATCAGAAATTATAACTGCTTTTCTGTAAAGCTCCAAATTTGTGTACCATTTGATAACGATATGCTGGTATTTGAGGAGCAGGAATTGGACCCACTCACCAAAAATATTTCCCCAAACATCTTATTTCCAAAGTCTGAAATTCCGTTATTAAGTCACCAGGTATTAGGTAAGGCATTCTCCTACTGTGGAAAATGCAAATACCCCTAGAAATTGGTCCACATTAAAGACTTCCCTCATAATATTTTATCAGGATCGAGAGAGAGGGATTTTGGAAAATTTAAAAATGTTATAGCACCAGTTATTACGATTGATTTTTAACCTCCTTTACCAGGGAAAGCTAAAGAAAAACAGACTCATGCTGAAATCTAACCAGCAATGCTAGCAGAAATCACATTTTTCCTAGTGTACTCACTTTCCTACTCTCTTACATGATAGCTTTTCTTTACTTAAACATTCCACATCCCATTTCCTCTTTTCATTGTCAGCCGATGACCTTAAATCTTATTTCACTGAGTTATCAGAAGTTCTCAGAAGTACCACATGCCCCTACCATATCCACCAATCTATCTGCCTCTGTGCTGGCATCCTATGCCTTCCCTCTGTTCGCTTTCCATGGTCCTAGGGATGGTCAATGCTTCCCTGGGCTGCCCCTCCATGCACTCTCACCTGCTCAACTGTCCTCCACCTGCATCATCAGTTTCTCCTCTCTATTCATTCTTTCCTATCAGCCTCCCATTTTTAGAAAAGGTTTCCCTTGAAATATGATGTTGTCCATTACTATACCATTGTGTTGCCTCCTTGATAGAAATCATTCCTAAAAGATGTCTATACTTACTGTCTTTACTTCCTCCTGCACATCACTCTTGAACCCACCCCAATCAGTTTCATCTTCACCATGCCACGTGCTGCAAAAACTCTTGTCAAAGTTATCAAAATCTCTATATTAAAAATCCAATGGTTCATTTTCAGCCCTATGTTTTTCCCCCTACCAGTTGCATTTTCATTCTCTGTTTCTAGAAGTACTTTCTTCGCTTGATTTCCTGTCTCCACTGGTCCCTCCTCAGCTGATGTTTTCCTCTGTTCTCCAATGTCTAAATACCAGGGCACACCAAGAACCAATCTTTTGATGACTCCCAACTTGTATTTCCAGTTTTGAAGTCCATACTTGCATATCCAACTCTCTTTTTTATATTGATACTCAAGTGCCCAATAGGCCACTCAATCCTAATATGTCCAAAGATATCACCCTCATTTGCTTCTTTGAACTTACTCTGTCCCCAATCTTACTCATCTATGTAAATATCAACTCCAGTCTTTCAGCTGCTCAGGTTAAAAATCTTGATATTATATATGGGTCTTCCTTTTCTCTCATACCCAATTTCCCCTTCATCAGTCATCTTCACAGGTAGACCTTCAAAATGTACTCACAATCTGACCCCTTCTCCACCTCGGCTGCTACCATTAAATAGGATATTTTAATAGCCTCTTAACTAGTCTCTCTTCCCCATCCCTTGTTTCCTTCCTCATCCTCAACAGGCAGAGCAATCCTTTCAAAACTAAAGTCAGATCACATCATGCCTCTGCTCCCAAATCCTCCAGTGTATCCTTAATCACACTCAGATTAAAAACCCAATTCCTCAAATGTTTGCTTATGGTTTGGTCTGCATCACATCTCTGAACTCATCTCCTATTTCTCTCCAGTTTGCTTCCTCTGCTCCATTTTATTTGCTCTTCTTCCAATATTGTAAACACATTGTCACCTAAGGGTCTTTGGGCTGGCTATTCCCTGTGTCTGAAACACTCTTACCCACATAAGCACATGGTTGTATCTTTTATTTTCTTCAGGTCTCTGTTCACATGGTACTTTGCCAGGGAGGTCTTTTCTGGCCATCCCATATTAAATAAAAATTCTGCCACCAGAATTCTCAACACCTATCATTGCTAAATAATATATTATTTAGCACCTATCATTGCTAAATATATATATATATATATATACTTGTTAATTTGTCCATTATCAATCTCTTCTTCTAGAAAATATATATATATATTTATATATATATACACACTTGTCAATTTGTCCATTATCAATCTCTTCTAGCAATTGATGCCTATGCTCCCTAGACAGGGACTCTTGAGTGTTTTATTCATTACTATATTCCTAGATTCCAGAACAGTACCTGGCCTATAGTAAGTGCTCAATATGGTTTTCTCAAATGAATAAGTGCCCCCTTTTTAGCAACTTCATTCTTACTTCTCCCAACAATACCTTCTTCTCATTTTCCTCTCATTGACGTGATTAAACCAGATCAAGAAACTGCCATCTGCAAATGATACTTAGAATTCCTCCCACAGACAGAGTTCCTTGAAAACTAAACCAAAAAGTAATAGAAAGCTGTGGAAAATTTTAATATATTTATTTTAGGTTAAAATTATAATTTTTACTAGGCCTGCACAGCATGATTTATTTTAGGAAAAACATTTGTGAACCAAAGGAGGGAAAAAAAAAAGAAAAAGAAAAAGAAAGCAAGAAAAGGAGGGCGGGAGGGGGTTAGTTAACTGTCAGATCTCTCCTAGTTACTGCAAAGGTTATCCACGAGGATCAGATGTGTGTGAAAACACTTTGTAAACTGCACAGTAATGCAAACCCAGGTTGTTTAATTAAAATCATATTTTCTTGTTTCATTTTCAACCAAGTCATTTTTGTTTACAGATCTATTTTTTAAAGCCTTTCTAAAATATTCGGGTAACACTTTCTCCCTAAGTAGACATAGTACTGCATTCTAAATCTTGTCTTCTATAAAAAGAGAAAGAACAGTGTGGTAGGCGGAGCGATGCCCCCACCCTTCCTAACCACCAAAGATGTCCATGTCCTAATCCCTGTAACCTGTGAATATGTCGGGTTACCTGGCCAAGGGAAATTAAAGTTGCAGATGGAATTAACATTGCTAATTAGCAGACCTTAAAACAGGGGGATTAGCCTGGATCAAGTGTGCTCGATATCACTACAAATGTCATTATAAGGGGACACCAGAGAGACCCAACAGAGATAGTGACATGAAACCTGGTAAACGTTGTAGGCTTTGAAGATGGAAGGGGGCCAGGAGCCAAGGAATGTGACTGGCCTTAAAAAATCCAGAAAAGGCAAAGAAGTGGATTCTTCCCTAGAGCCTGCAGAAGGAATGCAGCCCTCCTTACACCTTGATTTCAGCCCAGTGATACTCGTGTTGGATTTTTGACCTCCAGAACTATAAGATAATACATTTCCATTGTTTTAAGCACTGAGTTTGTGGTTATTTTTTACAAGAGCAATAGATAATGAAGACAAACAAGAATGTGGCAAAGCATAGGCTCCCATGCCAAACAGACTTGAGTCTTAGTTCCAGACCCACTAACCCCTGCCAGCCTTTCTTCCTCATCAGTAAAATAAGAATCATGATAGTGCCTTCTCCCGAGGAATAGCATTAGGATTAACTATGATGATGTAAAGAAGTTAAAACAGGGCCTGGAACAGGGCAAGTTCTCAATAATCATAGCTTTGAACTGATCATTTTCTTTGAATTTTAAGTATGAATTTACCATAGAAGTCAAGGGCATAGTAAAGTAAACTGCATATGTATTGGAACAAGAATAAAATTTGGAGTTGGAAGAAAGCTATCATAGTGATGTGATCTTGGACAAACCATTTGACCTTCTTCATCTGCAAAATGAGATAATCATAACTGCCCAGTCTATACCAAATTAGGTGCTCAAAATGAAAGCACTTTGGAACTCAAACTCATGCTGCAGGAATGTTTGCACATCTTGTAAATCCTTCCTGTCAGCTTCTTTTGTTGATACTTGGTTTTGTAAGTGTGGCATAATGAAGAAAGGTTCTCTAGCTATTGCAAGGTTATAGTTAGTTGGGTTTTGGTTATGACCATTTTTTCACTAGATAACGAGGTCGTTGAGAGAAAACATTAGCCAAACAAGATTTTTCTTTAAATGTAATGTGGGTCATAACTATGTCCCAGAGAAGAATCAGAGAAATTTTTCTAAAATCACCATAAAGAATGTGACATTTCTTTCTCTGTATTGACTCTTCTTGAAAAATGCTTATCTTAAGCTCAGCTCACCTTCATCACAATTCTTTTCAACAGGCTGAATGTCTGAAGACTAGATCACATCTGTTTTTGCATAGAGTAGGAATCCTGTCATCACAAATGCAGTGACCCAAGCAGCCTGGTCTCTCATTTTCTCTTCCCTTCTCCCTTAATCAGATGTTACGTGTGAAAAGTCCTCGATTAGCTGTAATATACCTCAGTTGGGCTTCCACTTTAACACCATTGTTGTTCTAGATCTTTCTCGGTCTTTTATTACCATTATTACTATTATTATTATTATTATTTATTCACTTTCCTCTTTTTCCCACTTGTTTTCCTAAATTCAACCTCTTTCCTCTCTTTCTTAGGTATTCTGTGACACAAATGAATAGAGGCCCACAATAATAAAACTAAGGTAATAGGATGGAAAATGTGGTGGAATGGGTTAACAGTGTATCCCCAACATGTCTAATACAGACCTCTTGCTCCACGGCTACTAGTGTTATGTAGCTCTAGGGTTCCTGCTTTCAGGGAGAATGCTAGGTTAATGCGCACCAGATTTCTTTACTGCAGGCTTCTCTGGGCCTTTAATATGCTAGTATACATTGGACTGTAGCACCTAGTGTTTCAGACTTGCTTGCCCAGGAGTTCTTTTTTAAAATGTGGAATATTTGGGAAAACTAGAGTTCTCTGGATCACTCATAGGTAAAATCCAGGTTAAATATCTGCTGGGGACTGGAAGGAGGGGGTAGGAAGCACATTTGCTAATGGCACGAGGTGCATGCCAAGACAGAAAGTTCCAAAATATTGTTTAGGTGTCTTTTAGGCTAACACAATATTGTGCTGCATTAAAGAAAAAAAAAAAAAAGCCCTATTCTAATCCCTTTCTCTAGAGGAAAAAAGTCCACTTAATTAATTTCCTCTTTTCCTCACTCACTTATTTTTCTTTTCCCTTCCTTCCTAAAGGAGGAGATGTATTTCCCTAATTTTTCTCCTTTATATATTTTCTTCTTTCTATTACCCTTCCACCCAAGTCAAGATGGGAAGACATAGAGATAACTTTACAAAGCATCCAGATGTAGTTTTTTTTTCCTCAGTGGAGAGATAAATAGGTTATAGCAGAAAACTTTCTATTGATCTCTTATAACTAAAATATTTAAATAATCAGGAATCAATTACCATTCAAATTTCCCTGGCTTTGAGTTTTTGTCCCTTTTCTAAAGCCTAAAGCTTACCATGATCACACCTTAATTATTCTCAACAGCAAATAATCATGTACTTGAATTTTACTATGATCCTATGTCCCTAGAGCTAAGATTGGAATGTCAGAAGAGATCTTTCTTACATTTAAGAAGTACATACTCTGCCTCTTTGATTCTTACATACTGCCCAGTAACTAGGCAGTTGTTATTTATTCAATAAAGATGTATCTAGTGCCGGCCAGGCGCAGTGGCTCACGCCTGTAATTGCAGCACTTTGGGAGGCCGAGGCAGGTGGATCACCTGAGGTCGGGAGTTCAAGACCAGCCTGACCAACATGGAGAAACCCCATCTCTACTAAAAATACAAAATTAGCCGGGGTGGTGGCGCATGCCTGTAATCCCAGCTACTCGGGAGGCTGAGGCAGGAGAATCACTTGAACCTGGGAGGTGGAATTTGTGGTGAGCCGAGATAATGCCATTGCACTCCAGTCTGGGCAAAAAGAGCGAAACTCAGTCTCAAAAAAAAAAAAAAAAAAAAAAAAAGATGTATCTAGTGCCTATTAGGTTCTGTGCAAGGTACCAAGGATTCCAATGTGTAGTTATATTTATAGTTATTGGTGGTGGTGATGATGGTGTAGAAGATAATGGGGTCTCCTCTATAAGGTGTCTGCCATTATATGAAAGGTCCAGTAAAGTGAAAGCTCCCAGCATTCCAAAAAGATTAGCATGGGGTCAGTTTACAAACAGAGTAATTATTATTGTTGGTTAGTGGCTTATTGGACCAATCTGTTGTTCTGGATCTGAGGTTCTGAACTTCAGCTGCAAAATAGAATTCTTCAAAAATATTGATGCCTGGGTCCCACCACAAATCAACTGAATTAGAATCTCTGAAGGTGGAGTCTTTGGACACTGTCATTTTATAGAAAGTCTGTTGGTGAACATAACATTGAGCTAGTGTTGAGAGCCATTGTTGGAGATGAAAGCAAGAAAGGGATTGTATGAGGCAAAACTATCTACATTAACAGTAACTAAATTGAGAAGAAGATCAAAAGAAGAATTATTAATTCTACACAAATTAACGAAGGATCTCAAAAGTTGGGCATGCCACAGAATTATGACCAAGGGTCATAGCACCTAAGAAAATACATAAGCCAGATCTTTCATTTCCAAAGCAACTCCATTTCCTTAGAATATTCCGAGAAAGATTGTGCTATGGAAGAGATTCCAAATTTCCAGGGAACTCAGCTTGTAGACTGGTTACATTCATCAAAGTTAAAGTTATAAATATTGCACATGGTCTCAATACTCAGAGATAAACATTTACATAGTAGATTTTATTAGCAGACAATTGTGAAACCAAATAATGATTTATCTGTAAGGTTACACACATAAGAACAAATACTATTTAAAAATAAGCCGCTCAATTCTTCCCGTGGAAAATGGGGAAACAGATTTCTCTCCCTGCCTTTTCCTTGGAACATTTAAAATGCTTCTCTTTGAAATGTAAACCTCAAGGGAAATAGCATCTATCTTTTAGCTTTTGTGGAAATGTAAGTGCCTAACTTCAGTAGGCGCCTTGCTCCAAGTTACAAATCTACCTCCTGTCGTAAGAATAGAAGAAATGTGTTTTTCCTCTGGATAAAGCAAACTAACTAACACATATGGTCACCCCAGTTATCAGGTAAAATTAGGATTAACTAGTGCGACAATTCATACTGTTGAGTCCTCTTACTTGAGTATAGCTATTGTTTATCTTGAAAATGTATATGTAATGAGTTGTATATACTTGGCTTAAGGGGATGAGATTTCTTTCTGTCTTTGCAGCCTCTTAGTGGATTGTCTGTGATGTGCATCACATTCTGGTTTTATGCTTATTTAATAATAAAACTGTTTTCTCTTTAAACTACCTTTGTGGAGAGGTTTCCTGGGCTGGAGAAAATTTTGGCTTTAATTACATTTTCCCAGCTGATATAGTTTGGATCTGTGTCCTCACCCAAATCCCATGTTGAATTGTAATCCCCAGTGTTGGAGGTGGGGCCTGGTGGAAGGTGATTGGATCTTGGGGACGGATTTCCCCTTTGGTGCTGCTCTCATGATAGTGAGTAAGTGCTCGCAAGATCTGGTTGTTTAACAAGATCTAGTTATTTAAAAGGGTGTAGCACCTTCCCCTGCCCTCATCCTGCTGTAGCTACATAGGACATGTCTGCTTCCCCTTCACCTTCCACCATGATTGAAAATTTCCCAAGGCCTTCCCAGTCATGCTTCCTATACTGCCGATGGAACTGTGAGTCAATTAAATCTCTTTACTTTATAAATTACCCAGTCTCAGGTATTTTTTGTAACAGTTCAAGAACAGACTAACACACCAACACACAGGAGTTACTTACTTAGGAGTGGCTTAATAAAGAGTAAAAAATATTTTCTTTTTTTTCCTCTTTCCCTTCTTATCTCAGACACATATCAGATATAAATAATTGATATATTATAGTCAGATTTTGAATTCCTTTTAATTATCACAGGTCAGAGTAAATACTTGAAAATTCATTGTTATAATCTTTTTTAAAATCTAACCAAAAGCCATAAAAGTTTCTGAGATTCCTCAAAAAATATTTGCTGCTAAAAAGAAAAAAAGTATCCATTTTGGCAATGATGAGTGGCCATATTTCTCTGAACACTGCCAAACAAATGGTTAAAAAAAAAACTAGGATTAAGGAAAAAAATCTTACAATTCTTTCCTGCTTAGTGTCCATTTATGCTCGGGACAGTCTAAGGCAAAGATCTTCACTGAAAAGCAAATTGCATCAAGGTAGGCATCGTCTCTCTTCCTCTAGGAAATTCCTTGAAGAAGTAAGCCTTTATTTCTATGGAAATTATGGAAATTCATTACATTTCCATAGTTTCCTGATACTAAAAGTATTGTTCAACAAATGCAAAGTGCTTGTTTCAGAAAAAAAGTTTAATTTAACAAGTTAAATTTTTTTAATTTAAAATTTGTTTAACAAGTATTTATTTAACAAGTTAATTTGTTTAAAAAGTATAGAGTGGCTGGGCACAGTGGCTCATGCCTGTAATCCCTGCACTTTCGGAGGCTGAGGCACGTGGATCATCTGGGGTCAGGACTTTGAGACCGTCCTGGCCAACATGATGAAACCCCATCTCTATTAAAAATAAAAAAAAAATTAGCTGGATGTGGTAGTGCATGCCTATAATCCCAGCTACTGAGGACGCTGAGGCAGGAGAATCTCTTGAACCCGTGAGGCAGAGGTTACAGTGAGCCGAGATCGTGCCACTGGCCTCCAGCCTGGGCAACAAGAGCAAAACTCCGCCTAAAAATAAAGAAAAATTTTAAAAAAGTATACAGTGCTAGAGGAAATCTGTTTTTAGTTGATTATGCTGAGAGTTCTGATGAATCACAGGTTCTATTATGTCCTGTAGAAGCAGAACAACCACACCCAGGAAAATACAATCCCACTGCCAAAACGATTGGGACACAGCCATTATCAGAGCACCATGTAGACAAGCTACACTAGGGTCCTGGGCTGATCAGATGGATGGCTAACTAGAAAAAAGAGCAAGAAGACCCAGACAGCTAGTGCAAAAAACATCCCCCAGATGTTCAAAACAAGGAAAACTGAATTAGTCCAAAAGACATTTTCCAGAGCCTGGGACTTGGTCTTTGTAGACCAGCAGTAAGGAGGAAGGTGGGGTCATGCTAGATGGTATCAGGCAATTACCAAAATGAGCCAGAGCTCCTTCACTTAGCACAGTGTCTAGGATGTAGAAATTGTGTAATAAACATTGAGGAACTATTATTTTTATTGAGGAACTATGTAAAAACACAGGGGAAACGAGTTTAAGCACTCAGTGAAAGTTTCAAATCTATACTGGCATTAGGACAGGGGTCCTCAACCCCCAGCGTGTTAGGAATGGGGCTGTTTTTATTGAGAAAGACACGAGTAAAAGTGTCTTTTTTTTCCCATTCTTTTTTTAAGTACCATTTGTTTGGTGCATGGGAACCTTGCTTAAATTCCTAAAGACAAGGTGAACACGAAACACCTACCTTAACTCAGTCTGTGGGTGGCTCTTATCTATGCCCTAATGCAGTGGTCCCCAATCTTTTTGTACCAGGGGCTGGTTTTGTGGAAGACAATTTTTTTCACAGGTAGGGGAGTGGGGAGCAGGGGTGGCAGGAGATGGTTTCAGGATGATTCAAGCACATTACCTTTATTGCAAACTTTATTTCTATTATTATTACATAATCACCATAGTGGAGAATCAGTGGGAGACTTGAGCTTGTTTTCCTGCAACTAGAAGGTCCCATCTGGGGGTAATGGGAGACAGTGACCGATCATCAGGCATTAGATTCTCATAAGGTGCGTGCAACCTAGAACCCTCGCATGCACAGTTCACAATAGGGTTCATGTTCCTATGAGAATCTAATGCTGCAGCTGATCTGACAGGAGGTGAAGCTCAGCTTCACTCACTTGCCTGCTGCTCCCCTCCTGCTGTGCAGCCCAGTTCCTAACATGCTAGGGGTTGAGGACCCCCGTCCTAATGCCAGTATAGATTTGAAACTTTCACTGAGTGCTTAAACTTGCTTCCCCTGTGTTTTTACTGTAAGTGAACAAATAATTATCCCTTTAGAAGCAAGTTATTCTTTGGAAATTTGATCTAGTGATTATTTAAATAAATACACATACCTTATCATTCACCTAAAATCCACCAAAGTGCCCATATTGTCCAATTTCAGCTCCAACTTGCTGCCCCCTCTCAGCCGAATTCAAACTCAATCAAAAAGTTGTTTTATTTTATAAACTAATAGTTTCTTCATCCCAAGCCTTAAATAAAAAGTGTAATAAATTAAATGCTTAATGAAGAAGATACACAAGTGAAAAGTGCTACTTGATCTATATTTAAAGTGAAAGCATAAAAACTACACTTTTGATGCAGATATTGATCATTAGAAACAGGTTCTTAAATTAAGAATATAGATCATGTCACCTTTTCCTAGATCTTATTTTGGCTCAGAGTCTGAAGAAATTCTCCTACCCTCAAATGAAAAAGATGATAGAACCATACACAGGAAAAACTTACAGTAGCACCAATTGGTTCCTCCAGTAAAATCATATCCTCCTTGATTAATATGAAATATTCAATTGATAACACCTGAACATAAATGTATGGGAGTCATGATATCTCATGAGATTAAGTCAGTCACATCCTCTCAGAGTAAATTTATGCTTCTTCTGATATTTGTATTTTTACATAGTAATAAAGTCTAAGTGTAAAAATGAGCTGAAAAAAAGATTAGCTTTGAAAAACAGCAACTCCAAGGCAGCAGGCATTCTGCTGGTTGCAGCCAGGGCCATTGCTTCATTGTTTCTCAGAAGAACCCCATTGACCATGTCAATGAGAAAGCTGTTGCCTGACTCATAATGGCCTCCAAATCCTTCACATAGAACCCGGGTGGCTTCAAGCTGGGTGGAGAGAGAGTGAGATCTTAGCAAACAGAAATAGCATCCAAAGACCTTGCTGTCACCACAGAAGCCAACATCCCCACACGGCCTCATGGTAGTTCGGAGGAAGTGCACTTAAGGAGCATTTGTTGATTGGTTAAATTTACAGGGACAACTGAGCTTAGTGTGCACTTACTAAATTCACAAGTTGGAAAATTAAGAAATGAACTATTTACTTGTGCCAGGATGAGAAACCTATGTATTTCATGGATGACAGTAGTTATTTTTTTTAATATTTCTGACTCACTAGTAGTATGGATACACCAATGCTCCAGGAATGTTCTAATATTTAAAATCCATTTAACACCCACACCTCGAAAGCATTATGTACAATTCATGTGCTAAAAATAAATGTCTCAAAAACCTAGTCTTCACTGTTCTAGATGAGAGAATGGAAACACTGGGTGGAGGGGGGTTCTTCTTGGGATCGGATGGATGGTGGACTGACCATGAAAAAAGCAAAGACTAGGTATCATAATTCCTGCTTAATTTTTTTTTTTTTTTTGAGGCGGAGTCTCGCTCTGTCGCCCGGACTGGAGTGCAGTGGCCAGGTCTCAGCTCACTGCAAGCTCCGCCTCCCGGGTTTACGCCATTCTCCTGCCTCAGCCTCCCGAGTAGCTGGGACTACAGGCGCCCGCCACCTCGCCCGGCTAGTTTTTGTATTTTTAGTAGAGACGGGATTTCACTGTGTTAGCCAGGATGGTCTCGATCTCCTGACCTCGTGATCCGCCCGTCTCGGCCTCCCAAAGTGCTGGGATTACAGGCTTGAGCCACCGCGCCCGGCCCTTGCTTAATTATTTTTATGGTAAAAATTTCTTTCATAATAAAATATTACTCAAAAACACGTTAATAAAACTACCACAGTCAACCAATTCACCAACTAGATAATTATGTTATTGCAGTGGTTTTTAACTTTTTTCAGCCATAAGCAATTATAGCACTACATTCTACATGTAGATATTCTAATAGGTACCTTGTCATTTCAGCACCTTTCTGATGCACTGATATAAGACCAAGTACCAATTCCCCAGTACCCCTCATCCTTCAGTGTGCTATTACCTTAGGCAACCCGACAGAGGTGATATTATTTCAAGACATATCTGAAAATAACTTTCTTTTTTTTATAACCAACCACCTGCATGGCAGGAAAATCACAGGAAGCAAATAACCATCCCTGCATGAGTCACTGTTGCCAGCAATGTCACAAGGTAATGAAACCAATTCCACACTTTGCTGGTAGTCTGCAACTGATGGGTAAAAACCAAAGAGTTTTGACTTCCTGAAAGTGAAGCCCAGAAGAATTCCTGAATTTAAACAAAGAAGAAAGGCAGATATCCCTGAGTTCATTGTTCTCAGCTATTTAATTGTCCTCCTGATTCAATGTTCATCCAGGTGCATGAAACACTACTGGACATCTGGAGACCAAACTGAGCTCAAATGAAGAAAATCATGACCAAGCAGAGAAAAGCTATGATTAGATCTGCAGGAAGCTGCAACACAGAAATTTGAATTTTGAGCTCTGACAAACAAGTTCCTTCAAATTCACTAAAGAAATCTCCTGAAATGTTTTCATCCGTGAGCAAGTCAAAAGGAGTTCTACTCAACTGCTGGGATTCTGTAAAAATTCAAATCCCTGTCTACATAGATGGTAATTAGTGTGCCACACCTTGAAATACTAAGCAGAATATGTAATTTGTGAGGTTCTGAACAGGATAAGAAACCTTTTCCCCGGTGGGTTGGGCAGACTGGGGTGAATCCAGAGACAAACCAGCAGCCTAATATGCTTACACATTCTGTTTTCCCAAAGCCAAATCTAATGAGAGAATTGGGAGAATGAATTTTCTTTCTTGAAGTCTCCCTTCAAGTTTCAGCATTTCAGACAAGATTCAATAAAAAATTTTAATCTAATTTTTGTGCCCGTAAAGCCTATGTAAATCAGCACAAGCCCTGAAAAATGAAGAGGCACTGTTTTTTTATTGAATCCGTAAATCTAAGAACTTAGCACTTAAAGAACTGTTTCAAATGTTTCCTTGTTTCTTTCTTTCTTTCTTTTTTTAATAATTAGTGTTAGAACAGGCAGGGAAATAGAGCCCAAGAGTGTAAGAACCTTATTCAAATCTCAGAAGGAAGAAGTATTTGTGAAACAAACATTGCCTAAATAAAAAAATACCTGAATCCAAACTCAACAGTTCAATGCCTTTTGTTTCAGGGAATTTTGGTTTGGATTTTGCTCACCTTCTATCTGTTTTAAAGACCTAGTAATAGTCATGGCAAGAAGGAGGTGCTTTGAAATTCACTTACTTTTCAATGGAAACACTTAGAGATTGATTATAAAATTTACCATAAAAGTTAGCAAAAAAGCACAAAGGGGGAACTCTTAAGTGGCATTATTCAGATTTCTCTCCTCTAACAAGTCTTTTGATCAATTCAGCTTGGATTTGTATAGATAGGGTTGCCACCTGATTCTCAATAACAAACCAAGAATAGTATATATCTATATACATTATATTCTTCCTGTACTATAAATCACTGCATTGTGTGCTTTTTTTAATGTCAGAAACAACCTCTTGTTTGCTTCCCTGAAAAACTTCCTAAAGTGTGACACAGTGTAAAGCATATGTGTATCTAGCAGATTCAGGTTCTAATGTTTGTTCTGTCATCTGTATCTGTCCTTACAACTCTAAGTGTGGCCCAGAGAACAGCAGCATCAATATTACCTGGGAGCCAGTGAGAAATGCATAAACTCAGGCTCCATCCAGACATACGAAATCAGAATCTGTATTTTAAGAAGATATTGAGAAATTAATGTGTACATTATTAAAGCTTGAGAGGCATTGGTCTATGTAACTTCAGCACACTAATCTTTTGTGTTCCGTTTTTCTTACTGGTAAAATGAAGGGGATGCACTAAGTGTTCACTAAGATCTTGTCCACAATTTATAACTTATAACAAATGCAAGCTGGAAAACCCCATTTCTTAGATATTGTATCATCTTGAATTTCCTGTAGAGCTTCCAAGTACAACACCATCTATATTTGGAGACTGAGATTAAATGAGCCTTTGCTGCCTCTAAGTTTTCTTTATAGAAACAAATCAAGCCAAATGTTTCATTTCATCTGATTCAAAATTAAAGCACATTAAAGAGTACCAGGGAAAGAGAAAGAAGGGTACTAACATATACTGAACTGTAATAAACACTTTAAATCATCATGCATTTTAATGTTAACCATAAACCTGTGAGGTGGATTCGATAAAACATATTATAGATGAGAACACAGTCACAAAAATCTTAGATAATTATTCTGGGTCACAAAGCCAAGTGGTACAAAAAGAATTTAAGCTTAAGCATCTCTCATTCCAAAACCCCTGAAAAGCAGAGTTGCTTTAATAATGTGCTGACAAATTCAGTGGTATTAACTTCTTTCATTATTTCTGATTTTCTGTGTAAACTAAATCACTTTGAAATCATTTAAATTCCAATTAACACAAATGGCACCAAAATGCCTTACTTTGGATTCTCTTTCTTTCAAACCACCCTCTCTAACGATACATCTATAATTCTAGGTTTTGCTTTTATTTTTCATATGCAATTGGATCATCTCTTTTTAATTGGTATATTTAATCCATTTATATTTATTGTGATTACTGATTTCTTTAGACTTATTTATGCTACTTTCTTTTATGTTTTCTGTATACCATATTTTTTCCACTGTTTCCTTTTACACATTTTCAGCTGGTTGTTTGATTGATAAATTTATTTGTTCTTTCTATGTTAATTTAGAAATTATCATTTGTATTTCTATTCTTTTAGTGGCAACATTAAAATTTTTTGCAATCCTACTTAATTTCATATTTTTCTAACAAAACCTAAAGTTTTGCTATTTCTCTCTTACTCCTAAAATATTTTTGTTTGTTTTATCCTCCAAACACTGGCCTTCCTTTTTTGTAGGATATTGTTATTCCCAATAATCTTAAGATAATTAGTGATTATTAATATTCCTTTTAGAGTCAGTAATTAGGCTGCATTCATATTCCAATGATATCTTCCTAGAGATTCACGAATTCACTAGTTCATTATTTCTTCATTCAGCAATTACATATGGGCAATAAATTCATTTAATCCTAGGACCTGAAAATGGTATTTTGCCTTTACTATTCAATGATAGTTTAGCTAGTTATAGTTACATGTTGAGAGTTATTTTCCCTCTCTGACAACTTATAACATCTATTGTTGCTCCTTAGAAGTCTATTGTCAATTTAATTTTACTCTTTTTTACGTAGTATGTCATTTATCCTATGTCAGCATTTAAAATTTTCTATTTCCTTTTCGTTGTTTACAGGTTTTTTTTTTTGGTTCTGAGTCTAATTGGATTTACTTTTATTTTTCCCTTTCAGTTTGCAGTGTGTATTTTGTGACAATAAATTTCTTGCCTTCAGTTCAGAAAAACACTAAGCTATTATCTCTTGAAATGCTACTTCTCTGCTATTCCCTCTTTTTCCTACTTCTAGAACTGTTATATGTCATTTTGGGCTCCTCAGTCTATCCTCTGTGCTTCTTAATTTTACTTAGATATTTTCCATCTCTTTGCCTATCTCTCCTGAATAACAGGTCAAACTTTCAGATGTTTCCTCCAATTAACTCTTTCTTTTTTGGCTATATTCAATCTACTGAGTTTGTTACAGTGATTATATTTTTTTATTTCTCAAACCTATACATTTAAAAAATCATCTCCTGTAATTGATTCAAAATCTTCTATATTTGTTCATATCTTGCTCTTGCTGTGTATTTTTCCTATATGATTTTGAGGATTTTAACCATGTACATTTTAATGTCCTGTTCAGAAGATTGTAATTTTCTGGGTAATGAATTTTATCATTTATGAAATTTGTTGGCTATTATGAGTTTAGTTTTCATTCATAGAATTTTAGTTGCAAGACCAAGTTAACAATTTCCTTGTGTTTTATTTTAACTTTTTTTTTTCTATTTCTCTCTCGGCACTCACTTCTATATGTCTGGTCTTTTTATAGTTGCCTCTATTTGGGTTACCCAAGTCTCCAGTCAGAAACAAGTCTTGTATTGGCAGCTCAGAATTACCATTCTGGGAGCTGTAACAAATTGAGGGTCCAAGTCAACATATGGCTTGAGCCATATTCAGCTGTCTCTGCTTCCTCCTGCCATGCCATCCAGCACTACAATATAGGCTATAGTCCCTGAGAATGATTTTGGCTTTTTTCCTACTCCAGCTTCTGACTGGAGTGTGGAAGACTTAGGTTCTACTTCCCCACAGAAATTGAAATCTTAACTGCTTCTTTGTACAGTAGATCTCTAGCTTCAGCCTCCCTGTAGTGCAGTAGATCTCCAGCTTTAGCCTAACTTACTGCAGTTTGGTTTTGTTTTCCTGTTTTTATATAAGAAACATTTATATATTTTTTCCAGAGCAACAATGGTTCCATATATATTATTTATAGCTATCATTGCTATACGTTTATAGTTGCAGGGAGGTAGTTTCAAACATAAACTTTCAACCCCACCTCAATCAGATCACTGCCTCTCTAGTGTGAGTTTTAAATCCAAAGAATGGAGTGGCACCACAGTTAGAATCCTTAGAAATATAATTATCTTTTCCTGTGGTCAGATGAATTGTTTAAACAATCCCCATCCCCCTATACACCCCTCAAGAAATCTTGAAAAACAAAGTCATGGAGTCTTAAGAGCATGGCTGACCAAAAAAATGCCTCCTACTCAGCATCTGTTTTTCTATGACGAGTTTAAGGCAAACTGGACCAAATTTCAATCAAATAATGAGGACAGCAAAGTTGATTTTCTTCCCCTCCAATTAATCTTTTCTGCCACGTTTATTCACTTACCACTTCCATGTCTACCACTTCCCCAACCTCAGATATATCAAGCTATCATTTCTGCTTTGTCTCTTTTCTTTTGGAATACTAGAAAAGATTTAATATCAGCCATTGGAATTTTTTGGTTTATTAATAGAGCATATTTAAGTGAGAAAATTTCAGACATTGTGTTATTTGAATAGTGAATAGTGTATAGCTAATTGGAAATTAAATATTTTGTTTTCCGTTAAGGAATTTTAGTTAGTAAGCAAGTAAAATGTGATTTGTTCATTCCGCGAAGAAAGCTCTTAATTTCACATTAGACCAATTTGTTGGACAAACCATGAAAACACAACAGAGCAGAGGGAGAACCAGAAGGCACAGACTATGATCTCGCTATGCTAGATCGGGAGTCGACAGATGATGCCTGTGGGCCAAATCCAGCCCAATGCCTGAGTTTGTATGTAAAGTTTAATCAAACCCCTTACACATGGCCTCAGTCTATGGCTGTTTTCACAGCAGCAGAGCTGAGAATTTTCTGCAGAGACAATATGGCCTGCAAAGCTGAAAATAATTGCTATATGGCTCTTTATAGAAAAAGTTTGCAGTCCCCTGCCCTAGATGGTCTCCCTACTTTGTTGAGAAGGAAAATTAGCAACTGGCACAGCAGCCAAAGGGAAGTCTGAGAGTCTTTGATGAAAAAAAGAACCTGTGTCCATGTTATACCAACTTCTCAAAGATATGAGTCTCTCATGCCCTGGTTCTGTTTTCTCAATCTTCCCTCTATACACAGGTATACCCACTTTTCCACCAAACTGTTTCCTTCCTCCAACCTAGCCCTTCTTTTTCTCTATACTAGAAACCTTAGTGCCTAGGAACATAGATTATATAGCATGCTCTCATTCTATTCACAGTTAACTAGATTGTGCCATAATTTCTTTCATCTGACATATCCCTTTGTATTATGTGTAACCAGCATATTACACATAAACATAGGGAGACAAAGGAGTTCATGGCCCAGAAAGAGAGGCAAACAGATCAACAAGCACATGCAATAAACTGTTACAATTGAGTTTAATTTGAGACCAAAATACAGGGATGAGATCAATTCCACCTTGGAGGAAACGAAAAATTTGTGAGGAGGCCTCTTGTGCTAATAAAAGTATTATTAGTGTGCATGTCCTAAAAGTCCTGAAGAAAGTAATATTTTTATGAATTTGGTATAGTAAAATCTATCAAAATATAAGAAAAATTATTCTAAGAGTGTATCACAAATATACTTTTCTCAAATGCTTTAAAGTTGTTATAAAAAACAAGTGAGGCAACACAAATTTAATTAAATATAAATAGCACATGATTGATCTCCTGCCCTTAGGAATTCATTAACTCTAGCTGATTGGATTTGAATAAATCAGAATATATAGAGTTACCTTCAGTGGAGGTTGTGCTAGAGTACAAGCTTCAGATAGAAACATACCTAAGAGAAACTGTGGATAAAATAGGCAAATAGTTGGATGGAAACTTTATGTTGATTTCTGATGATAACAAAGAGAAAATGGAGGAGGAGGTGAAGAAAAGGAGAGGGAGAGAAAAAAACACCCTCCCAATCAATTTGGAAATTCAGGTGGCAGATCAGAAATTTTAAATGTCTGTTCTCTACATGAAAAAGGAGACACTGGCAGTCAAACTGTCTTGATTTGGAAATTGATCAAGGCAACTAGAATTGACCCTTCTAAACCCATTTTTCCACTTGATTGGGAGCCAAAGCAGTCTAGCAACTCTGTTTTCTCTGGAGACGAGCTTTGTCTTCCCCTGCAGGCAGCTCTAGAAGAGCACAGGGATAAAACCTTGGTACCACGGGCACTTAAAGAAAAGGATTAAGGCTGAAATTTGAAGAATGGCCTGTTATAAAAGAACTAAATTCCCAGCTGAGTACTGTGGCTCACGCCTGTAATCCCAGCACTTTGGGAGGCCAAGGTGGGCGGATCACGAGGTCAGGAGATCAAGACCATCCTGGCTAACACGGTGATACTCCATCTCTACTAAAAAATACAAAAAATTAGCTGGACGTGGTGGCGGGCTCCTGTAGTCCCAGCTATTCGGGAGACTAAGGCAGGAGAATGGTGTGAACCCGGGAGGTGGAGCTTGGAAGGTTTCAAGTGGAACTAGAACTGTTTGGAATGATGTAGATTTTTTTTTTTTCCTGCATCTGGAGGGAAGCATAACCACTTATATACCCTTTTAGGTTCATTATACCTCAGTGATTTTATCCAATGGATGTATTTGATAAGCCTATAAAAGTTTATAAGCCAGAACCCAGGGCAGAAAAGGTATTCGATATGGATCTATACAAGAATAAGAGAAATCACATGGATGGATGGACAGAAGGAAGGAAGGAATAAGGAGGGGAAGGAAGGAGCCAGTTTGTCATTTCAACCAAATGAGATCGATGTAGTCTAAATCAAACAGATCTGCTTTGAAAGGACTTGCCATTTACTAGCATGTAACTTTAAAGAAAACTACTTAGTCTTTCTGTAAGGCTTAATGTTTCATTTATAAAATGTGGATAATAGTACCTACCTCATTGGGTTGTTTTGAGGAACAAGTGAATTGCATGTAAACATGTATCATACTTCATAGCAGATAGTAAACACTCAGTCTGTATAACTTTTTTGATATTCTTATCATTGCTGTCATCCATATCAAAATGTAGTATATTAAAATTGTGAACTGCATTCTATCAACCAACATCAGAGCTTCAGGAAACCTCTAAGCAAGTCAAGGTAGAGGTGTGTACATCTAATAATTTTTTCTACAGTTAACTTTTATAATAAGAGCCCAGATGGTATCCCTATCATATTTTCTTATTTTAGCCGTTCAGAGTTATAGAATTTTGAGGTGACGGAGAGGCAGGGAAGCCTGTGTTTTCTTTCATTATTATTGGCATCTCTTCAGTCTGCTGGCAACTAAGGAAAGCAGTAAGTCACCACTCAGTTATGTGTGGGAAGATTTAAACCACATCAATTTCAAAGTGTGTCTAGCACAAGAAAATATTGCTTCTTTTAAAAAGACTAATGCAAATCAGATTAAGGGAGTTAAATAGAAATAAACCTGTAAAGGTTACTAAGGTGCTGATAAGCTTTTATAGCTGTAAGACAAAGAAGGGTTATCTTTTGTATTTAAAGGAAGACTTACAGAGTCAGCATTTATTAAGGTAAAAGAACAGTAACCCAATAAAAATCCAAACACCCTGGAAGATATCTGATCATTCCAGATCTCCAAAAGGACATAAATTCCATAACAAAGAGTGTGTTTTTCCTTTAATTGACAAGTAAAAACTATATACATTTATTGTGTATAACATATTTTGATATATGTATACATCATGGAATGGCTCAATCAAGCAAGTTAACATTGTATTACTTCACACACTTTTTTGTGGTGAGAACACTTATCAATTTTCAAATATACAAAATATTATTAACTGTGGTCACCATTATGTATGATAGGTCTCTTGTGCTTATTCCTCCTGTCTAATTGAAATGTGTTTTTTGGCCAACAATGCCCCAATTCCCCTTCCCCCACTGCCTTTGGTAACCACCATTTATTTTACTCTCTGCTTCTATGAGTTTGACATGTTTATACTACACATATAAGTGAAATTATGCAGTATTTGTATTCCTGTGCCTGAATTATTTCACTCAGCATAATGTCCTCCAGATTCATCCATATTGTGTCAGATGACAGGATTTCCTTCCTTTTTAAGGCTGAATAGTACTCCATTGTGTATATATATCACAATTTCTTTATTCATTGGTAAGAAGTTTCTTAATCTATGATTCTGGAGAATGTTTCCTCCATTTCTGAAGAACCTTCAATATTTCTTTCCTTTTGCCAACAATCGATAGGAAAACTTATTATTTTTCTCAAAGAATTTTTTTCAATCACTTCACATACATATTATTTTTTGTGATGAGAACATTTAAAATCTAATATCTTAGCAATTTTCAAGTATACAATACGTTATTATTAAGTAGAGTCACCATGCTATACAATAGATCTCCAAAAGATTTTTATCCTGTCTAATTGAAACTTTGTAGCCTTTGACCCATATAGCTCCATTTCCTCCTCACCACCCACCTGCTGCCACCATTCTACTTTCTGCTTCTAGTTCAACTTTTTTAGATTTCACATATACGTACCGTAATGCAGTGCTTATCTTTCTGTGCCCGGCTTATTTCACTTAACGTGATGTCCTCCAGGTTCATCATGTTGTTGCAAATGACAGAATTTCCTTTTTTAAATTATTTATTCATTTATTTATTTTATTTATTTATTTTTTATTTTTTGAGATGGAGTCTCACACTGTCACCCGGGCTAGAATGCAGTAGCATGATCTTGGCTCACTACAACCTCTGCTCCCAGGTCAAGCGATTCTTGTGCCTCAGCCTCCTGAGTAACTGGGATTACAAGCGCCCGCCACCACTCCCAGCTAATTTTTTGTATTTTTAGTAGAGATGAGTTTCACCATGCTGACCAGGCTGATCTCAAACTCCTGACCTCGGGATTCGCCCACCTCAGCTTCCCGAAGTACTGGGATTACAGGTATGAGCCACCGTGCCCGGCCTAATTTCCTTTTTTTAAAGGCTGAACAATATTCCATTGTGTATATATAACAAATTTTCTTTATTCATTTTTCAATGAACATGACATTTATTCCATATTTAGGCTATTGAGGGTTCTCTTTTTTTCATGATTGTCTAATTGTTTCAACATTATTAAGACTATCCTTTTTTTCTCTTGAATTGTCTTTGCACCTTTTCTGAATATCCATTGAGCATATATGTGTGGGTCTATTTTGCGAACACTTCATTCTGTTCCATTGATTCATATGTCTATCCTTTCCTAATACCATATAGTCTTGATGACTATTGCTTTATAGTAATTCTTTTAAAAATTTTTTTATTATACTTTAAGTTATAGGGTACATGTGCACAAAGTGCAGGTTTGATACATAGGTATACATGTGCCATGTTGGTTTGCTGCACCCATCAACTCGTCATTTACATTAGGTATTTCTCCTAATGCTATCCTTCCCCTGGCCCCCCAACCCTGACAGGCCTTGGTGTGTGATGTTCCCTGCCCTGTGTCCAAGTGTTCTCATTGTTCAATTCTCACCTGTGAGTGAGAACATGCTGTGTTTTGTTTTCTGTCCTTGTGATAGTTTGCTGAAAATGATGGTTTCCAGCTTCATCCATGTCCCTGCAAAGGACATGAACTCATCCTTTTTTATGGCTGCATAGTGTTCCATGGTGTATATGTGCCACATTTTCTTAATCCAGTTATAGTAATTCTTTTCTTTTTTTTAATTTTACTTTAAGTTCTGGGATACATGTGCTGAACATGTCATTTTGTTACATAGATATACGTGTGCCATGGTGGTTTGCTGCACCTATTAACCTGTCCTCTAAGTTCCCTCCCTCACCCCCCACTCCCCAACAGGCCCTGGTGGGTGTTGTTCCCCACCCTGTGTCCGTATGTTCTCACTGTTCAACTTCCACTTGTAAGTGAGAACATGCAGTGTTTGATTTTCTGTCCTGTGTTAATTTGCTGAGGATGATGGGTTCCAGCTTCATCCATGTCCCTGCAAATGACATGATCGCATTCCTTTTTATGGCTGTGTCATATACCATGGTGTATATGTGCCACGTTTTCTTTATCCAGTCTATGATTGACAGGCATTTGGGTTGGTTCCATGACTTTGCTATTGTAAATTGTGCTGCAGTAAACATACGTGTGCATGTGTCTTTATAGTAGAATGATTTAAATTCCTTTGGGTATATATCCAGTGATGGGATTGCTGGGTCAAATGGTATTTCTGGTTCTAGATCCTTGAGGAATCACCACACTGTCTTCCACAATGGTTGAACTATTTTACATTCCCACCAACAGTGTAAAAGCATTCTTATTTCTTTACAGCCTCGCCAGCATCTATTGTTTCTTGACTTTTTAATAATCACCATTCTGACTGCATGAGGTTCATTGTGGTTTTGATTTGCATTTGTAATGATCAGTGAAGTTGGGTTTTTTTTTCTTATGTTTGTTGACCATTTAAATGTCTTCTTTTGAGAAGTGTCTGTTCATATCATTTGCCCACATTTCTGATGGGGGTCTTTGTTTTTTTCCTGTAAATTTGTTGGGTGGTACTGATGTGGACCAAGGAGGATATATGTTCACACAGCTACTGAAATGACAAAACCAAGGGGCAATATGGAGATTTTGCCTCTGAGCATTTACTTTCTGTATTCTTTCCTCCCTAAGCTTTACCTAACAAAATACTCTCTGCTCCTCAAATTCATCTCCCTAGATGGCTATTCAGTAAGATTTGTTTCTGTCCTTTGACACCATTCAGTAAGATTTGTTTCTGTCCTTTGACACCATTTCTTATTCCAAGCGAATTTCTGGAAGCTTCTTATCAAGCCTGTGCCCTCATCCTCTTCCACAGTTTGCGTCTAAGACTATCCCTCTTCCTGGGATCCTTTCTAGTAATATCCATGCTCAAAGCCCGCTGTTAGTCTAGGTCTACACATCTCTCTTCCAAAACCATTCCTTGATTTCTCCAGTTAGGTGCATCTTCTATTTTATGGTCCTTTTCACTCTCTATCTTGTATTATAATTATTTATGTGCCTATTTTATCTTAGATAATAAAAATCCTCAGCAGCAAGATCCAAATCTCATTGAGCTGTGTATGTCTCACATCTTGTAGCATATGGTATGGCTTGTAGGAGGTATTTGATGGACATTTATTGACTAAACAAGCATAGAGATTGACTTGTCTGCTCTTTGTAAGTAGGAGCTATGGTAACTTCTGTGTGTGTTCCCAACATTGTCTTGTGCAGCACTGAACACGTGGCAGAAATTTTTATGCACTCACCACACCCAGTTTCCTTTCCCTCCTGGCACATATCTGGCTGGATTCCATGTCATGTCTTTCTTGCAGTTAGGTTGGGCCATGTGACTGAGTTTGGGTAGTGAGTTTGGGAATGTGAAAGCAAGTGATGTGTACCACTTGTAGGACTGGTTGGCAAGTGTGCTGCGAAGTTGTCTGTGCTCTCACTTTTCCCTTCATTCAGAAAATCTAGCAGAGGATATCCCACCCCAGAGGATGGGGGAGCCCCCAGATGCAACAAACATAGCTCCCTGAAAGGCTGCATGGCAACTGGCTCCCCTCATCCCTTCTCTGACCCATATTAGAATGGAACATGAGTGACACCTAAACCTCTGGTAAGCAGCCACTGACATTCTGGTTATTTATTGTGGTACTAAAATACTCTGACTAATACAGACATTTAGATGTTTTTAACTGATTTTATTAACTCTAGTAAGAAACAGAAGTACCATATTTCTTTGAATTTAAGACATCATCAAATGTAAGACACATCATTATTTTATGTTTCATAAAATAAAAAGAATGAATGCTGCTAATCAAGCTGTGACAATCCATTCTAATTTCTGAGAAGTTAAGTGTGCAAAAAAGTGAATCTTAGAACTAATGAAATACATGAAATACAACAATTTACATGTAAAATACTTCTATAAAATATGAAATTCTTTAGTGAAATATTCAATGTATTTCTTCAACATGCATTCATTAATCACCTCTTTTATGCTTAGTAGTATATTTGGTCCTGAAAGTAAAATGAGAGTAGAACATAGTCCTTGCCCTCAAGAAATTCACAGACTAGTAGAAGAGACTAATATGTTAAAATGATTAAAATTCAGCTTAGCAGCAATAAGAATATAGCTAACATGTACTGTATATGCTATGTGCTAGATACTGTCAGTTACACATGTTTTCAAGCATATGTCAATCCCATGAGAAGAGTATTATTTTATCTATTTTATGACCATGCTGTCCAGTAAGTATACTGATGGAGGTCAGTCTATCCAGTCCAGCAATGGCATTATAAAGGGAGTCACTAAGTGCATGATTGAGGTGGGCTGGGATAGGAGGTACAACACACAGAGGGTCAAGGACCATTTTATAGAGAAGATGGGGCTTTAACTAACTGTCTTGAAACTAAAAAATGGTGTGCAGAAGGGCAAGACAAACATTCCAGAATAAAGGAACAGTGTGTGCAGAACCAAAAGATAATGAATAATTGCAAAATGCTGATGTATACCGTGTGAGGTTATGGGAGGTAAAGAAAGTTGAGTGCGGGGAGAGTAGTGGATAGTTCACAATGAGCTTCATGTGTGATATTCAAGTGTTTGAACTGATTTACAAGATGATGAGAATTTTAGAGAGGTTTTAGAGAGGAGTGGAAGTAACAGTGGACATTACTAAAATAAGGTCCAAAATGATCATTTAAAAAATGCTTCTTAATACTGTCTACATTTGTAGAAATTGAGATCAAATTAGCAAAGAAATAGGATTATTTATGTCTCACTCTTAGTCAGTCAACAAGAATAAAAGGTAAATAGTGAGATCCATTAAGATGGCAAAAACATCAAGAACATTTATTACTGAAATTCATTTGAATTGATTTCATATTGCACATACATAAAAAGATAATTTTCTATTCCTTTTGCAGTTTTGTGAGTTATTACCTTAAAAAGAAGACTTTATAGCAATCACTTACAAATCTATTCAGTTCACTTATTACCTCTGGAATATTTTCTTTTAAAAAATATTTCCAGGAGCAATTTTAACCAGCCCAAGTTTCAAGCTTTAAAGAGCCACTATTTTGCATACACAGTAAGTACTTTTTCTGAAAATTTTGTTATAGATTCATAATTCTCAGTGGGCTACCCCTGTTAATATGGACTCACAGCTGCATGTAGCCCTAGGAATCATTATTATATTAAGAATAATGTAAAGATACTTAAACTTATTCTGTATCATCACGCATATTACCAAGTGTGTGCCATTATGAATAGCAGTCACAGCACACCGCCTAATGGTATGTTAAAGACAACGTTGTGGTGTAAACTAAGTACATATTAAGAATACACAAAACTCGGCTAAATTTTAATCGTCCTTATTTATAGGACACAGAGCTCTAATGATCCTCAAAATGCGTGTGATTTAAATAAGCCATCTTTATTCCATTCCATTTAAACCCTTGGTGTGAGTTAATCGGCTTTGGTGGGCTCATTCCTACTGATGAACATGAAAAAACCTTAGCTCACACATAAGGAAATGTATGGCAAGTGGTGAACAAATAAAGTGAATCATCTCTAATCTACCTCACCAAAAGCACCCTACTCACCTCCAAGCCTAATCCTAAAGCTAGATGAATTTAGAAGGGACTCCCTAACTGATCTCCCTTCTGAAAGCTGATTTCCAGAAGATTTGCTTATAAAGGAATTACAGCTAAATAAGAATGTTGCCAAAGTTACTCTAGGAGTGTTAAGGAAATATGTTATTGTTGCTCTGATACTTTATTTAAGAAGTAGTAGATGCAGACAACCTCAGTTTAGGAAAGCCATAAATTCTGGGTCCTTTTAGCTTGTATAGACTAGCTGGTCTCTTAGACTCCTCAAGATTATAATTCTAACTCCATTCATGCCATGATTGCATCCTGTAGCCTTTCTGAAAACCAAATAAATAATGCTGGATGAAGCCTACAGTGTCTTCTGAGTTTGTCTAAACTCAAGATCAATGCTGCTATCAAGCAGAGACGGCATAGCAATCACAGAACAGATTTGGCTCCTATGCCAGGAAGCTAGTAAACATAATTATGAAGAGTGTTCTTCCTTTGAAAATATGTCAAAGATTCCAAACAAAAACTTTCCAGTAAAATCTGATCAGACTTCAGTTAATTTTGAAGAAGGAAGTGAGGCTGCTTATGTCTCCCATATTTCCATATCTAACTGTTCCCCAAGCAGGCCTATTCTGTTAAACTCTTGTCTTGAACCTATTCTGTCCACTGTACCCTCACTTCCATTGTATTGGTTCATAAGCTAATCATTTCATTTCTAAATTAGTTCAATAAAAGGAGAATTGAATTTACTGTCTTCTTTCTGTCTCCCCTCCCACCAAAGCATCCCTCACACACAAGAGTGATCTAAAATAGTATACAGGCTATATACCAAGGAGCTAAGTCTCTTTCAATTGTCCTTTCTAGTCACACATTCTGTTGCTTCAAACACACACACACACACACACACACACAATTTACATACATACATCCATGTTAGGAGGCTTGCCCCAGTTCATCACTGTCTATGACCATGGGGTTAAGTCTGTATAATTCTGGAGATTGGTCAGCAGGCCTATATTAAGCTACATTCTCCAACTTGGCATGTATTGGTTTAAAAAATATACTTCTTTTCTCTATCTGCTACTCCATTGTCTTTTTTAATGATTTGTTCCAAATCCCAGGTAGAGAAGAATGATGCTATAATTGCCCACTTCCAAATACTTCAATACCCTTATGCCTGAAATATGTACCTGTCTTCCACCCTTGCCATTCTCTGTCTTACCTGCAAAACTTTGTCTAAAGATCTCTGCCTCTATAAAGCCTGTCCTGATAGTGAACGTATTAGAGTTTAAGGATACCAATTACATTTTTTCTTCAAAACCATAGATATTAGACACATGAGTGAAAACAGGGCTTGAAATGTTCAGTTGTTAGTGGTAAGGCTGGATTGGAGAATTGAGTAGAGCCTCGTAACCACTGGCTACCCAGACACATTCAAGCACACACACTAGTGACAGACAAAAAGACAGAAGAGTCGTCTCCCTCATCCTTTCCCAGAGCTGAATCTACTGAGAATCTGATCTCATGGAAATTATAAGGAAAGTATGTGTCTTCCAAAGAAACCAGTTGTAGAAATCAAGTGTCTGCATCATACATAAACAGTTTATCAATGTCAAGTGGAAAAGTGAGACCCAGAGAATGTCAGGTTCTTACCAATCTCAGTAATGAGTTAATTCAGTTGAGAGAATAGAGAAGGGAGAGGCTTCTGTAATGGTAATTTCTGATGTCAACTTGACTAGCTGAGGAGTGGTAAAACATTATTTCTGCTGTGTCTGTGGTAAAACATTATTTCTTTTTTTTTTTTTTATTATACTTTAAGTTCTAGGGTACATGTGCATGATGTTTATATCATGTATAACTCCCCAATGCAATCCCTCCCTCCTCCCCCCTCCCCATGATAGGCCCCAGTGTGTGATGTTCCCCTTCCTGAGTCCAAGTGATCTCATTGTTCAGTTCCCACCTATGAGTGAGAACATGCGGTGTTTGGTTTTCTCTTCTTGTGATAGTTTGCTAAGAATGATGGTTTCCAGCTGCATCCATGTCCCTACAAAGGACGCAAACTCATCCTTTTTGATGGCTGCATAGTATTCCATGGTGTATATGTGCCACATTTTCTTAATCCAGTCTGTCACAGATGGACATTTGGGTTGATTCCAAGTCTTTGCTATTGTGAATAGTGCCGCAATAAACATACGTGTGCATGTGTCTTTGTAGTAGAGTAATTTATAATCCTTTGGGTATATACCCAGTAGTGGGATGGCTGGGTCATATGGTGCATCTAGTTCTAGATCCTTGAGGAATCGCCATACTGTTTTCCATAATGGTTGAACTAGTTTACAATCCCACCAACAGTGTAAAAGTGTTCCTATTTCTCCACATCCTCTCCAACACCTGTTGTTTCCTGATTTTTGAATGATTGCCATTCTAACTGGTGTGAGATGGTATCTCATTGTGGTTTTGATTTGCATTTCTCTGATGGCGAGTGATGATGAGCATTTTTTCATGTGTCTGTTGGCTGTATGGATGTCTTCTTTTGAGAAATGTCTGTTCATATCCTTTCCCCACTTTTTGATAGGGTTGTTTGTTTTTTTCTTGTAAATTTGTTTGAGTTCTTTGTAGATTCTGGATATTAGCCCTTTGTCAGATGAGTAGGTTGCAAAAATTTTTTCCCATTCTGTAGGTTGCCTGTTCACTCTGATGGTAGTTTCTTTAGCTGTGCAGAAGCTCTTTAGTTTAATTAGATCCCATGTGTCAATTTTGGCTTTTGCTGCCGTTGCTTTTGGTGTTTTAGACATGAAGTCCTTGCCCATGCCTATGTCCTGAATGGTACTACCTAGATTTTCTTCTAGGGTTTTTATGGTATTAGGTCTAACATTTAAGTCTCTAATCCATCTTGAATTAATTTTCGTATAAGGGGTAAGGAAAGGATCCAGTTTCAGCTTTCTACTTATGGCTAGCCAATTTTCCCAGCACCATTTATTAAATAGGGAATCCTTTCCCCATTTCTTGTTTCTCTCAGGTTTGTCAAAGATCAGATGGCTGTAGATGTGTGGTATTATTTCTGAGGACTCTGTTCTGTTCCATTGGTCTATATCTCTGTTGTGGTACCAGTACCATGCTGTTTTGGTTACTGTAGCCTTGTAGTATAGTTTGAAGTCAGGTAGCGTGACGCCTCCAGCTTTGTCCTTTTGACTTAGGATTGTCTTGGCAATGCGGGCTCTTTTTTGGTTCCATATGAACTTTAAAGCCGTTTTTTCCAATTCTGTGAAGAAAGTCATTGGTAGCTTGATGGGGATGGCATTGAATCTATAAATCACCTTGGGCAGTATGGCCATTTTCATGATATTGATTCTTCCTATCCATGAGCATGGTATGTTCTTCCATTTGTTTGTGTCCTCTTTGATTTCACTGAGCAGTGGTTTGTAGTTCTCCTTGAAGAGGTCCTTTACATCCCTTGTAAGCTGGATTCCTAGGTATTTTATTCTCTTTGAAGCAATTGTGAATGGAAGTTCATTCCTGATTTGGCTCTCTGCTTGTCTGTTACTGGTGTATAAGAATGCTTGTGATTTTTGCACATTAATTTTGTATCCTGAGACTTTGCTGAAGTTGCTTATCAGCTTAAGGAGATTTTGGGCTGAGACGATGGGGTTTTCTAAATATACAATCATGTCATCTGCAAACAGGGACAATTTGACTTCTTCTTTTCCTAACTGGATACCCTTGATTTCTTTCTCTTGCCTGATTGCCCTAGCCAGAACTTCCAACACTATGTTGAATAGGAGTGGTGAGAGAGGGCATCCCTGTCTTGTGCCAGTTTTCAAAGGGAATTTTTCCAGTTTTTGCCCATTCAGTATGATATTAGCTGTGGGTTTGTCATAAATAACTCTTATTATTTTGAGGTACATTCCATCAATACCGAATTTATTGAGCGTTTTTAGCATAAAGGGCTGTTGAATTTTGTCAAAAGCCTTTTCTGCATCTATTGAGATAATTATGTGGTTCTTGTGTTTGGTTCTGTTTATATGCTGGATTACGTTTATTGATTTGCGAATGTTGAACCAGCCTTGCATCCCAGGGATGAAGCCCACTTGATCATGGTGGATAAGCTTTTTGATGTGCTGCTGAATCCGGTTTGCCAGTATTTTATTGAGGATTTTGGCATCGATGTTCATCAGGGATATTGGTCTAAAATTCTCTTTTTTTGTTGTGTCTCTGCCAGGCTTTGGTATCAGGATGATGTTGGCCTCATAAAAAGAGTTAGGGAGGATTCCCTCTTTTTCTATTGATTGAAATAGTTTCAGAAGGAATGGTACCAGCTCCTCCTTGTATCTCTGGTAGAATTCAGCTGTGAATCCATCTGGTCCTGGACTTTTTTTGGTGGGTAGGCTATTAATTGTTGCCTCAATTTCAGAGCCTGCTATTGGTCTATTCAGGGATTCAACTTCTTCCTGGTTTAGTCTTGGGAGAGTGTAAGTGTCCAGGAAATTATCCATTTCTTCTAGATTTTCTAGTTGATTTGCGTAGAGGCATTTATAGTATTCTCTGATGGTTGTTTGTATTTCTGTGGGGTCGGTGGTGATATCCCCTTTATCATTTTTTATTGCGTCTATTTGATTCTCTCTCTTTTCTTCTTTATTAGTCTAGCTAGCGGTCTGTCAATTTTGTTGATCTTTCCAAAAACCAACTCCTGGATTCATTGATTTTTGGAGGGTTTTTTGTGTCTCTATCTCCTTCAGTTCTGCTCTGATCTTAGTTATTTCTTGCCTTCTGCTAGCTTTTGAATGTGTTTGCTCTTGCCTCTCTAGTTCTTTTAATTGTGATGTTAGAGTGTCAATTTTAGATCTCTCCTGCTTTCTCTTGTGGGCATTTAGTGCTATAAATTTCCCTCTACACACTGCTTTAAATGTGTCCCAGAGATTCTGGTATGTTGTATCTTTGTTCTCATTGGTTTCAAAGAACATCTTTATTTCTGCTTTCATTTCGTTATGTACCCAGTAGTCATTCAGGAGCAGGTTGTTCAGTTTCCATGTAGTTGAGCGGTTTTGATTGAGTTTCTTAGTCCTGAGTTCTAGTTTGATTGCACTGTGGTCTGAGAGACAGTTTGTTATAATTTCTGTTCTTGTACATTTGCTGAGGAGTGCTTTACTTCCAATTATGTGGTCAATTTTGGAATAAGTGCAATGTGGTGCTGAGAAGAATGTATATTCTGTTGATTTGGGGTGGAGAGTTCTATAGATGTCTATTAGGTCCGCTTGGTGCAGAGATGAGTTCAATTCCTGGATATCCTTGTTAACTTTCTGTCTCGTTGATCTGTCTAATGTTGACAGTGGAGTGTTGAAGTCTCCCATTATTATTGTATGGGAGTCTAAGTCTCTTTGTAGGTCTCTAAGGACTTGCTTTATGAATCTGGGTGCTCCTGTATTGGGTGCATATATTTTAGGAGAGTTAGCTCTTCCTGTTGAATTGATCCCTTTACCATTATGTAATGGCCTTCTTTGTCTCTTTTGATCTTTGATGGTTTAAAGTCTGTTTTATCAGAGACTAGGATTGCAACCCCTGCTTTTTTTTGTTCTCCATTTGCTTGGTAGATCTTCCTCCATCCCTTTATTTTGAGCCTATGTATGTCTCTGCATGTGAGATGGGTCTCCTGAATACAGCAGACTGATGGGTCTTGACTCTTTATCCAGTTTGCCAGTCTGTGTCTTTTAATTGGAGCATTTAGTCCATTGACATTTAAGGTTAATATTGTTATGTGTGAACTTGATCCTGTCATTATGATATTAACTGGTTGTTTTGCTCGTTAGTTGATGCAGTTTCTTCCTAGCCTCGATGGTCTTTACATTTTGGCATGTTTTTGCAATGGCTGGTACCGGTTGTTCCTTTCCATGTTTAGGGCTTCCTTCAGGGTCTCTTGTAAGGCAGGCCTGGTGGTGACAAAATCTCTAAGCATTTGCTTATCTGTAAAGGATTTTATTTCTCCTTCACTGATGAAGCTTAGTTTGGCTGGATATGAAATCTCGGTTGAAAATTCTTTTCTTTAAGAACGTTGAATATTGGCCCCCACTCTCTTCTGGCTTGTAGAGTTTCTGCCGAGAGGTCTGCTGTTATTCTGATGGGCTTCCCTTTGTGGGTAACCCGACCTTTCTCTCTGGCTGCCCTTAAGATTTTTTCCTTCATTTCAACTTTGGTGAATCTGGCAATTATGTGTCTTGGAGTTGCTCTTCTGGAGGAGTATCTTTGTGGTGTTCTCTGTATTTCCTGAATTTGAATGTTGGCCTGCCCTACTAGGTTGGGGAAGTTCTCCCGGATGATATCCTGAAGAGTGTTTTCCAACTTGGTTCCATTTTCCCCCTCACTTTCAGGCACCCCAATCAGACGTAGATTTGGTCTTTTTACATAATCCCATACTTCTTGCAGGCTTTTTCATTTCTTCTTCTTCTTTTTTCTTTTGGTTTCTCTTCTCGCTTCATTTCATTCATTTGATCCTCAATCGCTGATACTCTTTCTTCCAGTTGATCGAGTCGGTTACTGAAGCTTGTGCATTTGTCACGTATTTCTCGTGTCATGGTTTTCATCTCTGTCATTTCGTTTATGATCTTCTCTGCATTAATTAGTCTAGCTGTCAATTCTTCCACTTTTTTTTCAAGATTTTTAGTTTCTTTGCGCTGGGTACGTAATTCCTCCTTTAGCTCTGAGAGGTTTGATGGACTGAAGCCTTCTTCTCTCATCTCGTCAAAGTCATTCTCTGACCAGCTTTGATCCGTTGCTGGTGATGGGCTGCGCTCTTTTGCAGGCGGAGATGCGCTCTTATTTTTTGAATTTCCAGCTTTTCTGCCCTGCTTCTTCCCCATCTTTGTGGTTTTATCTGTCTCTGGACTTTGATGATGGTGACGTACTGATGGGGTTTTGGTATAGGTGTCCTTCCTGTTTGATAGTTTTCCGTCTGACAGTCAGAAGGACTGTCTGTTGGTCTGTTGGAGATTGCTTGAGGTCCACTCCAGACCCTGTTTGCCTGGGTATCAGCAGCAGAGGTTGCCGAAGATAGAATATTGCTGAACAGCGAGTGTACCTGTCTGATTCTTTCTTTGGAAGTTTCCTCTCAGGGGTGACGCCACCCTGTGAAGTGTGGGGTGTCAGACTGCCCCTAGTGGGGGATGTCTCCCAGCTAGGCTACTCAGGGGTCAGGGACCCACCTGAGCAGGCAGTCTGTCCGTTCTCAGATCTCAACGTCCGCGTTAGGAGATCCACGGCTCTCCCCAAAGCTGTCAGACAGAGTCCTTTGCCTCTGCACCGCCCCCGCTCTTTCCCCTAATGGACTGCACCTGTGCGCTGTCCGCAGCGGTAGAGTCTACAGAGACAGGCAGGCTTCCTTGAGCTGCTGTGAGCTCCACCCAGTTCGAGCTTCCCAGCGGCTTTGTTTACCTACTTAAGCCTCAGCAATGGCGGGCGCCCCTCCCCCAGCCTCGCTGCTGCCTTGCGGATCCATCGCCGCAGACGGCTGTGTTAGCAGTGAGGGAGGCTCCGTGGGCGTGGGACCCTCCCGGCCAGGTGTGGGATATATTCTCCTGGTGTGCCTGTTTCCTTAAAGCGCAGTATTGGGGTGGGAGTTACCCGATTTTCCAGGTGTTGTGTGTCTCAGTTCCCCTGGCTAGGAAAAGGGATTCCTTTCCCCCTTGCACTTCCAGGTGAGGCGATGCCTCGCCCTGCTTCAGCTGACGCTGGTCAGGCTGCAGCAGCTGACCCGCACCGATTGTCCGGCACTCCCTAGAGAGATGACCCCAGTACCTCAGTTGAAAATGCAGAAATCACTGGTCTTCTGTGTCGCTCGCGCTGGGAGTTGGAGACTGGAGCTGTTCCTATTCGGCCCATCTTGCTCCGCCCCCGGTAAAACATTATTTCTGGCGTGTCTGTGGTAAAACATTATTTCTGCGTGTCTGTGGTAAAACATTATTTCTGCCGTGTCTGTGGTAAAACATTATTTCTGGCGTGTCTGTGGTAAAACATTATTTCTGGCGTGTCTGTGGTAAAACATTATTTCTGGCGTGTCTGTGGTAGAACATTATTTCTGGCGTGTCTGTGGTAGAACATTATTTCTGGCGTGTCTGTGGTAGAACATTATTTCTGGCGTGTCTGTGGTAGAACATTATTTCTGGCGTGTCTGTGGTAGAACATTATTTCTGGCGTGTCTGTGGTAGAACATTATTTCTGGCGTGTCTGTGGTAGAACATTATTTCTGGCGTGTCTGTGGTAGAACATTATTTCTGGCGTGTCTGTGGTAGAACATTATTTCTGGCGTGTCTGTGGTAGAACATTATTTCTGGCGTGTCTGTGGTAGAACATTATTTCTGGCGTGTCTGTGGTAGAACATTATTTCTGGCGTGTCTGTGGTAGAACATTATTTCTGGCGTGTCTGTGGTAGAACATTATTTCTGGCGTGTCTGTGGTAGAACATTATTTCTGGCGTGTCTGTGGTAGAACATTATTTCTGGCGTGTCTGTGTAGAACATTATTTCTGGCGTGTCTGTGGTAGAACATTATTTCTGGCGTGTCTGTGGTAGAACATTATTTCTGGCGTGTCTGTGGTAGAACATTATTTCTGGCGTGTCTGTGGTAGAACATTATTTCTGGCGTGTCTGTGGTAGAACATTATTTCTGGCGTGTCTGTGGTAGAACATTATTTCTGGCGTGTCTGTGGTAGAACATTATTTCTGGCGTGTCTGTGGTAGAACATTATTTCTGCTGTGTCTGTGGTAAAACATTATTTCTGGTGTGTCTGTGAATGTGTTTCTGGAGGAGACTGGTATTTGAATCAGTGAACTGAGTAAAGAAGACGTAAGCTCATCAGTGTGGTTGGGCATCATCCAATCCATGGAAGGTCTCCATAGAATAAGAAGGCAAAGAAAGAATGAATTTGGTCTCTCACTGTTTGAGCTAGGATACTCCTCTTTTCCCACCATCAGAGGTCAGTGCTCCTGGTTCTTGAGCCTTCGTATTAGTATTGAATTGCACCACCTGCTTTCCTACTTCTACACATTGTTGACAGTAGATCTTGAAAGGTCTTGTTCTGTATAATCACAATACAAATATATATATTAGACTATATATAGTCTATTTCCTATTGGTTCTTTCTCCTTGGAGAACTCTAACTACTAATATATCTCCCTCCCCATAACTTCCTCAAGAGACCTTAATTGTTAGAGGAAGTTTATTTATGTATGCGTAAAGATGGGAAACAGGGAAAGAATAATTGTCTCCCCTAATATTCCCCAACTTAATTTTCTTAACCCCAAACTCTCCTGCCTGCCCCATTAAGTTTACACATTCCTCTATTAATACACTAATTGTTTTTGCTCTATGTGTATCTGTATTTATATGTATGTATTTCTGGAATATTGGATTTTTTAAAATGCAAGTATTTGTCTATGTTCCAGTATTTGGCTAATACTCGTTTCTCAGTAAATATATACTGCCTGAATGGATAAGGCAGAATCGTCAAATATGATAAATAGAAAGGGATCTTAGAAATTATCTGCTTTGATTTCACATCTAAAGCCAAGAATCTTACAGATAACATCCCTGAACATTGACTAGTCACTGTTTGGACACTTCTGAAAACTTCACAAGTTTTATATAGACATAGAGAAGATAAAAATATCACCTCTATGTATTCAGAAATATACAACATCATTTCTTTGGTATTCTTGCCAAAAATACAAAAGTTTATTCCAAGAATGAGAAAATATTAGACAAACCCAAATGGAAGGACATTCTACAGAATAACTTACCAGTATTCTCCAAAAGTGGAAAGATCATGAAAGACCAAGAGAGACTGAGGAACTGTTGCAGATTGTAGAGACACAAGACATAACAACTAAATGCAATGTAGGATCCCGGATAGGATCCAGGAACAGAAAAAAAGACAAATATTGGAAAAATTGGAAGTTAAAATAAGGTATGAAGTTTAGATAAGAGCATTCAACCAATAATTTCCTTGTTTTGACAATTGGATGATTTTTTTTTAACATGTTAACATTAGGGGAAGTGAGATAAGACATATATAGCTACTCTCTGTACTATCTTTGCAAGTTTTCTATGAATCTAAAATAAGTTCAAAACAAAAAGTTTTTAAAAATCACCTCTATAATACATATATGCATGTGGGTTTGCAATAGTTTAAAATCTTACCAATCTTTTGGTCTACTCAGCATAGTAGTGACAGCCATAAAATTGTATGTGGGGTACAATTACACTATCAGGCATCACAGCAAGTTAGAAATAGCTGAATGTCTGTGGCTAAGCAGCACATGGTACACAAGCATTTCAATAATTCATTTTTACTAACTAATCTGTCTCTTTGCATGGGTCTGAACTCCAGAGCTAAAACAGCTCTCTTATATTCAGGATTAATTTATGATTGAGAAAAATCAGGGAGCAGGGTGATGCAAACATCTGAAATGGGCCCCCAGGAATTTCTACTCTTCTTGCCTTCCTTTCTCAAGAACGTAGTATTCTCAGTCCTTACCCCCAAGCCTTCTGCTTGAATTACACTAAAATTCCCTTGCATAAAGTCTCCGTGTCACCTCTGTCCATTAACTGATTTCATGAAGACAGTATGTGTGTCACATGAAAGATAAGATGAAGGCCTCTACTCAGAGTGGTAGGAGATGTCATGGGGCACATAGGCTCACACCAGAGGAATTTTGTAGATGTGTATCGATTCCTTAATTCATACAATATCAGAAAATGAAAAATCTCAGAATATCAGCAAACGCCTGAACAATGTTCATGATTTCAATTTTATAACAATCCAAGATAATGTTAAATTCAATTGAAAATAACTATGCTTCATCCCAGATTATTACATTTGATGCTTCTGGGGAGCCGAATATGTCCCCAGTAGGCCCGTCTTGTCTATTACTCTACATCCTGTGAGCCTCAGTGGTATCCTTCTCAAGCCCCTGGTCAGTGATGATTCTACATGGACCCTGATCTGCTTCAGGGAGGAGCACTGTGATAGCACCTAGCCCAGGCCTGTGCTGTATGTCTTGTCCTCTTACTCTGGGGTTCCTGGGTTGATACTGTGGCATGTGACATTGCAGGAACCTAGTCAGTGTTCACAAACATACAACCAATGGGTTAATGTCCCATGGGTTAAACTTTTGACTAATGAGAGATGGAAACTAATTTACACTAGATGCTAAGACACATTTCATTTTGCTTCTCAGATATCAACAAGATTGATCAACTTGTCACCGTAGTTGAGACCAGCTCCATAACCCCTCTTTGTAATGGCTCTCCCTCCTTTCTTGCTTTGGACCCTGCTATCTGAAGGCACCATCTAAATAAAGTATAGATTCCAGGCTCTACTTTTTAGGGAACCCAATAGAAGACAGCATCTTTGCATATTGCAATTAAATTGTCCTATCAAAGAAAAAAAGTTAAAAACTGGGAAGAAAAGTATAAAACAAAGTTCCTAAAAGCATATATGTTAAATTCTAGGGAGATTTTCAATAAATCTATCACTGAGATTTATACATTCATAAACATATTCTCAGATTACACATATACAATACCAGAAACACTAGAACACCATAAGAATAACCTTGACTCACTCGCAATATTAGTCCTTAGCCATGGTATACATGGTAGCCTTTACAAAATCTAGCTGACCAAAATAATGCTTCTCTCCCTGCTTCCATATGCTTGCCACTTTCTACATATTCAGGGGTTATGAAAGTCAACAAACAATGTTACCAGAAGAAGATGAGAACACTCAATGGTGTACAGCATTTTCGGAGAGGTAGGCACCTCGAAAAAACCTTTACTATAAGATGCTGGGACATGAAGATTAATGGGATAAGTATACACCGGCAGGGATTAGTCTCCCGTATCCTAAACTTGTGCCAAGAATTGCTGTCTCACCAGCAAAGGTAGAGAACCCAACCACAGAAAAATATCTCACCTCACCCCAGTAGACCCACCCTGAAAAAAATAAGTGCTAGAAACTAAATGTAGAGATTATTCAAACTACTCTGCCTCTAAGATCTAAATCTGAGGAGGAATTTCCCAACAACCAGTAGACAAGGAGGGTTGCTAAAAATACATTCCCCATGTCATGTCTACAGACAAATGTGAGACATAGAGAGTCTTCTCCCCAATCAAAGAAAAGTAAACAACGAAAAGCAACACATGAGAAAAGGAAAAGTATGCTGAAAACTCAGGAAATCGTAAGACCATTTTAGAAGAGTGTCTATTTGGTGCTCTCAGAAAGGTGTAAAACAAGGCCTTCGTGAAACAGGTCCCAAAGCATGATGAAAAACACTATTAAATCAGGGTCAGGCAAAAATGAGGCTGATGAAATAAGACAGGATTTTAATGAGTCCTAAAATATAGTTTAAAATTAAAAAAAAAAAGCAATATAAAGCAAAGCTACACTATGTAAAATCAAATATTTGAGGAAATGGTTCAACTTGAGATGCTCTACTAGAATTTGGAAAGAATGACTTTGATACAGGTATGAATATGAACATAATATGATATAAGATAAGGGCTGAGATCCAAGCTAATGCATATATAGGCCCTAAAGAAAAACATCAGAAACATAGAACCCTTGAGGAGACAGTATAAACTAGTGACCTAGTGCTTAGGATTTAGAGTGAGGCATTTGGGGTTGAAACTCTGCTACTTACTGACTTAGAGGCTTGGAAAAGTTAATTAACATCCCTGACTTTTGTCTGCTTCTCTTTAAGAGAAAAAGAATAGTAGCTATTCTTATGATTACATTAGATAACGCATATAAATTTTTTTACATAGGCATTTTAAGCACTCAGTGAATAACTGTTACCAATACCATTCTCATTGTCATTGAACACAGTAATCAAAGATGTGTTCAGAGAAACTTTTCCTGAGATCAAAACCTGTGTTGTGAAACTGAAGGAGCTCACCATATCCCAAATCTAGTTAATGAAAAAGGTACACACCTCACCACAGCTCAGCTACTAAAACCAATTATGCGATAACAACATTTCTGCAAATACCAAAGCTTCCTACTTAGAACAAACATCAGGTCAGCCTCTAACGTTTCCTGCAACACTAACACCTAAGAAAATGAAATAAAAAGATGTTCCCAAATTATGCCACTTACAATTCTCCCTAGAAAAAATTATTCAAAGATCTTCTTGATTAATAAGAGCTAATCAAAATTAAAAAATCAAGAATGGCAAAGTTGCAAAATTCAAGCCAACTAATATAACTTCTGCAGATACTTTTACAATAATTACTTTAAAAATTATACACAAACACACCCACAATAACTCTACATTCAGCCTTCAGCAATTACACTAGGGAGAAGAAATAGAATGGCATAAATTCCTCAGTACATAGAGGGAGTGTCATTTCTTTTTGGTTCTTGATTTTGATAAATGGAGAAATTGGGATCATGCATTTATTTGATAAGTTAAAAGCAATCAAAGGTGGAATTTAGAATAGAGTATATTCTGGCTGCAACATTAAAGAAAATAAAAATAAATAAAATATTCTTATGAGAAGAGAAAAAGAAACTAGAAAGCACAAAACACGCTGAAAATGTAAGATATTGAAATTGACAATACACTTTGGGAGGCCGATGTGGGCAGATCACTTGAACCCAGGAGTTCGAGAGCAGCCTGAGCAACATGGCAAAACCTCGTCTCTACCAAAAATACAAAAATTAGCCAGGTGTCGTGGCACACGCCTATAATCCCAGCTACTCAGGAGGCTGAGGCAGGAGAATCACTTGAACCCAGGAGGTGGAGGTTGTAGTGAGCCAAGATCATGCTACTGGCACCAGACTCCAGCCTGGGTGACAGAGTGAGACCCTGTGTCAAAAAAGAAAAAAAAAAAAAAAAGACAGTAAGTAAAAATACATTATATGCTGTTTAAACAGCAAAGATAAAGCTAAAAAGAAATAAGAATTATTAAATACATATTGAGCAAATGCCAAAAACATAAAAGAGAAGGCAGGCCAAAACAAAGCATTAAATGGGGCAGATAATATAAAATTATAAAGGAAAGCTGTTTAAAATTTTCAGGAGAAATGGACTGTATTTAACTACAGAAGACTTTCATGAGCCACTGTCCATCTGTAGAAAACTCGGTTGCCAAAATTGTGATATTCATGGTTCAAATAATAGATTTCATAAGATTTATTAAGTAATAAGATTTACTAATTATTTTAAATATATATATATACTTTTTTAAATATCCATAGGACATTTAAAATCATTAAATATGTACTAAACTATTTTTTAATTCAGCAAGATTCGAATATAGAAAACTTTTGAGGGAGGTAAAGAACACATAACATGAAATCTATCCTATTGTATTTTTAAGTGTACAGTACAGTATTAACTATATGCACTTTGTTGCATAGCAGAGTGTATACTTTGTTATATATTAGGTTGGTGCAACAGTAATTGCCACTTTTGCCATTGCTTTTAAGGACAAAAATCGGCAATTATTTTTGCACCAACCTAACAGCACTTTTTCATCTTGCATAACTGAAACTTTATACCCACTTTACGGCAACTTGCATTTCCCCCTCCCCACCGTCCCTGAAAATCAACATTCTATCCTCTGCTTCTACAAATTTGACTACTTTAGATGCTTTCCATAAGTGGAATCATGCAGTATTTGTCTTTCTGTTACTGGCTTATTAGTGCTCTCAGATTTCATCCATGTTGTTGCGAATGACAGGATTTCCTTCTTTTTAAAGTCTGAATAATATTCCATTGTATATATGTATCAAATTTCTGTTAGCCATTCATCCAACAATGGAAACAGGTTATTTCCACCTCTTGGCTATTGTGAATAATGCTATAATAAACACGAGTGTGCAAATATCTCTTCAAGATCCTCTTTTCAGTTCTTTTCGGTAAATATCCAGAAGTAGGATTGCTGGATCATATTGTAGTTCTATTTTTAATTTTTTGAGGAATCATACTGTTGGAAACAAATGCTCAGTGCCACAAAGAAAAACTGGCACTGAGACAAAGGATCTCTCAGCAAGGCAAATTCACCGCTGCAGAAGGGTGCTTCTCATAGGTTAGGTCGTCAGGAGAGCACACGGAACAAAGGAGGGAAGGAGTTTTATTCCTAACACAACTTGTCCCTGCTACTCTGTCCTGCCTCCATTGGCTGGAGTTGGGCCGCGTAATCTAAGCTGAACCCAGTTGGCTAACTTGAAAAGTGCAGGAATGCGGTTACCCTGACAGGGGTACAGTTTTGGCGGGAAGGGCCGTTGCGAAGGGAGGGGTAATTCACAGAGTGGGTAGCAGATGTGGAACGTGGGCTCTATAGATAAGGACTGGTGGAAAGGTTGTTTACCAGGACAAGGGGACACAAAGAGTAAGGAAATCTGGCCTTGATAGCAGAGAACAAAGGACAAGGAAACTTAAACAAGCTAAACCTTTGAAGAAGAATTTCTTACTGCATTTAGCACATACTATGTTCCATGGCAGCTACACCACTTTACATTTCCATCAGCAATGCACAAGGGTTCCATTTTCTCCGTGTCCTTGGCAAAATGTGTTATTTATTTGTGTATTTATTTATTTATTTATTAATAATAGTCATCCTAACAAGTGTGAGGTGAGATCTTATTGTGATTTTGATTTGCATTTCTGTGATGATTAGTATGTAGAGCATTTTAAAAATACACCTGTTGGCCATTTATATGTCTCCTTTGGAGAAACATCTATTAAAGTCCTTTGTCCAATTTTTAATTGGGTTATTTGTACATTTTTGTTATTGAGTTGTAAGAGATTCTGATGTATTTTGGTGATTAACTTCTTATTAGATATATGGTATTCTGTTATTATATTTTTCAGCTCCAAAATTTCTGTTTGGTTCTTTTAGATATTTTCCATTTCTTTGTTAATAGTTTCATTTTGTTCATACATCATTTCCTAAGCTTGTTTACTATCTTTATGATAATTATTTTCAATTAGTTGCCAGGTGATTTGTATACTTCTGTTTTGTTAGGGTTGGCTTTTGGAGATTTAGTTAGTTTGTTCCTTTGTTTGGACCATGTTTCCCTGTTTCTTCATGTGCCGTATTACTTTGTGTTGGGATATAGATATTTGATAAAACTGCCACCTCTCCCAATGTTTACAGACTGGCTTTATGTAAGGAAAGACTTTCACCAATAATCCCCATTAGAGATTCTGACAGCCTCTCAAATCTTTTCTGTGGATGATTCTTCTCTGACTTACATGTGTAAATTCCAAATTAGAGTGGTTTTGCAGAGTTCCTTTTTCAGCAGCTTGCAATCTCTTGCACCCCCTAGAATCTCTCTTGGGTTCCCTGGGGCTACTGTAAGATCTTTCTCTCCCTCTCTCTCTCTCTCTCTCTCTTTCTCACTGGCCACCTGGCATCTAGAGTGTGCTGGTTCTGTCATGCCACCAGTCAGGTAAGATACTATCCCTCAGGCAATGCCCTTCAGAAGCCGGAAAGTAAAGGAGAAGCTACCAAGCTGTATCAGCCTGTATATTATACTATAAGTCTTTTGAAGCAGCAGCAAGCTTTCCAGCTCTTTTTTTGTTCTTAGATTGCCCCAGGCATGTAAAGTCCTATAAGCTCTCCTAGTCAGGCAAGATAGTAACTAGTCCTCAGGCAACCACTCCCCTACCCCAACAAAAAGTTGGAATGTTGGACACGTGCTCCAACTCTTTCTCTAACCAGGAAGAAGCCATGAGTTGGGGATTTTCTCCTGCTGACTTTGCACTGAGCTAGGGGAAGGGGCAATGGTGAATGAGTATGTAGCTAGTTCACATCACCTTTGTTCTCAGTGGCCCTCAACCTGACGTTCATTTCTGTCACCACTTAGATTCAGGTAAGACAGAAAAGTTTCATATTAGATGTGCATTCCAGTCTTTTATTTTTCCATTTCCAGGAGAAGCTGAGAGACGGAAGTTTCCTCCTAGTCACCATATTATGTCAGAGACAGGGGCCCTGGAGAATGAGTGCTATGAATTTTTCCACTAACCTGAATGCAACTGTTTTGGTGCTCTCCTGGGTATACAAGAGCCTCTTAACTGGTGTCTGGATTTCTCAAAAAGGAGATGGGCCCGTGAGTTGTTGTTGAATCAGTGTTTCCATGGGGGAAGCAGGGCCTGGGGCTTCCTAGTCTACCAACTTCCTGATGTCACCTCCCCCATATAGAAACCCTAATGACAATTTTCTCCAATTACAGTGAAGTTAAACAATTAATATAAAAGTTTTAATATAAATCCTAAACAACTGAATTTGAAACATACTCCATAAACAGTGAATGGAACAAGCAGAAAATAAAGATACAGAATTAAATATTTTTAAAAATAAAAATAAAAACCTTATACATAAATACACAAAAGTATGAGAGGCAACTGAATCCCTACTAATTTCTAGCTAATTTCATATACCTAATGGTCATTAAATCCTGATTTATTGGTTTTCAACTCAAGGAATAAGAATAAGCAACATTACCACAAACACCAAATAAGCCCCAAGGAAATAAAAAATATAAGGTAAAAGAAAATAACATAATGCCATAAATGAATGATTTTTAAAATAGAAAAATAGAATTAATATGTAAATCTAAAAGCTCAAGCTTTAACTCAAAAAGTTAAAAAAAAAAAAAAAAACGCCATGAAGTTAACACCATGGAAAGTAAAAATACAAATAAACACAAATAATAGCATAAATGAATTATTTTAAAAACATAAAAAATGAATTAATAAGCCTTAAAAGTTTTTCTGCTGTATAATAAATGAATAAACCAAATCAATTTATTAAAAAGCCAATGCAGAACAACAGAAGGAAAGAAATAAGAGTGACAAATGAGAAAGAGGACACTGAAACAAATATAGAGTGTTTATTATCATTATTGTTATAAAATAATGGGAATACTTTGGAAAACCTCAATGCAATAAATAACTACCTGGAAAAAGATGTGACTAATATTATTTAAAAAATCATTGTAGTATTATAACTGGGAGTACATATAAAATGATTAAATTTTGCATATTTTAAAAATAAGTGATTTCAACAATTCTGTGAACTTATCATAAGAAAATAACTAAAAATCTGTCAAAGCTGTAGCCACAAGAATCTTCATTGCTTCAGTATTTGCAACATATACAATTTGAAAAACCTTGAAACAACCTAAATATATTACAAAGGAGATTTGTAAAAACATCCAGGTAAGAGAATATCGTATAGCTACTATAAAATTAAATATAAAAAAAATTAGATTTCAATCCAAAGGGTACTCTGTATGTGTGTGTTTTGGAGGGTGTTGGTGATGTGGTTCTGTGGATGTGGGTGAGTAACAAATAAGTGAACCCATTCTATGGGCCAAGCAATTTTCAAAGCAACACAATAGTTAACTATCATTGACTCTCAAAAAGGTGTCCGGAATGACTACTGGGTAAATAACTAAATTAAGGCAGAAATAAATAAGTTATTTGAAACCAAGGACAACAAAGACACAACATACCAGAATCTCCGGGAAACATGCAAGGCTGGTTCAACATATGCAAATCAATAAATGTAATCCATCACATAAACAGAACCAATGACAAAAACCACCTGATTCTCTCAATAGATGCAGAAAAGACCTTCAACAAAATTCAACACCCCTTTATCCTAAAAACTCTCAATAAACTAGGTATTAATGGAATGTATCTCAAAATAATAAGAGTTATTTATGACAAACCCACAGCCAATGTCAGTATCATACTGACTGGGCAAAAACTGGAAACATTCCCTTTGAAAACTGGCACAAGACAAGGATACCCTCTCTCACCACTCCTATTCAACATAGTGTTGGAAGTTCTGGCCGGGGCAATCAGGCAAGAGAAAGAAATAAAGGGTATTCAGATAAGAAAAGAGGATGTCAAATTGTCTCTGTTTGCAGATGACATGATTGTATGTTTAGAAAACCCCATCATCTCAGCCCAAAATCTCCTTAAGCTGATAAGCAAATTCACCAAAGTCTCAGGATACAAAATCGATGTGCAAAAGTCACAAGCATTCCTATACACCAATAACAGACAAACAGAGAGCCAAATCATGAGTGAACTCCCATTCACAATTGCTTCAAAGAGAATAAAATACCTAGGAATCCAGCTTACAAGGGATGTGAAGGACCTCTTTAAGGAGAACTACAAACCACTTCATAAGGAAATAAGAGAGGACACAGATAAATGGGAAAACATTCCATGCTCATGGATAGGAAGAATCAATATCGTGAAAATGGCCATAATGCCCAAAGTAATTTATAGATTCAATGCTATCCCCATCAAGCTACCATTGACTTTCTTCTCAGAATTAGAAAAAAAACTACTTTAAATTTCATATGGAACCAAAAAAGAGCCTGTATATCCAAGACAATACTAAGCAAAAAGGACAAAGCTGGAGGCATTACGCTACCTGACTTCAAGCTATACTACAAGGCTCCAGTAACCAAACAGTATAATATTGGTACCAAAATAGAGATACAGACCAATGGAACAGAACAGAGGCCTCAGAAATAACACCGCAAATCTACAACCATCTGAACTTTGACAAACCTGACAAAAACACGCAATGGGAAAGGATTCCCTATTTTATAAATGGTGTTGAGAAAACTGGCTAGCCATATGCAGAAAACTGAAACTGGACCTCTTCCTTACACCTTATACAAAAATTAACTCAAGATGGATCAAAGATTTAAACATAAGACTAAAAACATAAAAACCCTAGAAGAAAACATAAGCAATACCCTTTAGGACATAGGCATGGGCAGAGACTTCATGACTAAAACACCAAAAGCAATAGCAACAAAAGCCAAAATTAACAAATAGGACCTAATTAAATTAAAGAGCTTCTGCATAGCAAAAGCAACTATCATTGGAGTGAACAGGCAGCCTACAGAATGGGAGAAAAATTTGGCAGTCTATCCATCTGACAAAGGGCTAATATCCAGAATCTACGAAGAACTTAAACAAATTTACAAGAAAAAAAAAATGAACAAGCCCAAGAAAAAGTAGATGAAAGATATGAACAGATACTTCTCAAAAGAGGACATTTATGCGGCCAACAAACATATAAAAAAAAAAAAACTCATCATCACTGGTCATTAGGGAAATGCAAATCAAAACCACAATGAGATTCCATCTCACGCCAGTTAGAATGGCTATCAATAAAAAGTCAGGAAACAACAGATGCTGGAGAGCATGTGGAGAACTAGGAACACTTTTACACTGTTGGTGGGAGTGTAAATTAGTTCGACCATTGTGGAAGATGGTGTGGCAATTCCTCAAGGACCTAGAACCAGAAATACCCTTTGACCCAGCAATCCCATACTGGGTATATACCCAAAGGATTACAAATCATTCTACTATAAAGACACATGCACACGTATGTTTATTGCAGCACTATTCACAATTGCAAAGACTTGGAATCAACCCAAATGTCCATCAGTGACAGACTGGATTAAGAAAATGTGGCACATATACACCATGGAATACTATGCAGCCATAAAAAAGGATGAGTTCATGTCCTTTGTAGGGACATGGATGCAGCTGGAAACCATCATTCTCAGCAAACTATCGCAAGAACAGAAAACCAAATACCGCATGTTCTCACTCATAGGTGGGAATTGAACAATGAGATCACTTGCACGCAGGAAGGGGAGCATCACACACCGGGTCCTATTGTGGGGAGGAGGGAGGGGGGAGGGATAGCATTAGGAGCTATACCTAATGTAAATGACGAGTTAATGGGTGCAGCACACCAACATGGCACATGTATACATATGTAACAAACCTGCACGTTGTGCACATGTACCCTAGAACTTAAAGTATAATAAAAAAAGAAAAAAAAAGAAAATGTGGCACATATACACCATGGAATACTATGTGGCCATGAAAAAGGATGCGTTCATGTCCTTTGCAGGGACATAGATGAAACTGGAAACCATCATTCTCAGAAAACTAACACAAGAACTGAAAACCAAACACTGCATGTTCTCACTCATAAGTGGGAGTTGAACAATGAGAACATGTGGACACAGGGAGGGGAACATCACACACTGGGGCCTGTCAGAGAGTGGGGGGCTAGGGGAGGGATAGCATTAGGAGAAATATCTAATGCAGATGACAGGTTGATGGGTGCAGCAAACCACCATGGCACGTGTATACCATGTAACAAACCTGCATGCTCCGCACATGTATCCCAGAACTTAAAGTATAATAATAATAATAAAACTACACTCAAATAAACAATTTAAATGTGTTCAGTTTCTTAAAGTAAAAAAAAAAAATTGTCCCAATTTAGATATGTCATTTAAACTTCACACAATAAGTAAATGGAGGAAGCTGGAAACCAACATTCTCAGCAAACTAACACAAGAACAGAAAAACAAACACCACATGTTCTCACTCTTAAGTGGGAGTTGAACAATGAAAAAACCTCTACTCAATGGAAACGAACAGAATTTATAATTTGAAAAATAACAACACCAAATTTAGCAACGTTTAAAGTTGATATATTTGGGTGCAAAAGTGCAAAAAGAGAGGTACTTGCATTACTAGCAAAAAAGTAAACTGGCACAAAGTTTCTGAAAGATTTGGCAACATTTATGTATATGCAACATTTTATAAATGTATCCACATATAGCTTCAGAATGTTTTCTACCTTTTGACCCAATAATCTACTAAATGGCTTTTATAATTTAAGGATGCTTAATATTAAAATTTAAATAACATAGAAAAATTAGGGGAAAAAACTAAAAATCAAACAATACGAGAATAATGAAATATCAAACTAATAATATATAATCATTAAAATCATGTTTTTAGAGTACAATTATGAGAATTGGGGAAATTCTTATTATAATAATGTGAAGTATAAAATGTAAGATGCGAAATTAAATATACAACGTGATTCAGCATGTTTACATGTGTGTGTGCACAGACAAGTTTTTATACATGGAAAAAATGTACCAAAATGTTAAAGTGGTTACAATTTTTATAGTTTCTCTCATGCACATGTATTCCTTTATATGCAAAACAGAAATGATTATATAAATAAACAAATAAATATGTGTAAGCTTCTTTAATGGTTGGAAAGAAATGCAATCCTAAATACAGTGTCTAGAATTAGTGAGAAGGGCAACCTTATTGATCCCTAGAACACTTTTTCAAATGTTACCACATATCCTTCCCCATCATCAACTTCTTACCAATATGCCCAGAAAGTCCTATTTTTGGCAGCTCATACCACCTTGATTCTGCTTCAGTTCCATTTTAGGTTTCCACTGCAGCCTGTACCAAGGATGCTGATGATTAGAAGCAGGAGAACACAGTGCCATTGTTTCTAATATAAATAACCAAAACTTTAAGAAGAAAAAATTTACGAAATGTAAAAACTGACCTGCCCTCATGTCTGGTGACCAGTGATCATCCTCTCTAAGTGGCAAACGTTTCCTCCCATGGAAGTTCAAGAGCAAAGTTCACTAAAGAATTCTGTTCCTACTCCTATACTTTCAGACATAGCAGAAGCACACTCTAACACCTGAGAGGGGTAAATTGGGACACTCTTTCGAGAGTCGACGATAGCTGACTATTGTGTGTTGGAAATGTTTAACACAGAGAGCCTTTGTAACAGATGCTGCTAACTACCTGTCCATATCCATCCTCCAAACTAACAGAACCCCCAATGTTCTCTCAGTGGCAATGTTCTCAATGGCAATGTGCCCAGATTTTGCGTGTGTGTGTGTGTGTGTGTGTGTGTATGCCAGTCTCCATTGCTGTTAGAGTTTGTCTTGTGAGACTATTTTGGTCAATGAAGAATAAACAGAAATCCATGGGAGATTCTGTGAGTTTTGTTTTCCCAATATAGACAGAAATCCTTCCCTTTCCTCCTTGTCACTGCCTCCCACTATTTTCCTGTTTAAAATGGGAATGCAATGCTCAGAGATGAGGCGGCCTTTTTGCAATTGCAAGAAAAAAGTTATATGTTAAATTGGTGGAACAGGAAGAGAAAAATGAACCTGGTTCTTTGGATATCTGCTCCAAGTCTGAACTTCATCTTCCATACTTCGTTATGAAAGACAAGCAAATAATGTACTCAGATAAACTATAGTTACTTATATTTTCTCATACACACAAACTGAATGTGATCCTAAAATACACCCTATGCACAACAATCCCCTTTGTAGAAATGTATTTTGTGGAGATGATCACACATGCATGCAGAGATATCTATGCAAGGATATACCAGCAGCATTGTCTATAATAGGAGAAAATTGAAAACAATCTTTATCTTTCTCAGTTAAACAAATTATGGTGCATCAGTACTCTTGAATACTAAGTAGAAATCTAAAGCAATTATATGGAGTGACATTTATTGATAAAGAGAGATATCTATAACCTACTATCAAGTGGATAAAGCAAGTAACCCAATAATATAATCCCTCTTCTATAGATATGTGTGTCTGCACATACCTAGAGATATATATGTGCAGGCACACACTCCTACAGAAAAGGCATTATGTTATTGGGTTACTTGCTTTTTAAGGATTTTTATTAAAATGTTAACAGTATTTATCTTTGGGTAATTTACATTTTTTTTTCGATTTTGATTTTATATTTTGTTTTGCAAATTTTATTTTTTCTGATTCACATTATGTGTTTTTCATGAGTATGTATTATTTTAATAATTAAAACAAAACATAAAGCTGTTTTCATTTCAAAAATAAACAAAGTGGCAGCCACATGAGAAATCCTTAAGAAGGTAGGTTGCATAAGTGGGAAACAAGGTCACCCTTGTGGCTCCCTTTCCCCTAAAGAAAGTTCTAGTAGAGACTTAGATCTAAAGTAGATACAAAAAGGGAAATGAAAAAGTAGAACTATTTCCACTAGTACTAACAAAGAACAGGGAGAGATCCAGCGAAGAGGAGGAAGTTGAGAGAAGGAACAAAGAAAGAGAGGAGAGGGGATACTTCTCTGTGTGTTTGTATTGCCAGAAGAGATTATGGAAGAACATCGTTTCTAGAAGTCCACTACCCTGAATGAGACAAATGACTGGGGAGATTAGAAGATTCTATCAGGCTTCTATGAATTAGTAATCTCTATTTAGTTGAAATGACTACAGTATTACAAACTAGAATGCAAATAGATTTTTCAGGTGCAAGCACCTAAGTTCCCTAGGGGTTCAATTTAATTCAAGTAGCATTGGATATGTAGCAGTTTCAATTATTCATTTTCAGAAGATAAAAAATGAGTAAACTGTATATTTTATAGTTCAAGTATTCACAACATTTATTAAAATTTTTACTTTCTGAGAAATATGTAATACACCTACTAAGAGTCTTGAACTTTGAAAATTTTGCAAACACATGGAAATTAAACAACATGCTCCTAAACAATCACTGGGTGAATAAAGAAACTAAAAGTAAAATTTAAAATTTTCTTGAGACAACTGAAAATGGAAATATAACTTGCCAAGCCTATAGGATACAGCAAAAGCAGTTTTAAAAGTGAAGTTTATGGCAATAAAGACTTACATCAAAAAAAAAAAGAAAGATCTTAAACAACCTAACATTGCACCTCAAAGTACTAGACAAGAAAGAGTAAACTAAACCTAAAAATTATAGAAAAAAAGAAAATAATAAAGATCAAAACAGAAATAAATAAAATAGAGTATAAAAATACAAAAGATCAATAAAACAAAGGAATGATTTTTTGAAGAGATAAGTAAAATTGACAAATCATTAGCCAGAGTACGAAAAAAAAAAAGGCTCAAATAAGTAAAATCAGAGATGAAAAAGGAGACATTACAACTGATAACACAGAAATACAAAGTAGCATAAGAGACAATTACATACCAATAAATTGGTTAATCTAAAAGGAATGGGTGAATTAATGGGCTCACACAACCTACGAAATTGAATCATGAAAAAAGAGAAAATCTGAACAGACTAATAACAAGCAACAGAATGAAATCAGTAATAAAAAGTCTCCCATCAAATAAAAGCCCAGGACCTGATGGTTTCACTGCTGAATTCTACCAAACATTAAGAGAAGAAAGAATATTAGATTGGTACAAAAGTAATTGGAGTTTTTTGCATTACTTTTAATGCAAAAACAGCAATTACTTTTGCACCAACTCAATATCAGTTCTACTCAAACTATTCCAGAAAATTAAAGAGGAAGAAATATTTTCAAATTTATTCAACAAATCCAGCATTACCCTGATACCAAAATCAGACAAGGACACAATAAAAAAGAAAACTACAAGCCAACATTCCTGCTGAACATAGATACAAACATCCTCAAGAAAATATAAGCAAACCAAATTCAACAACACATTAAAAAGATCATTCACTGGGATCAAGTGGGATTCATTCCAGGGATGAATGGTTCAACATATGTAAATCAATAAACATGATACATCACATTAACAGAACCAAAAACAAAAATGGGTCTTTTTAATAATCATTTCAATAGATGCACAACAATAATTTGATAAAATTCAACATAACTTCATGATAGAAATTCTCAATAAATTAAATATAGAAGAAATGTACCTCAACACAATAGAGATAACCCGTGACAAACCCAAACCCAGTATCATATTGAATGGGGAAATGCTGAAACCTCTAATAACCTCCTCGTTATTAAATTGGGAATATCTATAATCCTTCTTCTCAGAATAGTACTGAAAGTCCTACTTAGAGCAATTAGGCAAAGGAAAGAAATAAAAGACATCCAAATTGGAAAGGGAGAAGGTAAATTGTTTGCAAATGACATGATCTTATATATAGAAACCCTAGAGACTCCACTAAAAACTTAGAACTAATACATTCAAAATGCTGCAGAAAATAAAGTCAACATACAAAAATCAGTAGTGTTTCTATACACTAATAGTTAACTATTTGAAAATGAAATTAAGAAAACATCCCATTTACAATAGCTACAAAAAATAAAATATTAGGCATAAATTTAACCAATAAGTGAAATATTTCTACACTGAAAACTGTAAAACATTGATTAAATAAACTCAGGATGATAAAAATAAATGGAAAAATATTCCATGCTCATATATTGGAAGAATTAATATGGTTAAAATGGCCCTTCTACCCAAAGCACTCTACAGATTCAAAGCAATTCTTATCACACCACCAATGACATCTTCACAGAAATAGAAAAAGCAATCCTAAAATGTTTATGGAATCACAAAAGACCCAAAAAGCCAAAGCAATCTTGAGAAAAATGAACAAAGATGACAACATTACACTGATTTCAAAATATGCTACAAAGCTGTAGTAACCAAAACAGCATGGTATCAGCATAAAAATGGATACATAGAAAAATAGGACAGAATAGAGAACACAGAAATAAATTCATTCATTTATAGCTAACTGATTTTTGACAAAGTTGCCAAGAATACACAATGGAGAAAGATAATTAGAATGTCTCTTCAATAATTAGTGCTGGGAAAACTGGATATCCACATGCTGAAGAATGAAATTAGATCCTTATCTCTCACCAAATACAAAAATCAACTCAAAAAGCCTTAAATGTGAGACCTCAAACAATAAAACTACTAGAAGAAAACAAAGGGGAAATGCTTCAAGACATTGATCTGAGCAAAAATGTTTTGGATAAGACCCCAAAAGCACAGGCAACAGAAGAAAACAGAAAAATGTGATTGCGTCAAACTAAAAATCTTATGCACAGCAAAGTAAATAATCAAAGAGTGAAAAGACAGCTCACAGAATGGAAGAAAATATTTGCAAACTATGCACCTGACAAGTGGTTAATATCCACAATATATAAGAAACTCAAACAACTCAACAACAAAAACACTAAATTATCCAATTTTAAAATGAGCAAAAAACCTCAATATACATTTCTCCAAAGAAGACATATCTGTTTATAAGATGATCAACAGATACATTGTAAAAAATCCTCAGGATCATTAATCATCAGGAAAATACAAATTGAAACCTCAATGAGCTATCACTTCATTCCAAATAGAAGGGCTATTATAAAAAAAATAATAATAATAACAAAAGCTAGTGTGGATGTGGTGATAGTGAACTCATATGCTTTGGTTGGGAATGTCAGCTACTATATCCATTATGGAAAACAGTATGCAGACTCCTCAAAAAAATTAAAAGTAGAGCTATCTTGTGATCCAATAATCTCATTGCTAGGCATATAACTAAAGGAAATGAAATAAGCATGTGCAAGAAATATCTGCACTCTCAAGGATCTAGAACTAGATGTACCATATGACCCAGCCATCCCACTACTGGGTATATACCCAAAGGATTATAAATCATGCTGCTATAAAGACACATGCACATGTATGTTTATTGCGGCACTATTCACAATAGCAAAGACTTGGAATCAACCCAAATGTCCATCTGTGACAGACTGGATTAAGAAAATGTGGTACATATACACCATGGAATATTATGCAGCCATAAAAAAGGATGAGTTTGTGTCCTTTGTAGGGACATGGATGCAGCTGGAAACCATCATTCTTAGCAAACTATTACAAGAACAGAAAACCAAACACCACATGTTCTCACTCATAGGTGGGAACTGAACAATGACATCACTTGGACTCGGGAAGGGGAACATCACACACTGGGGCCTATCATGGGGAGGGGGGAGGGGGAGGGATTGCATCGGGAGTTATACCTGATATAAATGACGAATTGATGGGTGCTGACGAGTTGATGGGTGCAGCACACCAACATGGCACAAGTATACATATGTAACAAACCCACACGTTATGCACATGTACCCTAGAACTTAAAGTATAATAAATAAATAAATAAATTTTTTAAAAAGAGAAATATCTGCACTGCCATGCTTATTACACTGCTTGCTACTCACAATAACCAAGATATAGAATTAACCTAAGTGTCCATCAACAGAGAATGGACAAAAAAAAAGTGACATACATACATAATGTAATACTATTCAGTCATACATAAAAAAGTAAGAAACCCTGTCCTTTGCAGCAATATGAATGAAACTGGAGAAAATCATGTTAAATGAAATACGTCAGGCGCGGAAAGACAAATATGGCATGATCTCACGAAAATGTGAAATCTAAAGAAATTGATCTCACTGAAGTAGAGAGTAGAATAGCAGTTACCAGAGGCTAGGAGGGAAGTTCTGGTGTTCTATTGCACAGTATAGTGACCATGGTTAACAATGTTGCATTGCATATTTCAAAATAGCTAGAAGAGTGAGTTTGAATGTTCTCAGCACAAAGAAAGGATAAATGTATGAGGTGATGGATATACTAAATACCTTTGATTTTTGTACAACATATACATGTATAGAAACATCATACATATGTGCAATTATGTACAAATATGTACTAGTATGTGTTAATTAAAAACAAAATAGATAATTTTTTAAAATTCACATTTATAGCTTTTTACACAGACATTTTTAAAGTTACCCTATACACACTTATATTCAGGATTATTTATAAGGTCCATGAATATGACAGCCATTTGATCAAGAAGCCTTAGGTTTTCCAATGCTATCTTTGAGAAATATAGGTCATAGTTCTATAAAATGAAAAATTATAGACATATTTTCTCATAAAACTGTACAACAAAATATTTTTTAAACAGACTATGACATTCTGTTAGGTATATTACTCCAGAATTATCTTACATCCAGGTGAACTTGAATTTATCTTTTCAAACTAAATAATTGAGACCAAAGAAGTGATAGACACATGAGACACACAATCAAATGCTTTATAGTAATTTGGCTTAGAACAAGTTTCAATATGATGTTTCAACCATGCAACAACCCAAAGCCAATGTAAAAAAAGAGTAGACATACATTATGTGACAAAAAAGAAAACTCTAGCCAGCTTTTAAACTAGAAAATTATGAAGAAAACAGCATACAATCTAGTATTTTCAATTAACACTCTGTATGTTTCTTCAATCCATGACCTGTCTGAAATTACTGAAACCTTTTCCACATGCTGCCTCAATTTGTGTGAATCAATCCAGAGTGTGAGAAAGAATGGAGTGAACAAATTCTCTCTGGTCATTGGCACTGATGTAAGTATCACAAAGTTGTGAAGTAACAAACATGAGAGAATAACATAAACCACATGAAAATATCCCTCTGGGGCTTGTACAAAAGAAGACTGGAGTCAGGTGGATTAAATAAGAAGTTTATTTAAAAGTTTTTCTTTCGCTCAGATCAAATCATCAAAGTGGCTATAATTAATTATTTTTTTCCTAAATAACTTCCTCACATTGCTGCCCCAAAATGTAATTCCCGTTGCAGACTTCTTATAGCTCCAAGAAGAGAAACAAAACAAAATAAAACAAAACAAAAAAACTATTGACTGTTGTTTTTGTTCAGTTCTAATTATAATTGAAAAAGTACTTGCACCAACTTTAAATCCCCTATGTCCACACTGTATGCAAAAGTCAGAGAGGGTTAGGAAAATACACTCTCCTCTGATAATCTCTATAGATGTTTCAAGTGCATATCCATGTTTTTAAACCTAAATCTCAACCTTGGCACATATTTTGACACTAGGAGGTGAGTGAAGGAGGGCAATAACAGAATTTGAAGTTGATTTTGTGAAGTCTATTGAACTTGAGTCAAAACACACACACACACACACACACGCAAACAAACAAAAAAAACTTCACATGATAATGCAATTCTGAAAAATAATCCTGTTTTTAAAACCCTTACATTAAAAAGAATAAAATATGTTTTTTCTTGTATCCACTCATAATTCTGAAGTTACTCATCATGAAGACTTTCTGGATAGCTATGCAAAGAATTGTTTTTTTATATATATTTGAGTATTGAGTAAGAGTAGTCATTCAATTCCTGCAAACACTTGCATTACTGGGCATGAGGTACACAGTTATTTCACCCTTCTTATGTGTCTATGACACAATTCTATGTGGTATAGCATAAGCAATCCATATTGTGAGATGTGTAGGCAAATAGAATATAAATACAATGCCAAAGCAAGGTGGAAAGTTTCAACTGATGCTGAAAGAAACCAAAATCTATGAAATAGATAGAGAATATCTATCACCTAGTGAGAGTGGAAAGAGAACAAGCTCTCGTGTGGTATGGCAGGCTCCACACCATCTCTGGCTGAGTTCCGATGAAGGCAATTCTTGAGAGAACCCCCACACTGCTTCCTATTTTTTGTAAGATTACCTACCCTAGAACAGTTCAATCTTTTCCTCACTACAAGCTGCGCCCCCTCTTCTCTCCCCTGCCTTTCCATCCTGAAATATATTCATGCCTCCTGATTGATAATACTTTTTCACTCATTTTAATGTCCTTTCTACTTACCAGTCCATAGCACCCTCCGTTTTTATGCCAACAATCTAAACAAATGCTCCATTGCTGGCCTTAATTCTCATTGTAATTTCATGTACTCTTACTCTTACCCCTAACATCATCTCTGATCACTCTCTCATTTACCAAATCTCATGAATTTCTGTCAGTCAGTGACACTGACCTTTCTGGCACATTCAATACTAGAGACAGTATCGGAAGTCTCTAGTATCCTCCCTTGGCTTTTTAACTGTCATTATTCTCCTCATTCCCTATAAGTAATCCATTTCTGTATCCTCTTCCTCCTTTTAATAAGAACAGCTATTATCATAAAACAAAAACCGGTATTTCATTGTCCTTTAGTATATACAATACATGCTAGCTTACTTACCCTCTTTGATTCTCCAAAACTCTTTCTCACCATTGATTTACTTCCTCTCTGAAGTTAAGTGCACTCAGAATTCCAACTGTAAAACTGCTGAAAGTAGATTCCAAAACTACTTCTGCAATCCAAATCTCCTACATCTACTATGGTTTCTTATTTCAAACTATCTTCAAAACATTTTCTCTTGGAAATTTGCTGACAGGTTCAAATTCAAACCAGCAAAATTAAACTTATCTTCTCCTTCTACCCAATTTGCCCTTCCTGCAGGAAAGAGAAAATTGTGGATATGCAGTAATCTTCTACCACCTTATTCTACTACTAGATTTGGGATTTTCAGTGCAGTGACTGGTAATATGATAAAGCCAAATTAAGCAAAAAAAAGCTCCATCTGTTTCTTCCCAATCCATTTTCCTTCATCCCTGCCCTGAGACAAGGGCCATTAAGCACAGAACAACATGTAATGTGGATGAACAGATCCCAAATAGCAAAGATTAATCCCATGAAAGTGGGCTTCATCCTCAAAATAAGCAAACAAATTAGCTTGGTAAACAGAATTTGGGAAGGATGGCTTGAGAGGCAGAGATCCCTAGAAGTGGCTTTTAATAAATTAAATGGAGTTTCTAAAGTGAATGGGGAGGTTTCAAGAGGTTGAAACGTCAGTAAAAAACCCAAGCTTAGAGAGTAGTGGCTTATAACTGATTCATCTGACTGATGAATCTGTCATTTACGCTAAAACTAAGACAGAGTACAATGGATATTGCCACCACCAACAACTGAACTACTATGGCAATTCAAACACATACATACATGGTTAAAATTATTCCTAGTGCCCTATTAAGAAAGGACCTAGAGAAAATACTGTGCTAGAGAAAACTACCTAGGCAGCCTGGAGCAGGGAGTCAAGATTTCCTGCCAGGGAATGTATTCTAATGCCAAGAAAGGGATCTGATAAACTATCTCCCGTGGATGTCTCTTTTCCCATAATATACTTTATTATCCTATCCAGAGGATGCAGAAGATGACTAGTATATGGTGTTTACCTGAAGTTTCCTTATCTTTTCTCCCTTTAGTGAGATTTTTGTTTAATTGTTTTGTTTTTCAACTACTATTGAATATTAGCTGGGGTATATTTGGGTGTGGGGTGTGTGTGTGTGTGGTGTGTGTGTGTGTGTGTGAATGTGTTGTGTTTATTGCCAAATTTTCCGAACATATATATTTTTTAACATGGCTGCCATCTCAGTTTTAATAATACTTTAGTACTTTACCCCCTCTTAACATATATGACTACATTTTTCCAATTTGCTAATCATCCTTTTAACTCCCCCATGGTTGTTGTTCTTTTTTCTTTCTTTTTCTAGAACAGTCTTGGAGGAAGGTATAGAGATTTCCCGTGTTCTCCCTGCTTCTGAACATGCATTGCCTCCCCCATTATCACCATTACCCCAGAGTGGTACACTTATTATAATTGATGAACCTACATTTACACATGCATCATAACCACCCTAAATCCATTTTACATTAGGGTCCACTCTTGGTTTTGTAGATTCAGTGCATTTGGGAAAATGTATAATGACATGTATCCACCATTACAGCATTTTGCAGAGTATTTTCAGTGCCCTGAGAATTCTCTTGTTTTGCTATTCATTCCTTCCCCATCCCCTGGCAGCCACTGATCTTTTCATTGTCACTATAGTTTTGTCTTTTCAAGAATGTCATGTAGTTGGAATCATACAGTATGCAGCCTTCTCAGTTTGGATTCTTTTACCTAGTATTATGCATTTAAGATTCCTTCATGGCATTTTGTGGCTGGATAGTTCATTTCTTTTAGTGCTGAATAATATTCCACTGTTTAGATGAATTACAGTATATTTATCCATTCACCAACTAAAGGACATCTTGGTTGCTTCCAGGTTTGGACAATTATAAATGAAGCCTCTGTAAACATGTATGTGCTGGGTTTTGTGTGAACACAAATTTGTGACTGCTTTGGGTAAATATCAAGAAGTGCAGTTACTCGATCTTAGGTAAGAATATGTTTAGTTTTGTAAGAAACTCCCAAATTGTCTTCCAAGGTGGTTGCACCAGTTTGCATTCCCACCAGCAAGAAATGAGAGCTCCTATTGCTCCACCTCCTTGCTAGCATTTGGTGTTGTCAGTGTTCCAGATTATGGCCTTTCTAGTAGGTGTGTAGTGGTGCCTCATTGTTGTTTTAATTTGAATTTCCCTGACAACATAAGATGTGGAGCATCTTTTCAGATGCTAATTTTCCATTTGTATATCTTCCTTGATGAGATGTCTGTTAAGGTCTTGGCCCGTTTTTTAAATTGGGTAGTTTTGTGTTCTTTTTGTTGAATTTTAAGAGTTCTTTGTATATTTTGTCTTTTATCAGGTGTGTCTTTGGCAAATATTTTCTCTCATTCTGTGACTTGTTCTCCCATTCACTTGATATTGTACTTCACAGTGCAGAAGTTTTAAATTTTAATTACATCCAACTTAGCCACTGGAGTTTTTATTTAGTCTATAAATTATAAAACCATAAAGATTACAGTAAGTTATCTATTTTTGGAACTGGATATACAGAAAGAGGGGGATTGGGAAGCTTGGTGATGAAACGTAGTGAATATCTATTGGGCTATCTCCCAAGAACTCTTGTCAGTTATCATTTTATCTGCTTGTGTTTGCTTTCTCTTTTAAGTTGTATTACATGCTCTTTCAGAAGAGAGTTCATGTCTCATTACTCTTTCTTACCCCTTAGAATTTAGAATATTCATTTGTAATACGTAAATGCTTAATAAATACTTAGATGGTAGATTTCTATCTAAATCTTCAGTAAAAATCCAGAAGAAGATTTTATTAGGGATCTGCTTATAAATAATTCTTCATATACAAAGATCCTTGAACATCTAGGAATCCTAATATTTAAATATTCAGATCTGTAATATAATTAACTTTCACAAAACTAATAAAAACGTGTGTGTGTGTGTGTGTGTGTATTCTGAGATCACTGAACAACTAGGAGCTGGCCACAGCCCCAGAAATCAGAGAAACAAACTTGGAATCTTATTTTCCTCTTGAATACTTCTTGTGAGCGCTATTTGAATTAACTTTTATTCACTGAAAAAAGGCAATATATTTCAGCAAAGTTTCTCCCCTCATTGAAAGGTAACAAGAGACTGGGTGCAGTGGTTCATGCCTGTAATCCCAGCACTTTGGGAGGCCAAGGCAGGTGGATCACCTGAGGTCAGGAGTTCGAGACCAGCCTGGCCAATATAGTGAAACCCCATCTCTACCAAAAATACGAAATAGAATTAGCCGGGCGTGGTGGTGTGTGCCTGTAGTCCCAGCTACTCGGGAGGCTGAGGCACAGTGAGCCGAGATGGTTCCATTGCAATCCAGCCTGGGCAACAGAGTGAGACTCTGTCTCTAAATAAATAAACAAACAGTAACAAGAGAAGACAATTATTTCATAGGAAATCAAGCAAAATAGAAAGACCTAAAGATCCGTTCAGTGCTGTCCTATTTAAGTTATTTTTTTGTCTTTCCAGAGTTGTCACAGGGCTGAGTATAAGACAGAGGTGGTGAGCAGCCCTGTATAATCCTTTTCCAGGCAGGACATGAGAGTCTGAAGAGTCAGCAGACTGGAGGTTCTTAAGTTTTATTACCCTGTGAAGAGAAAAACCCGGAGCCATAGAAGTTGTCCTTCTTACCTTTTTATGCATTAGTTCAAATATTCATAACAAGCCTACAAATTATAGATATTAGGAAACTGAGGCTGAGAGTTAAATAACATGCCCACAGACATCACTGGTAAAGATCATACCTCACATTGTCAGATTCCACAGCCCACTAATCTTTCCCCTAAATAATCACATTCTGTTTCTGCCAAATCATTGGCTTTTCTAATGCTTAACATCACCAGTAACATCTTCAAATTAGAAGCTTGAGTTATCAAAGCCTGGACATGACCCCATCCATATTCTTGGGAAATGATATCTAAATTGTAGGTGATTATGATAATATTCTTACTGTATTCTTGGTATCCATATGCCTGACACTATTACTAGAAGTGTCTTCACACCTTAAGAATGTCATCTAATTAATCTTCATAATCCATGAGGAAAGTATATATTATCACCATTTTACAGATGAGGAACTCAGGCTCACCACTAGTAAGATGGAAAGCTAGAAATTTCTATGTAGTCCACCAGTCTCACTATCTTTTCCCCCAGCTTTGTTTCGGAACCATTGACAGATTAAACTTGTATATATTTATGATGCACAATGTGATGTTTTGATATGTGTATACATTGCAAAATTATTACCACAATCAAGCTAATTGACATACCCAGTACCTCAAATGGTTGGTGTGTGTGTGTGTGTGTGTGTGCGTGTGTGTGTGCGTGTGCTGAGAACATTTAAGATCTGCTTTCCTGGCAAATTTAAAGTGCATTCCCTATCATCACCAACGGGAACATTAGATCTTAAAACTTATTCATCCTGCCTAACTGAAACTTTGCACTCTTTGACCAACATCTCCTCATTTTCCCCACCCCACAGCCCCTGGCAATCACCATTTTACAGTCTGCTTCTATGAATTTCACATTTTTTAGATTCCATTTAAAAGTGAGACCATGCAGTATTTGTCTTTCTGTGCCTGGCTTATTTCGCTTAGCATAACATCTTGCAGGTACATTCATGTTCCCACAAACCTGTTAGTTTTGGATTTGTCATATATGGCTTTATTGCATTGAAATACTTTCCTTCTATTTTGTTGAGAATTGTTATTATGAAAGGATGTTAAATTTTGTCAAATGCTTTTTCTGCATTTATTGAGATAATCATATAATTTTTATCCTTCATTCTATTAATGTAACGTATTATATTCATTGATTTACATATGTTGAATCATCCTTGCATCCTAGGGATAAATCCCACTTGATTATGGTGTATGGTCCTTTTAATGTGCTGTTGAAATCAGTTTGCTAGTATTTTGTTGGAGATTTTTGTATCTATATTTATCAGAAATGTTAGCCTGTAATTTTCGTTTCTTGCAGTTTCTTTATCTGGCTTTGGCTCTGTGTCCCCACCCGAATCTCACCTTATATTGTAATAATCTCCATGTATCAAGGGCGGGGCCAGGTGGAGGTAATTGGAGCATGGAGGTGGTTCCCTCATGCTGTTCTCATGATAATGAGTGAACCTCATGAGATACGATGGTTTTATAAGCATCTGGCATTTCCTTTGCTTGCACTCTTTCTCTCCCCTGCTGCTCAGAGATAGATGCCTTCTGCCATGATTGTAAATTTCCTAAGGCCTTCTCAGCTAATATAGTTTGGTTATGTTCCCACCCAAATCTCACCATGAGATGTGAATTGTAACTCCCCTAATTCCCACATGTAGTGGTAGGGACCTGATAAGAGGTAATTGAATCATGGGATGGGTCTTTCCCATACTGTTCTCATGATAGTGAATAAGTCTTATGAGAGCTGATGGTTTTATAAATGGGACTTCCCTTGCACAAGACCTCTTGTCTGCTGCCATGTAAGACGTGCTTTTGCTCCTCTTTTGCCTTCTGCCATGATTGTGAGGCCTCCCTAGCCATGTGGAAATGTGAGTCCATTAAACCTCTTTCATTTATAAATTACCTGGTATTAGGTATGTCTTTATTGGCAGCATGATAACTGACTAATACACCATTCATGCAGAACTGTGAGTCAATTAAACCTCTTTTCCTTGTAAATTACCCAGTCTTAAGTACTTCTTCATAGCAGCCTGAGAACAATCTAATACACAGGGTAATGCTGCTAACCTAAAGTTCATCAGATCCTACCAAATATTTAAAAAATTAACACCAATCCTTCTCAAACTTTTCCAAAAAATTGAAGAGGGCAACTTCCAAACTTATTTATGACGTCAGCATTACCCTAACAATTCTTTGTTGGAAGGTTTTTGATTACTGATTCAATCTCTGTAGTCATTATTGTCCTATTCAGATTTTCTATTTTTTTAATGTATGTTTCAGTCTTGGTAGTCTGTATGTTTCTATGAATTATTCATTTCTTCTAGGTTACACAATTTGTTGGTGTGTAATTTTTCTTAGTAGTATCTTATGATCCTTTGTATTTTTGTGGTGTCAGTTGTATGCCTACTTTCTCATTTATAAAATTTATTTGAGTTTTCTCTGTTTTTTCTTAGTCTAGCTAAATATTTGTCCATTTTTTAATCTTTTCAAAGAATCAAGTCATAGTTTCATTGATCCTTTCTATGATTTTTCTAATCTTTATTTCTGCTCTGATTTCTATTTTTATTATTTCCTTCCTTCTACTAACCCTGGGTTTAGTTTGTTCTTTCTTTTCTATTTTGTTGATATATAGTCATACATGCTGGACACACCCAATCTCATCTATTTTATTGAGGTACACAATTAGGTTATTTGAGATATTTCTTCATTCTTGATGTAGGTATTTATAACTATAAACTTACCTCTCAGAACTGCTTTTGCTGTATCTGATATGTTTTGCAAAGTTGTGTTTCCATTTTCATTTATCTGAAAATATTTAAAATTTCCCTTTTGATTTCTTCATGATTGTTCAGGAGTGTGTTGTTTAATTTCCGCATATTTGTGAATTTCCCAGTTTTTCTCCTATTATTGGTTTCTAACTTTATATCATTGTGGTTGGAAAAGATACTTGATATGATTTCAATCTTAAATTTGTTAAGACTTGTTTTGTGAACTAACCTGTAATCTGTACTGGAGAATGTTCCATGTGAGCTTGAATAGAATGCGTATCTGCTACTGATGGAATGTTCTGTGTTTGTCTTTTAGGTCCATTTGGGTCTATAGTGTTGTTCAAGCCCACTGTTCTGTTATTGATTTTCTGTTTGGATGATCTATCGTTTGTTGAGAGTGGAGTACTGAAGTCTCCTACTGTTATGATATGGCTGTCTATTTCTCCCTTCGCTTCTGCTAATATTTGCATTATATATTTAAGTTTTCCTAACAAACTGTATTCTTTTTTTTTTATTATTATACTTTAAGTTCTAGGGTACATGTGCATAGCGTGCAGGTTTGTTACATACGTATACTTGTGCCATTTGGTGTGCTGCACCCATCAACTCGTCAGCACCCATCAATTCATCATTTACATCAGGTATAACTCCCAATGCAATCCCTCCCCCTCTCCCCTCCCCATGATAGGCCCCAGTGTGTGATGTTCCCCTTCCCGAGTCCAGTGATTCCATTGTTCAGTTCCCACCTATGAGTGAGAACATGCGGTGTTTGGTTTTCTGTTCTTGTGATAGTTTGCTAAGAATGATGGTTTCCAGCTGCATCCATGTCCCTACAAAGGACGCAAACTCATCCTTTTTGATGGCTGCATAGTATTCCATGGTGTATATGTGCCACATTTTCTTAATCCAGTCTGTCACAGATGGACATTTGGGTTGACTCCAAGTCTTTGCTATTGTGAATAGTGCCGCAATAAACATACGTGTGCATGTGTCTTTGTAGTAGAGTAATTTATAATCCTTTGGGTATATACCCAGTAGTGGGATGGCTGGGTCATATGGTACATCTAGTTCTAGATCCTTGAGGAATCGCCATACTGTTTTCCATAATGGTTGAACTAGTTTACAATCCCACCAACAGTGTAAAAGTGTTCCTATTTCTCCACATCCTCTCCAACACCTGTTGTTTCCTGACTTTTGAATGATTGCCATTCTAACTGGTGTGAGATGGTATCTCATTGTGGTTTTGATTTGCATTTCTCTGATGGCAAGTGATGATGAGCATTCTTTCATGTGTCTGTTGGCTGTATGAATGTCTTCTTTTGAGAAATGTCTGTTCATATCCTTTGCCCACTTTTTGATGGGGTTGTTTGTTTTTTTCTTGTAAATTTGTTTGAGTTCTTTGTAGATTCTGGATATTAGCCCTTTGTCAGATGAGTAGATTGCAAAAATTTTCTCCCATTCTGTAGGTTGCCTGTTCACTCTGATGGTAGTTTCTTTTGCTGTGCAGAAGCTCTTTAGTTTAATTAGATCCCATTTGTCAATTTTGGCTTTTGCTGCCGTTGCTTTTGGTGTTTTAGACATGAAGTCCTTGCCCATGCCTATGTCCTAAATGGTACTACCTAGGTTTTCTTCTGGGGTTTTTATGGCATTAGGTCTAACATTTAAGTCTCTAATCCATCTTGAATTAATCTTCGTATAAGGCGTAAGGAAAGGATCCAGTTTCAGCTTTCTACTTATGGCTAGCCAATTTTCCCAGCACCATTTATTAAATAGGGAATCCTTTCCCCATTTCTTGTTTCTCTCAGGTTTGTCAAAGATCAGATGGCTGTAGATGTGTGGTATTATTTCTGAGGACTCTGTTCTGTTCCATTGGTCTATATCTCTGTTTTGGTACCAGTACCATGCTGTTTTGGTTACTGTAGCCTTGTAGTATAGTTTGAGGTCAGGTAGCGTGACGCCTCCAGCTTTGCCCTTTTGACTTAGGATTGTCTTGGCAATGCGGGCTCTTTTTTGATTCCATATGAACTTTAAAGCAGTTTTTTTTCCAATTCTGTGAAGAAAGTCATTGGTAGCTTGATGGGGATGGCATTGAATCTATAAATAACCTTGGGCAGTATGGCCATTTTCACGATATTGATTCTTCCTATCCATGAGCGTGGTATGTTCTTCCATTTGTTTGTGTCCTCTTTTATTTCACTGAGCAGTGGTTTGTAGTTCTCCTTGAAGAGGTCCTTGACATCCCTTGTAAGTTGGATTCCTAGGTATTTTATTCTCTTTGAAGCAATTGTGAATGGAAGTTCATTCATGATTTGGCTCTCTGTTTGTCTGTTACCGGTGTATAAGAATGCTTGCGATTTTTGCACATTAATTTTGTATCCTGAGACTTTGCTGAAGTTGCTTATCAGCTTAAGGAGATTTTGGGCTGAGACAATGGGGTTTTCTAAATATACAATCATGTCATCTGCAAACAGGGACAATTTGACTTCTTCTTTTCCTAACTGAATACCCTTTATTTCTTTCTCTTGCCTGATTGCCCTAGCCAGAACTTCCGACACTATGTTGAATAGGAGTGGTGAGAGAGGGCATCCCTGTCTTGTGCCAGTTTTCAAAGGGAATTTTTCCAGTTTTTGCCCATTCAGTATGATATTAGCTGTGGGTTTGTCATAAATAGCTCTTATGATTTTGAGGTACGTTCCATCAATACCGAATTTATTGAGCGTTTTTAGCATGAAGAGCTGTTGAATTTTGTCAAAAGCCTTTTCTGCATCTATTGAGATAATCATGTGGTTCTTGTCTTCGGTTCTGTCTATATGCTGGATTATGTTTATTGATTTGCAAATGTTGAACCAGCCTTGCATCCCAGGGATGAAGCCCACTTGATCATGGTGGATAAGCTTTTTGATGTGCTGCTGAATCCGGTTTGCCAGTATTTTATTGAGGATTTTGGCATCGATGTTCATCAGGGATATTGGTCTAAAATTCTCTTTTTTTGTTGTGTCTCTGCCAGGCTTTGGTATCAGGATGATGTTGGCTTCATAAAATGAGTTAGGGAGGATTCCCTCTTTTTCTATTGATTGGAATAGTTTCAGAAGGAATGGTACCAGCTCCTCCTTGTACCTCTGGTAGAATTCAGCTGTGAATCCATCTGGTCCTGGACTTTTTTTGGTTGGTAGGCTATTAATTATTGCCTCAATTTCAGAGCCTGCTATTGGTCTATTCAGGGATTCAACTTCTTCCTGGTTTAGTCTTGGGAGAGTGTAAGTGTCCAGGGAATTATCCATTTCTTCTAGATTTTCTAGTTTATTTGCGTAGAGGTGTTTATAGTATTCTCTGATGGTAGTTTGTATTTCTGTGGGGTCAGTGGTGATATCCCCTTTATCATTTTTTATTGCGTCTATTTGATTCTTCTCTCTTTTCTTCTTTATTAGTCTTGCTAGCAGTCTGTCAATTTTGTTGATCTTTCCAAAAAACCAACTCCTGGATTCATTGATTTTTTGGAGAGTTTTTTGTGTCTCTATCTCCTTCAGTTCTGCTCTGATCTTAGTTATTTCTTGCCTTCTGCTAGCTTTTGAATGTGTTTGCTCTTGCCTCTCTAGTCCTTTTAATTGTGATGTTAGAGTGTCAATTTTAGATCTTTCCTGCTTTCTCTTATGGGCATTTAGTGTTATAAATTTCCCTCTACACACTGCTTTAAATGTGTCCCAGAGATTCTGGTATGTTGTATCTTTGTTCTCATTGGTTTCAAAGAGCATCTTTATTTCTGCCTTCATTTCGTTATGTACCCAGTAGTCATTCAGGAGCAGGTAGTTCAGTTTCCATGTAGTTGAGCGGTTTTGATTGAGTTTCTTAGTCCTGAGTTCTAGTTTGATTGCACTGTGGTCTGAGAGGCAGTTTGTTATAATTTCTGTTCTTGTACATTTGCTGAGGAGTGCTTTACTTCCAATTATGTGGTCAATTTTGGAATAAGTGCAATGTGGTGCTGAGAAGAATGTATATTCTGTTGATTTGGGGTGGAGAGTTCTATAGATGTCTATTAGGTCCGCTTGGTGCAGAGATGAGTTCAATTCCTGGATATCCTTGTTAACTTTCTGTCTCGTTGATCTGTCTAATGTTGACAGTGGAGTGTTGAAGTCTCCCATTATTATTGTATGGGAGTCTAAGTCTCTTTGTAAGTCTCTAAGGACTTGCTTTATGAATCTGGGTGCTCCTGTATTGGGTGCATATATATTTAGGAGAGTTAGCTCTTCTTGTTGAGTTGATCCCTTTACCATTATGTAATGGCCTTCTTTGTCTCTTTTGATCTTTGATGGTTTAAAGTCGGTTTTATCAGAGACTAGGATTGCAACCCCTGCTTTTTTTTGTTCTCCATTTGCTTGGTAGATCTTCCTCCATCCCTTTATTTTGAGCCTATGTATGTCTCTGCATGTGAGATGGGTCTCCTGAATACGGCAGACTGATGGGTCTTGACTCTTTATCCAATTTGCCAGTCTGTGTCTTTTAAATGGAGCATTTAGTCCATTTACATTTAAGGTTAATATTGTTATGTGTGAACTTGATCCTGTCATTATGATATTAACTGGTTATTTTCCTCGTTAGTTGATGCAGTTTCTTCCTAGCCTCGATGGTCTTTACATTTTGGCATGTTTTTGCAATGGCTGGTACCGGTTGTTCCTTTCCATGTTTAGGGCTTCCTTCAGGGTCTCTTGTAAGGCAGGCCTGGTGGTGACAAAATCTCTAAGCATTTGCTTATCTGTAAAGGATTTTATTTCTCCTTCACTGATGAAACTTAGTTTGGCTAGATATGAAATTCTGGGTTTAAAATTCTTTTCTTTAAGAATGTTGAATATTGGCCCCCACTCTCTTCTGGCTTGTAGAGTTTCTGCCGAGAGCTCTGCTGTTAGTCTGATGGGCTTCCCTTTGTGGGTAACCCGACCTTTCTCTCTGGCTGCCCTTAAGATTTTTTCCTTCATTTCAACTTTGGTGAATCTGGCAATTATGTGTCTTGGAGTTGCTCTTCTGGGGGAGTATCTTTGTGGCATTCTCTGTATTTCCTGAATTTGAATGTTGGCCTGCCCTACTAGGTTGGGGAAGTTCTCCCGGATGATATCCTGAAGGGTGTTTTCCAACTTGGTTCCATTTTCCCCCTCACTTTCAGGCACCCCAATCAGATGCAGATTTGGTCTTTTTACATAATCCCATACTTCTTGCAGGCTTTGTTCATTTCTTTTTCTTCTTTTTTCTTTTGGTTTCTCTTCTCGCTTCATTTCATTCATTTGATCCTCAATTGCTGATACTCTTTCTTCCAGTTGACCGAGTCGGTTACTGAAGCTTGTGCATTTGTCACGTATTTCTCGTGTCATGGTTTTCATCTCTGTCATTTCGTTTATGACCTTCTCTGCATTAATTAGTCTAGCTGTCAATTCTTCCACTCTTTTTTCAAGATTTTTAGTTTCTTTGCGCTGGGTACGTAATTCCTCCTTTAGCTCTGAGAAGTTTGATGGACTGAAGCCTTCTTCTCTCATCTTGTCTAAGTCATTCTCTGACCAGCTTTGATCCGTTGCTGGCGATGGGCTGTGCTCTTTTGCAGGAGGAGATGCGCTCTTATTTTTTGAATTTCCAGCTTTTCTGCCCTGCTTTTTCCCCATCTTTGTGGTTTTATCTGCCTCTGGTCTTTGATTATGGTGATGTACTGATGGGGTTTTGGTATAGGTGTCCTTCCTGTTTGATAGTTTTCCTTCTAACAGCCAGGACCCTCAGCTGTAGGTCTGTTGGAGATTGCTTGAGGTCCACTCCAGACCCTGTTTGCCTGGGTATCAGCAGCAGAGGTTGCAGAAGATAGAATATTGCTGAACAGCGAGTGTACCTATCTGATTCTTGCTTTGGAAGCTTCCTCTCAGGGGTGTACTCCACCCTGTGAGGTGTGGGGTGTCAGACTGCCCCTAGTGGGGGATGTCTCCCAGTTAGGCTACTCAGGGGTCAGGGACCCACTTGAGCACGCAGTCTGTCCCTTCTCAGATCTCAACCTCCGTGTTGGGAGATCCACTGCTCTCTTCAAAGCTGTCAGACAGAGTCGTTTGCGTCTGCATAGGTTTCTGCTGCTTTTTTTGTTGTTGTTATTTAGCTGTGCCCTGTCCCCAGAGGTGGAATCTACAGAGACAGGCAGGTTTCCTTGAGCTGCTGTGAGCTCCACCCAGTTCAAGCTTCCCAGCGGCTTTGTTTACCTACTTAAGCCTCAGCAATGGCGGGTGCCCCTCCCCCAGCCTTGCTGCTGCCTTGTGGTTAGATCGCAGACTGCTGTGTTAGCAATGAGGGAGGCTCCGTGGGCATGGGACTCTCCCAGCCAGGTGTGGGATATATTCTCCTGGTGTGTCCGTTTGCTTAAAGCGCAGTATTGGCGTGGGAGTTACCCGATTTTCCAGGTGTTGTGTGTCTCAGTTCCCCTGGCTAGGAAAAGGGATTCCCTGCCCCCTTGTGCTTCCCAGGTGAGGCAATGGCTCGCCCTGCTTCAGCTCTCGCTGGTTGGGCTGCAGCAGCTGACCAGCACCGATTGTCCGGAACTCCCTAGTGAGATGACCCCAGTACCTCAGTTGAAAATGCAGAAATCACTGGTCTTCTGTGTCGCTCGCGCTGGGAGTTGGAGACTGGAGCTGTTCCTATTCGGCCATCTTGCTCCGCCCCCACAAACTGTATTCTTAAAGTCACTCTGTAAACACAGTCAGAAAATCTGACTACTGTATCTGAGAAAAAGAAAAATTTATATCAATATTCCTCTTTGAAGTGAAATTTCCATCTGTGACAAAGCTAGTTTCTAGCTCTAAACATTCCACAAATGCTTCTAGTTCACTGGGTTATATGTATGATAGTAAATCTCAGAGAAGCGTCTTTTTCCTACTAGTAAAGAGACCTATTTTCCAAAAATGTAAAAAAAAAAGGAAAAAATACAAATCCAAACTAAGTTCTGGATTAAGACAATCAGTATTTAGAGAAAAGTCTTGTGAGTGGGAAATGCTGCAAACCTTGGCTATTTCCTGGCATGGGTCTGGAAATTCTGTGCAGATCACCATTTCAATTTAAATATTGAGGCAAAGAGCAGAATCCAAAGTAAAGAAACAAGCTTCCAGGAAGACTCACCTCTACTTGAGAATCTGTTTACAGAGATAATTTTCATGGCATTGCTCGGAACTTTCATACTCACATTACTGTTTTCTGCTTTATTCAATCTCCTATCTGTTGAATTTATAAGTTATAGTAGTGTAGTAAGTGGGTGCCAAACTCCTTAGGGAAAATAGCTGATGAGAAACATTCTCTATTTATCTCTGTTAAAGCAAGATAAGCAGGATGCTGTTAGCCTGGGGTTGTTTCTGTAACCAGAACTCTTCCACAAGCAAACAGAAACTTAATTTAGAGGCACTCCTTGTAACTGATTAATTTTGCATTGATCTTTAGTCAATCACAGACAGCTAATCAGCCAATTGGCTATATAACTAGGGATCTCCATCACACCATGCTCAAATAAGGCAAACATCTAGCTCCAGCCAAATAAGGTAATTACATTTTACTTCCATGTTCAACTTGTAAAATCTTGCTGGTCATGCTGCTAGAGCAGAGCTCTTGGTACCTCTTATGGTTTTGAGTGCTGCCCAATTCATGAGCTATTTTTTGCTCAAATAAAAATTGTCAAAATTATCTTATATAAAGTTTTTTCCCTAACACTTTCTAATATTGCTGAGAAATAATTTAAAACATATCCCTTTGTGTAGGTAAGTCTCTAGAAACTAGGAGACATTTGGCACAAGGACAGTACACTTATATTAAGGACAATATGCAGGCGTCAAAATAAAATTACTAATAATCATTAACTAAATGATCAAACATAACACGACTGATAACAGGACAAACTGACATTAATGCCTCTTAATGTTATGCACTGAAAACACAACATCACCCACAAAATACTACTGATCATAATGCAAAAAACATAAACCTGACTCTAATTATGAAGAAACAGTCAAACTAATGCAAACCAAAGGACATTTTGCAAAATATCTAACCTAGACTAAAAAACCGACCATGTTATGAAAGATGAAAATAAATGGAGAGAGAGAGAGAGAGAGAGAGAGAGAGATAGATAAATAATGACTGGAGATCTTCTAAATTAAAGGAGACTAAAGGGAAGTGACAACTAAATACAATATATGATCCTTTTATCAAACCTAGGTTTTAAAACAAAAGGGGAAATCTGAATATAGACTGTATATTAAATAATAGTGCTATATCAAAGTTCAATTTCCTAAATTTGATAACTGAAATTTATTTATGCCAAAGAATATTCTATTCTTAGAAGATAAATATACCAAAATATTAGTAACTAACTGTTCAATGGTGTATGTATGTGTATGTATATAAATACATATACATATGTATAAATTACATATATGTAAGTTGGAGGGAAAATGACCAAAAAAAAGTTTTTTACTTGAACTATGATATTTGAAGTTCTTTTTCTGTTTTTCTCTGTTGCCCAGACTGGAGTGCAGTGGCATGATCATAGCTCACTGCAGCCTCAAACTCCTGGGCTCAAGTAAAACTCCTGCCTCAGCCTCCCAGTAGCTGAGATGACACCAGCTACTTGGGAGGCATACCACCATGCCTGGGTAAATTTTTTTATTTTTCTAGAGATGGGGTCTCACTATGTTACACAGACTTGTCTCAAACTCCTGGCTTCAAACAATCCTCCTGTCTCAGTGTCCCAAAATGCTAAGATTACAGGTGTGAGCCACTGCACTTAGCCTGAGTAGTTGAAATTCTAATGTTAATAAATAAATGAATAGCCTTGGTCAGCTGTATTGGAGTAATGTATTTTATTCTACTTATTTATTCAATAAATTCTTATTGAATAAATACATCTTACATCAAGTATTTTTTAATCAGATTAAAAATACAGAGATCAATAAGATAGTAACCCTGCCCCCAAGGAGCTCACATACAGTCTAATGGAGATATTACTTTGTAGTTCCCATTGTAGGACATCAGTCTCCAATACCATGCTTCTTTGTATTATGTTCCATTTCAATATTAAATCATCACATTTTCTCATAATGATATAACATTCCAAGGATTAAAGGAGGTGTTGGCTATGGTCTAATAGGTCCTCAGCATTCATTTTTATCTGTTTTCCTTTTTATGCACTTTGAGGAAGGAAAACTACAATCTTCATTCCTCAGATATCTTTGTAGCTAGAACTATAAATGCAAATTCATTTCTGCCAATTAGGTACCAATTAGGTGCACTCTCTGGGGTCTGGAAGGTGGAGGAGAATTAGAGAGCAACTTCCTGTTAATGGGTGCTGACAATCATGATTATGGGGCAGAGGCAGTTATGGTGGCTGGACTCCACTTCTCAGTGTCTGGTCTTTGGCTTTATGTATGTCAGGTGGCAGCATCAGTTGCAGTGATGGGGGTTGAGATAGCAGCATCCTTCTGACTCCTGGATTGAAGTTATTGTGATATATCCTTAAACTCATTAATTGAATAGTCACTTCCCAACTCCTACTTCTCCAACCTTTCCAATAATGTATGTAAGTTTCTAATACCGTATATTATACCTCTTGCTGTTTGAAATACATAGTGTTCTACTTCCTGCACTGAACTTTGGTGAATATTATTTGTTTCTAGATATGGCCCTGATCAATGGTTTCTTGTCCTTCTGAGTTTTGTCTTAAAACAGAGTTTTAAGCCTATTGTTTATTTGGGACATTAGATAAAATGGGCCTAATTTAACCTTCTTTTATTGGTCACTAAATTCTAAAATATTTGGGAAAAATATGAGGAAGGTGGTGCTTCAAAGCCACTTTAAACTTGAACTTGATTTTATTATGTACATATGTTATTTATAAATTATATTTCCATTTATAAGACTGCATTTTTTTCCATGAACTACCATTTCAAAATTGGCAAACTTTATTCTCAAAGAAGTGAAAAATGGAATCAGTTCATCCAACAATATAGAAAATTCTAAAATCACACATTGAAAGGCAAAGTAGATATGTGGATAAAATATTAGCACCATTTAATATAAATTACAACAATTAACTACAACTTTAAACAACCTAGTAGAAGCTTTTACTAGAATTGGCAGATTTACACAAAGGAAAAATAGCCTACTGTGCTGGTCAGCATTGTGATTCCTGTCTGATTATCTCTGCATCCAGATAAGGATGATAAAATTTCTATGAATTAGCCCCCTATCCCATAAAGCCCTCAAACAGATAGAATGCAATGACGTCTATGATATGGTGTGTGTTTGCCTGTGCTGCTTCATCTCCCCCGGCTTTTACTCACAACCCTTACATTTATACCCCTACAACATGAAAACATCATGCTTCTCAAGTCTTGCTCCATTTGCAGTTTAGTTTCCGTTACCTAAAATGGCCTCTGCCTGCTTGTCAACTAGGTAAATTACTAGTCATTCTTCAACTCTGAACTTAAATGTGAACTTCTGATATCTTCTCCAATACCTTAAGATTAAAATGATCCTTCACTGAGCCTCCATTGCCCACATACATTCTTTCATCCTGACAATGACCAAAGTATTTCACAATTGTTTCTTTACCTTTCTCTCCAAGAGTAACCTTTTTAAAGGAAGTGACTGTGCCTTTTTCTTTATGACTTATTCTGCTACCTATTGACTCCATAGTGTAGAACAACAGCAACAAAAGACTGAGGTACCCAATATCATGCAAGTAATAACTGGCCAAGATTAGAACCCAAGTCTGATTGGCTGATTCCAAAACCTAGGTTATGCTGTCTTATTCAAATGTTTAGAAAGTGAATGAATGAATAAAGTTCACATCAATCAAAAAAGGAAAATGTAATAATTAAATTTATTTTGCAGCTTTGACTTAAATATTCCTTTATAAATCAGAAAATCGTATATCAAATGAGAAAATCAGAGGTATACAACCAGGTCAGAATATGAGTCATTTCAGACAAATATATTAATGAAAAAGACAAGAAGGCTGATGGAACACAAAGTTTCTCATTTAACCTAAATGTAAAGCTTCTATTTCAACTATTTTATAACATTAACTTGTTCTAAAGAAAATTGTTCATTAAATAGAAGTGTCTGATTTTTCTATTGTTATATGTTAGTTTTTTAAAAATAAACTTCATTGATTATAATTTGCACGCCATAAAAAGAACTCATTTTAACTATACAGTTTGGTGATTTTTGACAAATGTATATACCCATTTAACCATTACAACAATCAAGATATACAATATTTCCATTACCCCAAAAGTTCATCCATGATCCCTTTGTAGTTAATCTACAAACTTTGGCCTCATGTAACTCTAATCTACCTTCCGTCAATATTGATTAGTTTTTTTCTCTTCCAAAATTTCACATACATGGAAGTTACAGAATTTACTCTTTTGTCTCTAGCTTATTCCACTCAGCATAGTATTTTGGAGATTTACCCAGGTCATTTCATGTATGAGTAGTTTATTCCTTTAGGCCTGAGTAGTATTTCATTGCATGAATATAATACAATATGTTTATCATTCAACAGTTGATATACCTTTGATTTGTTTCCATTGTATGGCTACTATGCACATTTGTTCTAAATGAAAAAGGCATCTATGAACATTTGTGCATTAAAGTCTTTGTGAAGCACATGTTTTCATTTCTTTCAGGTAAATGATAAGGAGCAAAATACATGTTTAACATCATAAATTACTGCTAAACAAATTTCCAAAGTGGTTGTATCATTTTATATTCACACTCACAATGTACAAGGGTTCCAGTTCTTTGTGCTACTGTCATACATTTTATTTTTCACATGCTATAAACCCCAGAACACATTAGTCTTGCTCTAACTCTTACTCTCAGTCAATTATGTTTTTTAATTAAGAAAAAACATGTCATTTTTATTTTCTTAAACATTTACCATTTCTAGGACTTCAATTCTTTTTTTACAGATTCATGTTGCCAGCTTTTATCATATTTCTCCTACCTGAAAGACTTCACATTATAGTTCAGATCTGTTAATAATTAAATTCTCTCAGATTTTGTTTACCTGAGATATCATTATTTCACTGTATTTCTGATGAATATTTTTACTATAAGTAGAACTTCAGGTTGCCAGATTTTTTTTCAGAACTTTATATTGTTTCATTGTCTTCTGGTTTGCATTATTTCTAATGAAAATTCAAGAACGACTATTGGCTTTTTGTTTTGTTTTTTATTTTGTTTTTCGAGATGACTGACTAAAGACATTGAATGCCAGCTCTCCTCAGAAAGAAGATCAAAGTTACAGGTATATGGTCATGGCCCATGTGGAAAGAGAACTGAAAACTATCAGGACTCTAAGGGAAGAATGCTGAAACCTATCGGAGAACTCATGAGAAGAAGCTGGAGTGCAGAGAATGAAGGCAGCGAAAGTCTGGCAGAGATTGACCCCCAAGGAACCTGGAGTCCCATGAGAAGGGTAGATGAGGGTATTTCTTTATTCCCCTCACCCCTGCAACAAACCGCTGACTGCTGGAATTGTTGGAGAGCCCCTCTGCCATTGTCAGTCTGGGCAACCCTGTTGGTGGCAATTTAGAAACTTCCTGGGGACAGAGCACTGGGAAGCAAATTTGTGCAGGTGCATTCACACTCACCCCAAATCCAAACAGAGGCAACAGGCACCAAAGTGGTTGTGCATCTATTATGGACAGTTACCCTGCCCAGGGAATCTCAGCCCTTGAATTGCTGCATCACCAAATAGCCCACAAACATACCCCAAAATCTGCTCTGATTTTGGCAGCCACAGAGGATCAGTAGGTTGTTGGTGAACTACAGGATCCCTGGTGATCTAGCCCTCAGCATAAGCTGCCTCTAGGGGAAGGGGCACCAAAGCACCCCTTGGAACAAAGGAAATGCAGGCATGGTGATGATCTCTGAAGGTGGGGGACAGTGGCACCTCAGTTGATAGGCAGCATCAGTGGCTAGGAACAAATGTAGAGAGAGGGTCACCTCCTACTGTCCACCCCCCCCATCTCCCACACAACTGGAGGCTACTGTACGTGCACTTAGAGACAGCCTTTCCAGTGCTATTCTCAGCATCTGCATCCCTGCAGAAAGTGTGCCTCCTGCACAGGCTCACACAAGGGTAGGGCTCATCTTCCCCTCCCCACATATAGTTGCAATGTCCCTGGAATAGAAAGTGGACCAGCCACAGAGCTATCTGTTTTGGGCTGGGGGAAGAGGTTCCGCCCAGAGATCATTTCTGCAGTAAGCTGCCAGATGGGAATTTCCTGTGATCCTCAGTCATAATGCAGCCTGGAGATAAAGGACACTGACTATGTGAACTGAAGGTCACAAACTCTGTGACAGGGAGGTGATAGGGAACTGGATAGCATCCCTGCCTGCCTAGGATGGGGAGCTGGTGCAGCCCCCTTTCCATTCCCCCCAAGACCTCAGTGCATCCCACCACAAATTCCGCCTGCCACCTTCATCAGTGTAGGTGCTTCCCCTCTCCATGAGGGTGCTCAAGAGTGACCCAACTTTTCCTCTTAAGCACCACCTACTGGATTAGATACCAAGCTGCATCACCAAATAAAAACCTGCCAGCGTACAAGATAAGCTTTCTGAGACCTCTGCACTTCCAGCCCCACAGAAGATAGTGAGTCAGATCATATGATCTGCTACCATAAAAAAACTATCTATAACCAAGGAATCCATACAGAGCTTGGCCCCCTGACAGCATCCAAAACAGTAGCCAAATGGTCTTACACAACCTACACTACAATCACACCCCCAAGGGAGAAAAGAATAAAAAATTTACAAGTCTCATCCAAATGATAGAAATTTCAAAAAGAAAAAGTGACAGCTTTTACAGATGAGAAGGAATCAGCACAAGTTTTCTGGCAGTACCAAAGGATAGAATGTTTCGACACCCCCAAAGGATCACACTAGCTCTATGGCAATGAATCCTAACCAAAAATAATAAAAATTCTGAAATGACAGATTTCAAAGAATTCAAAATATGGATTGTAAGAAAGCTTAATGAGTACTAAGAAAAAGTTGAAAACAAACACAGATTAGAAAAACAATCAGGATATGAAAGACAAGATAGATGTGCTTTTTTTTTTTTTTAAAGAACTTCTAGAAATAAAAAATTCACTGAAGGAATTTCAAAATACAGTTGAAAGCTTTAACAATAGACTACACAAAGCAGAAGAGAGAATTTCAAAGCTTAAAGACCAATCTTTCAAATTAACTCAGTTAAATAAAAAGATTTTAAAAAGAATTTTAAAAACTGAATAAACCCTTTGAGAAATACAGGATTATGTGAGGCAACTAACCCTACAACTAATAGGCATTCCTGAGGGAGAAGAAGTAAAAACTTTGGAAAGCATATTTGCGGGAATGATTCAGAAAAATTTCCCTGATCTTGCTACATGTGTAGACATCCAGATACAAGAAATTCAAAGAACATCTAGAAGATACTATGTAAGATGAACATCACCAAGGCATATAGTTATCAGACTATCTAAGGTCAATCTGAAAGAAAAAATCTTAAAGGCAGTTAGAGAGAGGTGTCAAATCACCTATAAAGAAAACCTCATCAGACTAAAAGCAGACTTCTTAGCAGACACCTTACAACCCAGAAGAGATAGGAATTGATGTTTAGCTTTCTTAAAGAAAACAAAAAGAAAAAAAGTCAGCCAAGAATTTTATATCCTCCCAAACTAAGCTTCATAAATGAAGAAGCATTTCCTAGATAAATGAATGCATTCATAACCACTAGACTGACCCTATAAGAAATGGTTAACGGAGTTCTAAACATGGAAATGAAAGGATGAAACTCACCGTCATAGAGGCACATGTAAGTACAAAACTCACAGATCCTACAAAGTAATTACACAATTGAGAAGACAAAGAAACTGGCTAAAAACATTATGACCAGAAAAAAATCTCATATACCAAATATTAACTTTCAATGTAAATGGCCTAAATGGCCTACGTAAGAGACACAATGGCCAAACGGATTTGAAAAAAAAACCCAGATGAAACCATCTGTTGACTACAGGAGATCTACCTAACAGGTAAAGACATCTACTAACTCAGAGAAAAGGGATAGAAAAAAATATATCACACAAATAGAAAACCAAAGTGAGTAGGAGTAGCTATTCTGATATCAGATAAAAGAGACTTTAAACCAACAACAATTTTAAAAAGACAAAGAAAGGTATTACTTAATAATAAGGAGTTCAATACAACAAGAAGATTTAACTACCTAAATATATATATGACCCAACACTGGAGCACCTATATTCTTTAAACAAATACTACAGACCGAAGATATGAGACAGACAGCAATACAATAATAGTGGAGGGTGCTAGCATCCAACTGATAGCACTAGAGAGATCATCAAGGCAGAAAATCAACAAAGAAACTCTAGACTTAAAGAGACTCCAAACCAAATGGAGCCGATAGATACCTACAGAATATTGTACCCCCAAACATTTTTATCATATGTGCCTGGAATATTCCCCAAAATTGACCTGAAGCTTGACCATAAAGTAAGTCTAATCAAATTCAAAAAAGTCAAAATCATTATCAAGTCTCTCCTTAGACCATAGTGGACTAAAATTAGAAATCAATACCAAGAAAAACTCTCAAAACTACAAAAGTACATAGAAGCTAAACAACTTGCTCTTGACTTTTCAGTAAACAACAAAATTAAGGCAAAAGTTAAACTTTTATGTTAAACAAATGAAAATAGAGACACAATACATCAAAACCTCTGGGACACAGCAAAAGCAATGCTAAAAGGAAAGTTTATGGCATTAAATGCCCACATCAAAAAGAAAGATCTCAAATTCACTACCTAACATCACACCTCAATGAGATAGAAAAATAAGGACAAACCAAACCCAAAACTAGCAGAAGAAAAGAAATAACAAAGATCAGAGCAGAATTCAAAAGATTATCAGAGACTACTATGAAATTCTCTAGAAAACATAGAGGAAATGGATAAATTCCTGGAAATATATAACCTCCCAAGATAGGATGAGGAAGAAATAAAAATCCTGAAGAGACCAATAAGAAGTAATGAGATTGAATCAATAATAAAAAATCTTCCAACATAAAAACCTCAGGACCAGATGAATTCACAGCAGAATTTTACCAGATGTTGCAAAGAAGAGCTGGTACCACTTACTGAAACTATTCCAAAAAAAAAAAAAAAAAGGGATTCCTTTCTAACTCATTCTGCAAAACCAGAGTCACCTTGATGCCAAAAATCAGGCAAAGACAAACAAGAAAATATAACTGCAGGCCAATATCCCTGATGAACATAGGTACTAAAATTATCAAAAACAATACTAGTGAGCCAAATTCAATAGCACATCAAAAGAATACACCATGATCAAATGGGTTCTATTCCAGAGATGCAAGGATGGCTCCACATATGCAAACCAATAATTGCCATTTACCACGTAAACACAATTAAAAACAAACATATGACCATCTCAATAGATGCAGAAAAAGCATTCAATAAAATACAACTTCCCTTCATAATAAAAACTTCCAACAAACTAGGCATCGAAGGAACATAACTCAAAATAACAAGAGCAATATATGACAAACCCATAGCCAACATTATACTGAATGGGGAAAAGTTGAAAGAATTCCCCGTAAGAACTGGAATAAAACAAGATGTCCATTCTTACAACTCCTATTCAACGTAGTACTGGAGCAGCATTTACTCTAGTTTTGGTTTAGTCCTACTGTTAAAAAGTGATCCTTCTAGGTTCTCTACTGAATGTTTCAGTTGCTCAGAGATCTCTCTATCAAGCTAGTCAGAGCTTGAACACTTCCCAGCTCTGTTTCAGGTCTCAGAATTATCTCTTTATAGTGCCTGTAGTCTCTGATTATTACAGTATAATTCCATCATATGATTATGTAGCATAGTATTTTTTTAAAAAGACACGGTGGATTCCTATGCAAATTTCTGCAGCTATTACTCTGGGCAACTCTTTCTTCTCCTGCAGTGACCCCCAAATTCCAACTGCTTCATCTTTCTTGAACTCTGATTTCTGATTGCATGTTTCAGTGACACCTCTGTACTCTGCTTGGGTCCATCTTACTTTTGCCACCATATGAAAAATGCCACCAGCCAGAAATCTAGGGCAATTATAGAAATAACCTCATTTGTTTTCCTTTTCTTAGGGGGTCACAATCTTGCTCTGCCTGTTACTCAATGTCTGAAAAGAGTTGTTCAATATGTTTTGTCCAGTTTTCTAGTTTTTTTACTGTGGGGGTTGCAGAGCAGGGAGCAATTCAGGTATCAGTTTTTGTGTCATAGCCAGATATAAAAGTAACTAAAACTTTTAAGGAGAAAATTTTAGAAATTTTTAAAATTAAAATATCCTTTTGGAGTCAGCTTCATTAAGTCCAGTTTCCTTCACCTTATAAGGACTCAGTGAGAATTCATATTCAGAATGATGATCCAAAAGCACTGTAATATTCTAAATTGTCAAATAATCTGCATTAGGAGTATTATAGTTATTTTTAAGAATGAGGAAAATTACATTAAAAACTTTTGTGAGGGCTGAAATAATCACTTTTTAGTTGTTTCAGTTCACTAGAAAACTATATTAATATGCCTATTTCATTACCTGAGTATTCTAGTAAATTAAGCGTTTTATGATTTTTTAAAAAATTTTGATCACTTGCATTTTCCATGCATATTATGTATATATTTCATTTTACATTTACCCAGGGATGTGTGTAAATATTAAAGTATATTTTTCATGTCTTTGGTAATTTGTTTTTGGGATAAATTCTGATGTATCCTTCTGCATAGCAGGGCAAGAAGCACTATTAAAAAGAGTCTCATTTATTTCCCCAAGTAGATAATTATCCATAGAGAATTTCCTGAAAAAGGGTTGTACCTGGACATGAGAAAGAAGAAAGCTCAAATCATGCCTAAATGAAAAATTGAATCATGCGTGAGTAGGCTAAAATGGCCTTCTCAGACCTCAATACAGCACTTGGCCTACTTTTTTCTTAAGATTTTATTCCTGACTCCCAGTTTGTCATTTCTGTAATGGATTTTTAAATGACTCTTTTCTTCAGGAAGGTAGCATTTATCATGGTGCAGTAGAAAGAGCCCTGGGATGGAACTTGGGAGGACTGGGTTATGGCCTTGCTGGTTCTATGTTGCTATGAGCGGTGTGATTGGGGGAAAATTATTTACCTGTCTGAAGTTTAGAAGACAATCAGAACTTTTTCATTCTGTTTTTTTTCTTTTGCTTATTTGCTTTAGCAGCAGCTTTTAACAGCATCTAAAATAACATGCAGCCAAAGTTCAATGTGTAAAAGAGATGAGAGTGCACCTCCGCTGGTTGATGCGAAAGCCTGAGGGCTCTCCAGTTCATCCTCTTCTCCTGGCTCCTGAGGATGCCTAAATGCAGCCTGGAGTTCTCATGAGAAGACTGAAAAGGCCACAAGAGGGCATGAACCACCTTTCAGGCATAGCTTCTTTTGATTTCAAATTTCCATGACATTTGCTCCACTCCATATCTTTCAACCATAATAGCCCAGAGGACAATTCTCTTCTCTACTGAAGAATATGTTCTGATACCGGAGTAAAAGCACTATCATAAAGTAGGAAAAAATAAAAGACTTGAGTACAGACTTGTCTCTATCTCCTCCTTGCTGAAGGACCTTGGACCTCCTTGCTGAAGGATATCTACCTCTCTGAATACCAGCTTCTGTTCTGCAAAATGGGGACATAAATGAAATCCACTTCACAATTTAGATGTTAATATTACATGAACATGCTTGGTAAACCATCAAATGCTATTCAAGTGTTGGCTCTTATTAATAAGCAGGAAATGCAGGTTATTAGATGAAGAAAGAAAATATGAGAAGAAAGAAAAATGAGAAGATGATCAGGAGGATTAACTACTAAAGTAAGGATCATTGAGTGGAGAGTCTTTGGGGTACTTCAAGACTTACAGACATACAACATACATTATATAAAACTCTTTGTACTTCAAGTTACTAAGGTTCTTCCAGTGAAAAAGATTCTGAAAGAGAAAGCAATATGTTTTAATGACAGAGTTAGAATAGAGTCAAACAAATGTGGAAGTTAGTCTTGACCACCTACAAACTCTGTGACCTTGGGCAGATTACTAAACATCTATCTACTCATCTATAAGATATCCTCCTAGACTACTTCAAATGAAGGTAAATGTGCTTTACCAAAAGTAAGAGATTCTTGTTAAAAGAGAAGTATAGAGTAATGTAGACAAAATTTTGCCTTTTGATGCTTTTCCTAGAAACAGCTATTCTAACCCTGATTTTTAATCACAAATGCCCACAAATTTCTGTAAGATAAAAATCTGTATACCATGCACTAATGTAAATGCATTTCTAGCAGGACAAAAGTTTATGAAGTACCAAGATGACTCTGAATGGAGTGCTGAAGGCAAAATACGCTCTAAATTATATTGTAAAAAAAAGTAAAAGATATTTCAGACAAATCACGTTGGTACATTTCAATTTCTCTCTATAACTAACATTCAAGGGCACTTCATTAGGTGATTATGTTATCCCTGTGAAATATTACTTGGTTAAAAATATAATTCTGAAACTACAATACATAACCGAATGCTTTGGGCAGATGGAATTACTTTCCTCTAGAACCCTGAGGTACTTGGCAAACATCTATTCACTTCTACTGTGCCTCTGTGAGTTAGGTCAGGATTTTTGTTTTATGGGTGAGAAAATTAAGACCCATGGAGTATCTGGGAGACTTGCTCATGAAAGCCCATCTTACTTCTAACACTGAAAGGGGAAAGATTATATGAAGTTACTTGCCATCCATTTCCTCCCAATATACTCTCCAGTGCTTGGTGTGTAACAGAATTAGGTAGGTACAAGATACTTAAGTATTAGCATTTGTATCCTGTTATGAGCTGAATTATGTTCCCCTAAAATTCACATGTTGAAATCTTAACCCACATGACTTCAGAATGTGACTATTTGGAAATGGGGGTAATTCAGCTAAAATGAGATCATTAAGATGGGCCCTAATGCAAAGTACTTAGAGATTAGGACACAAACATGCACAGAGGGAAGATGGCTGTCTTCCAAGAAAAGAGGCCCAGAAAAAAACCAATCCTCCTGACATCTTGATCTCTGACTTCTAGCCTCCAGAATTGTGAAGAAATAAATTTTTATTGTGTAAGCTATCTGGTCCACGGTTGTTTGTTTAGACAGCCTTAGCAACCTAATACAGAACCTGTGAGAGTTTGGATCCTAGAACAGAAAGAGTTACATATTGCAAATCCTGCCTTCCTGTAGGAGTAATTCTTAAACTCTCGCAACTGCTATGACTCAGGCAGCAGACCAGAATACTGGATCTCCTTTTAAGTGATCACTAAGACCTACATGTCTGAACTCACCAATTCTAACTCAGGTCGACTCCTGCCATGCTGTCTCAAGCATCATCTCAGTCCTTTGGCTTGTAACTGTAGGAAGTCTCAGAAACTCAAGTTCCAATACAGGACCTGTCACTAATTAAGTGATGAGGGAAAGTCAGTTCCTCACTGGGTCTCAGTTTTTTAATCTGTATAATGAGTGAGATAGTTTTGACAGGGCAAGGATAACTCAAGCTTCATTCTGGCTCCCACTTTTTTTTTTCTTTTGTTTTTTTTGATGAGAGTCTAGCTTTGTTGCCCAGGCTAGAGTACAGTAGCATGATCTCGGCTCCTTGCAACCTCTCCTCCTCCCGGGCTCAAGCATTTCTACTGCCTCAGTCTCCCAAGTAGCTGGGACTACAAGCATGTGCCACCATGCTGGCTAATTTTTTTGTATTTTTAGTAAAGATGGGGTTTCACCATGTTGACCAGGTAGGTCTTGAACTCCTCAGATGATGCGCCCACCTCACCCTCCCGAAGTGCTGGGATTACAGGCATGAGCCACTGCTCCCGGAGTGGCTCTTACATTTTGATTCTGATACAAAGATATTGGTAATTTAAGGGAAGATGAAAATTTCAGCAAAATTTAGTTCATGATCCAAATCCAGCCACTGCCTCCTTTTGTACCACCCATAAGCTATGGATAGTTTTACATTTTTACAAGATTCAGAAGAATACTTTGCACTCTTTTAAATCTTGGCGTTTACTCATTCATTTAATCTTTACAACAACTGTGTGAAGTAGATACTCTTATTCGTTTTATAGATAAGCAAATTGAAGTAAGTAGTCAAAGATAACATGGCTAATAATTTCAGTTCTGCTAGAACTCATACCATGAAGTCTTACCCCAGAGCCTGTGCTCTTAATGTGTCTCCTCATACTGAAAAAAATCAACACTATCAGGGTAGTACATAAGTGCCAAAAGAGGGGCTCGGGCAATACATTCTGCTGTGTTTGCCCCAACCCCCTAAAAAATCACTCTGTTTCAGAGAAGTACATGAAGGCTTTGTAGGGGAACGAGGCCACATTTCCACCATGATGACAGGGAACACTAACTGAACCACAATTAAGTGAAATGTTATTCCCCCAAAAAGAATCCTATTCTTCTCAGCCATAGACCTTTATTCCAAAAAAAAAGTATTCAATTATTAATATATTAACTGAGTTATATTGGTTAATAACATTCCGTTATTATTATTACAGTACTTCAAATATTTGTGTACATTTGTTTTTTCTCTTTCATATATGTACCTGCATAATATCCTAGATTTTGCCTGTTGGCCCATGAAATCTAAAATACTAACTACCTCCTCCTTTATAGAAAAAGTTTGCCGACCCTTGCTGTAGAATATTAAAGCATAAGAATAAATGTGGATAATTAGAAAGGTGATTGTAAACATTAATATTAATGTTCTCTTCTTTATTAGCAAGTTTTCATCAGTAAAATTAGATACTTCACCCATTATGCTATTACTTGCATTTTTAATTTTAACATATTATTTTAAGTTTAAAAGGAATTATTGTTTGAATGACAGAAATAAAAATACTTCTGAATGAAGACAAAACAGTAGATACATGTGCAAAGAAGCATCATCAGTGACTCTTTTAATCAGATAATCATATTTTGTTTTGTGCCTATGGGTAATGGAATAACTGATAGAACTCTACTGACATAAAAGGTAAAAACAAGATAAGCCTTAAAGCAAAGCATCACAGACCCAAGGTAGATATGCTGGCCGCATCCTCTATTTAGATTATTTCAAATTTAATGTTTTACTTATTTATTTATCTGGATACCCCCATATGAAAACTTCCCCATCACACATACTCTTGATTTTCATAAATAATATTACTGGGGCATAGCTTCAAGATGGCTGAACAGAGACATCAGACACGCGCGCACTTCAGAGAAGAACCAAAATTGTGAATAGATAATCACTCATCAAATAGAACATCTCAGAGAGAACACTGGAGTTCAACAGAGAAGTCACAGTAAACATCTGAGTCACAGAAAGAGAAGGAAGTGAGCGGCCAGATCAGCTGAGATCAACGGGGAGCCCAAGGGACTCTCTCTTGCAGGGAGAGGGTAAGTGAGAGACCCTAAGCAGTCCACATCTCCACAATGAGCTGCTGCAATCCTAGCTATAGGAGAGCTCCTCTACCCTCATGAGCCCTGAGACTAGTGTGGGCAGTGATCTGAACACTCTAGAGGTCATTGCACTAAATAGGGAAGAGTGACAGTGCTGGATCACACACAACCATGAGAACCAAGCAGCTGCAGCATGGCACTGTTGTGAGAGCCCAGTCATCATGGGACATCATCCTTCTCTGGGAACCACAGCCTCCATATATCTACATCCCAGGAGCCCCCACTGACATTCCCCAGTGTTCATACCACAGCCTACAATGGCACAGTGCTGGCTAGACCCAAAGGTGCTGGGGGTCCATAGTACTCTAGGCCACATGGAATACTACTCCCAAGTGAAAGGATGGTGCAACATACCAAGAAGGTGGCACCTGGTACAACAGAAACCAAGACATGCACTTTCTAAAGCTTGAGAGCTCCCTGTCTGGGGCTGTGAGAAGTGACCACGCTCCAGCAGTTGCACAGACTCTATGCTCAGGCCAACTATCAGCGACTGGAACCCCTGCCATCACTCCACACGTTGCACAGCAGTTGCTGACACCGGGAGCTGAGGTAGGCAAGCCTGACTGTCTGGTCTGGGAGTAGCAACCCTGCCCCCACTGAGGGAGTGACCTCTATGCTCAGGGTTGTCATAATGAAAGATTTCTTCCCCATTCTGCACACTGCTGCAGCCACTGTTGCTGCCACCAAGAGTAGCGGTGGGTGAGCCTGAGGGCAGTGTGCCTGGGGCTGTGTGTCGTAACCACATCCCCACTGGCTGCATGGTCTCTGTGCCTGGCCCATGTACAGAGGGCAAGATCCCTCCCTGCCTCTGCACACCACAGTTGCGAGGGGCCAAAGCAAGCACAACTCACAACTTGAGAGCTACCATCTGGGGCTGCGATAGCCAACCTCACCCACTCCAGGAGCATGGCCTCTGTGCTCCAGTGCCATCCCAAATATAGGCTACCCAGGCATACCAACGCAGCCGCTACTGCTGCCAGAGGCAAAGTGTGAACTCCCCAGACACTAAGAGCTGCCTGCAGGAGACTGTTGATAGCAATCCCACATCAACAGCAGGACCGCTATGCTTTAGCACAAGTCCTGAAGTCAGGTTCTCCACACCCACCACCACAGATTGCCCATTCTGTTTACTACAGCCTATGCCACTGCACATGACCAGGGGCCTGAGGTCAGATCCACCTGGGCTGGTACTACCCTTCAGAGCCTGAGAATGCTGCCCAAGGATCTGGGCATCACTCCACCCATTCTACCACCTCTGGCATCTGTGCATTTGCCACTGGGAACTTGAAGATGGGTCCAGCTAATCTGCTACCAGCACCACTCATACCCACCCACATGTACCACCTGGGAGTCTGGAGACTGGCTTCCCAGCCCATCATAGCCACCACTAACACCAGCACACACTGCTCAGGAACCAGAGGGTCCTGCCACTGCTACTGCCATTGCCCATGCCACACCAACTACCCAGGAGCCAAAAAACCTGTCCACATGCCCAGCCCACTGCTGCCACTAGTGCTATCTGAGAAAGCCACCTGGTGGCCCAAGAAATGACCTATCTGAACCCATTAACACCAGTGCCAGCATATGCCACCCTGGGGCCCAATGACAGGCACAGTCAGCTTATCCCTGACACCTGTGAGGCCTGAAGACTTATCTACCTGGCATCCATGTCACCAGAAAAACTTCATTACAGCCTCTACTAATAACTGCATTCTACGCCCCTAAGGAAATTACAGATTCCACTGATTCTGTTTGTAGATGAAGAAACGATACAGAAACTACACTACTGAATACACCCAGAATCAAAGCCAGAGTAGGCCCCTACTCAACTAACATCATAGATACATCTTTAGGAAAAAACCCTCTCCTACAAAAGTAAATTTAAAAAATTGGAAGAAGTGACTATCACACATGATGTGTGGATATCAATGTAAGGAAACAGGAAACCTGAACAAGCAGGGAAATATGACAACACCAAAGGAATACAACAATTCCCTAGCAACAGATCCTAATCCAAAAGAAATTCACAAATCCCAGAAAAAAAATAAAATATTGATTTTTAAAGAAGCTCAGTGAAATCCAACAAAGTTCTAAAAGAACAATACAAAGAAATCAGAAAAATATTTAATGACATGAATGAGAGACTTACCAAAGGAATGGATATTATAAAAACAAATCAAATAGAAATTCTGGAAGTGAGGGATTTATTGAATAAACCACAAAATACATTTGGAAACTTCAACAATAGACTAGATAAAACAGAAGACAACATCTCAGAACTTGAAGACAGTCTCTTGAAATAATCTAGTCAGACAAAAACAGAGAAAAAAGAATGAATAAAGACTTTGTGATATATGGGATACCATAAAGTGATCAAATACATGAATTATCAGTATTCCAGAAGGCAAAGAGAGAACAAAAGAGCTTGAAAACCTATTTAACAAAATAATAGATGAAAACTTCTAAGTCTAGTAAAAGATTAAGACATCCAGATATTGGAGGCCCAGTGATTCCCAGATACAATGCAAAAAGGGTTTTTTCCATAGTACATTATAGTACTATGTCTACAAATCATACTCTCTAAAGTCAAAGATAAATAGAGAATTCTATAAACAGGAAGAGAAAAGCATCTAGTCACCTATGAAGGAATCCCCATCAGACCAACAGTGGACTTCTCAAGAAGAACCTTACAAGCCAGGAGAGAATGGGATGATATATTTAAAATACTGAAAGAAAGAAGTTGTCACCACCAAGGATACTATTTTACTATATCCAGCAAAATTAGCCTTATAAAGACTAATTTATAAAATGAAGGAAAAAATACAGTCTTTCCCAGATAAGCAAATGCTATAGGAATTCATCACCACTAGACTGGTCCTACAAGAAATGCTCAGGGGACTCCTGAACCTGGAAGCAAAAGGACAATTGTTACCATCATGAAAACACACAAAAGTAAAAAGCTCACTGGCAAAGCAAGCACATTAATGGAGAAGAGAAATGATTCAAATGGTACCACTACAGAAAACCACTAAACCACAAGGACAAACAATAAGAGAAATGGAAAGGAAAAAAGAATATACACAACAACCAGAAAACAATTAACAATATAACGAAATGATGAAACCTCACATCTCAATAATAACTTTGAATGTAAACAGATTAAATATATCATTAAAACTATGTAGACTGGCTGAAGGGATAAAGATTCATTATCCAACCATATGCTGCCCACTAGAAACACACTTTACCCATAAAGACACGTATTTATTGAAAGGGATGGAAAAAAAGATATTCCATACAAATGCAAACCAAAATCAAGCAGGAATAGCTATACTTATATTAGATAAGACAGACTTTAAGTCAAAAACGGGGCAAAAAAGAAGGTTACTAAATAATGATAAAGGCATCAGTCCAGCAAGAGGATATAATGAGTTTAAATACATATGGACTCACCCAGATTAATAAAGCAGATATTATCAGATCTAAAGAGAGAGATAGACTCCATACAATAATAGTGAGGGACTTCAATACCTCACTTTCGGCATTTAACAGATCATCTAGACGAAAATCAACAAAGAAACATTAGATTTAAAGTTGAACTTTAGACCAAATGGACCTAACAGATATTTAAAGAACATTGTATCCAACAACTGCAGAATACACTCTTCTCATCAGCACATGGAACATTCTCCAGGATAGATTACAAGTTAGGCCACAAAACAAATCTCAACACATTTTTAAAAATCAAAATCATATCAAGAATCTTCTTAGACTACAATGGAATAAAACTAGAAATCAATACCAAGAGGAACTTTGGAAACTGTACAAATATATGGAAACCAAATAGCATGCTGCTGAACAGCCACTGGGTCAATGAAATTAAGACAAATAAAAAAATTTCTTGAAAAAAATGAAAATGAAAATGAAAACAACATAAGAAAACCTGTGGGATACAGCTAAAGCAGTGCTAAGATGGAATTTTACAGCAATAAACACCTACATCAAAAACACAGAAAGATTTCAAAGCTACAATTTCACAATGCACATAAAGGAACTAAAAAAAACAAGAACAAACCAAATCCAAAATTAGCAGAAGAAACAAAATAATAAAGCAGAACTAAACAAAATATAGTCTAAAGTAAAAATACAAAGGAATAACAAAATGAAAAGTTGGTTCTTTAAAAAGATAAACATAATTGCTAAACTTCTAGCTAGACTAACCAAGAAAAGAGAGAAGACCCAAATAAACAAAATTACAAATGAAAAAGGGAACATTACAACTGATACCACAGAAATACAAAAATCATCAGAGATTATTAGGAACAGCTATATGCTAACTAACACTACTCTCATGTTTATCACAGCACTATACACAATAGTAAAGATATGTAATTAACCCAAGTGTCCATCAACAGATGAATGGAAAAAAGAAAATGGGTGTGTGTGTGTGTGTGTGTGTGTATGCATGCAATGGAATACTATATATATATACACACACATACACACACACACACACACATATATGTAATGGAATACCATTCAGTCATAAAAAAGAATGAAATCATGTCATTTCCAGCAACACGGATGGAACTGGAGGTCATTATGTTAAGTAAAGTAAGCCAGGCAAAGAAAGAGAAGTACTGCATATTCTCACTCATATATGGAAAATAAAACAGTCGTTCTCATGAATTGGAAAGAGAAAATAGATTGATAGATATCAGAGACTGAGAAGTGTGGGTGGGGATGAGGGACAGATAAAGAGAAGTTGATTAATGGGTACAAAAATACAATTAGATATAAGAAATAAGTTCTAATGTTTGATAGCAGACTAGGGTGACTATACTTAGCAACAATATTTTGTATATTTCAAAATAACTAGAAGACATGACTTCAAATGATACCAACACATAGAAATGATAAATATTAAGGTAACAGATACCCAAATACTCTGACTTGATCATTACACATTCTATGCATGTAACAAACACTCACATGTACCCCATAATTATAGAAAATACTGTTTTAATAAAAAAGATATTTTAATTGCCAATTATTTGTCTGAATTAGAAACTGAGCAAAAACAATTCCTATATTTTAGCTAGATACTTAGGTTTTTCAAAAATAATACATGTAATTAAATGATCTGAGCATTCTTAGCCCTGAGTTCTTTTTCAGTTTGACCTAGGCCCATCAAAATATTCAAACATCTGTTCCATAGAAATGCTAACCCGTTTCTATTTCTCTCTCTAGGTGTAGAAAACTGGGTTCAGAATTTTTACAAAACTGTATAGCTTTAGAGACTCTGCTTTCACTACATTCAGGAGTGTGCATAAAATATCTAAAGAGGTAATTTCTGGCAAAGTTCAAAGCCAGGGTGTTCTATCATCTCTTCAAATTCAACGTAGGTAAAACCCAGTTGTAGTACCTTGGCAAGCAAATAACTCCTCCTCCTGTTTTATGCATTTCTAAAATTAGTACCAAAATCCTTTCCAGGAATAAAATCTCATGTTTTTTTTTTTTTTTTTCCCTATGCCCTCAGCAACTGATCAGTCACTAAAATCATAAACATTTTTCATGAACTTACTACAGATTTCAACTTCTAAGTGCTTCTGACATATTATTTCTAATTCATAGTAATCTTGCAAAGAGTTCTTAAAATTCAGTTGATAAAAAAATCTTAGGCTCAGAGAGATTAAATAAATTACATGTATAGATCTACTAAGTACTAGAGTCCAGATTAAAATCCAATATGTTTGATTTCAAAGCCATTTTCCCGAGTATTGCTATTTTTTCTTCTAACAAATTCTTGAATCCTTCTGTTTTTTTCCATTCCCAATACTCCTGCCAGTGCCTATCTTCTATCCCCTTCACAAGCCTCTTGGGCTCCAGGTCCTCCCTATTCAACCATCCGCCCACTCCCACATTACTGATCAAGAGTATGAATGGGAGAGAGAGCTCTTTGAAAAATTCCTTAACTGGCTCACAGGACAAGAGCTCTCCTTTTGAAACTTTATAGCATATATTCTTTGTAAACTAACATTGTTCTTGTCACCTTTACTCTTGTATGATTATTTTGTCATCTCTTGTTAAGAGTCAAAGATTTTAGCAGGCAGGAATTTAATCCCAATACTTATTGCTGAATATGTTTTCTAATTTTATTCTATCTTAATTCTATTCTGATTTTTCTGCTTCCTAAAAGAATTGATATGGATGTTTCCTTATTTCTGTCTTTTTTGCTGCCTAAATTGTTATTTTCCCCTTCCTGAAAATCAAAAAGACATTAAAGAATATATAATGGCAGGAGGACCTTATCATGAGAAAACTTTTTTATAAATATGTTTGCCTAGCACAAGAAGACAATTCTGCTTTTCCTAGTGAGACCTGTGCATCATGTTGAATAGCATTCAAACGACTATCTTTGCTAAATCTCCCATCTAACTGTGTCTTTGTTAAAGTCAGGGCACCAGGGAGTTCAAGGTGAGATTTTACCGACATGGTGTAAAGCAACACGGCATCCCCTCTTGTATTTTCAAAGATCACTTTATATTGTCTATACATCTCAAAATAGCACTGCCCTTCTTTGACATCATATTGCACTATGAACTCCTATTCAATTTGTTATGCGCCATCCTCCCCAAGTCTCACTCAGCACGACAGCTTCCTGGGTAATACCCCCATAATTTGAATCTGTGCTGAGCATTATTTTCTCTCAGGTGCATATATTTTCTTGCATGGCTTTGTATTAAACCTCATTTCACATTTGTTCAACCAATGCCCTGAATTATCTATATCCTGCTGGGGTTGTAAGATGTCATCTTCTTTATCTCCCCTCCTTGCAAGCTTTGTGATAGTTGCAAATTTAGTCAGTATTGCATTAACCTTTTCAAGGTGAGAAGGACTGCATGGAAGTGGTGGACTCAGGCCATATCCTGATGGAGCATGCAGGACCCATATCCCAGCCCTGTACTATCCTGACAATAACCACTCTTTGTAAGCCATCCAAGTTTATCCACCAACTCTCATATTCTCCAGACAATGCTTTTCTAATCACTCGGTGAGTTGTGTGTTGTATTAGTCCATTTTCATGCTGCTGATAAAGACACACCCGAGACTGGGAAGAAAGAGGTGTAATTGGACTTACAGTTGCACATGGCTGGAGAGGCCTTAGAATCATGGCAGGAGGTGAAAGGCACTTCCTACATGGTCGCAACAAGAGAAAATGAGAAAGATGCAAAAAGATCTGAAGATGAAGAAAGATCTGATAAAACCATCAGATCTCATGATATTTATTCACTACCATGAGAACAGCATGGAGGAAACCACTCCCGTGATTCAAATTATCTTCCACTGGGTCCCTTCCACAACATTTGGGAATTATGGGAGTATAATTCAAGATGAGATTTGGATGGGGACACAGAGCCAAACCGTATCATCCCACCCCTGGACACTCCAAATCTCATGTCCTCACATTTCAAAACCAATCATGCCTTCCCAACAGTCCCCCAAAGTTTTAACTCATTTCAACATTAACCCAAAAGTCCACAGTCCAAAGTCTCATCTGAGACAAGGTAAGTCCCTTCCACCTATGAGCCTGGAAAATCAAAAGCAAGCTAGTTATTTCCTAGATACAATGGGGGTACAGGTATTGGGTAAATACAGCTGTTCCAAATGGAAGAAATTGACCAAAACTAAGGGATTACAGGGCATGGCAGTCAAATTCTAAAGCTCCAAAATGACCTCCTTTGACTCCATGTCTCACATCCAGGTCATGCTGATCAAGAGGTAGGTTCCCATAGCCTTGGACTGCTCCAACCCTGTGGCTTTGCAGAGTATAGCCCCACTCTTGACTGCTTTTACAGGCTGGTGTTGAGTGTCTGTGACTTTTCCAGGCACATGGTGAAACTGTCAGGGGATCTACCATTCTGGGGTCTGGAGAATGGTTGCCCTCTTCTCACAGCTCCACTAGGCAGTATCCCAGTAGGGACTCTGCATGGGGGCTCTGACCCACATTTCCCTTTCACACTGCCCTAGCAGGGGTTCTCCGTGAGGGCCGCACCCCTGCAGCAAACTTTTGCCTAGGCATCCAGGTGTTTCCATACATCTTCTGAAATCTAGGTGGAGGTTCCCAAACCTCAATTCTTGACTTCTGTGCACCCACAGACTCAACACCACATGGAAGCTGCCAAGGTTTGGGGCTTGCATCCTCTAAAACCATGGGCTGAGCTGTACCTTGGCCCCCTTTAGCAATGACTGAAGCAGCTGGGATGCAGGGCACCAAGTCCCTAGGCTGTACATAGCATGGGGACCCTGGGCCCGGTCCATGAAACCATTTTTTCCTCCTAGACTTCCAGGTCTGTGATGGGAGGAGCTTCTGTGAAGACTTATGACATGCTCTGGAGACATTTTCTCCATTGTCTTTGTGATTAACATTCGGCTCCTTGTTGCTTATGTAAATTTCTGCAGCCAGCTTGAATTTCTCCACAAAAAAAAGGATTTTTCTTTGCTACTGCATTGTCAGGCTGCAAATTTTGTGAACTTTTATGCTCTGTTTCCCTTCTAAAATGGAATGCTTTTAACAGCACCCAAGTTACTTCTTGAATGCTTTGCTGCTTAGAAATTTCTTCCACCAGATACCCTAAATCATCTCTGCCAAGTTCAAAGTTCCACGAATCTCTAGGGCAGGGGAAAATGTCACCAGTCTCTTTGCTAAAACATAACAAGAGCCACCTTTACTCCATTCCCAACAAGTTCCTCATCTCCATCTGAGACCACCTCAGCCTGGACCTTATTGTTCATATCACTATCAGCATTTTTGTCAAAGCCATTAAACAAGTCTCTAGGAGGTTCCAAACTTTCCCACATGTTCCTTTCTTCTTCTGAGCCCTTCAAACTGTTCCAACCTCTGCCTAATACCCAGTTCCAAAGTCGCTTCCACATTTTTGGGTATCTTTTCAGCAACATCCCACTCTACTGGTACCAATTTACTGTATTAGTCCATTTTCACACTGCTGATAAAGACATACCTGAAACTGGGAAGAAAAAGAGGAATAGGACTTACAGTTCCACATGTCTGGGGAGGCCTCAGAATCATGGAAGGAGGTAAAAGGCACTTCTTACATGGCATCGGCAAGAGAAAATGAGGAAGCAGCAAAAGCGGAAACCCCTAATAAACTCATCAGATCTCGTAAGACTTATTGACTACCATGAGAACAGTATGGGGGAAACCACCTCCATGATTCAAATTATCTCCCACTGGGTCCCTCCCACAACACGTGGGAATTATGAGAGTACAATTCAAGATGAGATTTGGGTGGTGACACAGAGTCAAATCATATCATGTGTGATTGGAGTCCAGTGTCCTAGAAAAACTAGAAACGCATCAGGATTACCATAAGCACCAAGTGGAAAGGTGCAAAGTGTTACACAGTGTCCAAATATTTTTTAGCCTCTCAAATGCAGATATTATAGGAACACACATCATTTAGTTGTGAGCTGAAGATTTCTTTATCTACCACTTCAGGGGTTGGATGTTTTAACCCTACTCTTCTGCTTTTTTAACCCAAAGTCCATACTTAAGCGTTTCCTAGAGCCCATCACGGGATTTACTTGCAGGTGAATGGTCACCTATGTCTTGCTCCCAAAACGTGTTCACCTGTCTGGTTTCGCCACTTTATCGCAGATTTCAAATTGTTTATTACGTTTTCAAATCCAGTTCAAATGCTCTTCCCCTTTGCGTTTGGACTCCAAAGAGGGTAGCAGTGAACGTGCAATTCTGAATTCCCTATGTGGAAAGCAGAGCTCTCACCCTGGATGGAGGGCTGGATGGTTGAAAGATAATGGGCTGAGACTGGGTATTGCTGTGGCTGCATTGCATTTCATCATTTTCATTCTTACTTTTCTGCCATGGAGTGCTTGGTATAGTTTGCCATTAAGGTGGATTGTGTGGTGTTTTTAATATCTGTGGACTGATTTATAATTTTGGACAACAGTAATGAAACTGCTCTTTTTTCTATCATTATTTCCCCCTTACTGTCCACATCTCTGGCGTCTCCACAAACACTGTTTGTCCTTAGGTTTTTAAAATAATTGTTTTAGACAGAAATGCATCTCCAAGTGAATGCTATTATCCGTGTTATGTCCAGATTTGTCAAGAAACTTCTCAACACATGTTACAAATTGTCAGATCATTCTATCCTGAACTTGGAGCAGCATGGAATCATCATTGGTTCTCTATCAAGAAGCTTTCTCCTCTGATTTAGACCCCAGAATCACAGTGCTACCAGCATCAGTGAATGTCTCGCTGTTTTACTCTCTAATGCAGTGGTTCTCAACCAGGATTGATTGTGCCACTAAGGGAACATTTGACAATATCTGGAGACATTTTGGTTGTCAAAACATGGGAGAGGCTTCCTGTGGTTAGCAGGTAGAGGCCAGGGATGCTCTGAATATCCTTCAATACCCAGGGCAGCCCTCCAGCCCCAAATATCTATAACGCCAGGGATAATGGCACGATCTCGGCTCACTGCAACCTCCACCTCCTGGGTTCAAGCGATTCTCCTGCCTCAGCCTCCTGAGTAGCTGAGATTACAGGCACCCACCACCATGCCCAGCTAATTTTTGTATTTTTAGTAGAGATGGGGTGTCACCATGTTGGCCAGGCTGGTCTTGAGCTCCTGACCTCAAGTGATCTGCTCGCCTCGGCCTCCCAAACTGCTGGGATTACAGGCGTGAACCCAGTCTAGGTTTGGAGTTTTTACATCTTACTTGGAAAAATGTTCTCAAACCTGTGGCTGTCCCAAGGCTGTTCAACTGATGAATGTCTAGTACGGGGTGGAGGTGGGTGGAGAGAGAGAGAAAAGAAGGAGAGCGGGAGGACAGGGAAGTGGGGTGTGGTGAGAAAGGAAACGGAAGACTGCTATATCTGACAAAACATTTCATTTCATTCTTAGCTGGCAATTAATTTACAGAACTTATTTCCAGCCAAGCACAGCATATACCAAGTCACCCTCTTCATTGTCTCACATCTTCACGATGGGTCTGTTCTCCAATTAATTTTCTACCTCGTACAGATAAAGACACTTGCCAGGTATCTGATTAGTGATGCTGGTGTTACCTTCCTTAATGCCGCCAAGCAGTCACAGCCACAGACCTCTCCAAGGAGTCAAACATCCTGCACTGTGCTTTGATGCTCCCACCGCATGCCCAGAGGTGGGGTGGCCTCTGCAAATCAGAGCCAGCAGGGGTGCTGTTTCCTGCCCCATGCTCACTCTTTCGACCCACAGTCTTCCCTTACCTTTCTCCTATGGAAACGTAACTTTTGCTTTCTGTCATCTGGTAACAGCCTCTCACATGTCCCACTGTGATGTAGCTTGCATTTCTCTGTGGCCTCTCTAAATATTATTTTCAAATTTAACCAAATGCTAAAAAGAAAAAGAATTTTAATGGGTGTTTAGATCCATGTGTGGACAGAGTCATACTGGAAGTTATTGTACATTCTTTAAGCTAGAATCAGAGCCTAAATTTGCAGTGGTCCAGTGGATGGTAGATACTTTTTCTCATATTCCAGGTGGGGTGATTTGATTTATTTGCCAAACAAACTTTCTTGTTTCTTTGTGGTTCAGATTTTAGGAAGTTAGACTACTAACAAAAATGATCTCTTCCTCCCTTCTGTACTGTTACTGCTCTGATAGATTATATACTACTCTACAAATATAGAGTGGTACATAATTTATAAACTGTCATATTTTACATGTGCCAGTCTTTTCTATTAACTAGATTATAGATCATGGTTCAATTCAGTGAGCATATACGAGTGTCTGCTTTGTGTCAGGCACTATGCAAACAAAGGTGAGCAAGATGAACTGGAATCAAATCCACAAATTATTGAGGGTTTTCTACAAATGAAGCGCTATCTTGAGTCTTTTACAAACATGCTATCATTAATCCTTATATTAACTCTATAAGGATGAAAGAGCCCCTAACTTTCTCATGAAGGTTTATTAGAAGGTCTGTAAGGATGATCTCTGCATTGAATCTGCATTGATGATCTCCGCATTGAGCCCTAATTTTGTATGGGTGTGAATCCCTGTCTAAAAATTCTGATGTGCAATTAGAATTGATTTTAATTGATTTTAATCAATTTCTATCTTGTGTGCCGATTCTACCAGGTGGTTGAATTTTCACCTCAGTCAGTTTGGGGTTGTATCCACATTCTGGGGGTGTTTATAGTGCCCGGGTGTTGTGTGTATGGTAGCATTTGAGGGCCTGGCATCTACAAGCACATCCATCATCCCACCTGCTTCTTGGGGTGGTCCATGCAGATCACACCCAAGTCATCCCTCACATCCAGCAAAAGGCCCATTCAAATCTAGCAACTCCATTCAGCAATTTCCTCTCTGCTGCTGCAGCTGCACATTCAAAAACAAGGGTGCTAAAATCTTATGGCACTTGTCTTCATGAGAGCCTTCTGAGATTCCACAGCTCCCTGAACCGGAGTCTCCTGGCTGGAGCTCTAGGCCTGTCTGCTTGGATGGACTATGAAACCATTCCCTCTCTGGGGCTGCTTCTCCGAGTGTGGAGACACAACCTTCTGTGCTCTCCAGTAACACACACCTCTCTAAGAGATCTGCCTTTCCCTGTTCCAACCCCAACCCACTGCCCCTCTTTTCTCATTCCTCTTGGCTCCTCCACCAACTCCTCCTTCCTTAAACCAGTAGAGAATTCATCTTTGGTGCTTTCATCTGTGGTAGGGGAAAAGCAGCTTTTATGTCTCATTATTTTCTCAAATCCATGGCCTCCCTTTCCCTGAGGGCCTAAGGCTTTTAAAAACTCAAAAGTCAAGGATAGATGTCCTTGTCTTCTGCTTTCTGCTTTTCCTGAGCCAATAAGCAGAATAAATACCCCAGTTGACTGAATGATGGAAAGCTACAGGCTAAAATGGTGGCGAGGAGAGAAGCTATATTGGCTACTCTTAAAAGAATAAGAATTGCTCAGGTCAAAAATGTTAAGGAAGAGATTCCAGGCCTGTAACATAAGGTGTAAAAAGCCATAAGAAAGCACATGGCAAGTGGTTTGGAATAGACGTGGGTCAGCCTGTAAGGGGAGGGACAAGAGATGTAGAGGGGGAGAGACAGGCAGGGAGCAGTGTGTGAAAGGGTTTCTAATTCCAGGTGGGAATAGGGGACTTGAAGTAAGGAGGTTGTTCTGGACTGAATGTTTGTGTCCCCCACTAAAATTCATATTTTGAACCCTAACCCCTAATGTAAATGGTACTACGAAGTGGGGCGTTTGGGAAGTGATTAGGTGTAGATAAAGTAGGGATGGTGGGGCTCTCGTGATGGGATGAGTGCCCTCAGAAGAGGAAGAGACGCCAGAGCTTTGTCTCTCTGCCATGTGAGGATACAATGAAGAAGCAGCTGTCTGCAAGCCAGGAAGTGGGACTCATCAGAGCCTGACCATGCTGACACCCTGATCTCAGACTTGCAGCCTCCAGAACTGTGAGAAATGAATGCCTGTTGCATAAGCCACCCAGCCTATGGCTGTTTTGTTTTTTGAGCAGCTCAGGTTTGCTAGAGGGTTTAACAGAAGCAGTGAATGAATTCGTATTTTGGGGAAGCTCGTACTGGCACCATATGAACAGAAACTGTGCTCCGTGCTGAAGTGTGAAGATATTTGGTCAATAAATTAAAGAGAGTGTAAAGTTGCACAGGTTAGAAACCCTGCCAGTAAAACAATGCTGTTATTTACTTTAACTTGATTCCTCAAAAGTAACGCAGGACTATGAGCCCGAGTAACACTCCAGAAGGGAAACTTTGCTACCAACTCCCTCAAACTCCATGCTGTGTCTGTCTTCTTCACAAATGTCTGTGGTGTCTTTTAGACCTTTTATTTCAAATGGCTGTTATTACCCACAATCTGACTTTTCAAATTAGAGAAATTAAAATGTAGCAAATACCTAATCTGGGATGAGATTTCTTTCAAAGGAAATTTAAATGCTTGAGTACTTAAATTAGCCAATGGGAGATTTCCTCTCCCCCAGTATCGAGCCCTAATTTTTAATTAAAAAAACAAAACCCTGATTAGTTGCCCACCATGTGTACTTAACTAAATCAGAACAGGTATAGATGGAATTACAAAAGAATTACTGAGGAGGGATCCTATACTATGTATGGGTTATGGCTGATATAAAGCCTTGATTTTCTTTTTTTCCCCTTCTCTTTGGCATCTGGTTTTATTATCCAATTCATAACACTCCTGTGTGAAAAAGTTAGTTCGTGAAAATGGGCTGAATCAAACTGTTTTTCCTGCAAAGAAGGATAATTTTTAAATTTCAGGGAAATGGGCCCTTTATAGAGGAACTATTACAGCAGTGGAGAGGAATCACTGATCTTAGCCAGCAAATTTTGCAAAGTACCAGCAGAGGAGGCTGTAAATCAACACTGCCTTTCTTTGTAATTTCCTTTTTTTTGTTTTAATGATTTCAGAAAAGGGTAACGCATCCCCCCACTAGATTTCAGCGTCAAGCTATCTGGTGTTAGAGCAGTTACTTAAAATTACATCTACTGGATAGAAATGCTCTTAACTCTACAGCTGAAATAAGGCCAAAGAAATGCAAGCAATACACTTTTTCTGGAAATACAATGTACATTGACTTGAAGTTATACTATAGTGTTAATGACTGGTGTCGTTTTGATGAGGGCAGATTTTGATAGGAGGGGGAAAAGGAAAGCAAAGATATTGGTTATTGAAAGCAGAGAAAGTCTATTGACAAAGTTTTTTTGTTTCTTTGTGATAATCTGAGAAATAATTAACTGAAACATGAAAGACTGACCTTTTTCACCAATCTGCCTGAAACAGGCTTAATTATTAGAAACATAAGGGTCTTCACAAACTGAATTTTCCCCAACATAGTAAGTAGTTTGTGTTGAAGTGTAAGCCATTGACTGTGTCACTATTATCTAACGCAGTTCTTGGTACTGGAGTCACAACCCACTAGCACTGAACAATCAATTATAAGATATTGTAAGTAACTTATAACCTTTAATAATAATACTAAGATACAGGAACAAACAGATCTTTCATAAACATGGAGCAGAATCAAGATTGTCCCTGTGCTGGGCGCAGTGGCTCACACCTATAATCCCAGCACTTTAGGAGGCCGAGGCAGGTGGATCACCTGAGGTCAGGAGTTTGAGACCAGCCTGACAAACATGGAGAAACCCTGTCTCTACTAAAATACAAAATTAGCTGGGCATGGTGGCACACGCCTGTAATCCTAGCTACGTGGGAGGCTGAAGCAGAGGAATCACTGGAACCTGGAAGGCGGAGGTTGCAGTGAGCCGAGATTGAGCCATTGCACTCCAGCCTGGACAACAAGAGCAAAACTCCGCCTCAAAAAAAAAAAAAAAAAAAAAAAGATTGTCCCTGTAATAACATGAATTTCACTCATGTTCTCTTGAGTGATAAAGGAAAAGGAGGATTTAAAATTAAACTGTCAGAAACTGCAGGTAAACTGCCACAATCTAATCCTTGCCACACCCTATAATCTGGCTATAACCATGAAAGTGTGGTGCAGATATAAAGGCCATAAGTGATAATGAGTCGCAGCCCAAAAAACTGGAAAGCCATTGATCTAGTGTCAGCAAAATAAAAAGTAATCTATACTCTGAGTTCATTTTGTTTTTCTCAAGGCAGCCTGACCTAAATCAAGGTCAAATAGAGACCCTCAGGGGCTCATGTCCACTACTTGACCTAGTTAATAAATATGGAGGCAAAGCAAAAGGTTACATTATACTTGAAACTTGAAAGACTGCTGGGTTTTCCTTTGGCTTTGATGAATTGCATAGATATTTTCCTTAATCAAGTCCCAGGGCCTGAGAAAAGCAACTTAAAGCAAACAGAGTCTGAAGACAGGCTAACAGATTAATGGAAAGGTTGAAGAGTTGAGAGAGAATAGCATGAGATAAAGTGAATAAATAACTAAAATGTAACCGCTGGGTGCTCTCTAATAGCCTCCTGGGCTGTACGATGGCTTTCAACTGATTGGTCATGAGGACACTGCAAATACAGGGGAATTTAATTACACCTAAAGTAAGAGCTAAAATGCTATGTTCTGAGAATTTTTAATGTTCTTGCAATATCTCTAGAATTGTGACTCTAAAACCACATGTGGTGTCCCCAAATAAATTGGATACACAATGTTGACTGAGTTTTCATGATGTGCCAGGATGGTGCCCGAATTGAAAGGCAAATAGGGTGAGTTTGGCACAATTCATTCTCAACAAGGGTGATTTATGTTCATTATGTTTCCTTTTCTAAGTATTTGTGTTTTTTAAAATGCAAATTTAGTCTAGAATGCTGTCCTGCAGTGTCATAAAACTCATATGCTTGTGGTTTGAAAAGCATATGCTTCTCTTTTTTTATTTGAAAAGCTGCACTGTTGCCTTCAGTTTGGGGGTACCTCTCCAGGACTTCTCATTTCCTCAAAAATCACTAACTAGCATTTGAAGGTTGCACCTGTAAATTCTGAGAGTAACCTGGCATGAAGAAGTTCATCCACACCAGGACACTTGAACGTTGCCCTCTCTCCAGCCTTAATTCCCTCTTGCTAATGTCAAATCTAGTATTTCTGCTAATAATAATTTTCTTTGATAGGAAAGTAAAATGTGAGTTTAATGCTTCTTCCCTGTATGTCTCTCACAGATAGACTCAATGCATTGGTTCCTCTCATTGCTTTCTTAACCTTCTGAGAGAGAAAACTATCAATAGAACAAGTCAAGAATTTGTGTTGTAATGTTTTCTTTAAATGTGTATTTCTTCTTCTAGGCCATAAGCAATCTGAAGGTTGAGACCACAGCTTATAATTTTTCTTTCTGTCTCTGACTCATGGTACTTAGTAGTACTTGGTACAGAAAACTCAACAAGCCTTGAATGTATCTATTTTATAGACTTGAGTGTAAGCAGCAAATGTCAAGGGAGATTGTCCTTGTTATTCAGATTCTGATTCCAGTTCTCCCAAACATTGTCCAGAAGGATTTTAAAAAACAAAGATGTCTTAGGTGAATGAGGATTTCCAACTCAGAGCACTGATGAGGAGAGGGTCTCTATCCCAGTGAAGTTGTCTAGTCTTGACATGGTTCAGTAAGTATATGTCTTCTGTATTCTTATTCGTAAGTGAATAAAGTAGGCTTGTTCAGAGAAAGGTCTCATCATTCCTAGCATTCTGTGTTAGAGGCAGCAGAAATGTTTCTTTGGCCTTTTTCATCCTTCCTATAGCAGCCAACTGTGGCACTTTTTTCCAGTGGTGCCCAACACATGTTGCTAAGGTTAGACAATCTTCAAAATAAGGCAAGTTGTTGTTGTCTAAGGGTATTTCCAGTTCTAACCATCTATGCATTCATAAAGAATGTTGAAAAGTTTTCTGCTCCTCAGGATATCCTAAGACTCCTTGCTAATTGGAAATGGCCCTGCTAGGGCCTGGCAATGTGTCTGTTGCTTCGAGTCTGCAGATGGGTCTGTGAAACACACAGGCAAGTAGAATGTCATCTTCACTTGGGTGACCTACAAGCACCTCAAAGGCAACATGTTCAAAACCACTCACATTTCTTCCCTGACAAACACAATCTGCTTCCTGCATTCCCATCTCAATGACTGGCACCTCCAAAAACCAAGGCACTCAAAAGAGAAGTCAGAGAGCTCTTCCTAATTTTTCCATTTCTCTCAGTAGCAACCCTGCTTCTTCTCAAGGCCAATGACTCACCAGATCTTGTATATTCCCTCTACTTAGTTGCCAAAATCTGTCCACTTGGATTACCTGATAACTGTTACAACCTCCTAGGTACAGTCTTATCTCCACTTATCCTTGATCCTCCATAACTAGAACTTTAGAATTACTTCCTCCATGGTGGCATCCTTAACCCAACAGTCTAATTTTGGTGCCCCTTATATAAGCTCCATAGGAATAGGTTTATCAGAGTACTTCTCTCACTGTTGTGAACACTAATTACCTTATGTCCCCTGTTATTTCATGAGTTCCTTTAGGGGAAAACCCTTAAGAATATTTTCAGACTGAATGAATGAGGTGTTTCTTGTTTTTAAATTCTTCTTACTATAAAATTCTTGTTTGTAACTGACATCTATTCTGTTAGAAAAACTCCCCTTCCTTCAACAACAGGTGTCTATGGCTTCAGGGGATACTACAAAGCCAGGCTGAAGTCAGCTCTGAGCATGCACACTGGGGGTCGCCAGTCTACCAAACACAGCCCTCAATTCTCAGTGGCAGTGTCAAGTCCACAAAGAAGGAACTCTAGTGAAAAAAGAAAATTAAGAGAGAGAGAAATAGAGACAGAGAGAGATCAGAGTTGGGGAAAAGTGTGGCCAATAAAGAGGGCCCTCATCCAGCCATGTTCGCAAGAGTTGCCTGAAAGAGAAAAGAAAGACTTCCCATGGCTGCTTTGCCAAGGAGTGCAGGAAAGAGCAGGACAGTAAAGAGGCCAATATGAATCTACTGGAATGCAAAGAAAAGGGCCAGGAAACCAAGTGTACCCAGCCTGCCTCTGTGCTTAGTGAAGGTGATGAAGGCAGTGCCCAGCTTTGGAGAAAGAACTTGCTGGATGAGAGGAAAAAGGTAAAGCTGACCCACCCCCACCCCGACACACAACCTCATGCTCACCTGGCATCTTGTGTCTGCAGGCCCTTGGGCAGGGTGAGGAACACAACACTGCTTGTAGCAATAGGGACCTCATCTATTGAAGCAGGAAGCAGAGATAGCCCTTTGTTCAAGAAATAGTAGAAGCAAGTAACGGTTGGGACTGAGCAGCCCTTGTTCACATCCGACACCCAGAGAGTTACTGGTTTTGACTACAAATCCTTTCTGAGAGTCATGCTGCCATTTCTGGCTGTCCTCAGATAAGCAACAACTTCCTACCAGCCGAGTGATGAGTTATCTACTGACAAAGTTGATCCCCCATGAGACAAATCCCTTTGATCAGAAATTTTGTTTTGTTTCAGCTCATGGAGACAGATCACAGTAAGGCATTTGAGAGTCAATAAGAAAATGTTAATAGATTTACTCTTGCTGGGGAGGCCAGTACCAGTGTTTTAATCATCTTGTGGCTGCTTAATTAACATTTGTCGGCATTATTTCTGCTACTGTTAGCAAAATGTAAATATTTAAATGGCATGTATTTTTCATGAAGCAGAACTGTGAGCGCAGAACTTGAGGCAAAGATCTGGCCTCATCTTAATCGCAGCTCTCATAAAACACACTCCGTAGCTTTTGGCAAGTGTCTTAACTTCCTGACTTTTCTACCTCAGTTTCTTCCTCCATAAAAGAGAGATAATGAAAACAGTTCTAAAGAGGGTTATAAAGATTAATCACCGACTGTCCGGAAAAATTCTTTGAGGATGAAAATGGGCAAATATAGTATTCTACCTGTGAACAAAAGGACTCAGCAGAGAGAGAACATGAAGAGACGTGGAACTATATACTGACATTTTTCTACATACTTTGCATTCGCGCTGCTTTAGCTGCTCAGGGTGCTGCATATTAAGTATATGCAGACCACAGGGAGAAACAGAATATTCAAGAGAATAAACCAGAATGCTCTAAAAATAAAGTTGTTTGTGGAGAAGCTGTGTATTTCAAACTGCCACTAATGCCCAGATGGATCCTATTAAATAGATCCATCTTGGCTTTTTTTGCTGTAACTTTTAGCTGCAAACTGTTTACAAGTCAGGAGAAGAGAAACTGCAGAAAATAAGAACCTTCAGTGTCAGAGAGCAAACAGTCCTCAAGGGAAAACATTATTGTTCATGTTCCGTCTATGAGAATAGAGTTTTTAAATATTTTGACAAGATTGCATGGAGATTGGTCTTTCTTTAAGGAACTTCTGACCCTTACATTGAGCTCATATAATGCAGTAGTTTATATTACCACAGGCTATGGGAAGATGAAAGGGGGTAGATTGTGAAGTCTGGAACTTCTTACACTGTCTTGAACAGTAAAAAACTATCCTCATGCTAAATCCATTTTTATCCCCTCCTTCAGGTTAAACAAAGCTGCTTCTTATGGCTTCCATTTTGAGTTTAGCTAAAAACAGCTAGGTTTTAAAAGGGAGATTTTATGAGGTGGAAAGATGACAAAACTACGGGTTATACTTCTGGTTTCATCCTTGAACAGTGATATCGAAACCTGTTTCCATACCTAAATAATAGGGATATTCTAGGGGTATACAGTAGAGTAGTGAGTGTGCAGACTCCAGATCAGGCCATTGGGATTAACTCCTGACTCAGTCACCTACAGCTAAATAACTGGGATGAGTTATTTAACTCAGTATTTTAACCAATAAGCAGGAATGTAATCATAGGGGACTTTGTGAGAACAAAATGATAATATATGTAAACCACCTAGCTCTGACAGCGGGCCACAGTTAGTGATTGATTAAAGTTTAGCTGCTATCATTGTTGAAGGTGTTGTCATCATCATTATCCTCCTCCGCATTGGCTGGGCTACCTCTGAAAGTTTTGTATCAAGCCTAAATGAATATAGGAATGTATGGCAAACTGCTACAGGAGTGTAAGTTATAATTACATTAAATTAAAAATTTAGACCTAAGAGTCTGAGATTAAAGCTTTACATTCCACACATGGCTTGAGACAGTCTTCTTGGCTCAACAGGTAAGAACTAGGTGTCAGGAAAGCTCAGCTGAGTCTTACAGCCCTAATGTTGTCTGCTAGGGACACTGTCACCCATCTGTGCCTCAGTATCAAGTGCCATGGCTTCTCCAGCATCCCCTGGTGGTCTGCCCAGGCCAGGAGGCTATTTGTGCCTAGGGGGAGAGGAGGAAAGGAGCGTTTCCTGAGCAGCAGAGTGTGTGGGAAGTTCAGCAAGTGGAAGAGGGGAGTGAAGCATGATGAAATGTGGAAGAGAAACTTGGAGATCTGAAAGGCCAAAGCTGCTTTTGCCTGCCGCAGACCTGGGGGAGGTGAGATACACTCAGAAAAAGAGATCAACAGTTGAGACAGGATAGTGGCCGCTAAAGTAGGAAGGCCAGAAAAAGAGGAAAAATGCAGACTGGCCGTTTTATTGGAAGAGCAGGTACAAATTTCAGTCTCAGGTGAGAAAGAAATGTAACTGTATTTTTCTCTGATTGAACTAATTGTGGAGCCTTTGCTTCTAAAGTGGTGAAGATACCCTCAGGCAATTCCTAGCCCAGTCTTTGTGGCTCTCTCACACACCCTTCGGGATGCTGTTCAAATGTTCCTCTATCAATGAAGCCTCTCTTAATCACATGATGCAGAATAGCACTCCCTAACTCTATTCCAATCTCTTTCCACTTTTTGTTTGTGTGTGTTTTCATGTCCATTGCATTTGCCACTATTTGAGATGATATAGCAGATAGACGATAGACAGATTTAGAGACAGATGTAGGTATAATTTGTTCACTGTCTGACATCCCTTACTAAATGGAAGCTCCATGAGGACTTTGATGAGCATCAAGGGCATCTGTGGTAATGTGATGTGGATGACAGCAGACCTACTATGTCAGTCAGCATGAACTGTTTGTTACAGAAAATGTTGGTGAGGAAAAGGCAAGGCTGTTAGCCAATAAATAATTGTATTGCTTTCTTTAGGAAATTCCCTGAGAACAATTTATCAGAGACAATGAACTGTTCACTCATCAACCACAGCTTAGTTATCAAAGCTCACTTCAAAATTCTCAGTTTCCCATGTTTACTAATCCTGAACAATTTTATAATAATTTCAAAGTGGGCAATTTCAGGTGCCCACTTTGAAAGGCCTGCCTGAAACTACTTGAGCTCAAACTCAAAGTCATACAATGCTTAACTTTTGACTTCTCCTTTCTGAGCTATTCTTAATACTCTGTCAAGGTGATATTCTCCTTTATTGCGGTAAATTCTAATGAATTTATCTTTGTTTCGTTAACGGGTTGTCTGGTGATATTTTGGGGAAGTTCAACATTGTTTAGACTTCTTACACTGTCTTTCATAGTGAAAACAATTAAGCAAAAGTTTTTTCTTTTCTTTTCTATGTTGTGCTTCCTGTTCTTAGATCCATTCTAGGAAGATAATATGGGTTTTATGAGTATTTGGCAAATGGCCAAATAATGGATGGATGAATGAATGAATGAAGCACTGGATATAAGGTCTCCACTCTCCCATCTCTGCAGTTCTTTAAAGGGGCTTTGTGCATTGGCATGGCAAGTTGAGAATACCTGGTGTGTGCTGTAGGTTCTTAGTCCAGACTAGCATCTGTTATAACATTAGTCATCCCTTTGGGTCCCTGGCCACTGGATCATGCAGCATACTGAGGGGCCATCCTTTGTTCATTTCTGTGCTGGCTCCCCCAAGCCCTGGTGGTATTCTTAGTTATTTCTGTATAGTCATTGTTCTGCTGCATCCACGCCATACATAAGTTGTGAAAAACTCACCTGTCTGTCTTAGGCTTTCCTCCACTTTTTTGCCACTCTGAATGCATGGAAAATCATTTGCCTAGTATGTGCTTAGTGGTTGCATCCAGTCCCTTAACCTAAGCACAGCAGCCATTTCTTCTGCTCTCACACAAGACCAGCCAGGCTTAACTCCCTAGGCCAGGGGCTGACAGGTGTTTCTGTAAAGGACTAGATAATAAATATTTTGGGCCGTGCAAACCATAAGGTCTCTGTTGCAACATTCAGCTCTGCCATTGTGACATAAAAGAAGCCATAGACGGTACAGAAATAAATGTGTATTTACAAAAAAAGGAAGGCTGATCGGTGGACCAGCCAGTGTTTGATGACTCCTGTCCTAGGCAATACTAGGATAAGAATATACACGTAATAGGATGTTAGAGGATTACATGCATTGATACATGTAAACCACTTGCATAGTACATTTGGCAATTAGAAGATCATTAATAATTTAGTGAGAGCAGTTTCTGTGAAATGTTGGTGGCAGAAGTCAGACTGCAGTTGACTAAAAAAGTAATAAGGCATTGAAATATTGAGTAGAGATTATACCTATAAGCAGTTTGAATGAGAAGGGAAGGTGCAATTAAATTGTATTTAGAAGGAGAAACAAGACCAAAGGTGTGCATGTGTGTGTGATTGTTCTGCGTAATTTGAACATGTTTATAGGCTGAGACAGAATACAAAGGAACAATTTAGAGACGCATGAAAGAGGGTGATTCACAGAACATTCTTAAAAGGGTAGGAAGAGGGCTTTGAAAGGAATTATCCTTGTATGGAATGGGCTCATTCTTTGAGCCTGCAGAGAAGTGCGTATGTGACAGTGATGTTGGTAGACAGAAGTTGGGAGTCTCACTCGATGTTTCCTATTTAGATTACAAATTTGGGGTGGGGAGAGAGGAAGGGTGTCACAGGATCCTTTACCGAGTGGAACCACATGTGTACATATGTATTACGTGTGTGTGTGAATGTTTATTAGACAGTAGGCTTGAGTAAATGTGATGAGGAGAAGGAGAGGGGTAGGCGTTTATCAAGGTCAAGTAAAATGACTGATATGGGGCATTAAGGACCAAGTAAGTGATGGCCTCAATCTAATAGTTGTGAGCCTATCTTCATCTTTGGATCCATAGCCCAGATATGTAAATGAAGAAGTCTGATTATGAGATTACATAGACCGTATAGATAAAACATGCTACCAAACAACTGTTATCTGCAGTAACTTTTGGAGAAACTTGCCATTTGGATCCTGCCTGATGTACTCTTTAACGGACTCCATCTCTTTGAAACAACTGTGGTAATGTTCCAAGGAGTTCTCCTTTATCATTTTATATTAAACACATTCTCAGTCTGTGATGATCTTAACTAAAGACGCTAGATTTTTTAAGTCCTGTAGAGATCGTCCAGGCAACCACGATTTTCAGGATAGAGGCACTGCTATTCAGCGTCCTTAAACTAGTTAAGATTAGATCCTACTTAAGAGCCTAGCTCTTTTCAACTACATCACAGTATGATTTTTTTCAAGTATCCTGTGATCTTTTTCTTCCACTAGAGATAAAATCTTCACTTATTTTATAATTAAAAACATTATTTGTTGTCAGCATCCTTTAAAAAATGTGTAGCATTTCCTGCAGAAATGGAAAGATAGATGAAAAGATTTTTTTTCTATGTGGAAAGATATTTTAGTTTCTCTGAAACTATCAATTCAATATAGTAAATCTATTCATGAGAAAATGTATCCATTAAATAGTTAAATGATTTATTCAAGGTCAGATTTAAATCACTCTCAATACTGGCTCATTCTCCTAAACTTTTAAATGTGTTCCCTTATGTATTAAGTTTTGGCTTTAAAACAAAACATTTTTCATGATAAAATGGGCATTTTCTAGATGAAAAAATACAATTGTACTAAACAGGTATAATGGATCAGAGGCGACACAGTCTTTAGGTTGTACAAATAGGCTTCCCTATCAACAAAAAGATAAATTCTTATTTTTATTTAAGAAGTGCTTATTTACTTTTAAGTTCCAGTGTAGCATTTTTGAACTATATCTTAGTAATCAACTGAAAGAAACATAGTTTAATACAGCTATCTGGGGGGAAAAGATGCTTAATTTTTCACTCTAGCTAGGATCCTTTCAGTTTGTCATTTCTTTCCTATTGACTTCAGAAATGGCATGTTCATTTTATACGCTAGTACTCTATTATTTCAAATAAGTAGTCTATTTAGGCCTCACAAATTCTTGCTAAATAAAACATAAATAGAATGAAACTAGCCTGCACTTCAGAAGAAAAGGTACAGCATTGAACAAATAAACTTCTACATGCTTCTAGGTATAAAAACAATTTTTAGATGAATACACAAAGAGAAATCATATTTCATCTGCAATACTGTGGTGTATATTATCTCCTGGTTTTTGAAATATTATCTCCTGATTTTTGAAATAAGAATGTATCAATTTAAGAATAAGTTATTTTTAACGTAATAGATACTAGCACAAAAATTGTTTACATAACTATGCTTTTTTAAAGAAAAGTAGTTACATTTTGAGAAATTGATAAAAATTAATGCCTTTTGTGTTCATGAAAGGATATTTTTGGGACAATCAATGCATAAGATTTGGAGCTACAAGTGAACATTTTAAAAGAGATATGGATTTGTTCTCATTTTAATAAATGATCTGTCCTAACATTTTCAGGAACATAGCAAGTATTAAACTTGGCATCAGTAAATCATGGTTCCTATGATAATCATAACTGCCAAAATAACATCAGTCATGTTAATTCCAAAGTGCAAAACATTCTTGTAGAGCACATAGTATATCTCTTAACCATTAAATAGATGACTACCGAGCATCCATAAGCACAGATTTTTGAGTTAACATGTATTGTCCTTAAATCCTACTATCACTATACAGCCAAAGTCTGTGACATGTAAAATATGGCAAACTTCGTGATGTATCTATAGTTAAATGAAAGAAGACGCACACATGATAAAAGTAGCAACACACAGGGTACTTACCCTCAGAGAATGCTAAATTTAAATGTATATTAAAAATAAATATAATAGGCAATACAATTTCTGTGATTGACTGAAAGGCTTTTCTCAGGAGGTACATGAATAAGTTTGAACTATAGAATCAAAGCAGTATTTTAGCACTGACTGATTTCCTATGATAAAATAGGTTTCCTGAGATTTAACTTGAGAATAAATGAAATTTTCAGTAGCTTAATTACAGGAATAAGGCAACTTTAAGACAGTGCTTCTTGAAATTATAATCATGTTTGTGAATTTCAGGCAAAGCTCAAGTTCAATATGCTTCAAGGTCATGATTATACCTTTTAAAGTAATATTAAAGAATGATTGCAAGCCCGAAAGTCTGTGACCTGAATGTTGTTTTGTTGCTACACTATATATTTTAAAGTAGAATACCACAAGGAAAACAGTGCTGAGTAGGACCAATGCAAAGCTTTCAATTAATAATATCAACCAAGCACTAAGTGTGAGCAGTCAAACAATGTAAAAACTGTACAGTTACTGGCCCTCTATGACTGGCTGGAAAAGTATGGGGTAACTAATGACGTAAAATGCTTACTACAAATTTGATAGTTATACAGCTATATATTAAGATCTGGGAATAAAATTATAAACTGAACCACAGAAAAGAGATTTTTGAAGCAATTACTAATCAGGATAAGATTCTAATAAATCAATCAGCGTTAAGGTTGCTCTTCATCAGCTTAATTCATGGTATTGCAAATTATTTACATTTTTAAAGGCTCACCTGGCTTAGCAATGATATTCAAATAATTTCCATAATGTCGCCTGACAAGGACACCTTAGAAAATTGCTTATTTAACTCTGAGATTTTAATGGAACAAAAAGAGTGTGGGGAAAAAAAGAAAAGAAGGAAAAAAAAAAAACCCACTTCACCTAAGCCAGTTAGAGGAAAATATGAAGGAAAAAATGCCAAATATAAAGGAATAAAATTGTAACAAGTATCTACAAGTATAGAGTCAGCCTATGGACATAGAGTATAGATGTATAGATGTAGAATTGTGCAATTTTTCTATGACAGCGTATCTATAAGTAACTTATATCATTATAGAATAAGCAGTGATAGTCTAAGCCCCTTTTCATACATTTGGTGAAAAACACACAGTACCCTATTTATATACTGTATCCATTCCAGTTAGCATATATTTTAGCTTCAAAGCAGAATAATAGAAGTTACATCATCATCACTTTACAAAAAAAATGACTTTTTTTATGTTCTTGAAAAATCTCTAAGGTGAAAAGAAACTCTGCCCAGAGTAGGTTCCACAGAGCATTCAAATGTTTCCCTGTGGTGGAATTTCATTATATTCTGTACCTTGCCAGAAATTACTTTGTAAATTACTCTCTGTGCTGAATTGAACAGAGAGTACATAAGCAAAGAAAGAAAAGTGCTTTAAAAATAAAGGAGCAAAGAGGGAAAAACAATTCATAAGCAAATATCATTCATGTTGAAAGTATCATTTTCTGCTGCTCCACTTTTAGAGGCATACAAAATTTGACTCCATCTCAGCCCTCAAGGTGCACACAGTCTACTTGGACAGAGATAACTGATAGAACATGAAATAAAAATATAAATATCTACCCACTCTCTTGAGATAGTCTTGTCTTATCCACTCCCACTGCTTAAACTATTATGTACATGGTATGCCAAAGACTCTCTAAATATTATCTTCACTCTCACCCTATTCTCTGTGATTCATATTATGCTTTTAGAATTCAATAATGTTTCAACAGTTCTTTAAACTAATGTGCAATTCACTAGCTTTCACACTTAGACAAGAAGTACTTTTTCTAATTTTTTCCTTAAAAAATAATAGTTTAACCTTCTGGTCACCAGCTCTTCTTTCTCCTTCACATTTTCTCATTTAGTCAATCCTTCAACCCATCTATGAAGTATTTCTCAAATTCTCTCCATTCCCACTGCCCGAGCTGAGAGCATTATCTTTGGCCTGCACTACTCCAAGAGTTTCTCTGACTGGTCTCAATTACTGCAGGTTCTCTTCACTGTAATTCATCCTCATCATTCCTATCAGTTCCCTTTCTAATATAAATCTGATGAGATAAAGCCCTTGCTTAAATATGGACTATTTCTATCTATAGAAACAAGACCTATCAGCTTTCCCACTTTTATCTCTTGCCACTTCCCACCTGCCATCAATATTGAACTATTCATATGAACTAAACATATGTTTTTCTACTACACTGCACATATTTTTTATTGTAGCTAACCAAGATGTGCACGTTATCCTTTTCTCCTCTGGCAAATGCTTACCTAATCTTCAGTACCCTCATTGAATGTCACTTCCTCTGTAGCGTTATCCTTCCCATGTGTTCTCCTAGCACAATTTATATAGATATATATCTCTATACATTTATATGCATACATATCATATATTTATAACCATAAATCATACTACCATGGTTACATATATTGGTATGGTTTATGTTTTCTTTGCTAGAATATAGGTCATTTTTGTAATTTTTACTTGAATGAATTTGGATAGTACAGTGATACAAATAAACAGAGTTTGTTAGTAGAGTACAAATTACCAAGGCTAGGATGTGCAATCAGGAAGGACTCACGTAAAATAATTCAGTCTTAGGAGTACATATAAATCACTAAGCTAGGAAAGGGGGAGGACATTCCAGCAGAAGGAAAAACATGTACAAAATGTCATGTTCAGTAATCCATAAGTACTTGCTAGTGGTAAAGTTGGGAATATGTATATATAAGCTAAGGGGAATAGGAAAAGAGAATTGAACCTGATCCTTCAAATGTTTAAATGATGTTGCTCAAGACTCAGATGAGTTGAGCTAATCTGCAAGGATATAAGATTTTGTTCAACTGTACCTAGCAATTCAAAGAATATAGAGTTTGATACTGATCTGGGTTGGGATTTGTGGGGCAGGTGTGGCATAAGCAGATAAGTATAAAGATAATGAAGATTTTAGTGAATTGTTCAGATAACCTATCTTTGTTCCAGACTATGTAGAAAAACTGGGAGGAATCAAGGAACACAGACTGTTTTCAAAAATCAGATATGCTGGAATTGAAAAATTGAAAGTTCTAATTCATGGATCCAATAGGTTATTTACTAAGCACTCCCTATGTCCCAAGTACTGTTTTAGGCACTGGGGACACGACAATGAAAAGAAAGACAAAAATCCCCAAGATGTTTGTTAACCTTCAAGTTTTCAGAGGTAAACCAGTTCTGGAAAACATCATGACCACACACACGACTCAAGTGTGGTGGAGGTCTGGGTCGCTGGAGTTTAGGAGAACAAGGAACTCTAAGGAGAACATATTCCATAAAAATGTGTTTAAGGGATAAACAGGAAATCAGAATAATCAGGACATCAGGACTTGGATGATATGGGACAAAAGGCTAGGTGCAAAAGTCTTCAATGAATGTGAAGTGAACAGGAAGTTGCTGGATTGTAAAGATGAAAATGGGTAGAAGAGAGCATAGTCAGATGTAAATGTTTCATTGAAGAATTTTTACTTGAAAGTAGAGTATGAAGAGAAACAGCCATTGAGAGAAAAGAACATGCACTACTTTCTGATACTGTGGGATGCACACAAAATGAGAAGAACTAGGTTAGTATTGGTTAAGACAAGACCAAGGAGACACATTTTATGAACATTGAGGATACATTTTGTTTACCATGGCGTGAAGAACGAGGGTTCCACAGGCCCACTAAAAAGGTCAAGGAGATAGTGGCAGTGGTGAAGTTGGTTCAGAAAAAAAGGCACAGAAAAGTATATGGGTGAGTGTGAGGTAGATGAGAAATGATTTGAGGAACGCACATTGTGGGCAGTGATCTAAGAGTGCACTTAGCTGACTCAAGTGTTACACAGCATAGTGCAGCAGATGAGTGCAGGTTCTAGAGACAGAATTCCTGTGAGAATTACAGCTTTACCGCATATAGACTCTGTGACTTTGGAAACCGTATAAAGTACTTTATGTAGGGCTTGCTCAAAGCAAATTTTTTTTTCTTTTGAGATGGAGTCTCGCTCTGTTGCCCACTCACAGCACTGAGTGCAGTGGCATAATCTCGGCTCACTGCAAGCTCCGCCTCCCGGGTTCACACCATTCTCTTGCCTCAGCCTCCCCAGTACTTGGGACTATAGGCGCCGGCTAATTTCTTTTCTGTTTTTTTTTTTTTTTTTTAGTAGAGATGGGATTTTACTGTGTTAGCCAGGATGGTCTCGATCTCCTGACCTCGTGATCCGCCCGCCTCGGCCTCCAAAAGTGCTGAGATTACAGGTGTGAGCCACCGCCCCGGCCGCAGTTCTTAAACGGTAGCTATTATTAATGTGCTAAAGCCAAAAGAAGTGTTGAAAGTTGAAAGGAACTAGTCACTGAAGGCCTGTTTTATAAGCTAGTGTAGGCTGACACCTTGAGAAATCAGAGGTCTGTAGATGTTGAAGTTAGTACAAATAGGTTCCGAGTGGAAATGGAGGTGAACGTATTGCAAAACTCAAGAGTGGACTGAGGCTTCACTACACTGGGGTAAGTAACAGACATGCTAAGTCATCAGAGCCTCACAGCCAGCACAGGTACTAAGTGTTGGAAAATCAGTGGTCTTGTTATATAAGCCAGTGTTTCTCAACCTTTGGTGTCCATCAGAGTCATCTGCAAGGCTTGTTAAAAAAACAAATTGCTGAGCCCCTCCTAATTTGTATTTCAGTAGATCTAGGGTGAGTCTTGAGAATATGCATTTCTACTAAGTTCTCAAGTAATGCTGATACTGGTCCAAGGGCCACAAATAAGAGAATCATATATTCAGGCCCTAATTACAAATGCATTCCTGGTTATCAGAGGTCATTAATAAAAAGTCCGTTTTGAATGAATAGTGATCAGCTTTAGTACAGAAAGCCATGCAGTCTCTAGACATCAGAGAGTGCTCCACAAAGGAGGGGAAATTTAATGACTCTGGAAAGATATGTGGAGATCAGAGAGCTAGAAGAAAGCAAGCTGAGGGGAGAGAGAAATGCAGAAACCTAACTCCAAAAAAAAAAATGTGTATATATTGTTAGAAAGCAGCCAGCGTGGCTGAAGCAGACTATATTTTATACACACACACACGTGTGTGTATACACATATGTATATATACACACACATATATATATGAACACACATACATTTTTAGGCAGAGTCGAGATTCTGGTGTACCTACCCAACTTGAAGAGTAAATAGCAAAGAATACTATCACCTGGTTTCTGCAACTGGTTCACCTCCACTGGAAAGTGAGCCCAGCTTTGTATTTATTTGCCCCTACCCTAGAGCCTGAAGTAGGCAGGGCAGTGAGACAGGATAAATAAATGTGTCAAAAGAAAATTCTGCATATTTATGGAGGCATATGATAAAGTGTTATCACTAAAAGCTTGTGGCCTGGGATGACAGTGGGAGAATCAGTGTTTAAAATACAGGTTCAGGCTTTACCATCTGCTATATGACCTTGGTAGTTAACACCAACTGAACCTGTTTCTCTAATATAGAAGTAATATTTGCCACAGGAATTAGATCAGCAAATGCATATAGAGTTCGGCATAGTGAATGCTGCTAGAAAATACTCTCTAAGCTGTAGCTATTACTTATTACAAGACCACACCTTTAAATCCAGACCTACTGGACATCAGATTTGTTTTCCTGCTGCCACTGCTCCAACAGGAGTGTCATTTCCTGAAGCTTTACTAAGCCCTCGTTATCTGAAAAAGAGATGTTCCGATGCTGGTACTTCAGGACAAAGATGGGGGACAGCTGAAAGTTCTGGCTCTTTAGTGCAAAAATGCATTTAGATCTTATGATAAAAATGTGTAAGACTTATATCTAAAAGACAGAAGAAATGTTAATATAAAATTGTGTCAGAAATAAGACAGCTAGATAAGGGGCCAGAACCAAGAAGGATACAATTCAAAAAACATTCTTTTCTCCATCCTCTTTTTCACTGAAGGACTACCAGATGGACGGTTTACTTTTAGTGTTGGTTGTATATACAAGTTAAAGGCGTATGTCCTCTTCTTGCACTGCAAATCTAACAAAGCTAGATTAAGTCCATGGGCAGGAATACAATTTGATTTTGTCATGTCTTCATTACAGCAAATCAAACAGTATAAATTCAGTCTTTTAAACTGAACCTCGAATTTTCAGCAAATTGTCAAATAGCTGTTATTGGCTCCTTAGAAAATACTTTTTTTTTTTTTAAGAAAGCGGAAGAGAAAAATTCACCATGATCCAGATCCCAATGCATGAAGTTGATTGTTGAGAGTAGTGCAGATGGAAAAGGACATACGTAACCAGGTTTGCATTCTTTCAATCATCTTCTTACATGTTAAATACTGTTGCTATGTTCTTGTGTGTCTTGTTTTATAATCTCAATTGCTTCCTATAGTTTGCCTCAACAATTTTACAAGGAATCACATACTTCAGCTTTCCAGCCCCAGTAGAAAACAAAATCCTAGCTATTCTTAAAAAAAAAAAAAAAAAAAAAAAAAAAAAAAACGGAAAACCTTGTTAATGGCAGATTAGTACTTGTGTATATTGTGTTTAGATATAAAATTTAGTGAAAATAGATGACAAGTGAAAACAAAATTTGGACTAATTTTGCCACTTATTTTTCATTTATTAGGGCCATGTGCTAGACGAAGAGGGTCTGAGATTTATGCAGTAAATATATTAAATATAGATTGAATAAAATAAGAGTTCTTTTTATCTGTTTGGATAGGTCAAACGCTGTTAGACTAATTACAACTAAATTATATCTACTCAATAACAGTTCATTTAAAGAATGTGTCAAAATTTGACAGGCTTTCGGGAGTTTCTAAATTGGGATTAGACCTAAGATTTCAACTCCATAAGTCATTCCAGTTATGATTTTAGTAAAAAGAAAGACACAGGAAAAGAAAAAACCTGAAAGAGACTACGTTATTGGTAGCCTAGATTTCTAGGTTAAGTATAGTGATCCAGTGAAATGCTAACACAATTATTTTTGGGAAAACTTAGGTATCTATCATAAAGCTCAATATTCCCAAAGACATTTTGTTTACTTGATTTAAAATAATTCTCATGACTGGGTGTGGTGGCTCACACATGTCATCCCAGCACTTTGGGAAGCTGAGGCAGGTGGATGGCTTGGGCGCAAGTTTGAGACCAGCCTGGGCAACATGGCAAAACCTTGTCTCTACAAAAAAACACAAAAACTAGTCAGGCATGGTGATGCATGCCTGTGGGGGACTGAGGTGGGAGGATCTATTGAACCTGGGAGGTTGAGGCTGCAGTGAGCTGTGATCATGCCATTTGCACACCAACCTGGGTGACACAGTGAGACCCTGTCTCAAGAAAAAAAAAAAAAATAAACTCAATTACAAATGACTTTTATATATTAAAAAAATTGAAGTAGATAGCAGGTGGAGAGACACAGGTAGTAATGTATGGTGAATTTTCAATCATTAATCTGTTTCTTCGTTGGTCACAAACTCAAGAATATATTGCATGTATAATTCTACTCAAATTATCTAAAAAAATGTATCATGGTTAACAAACACTTTTCCAAGTAGTATTTAATAGTACTGTGAGGATTCAACATTTTTTAAAGGGTAAGCATTTTTTATAAAGGGGTTTTTCCTTATCTACATTAATTCTTTCTACTCAACAAAATAATTTACATGTCAAAACTCAAAATTGTATCTTAGATTCTCAAAATTCTCAAGCCAGAACAGCAGCAACAATAGCATAAAGTGAACCAGTATTCCTGGGGAGACCTGAAAGCACTGCTTTAAGTAGTCTAAAAGCATAGTGGCTAAAATGGACTTGAAATTTCATCTTGGCCGGGTGCCGTGGCTCACGCCTGTAATCCCAACACTTGAGGAGGCTGAGGCAGGTAGATCACTTGAGGTCAGGAGTTCGAGACCAGGCCAACATGGTGAAACCGTCTCTACTAAAAATACAAAAAAATTAGCCAGACATGGTTGGCACACGCCTGTAGTCCCAGCTACTCAGGAGGCTGAGGCAGGAGAATCGCTTGAACCCAGAAGGCAGAGATCACACTGTTGCACTCCAGCTTGGGCGACAAAGATAAATCTCACTTCAAGTCTTACAACTTGCAAGCTTTATGTTTTGCAGTTTTCTAATGATATATATCCATGTTTCATGAAAAAATGTTTTAAATTATCATGGAAAGGCAATTCAAAAACATGCATGTTTCTTCATGGTTTTGCCTAATCCTTATCACACAGAGAGGCATGGCCATGGGTTCAAACTGCCAAAGTATAATGCAGCTTTACTGAGTAAGGGTCTTCCTTTTACTCTTATTCAACAAGATTCTTTTGGAAGTCTTAATTTTGTAATTTTAAAAGAATTAAAATCAAGTTTTGTGTGCAGCTTTTAGACGGATAAGTTTAAGTAAACTTATTTGTATGATTTTTTGGAATTATAAAAAAGAAACATACAAAAACTAAATCAATTCAAAAGGCATATATTAATGAACATAAATTCACTAGATTTGTCATGTCAACCCTGTCCTCTCCTAAATCCATTTTACCAATAACTGCGTTTAGAAACCCTAGTGGAGCCCAAGCAACTGAGCATAGCCCATAATCTGACTTTTCTATCCAAACATATTTCTCTATTTGTTTCTTGTCTCCAAATTAATGACCTAGCCATGCTGAACTTTCTCCAGGGTGCCGTAATCTTGATTCTGGTTCTTTCCCGCTCCCCCCCCGCCCACCCTTTTAAGCAAACTGTCCTGTTTCCAACGCTTGTGTCCCGAACATTTAACCTCCAATCCAGGTAATACAACTACCTTCAAGAATCCTTTCCTAACTGCTAAAGATTGAGCACACTGTAATAACACCCAATAGTTCCTCCAGAAAATTTATCAACCCATATAATTCTTTACTTATCTCACACTGAACTGAAAGCCCCATGTTAGGAAGTTTTAGTAATTTAGGTTGGTGCAAAAGTAATTGTGGTTTTTGTAATTTTAATGGCAAAAATCACAATTACTTTTGCACCAACATATATTTCATCCACAGCATCTAAGCTGGCACATAGTTAGCAGGTAATGAACGCTTGTTGAACAAAAGAATTAAAGATGAGTCTCAAAAGGTTAAATGTTAGCAAAGAGGCTGGGCGCATTGGCTCACGTCTGTAATCCCAGCAGTTTGGGAGGCTGAGGCAAGTGGATCACTTGAGGTCAGGAGTTCAAAACCAGCCTGGTCAACATGGTAAAACCCCGTCTCTACTAAAAATAGAAAAATTAGCTGGGTGTGGTGGTAGGTGTCTGTAACCCCACCTACTCGGAAGGCTGAGGCAGGAGAATTGCTTGAACCCGGGAGGCGGAGGTTGCAGTGAGCCGAGATCACTCTACCACACTCCAGGCTGGGCAACAGAGCAAGACTCTGTCTAAAAAAATAATAATAAAAAAAGCAAATGTTAGCAACTTATGTGGCTAGTAATCCGTATTTCTAGGAGCTATTTTCCTTGAAGGTTGGTAGTAATCCATGTTTTTAGGAGCTATTTTACTTGAAAGCATAATAATGGATGTTTTACACTGACATACAATCTTTAAAACTGAAACCAACCTCTTAACTGTATAAACTTAAATGCAGGTACACTCTTGCAGTTAACTTTATAGATACCAAAAATTAAACTACTTTACAAAACAAAAATGGAAAGTCAAGGTAATAAATTAATCTCATATGTACACTGTAGTTATTCACAATGGTGTAGACAGAAAAGAACAAACACTTTGAGGCTGAAAAAATCTCTCATAATTATCTCACCTTAAAATTGGGCCAAAAGGTGATTTTTGTACCACTAGATATTCCCAACCCTATATTTATACAGCATATTTTATGCTGTATAAATTGAAACTACAAATAACACAAGACAGAAAAGACATGTACTATCACCACTTCCATTTTACAGATGAGAAAAAGGACTTAGATAAATGAAGGGCCTTGCTGAAGCTACCACTGGTAAATGGTGATATGCTCAGCCTCCTGTTCCCTGACATCCTTATTTTGCTATACTGTATAATGTCATAGCGTGAATCAGACTAGAAGCTATTTGAAAGCAGTAAGTCAGTTACACTATAACACACGTAAGCATTTCCAAGAATTACCACACTATGCAAAATCATACAAAAAAACCCACAGGACTTACGAGGAAAATGATAAGGTTAGGGTACAACACTCAAAATCTTCATTCGTGACACTAAAAAGGACAGAAGTAATTTCTTAAAAGGCAGCACAGTTTTACATGTTAAATGGTTAAGAAATATATAAATACTACTATAAATGACTTTATCTTGAAAAAGACCTGAAGTTTGCTTGAAAAAATGAGGGTGTCAGATGTGTTAAAAACAGCTGAAATTGGATGGGAAGTTATTAGTACCAGATATGGATGAGCATGGTTAACTTGTGGAAAACTGAGAATGCTAATAGATGTCTGAGGAATGTACATGGTGCACACCTGATAAATACATATTTTCTTACACAGCTGGTTCAGCTGGTTGTAATTTCCTGCTTTCATTTGTTTCTCAGGATGAAATTTTAAGTAAACATGAAATTCACATTATGCTTAAATTGTTCCCTAATATATTAAATATGCTAGAACAAATTTGCATTTTCAGTGTCTGTTTATCTTTGTATTCTCTACAATGTACATAGCAAATGTCCAATGTACATAGCAAATGTCTTTTAGAGAGGTCAAAATGATTTTAGGGAAAAAAAAACCTTCCATAAATAAAATGCCAAAAACTGCCCCCACCCCCAATTAGAGGAAAAGAAAAACTACTAATGGAACAGTATTTCATATAATCCTTATAAGTGAACATATGAAGTGATTCTCTCCATTTTACAGATGAGAAAATAATGGTTTTTAAATGTCTCATGTCAATGTCTATGTTTTTTCCAGAGTAAAAGTGTATTTATAATTAGAGCTATTATATATATTTTACACTATAGAACTCCAAACTTAGGGCAAAGACAACTATAGCAATGTTACTATCTCTCCCTGTAGCTAATTTCTAAGAGTCATGACTATATGAATTGGAATCACATTTTAGAATTCTACAAATCTCCTTTTTATAGGAGCTCTTTAACCCTAATTCTTTGACCAATTTCCCTCCATTATAGTTGAATATACCAGTAATAAATACATGAATGCGTCAAGTAAATCACTACTAGTGATTTCAACCATCTGGAACCACTGCAATCCCAGAAGTTAAAAAGCAAAACAAAACAAAACAAAACCAGAAAAAAATTAGTAAAAATTTTTTAAAAACCCACAAAAAAAAGGAGTGGGGGGCAGGGAGATTTTAAGCTAAACCAGACAAAAACAGCAAAACACCTGAATATTACATAAAATGCACTATCGTTTGTCAACTCATTAACCACAAATAAAAAGAATCTGGTTATGGTTGATTATGGTTATAAAAAGTCTAAGACATGTAGTTGCAAAGAGAATGATGGAAGAAAAACAGAAATAAACAATTTTAAGTGATGGACAGCTAATGCAGCAACAAGGTTGAGAGACAAATGGGGGTGGTAAGCAGGAAATAGTAAGACATGACAATAGATAAAATTGCTAGCCATAAGAATATTTTAAAATTTTGCTAAGATTATGGGGCATAGCCCCTGAAGGCATACTTTGCACAGGTAAATGTATATTTATAGCACAGCTCTAACTCTCAGAGAGAATATCAGAGTCATTATTCAGTAAGGCTTAGGCATTTCAACTGTTAGACTGTGCTATGCAATAGTAGAAAAAGTGACTGAGGAAGCATTACATGAGTAGAAAAGCTATTTACAAAAATGACCCGAGTATCATTTTATAAAACCACAAAATGTAATAAACAAATCAGGAATTAAGAGTACTAATTTGCAGTCTATTAAAAAAATCAATTCACATGGACATTCCTTCCCTGTTAAATCTGACTTTTAATACTGATCATACTGATTTCTATTATAAGCTATCAACTTGTACATAATAGTTTAAATTTATGAATAATAGCAGGCCTGTATTTCTTTTGATCAGTGTAATACACTGAAGACTGGATTGGAAAGCCAGGGACTTGGATTCTAACTACATGTATGTTACAATAAATGTTGCTAAACTATTTATTTGATCTCTAGAACTGTTTATCTTTAAAACAGGAGGTTAAAACTGGATATCCGGGCTCCTTTTCAATTATTTCTTGGTATTATTAACTACGTATCTGCAAAACTTAAAATTACTAAGAAATAATTTCCACACTCAGGAAAAAACTTGGAAGCTGATTTTTACAGAACTGAAAAAAAAATGCATTCTATTAAGAGTGCTTCTTCAACTTACGTCCAAATGCATCACCTACCAAATCTTGTCAAAATGTAGATTCAGTAGGATCATAGATTGAGTTTCTAATAAACTCCTAGCTGATATTAATTTGCCACTGGTTTGGTGACTGCATTTTTAATAGTGAGGTTCTAGGATTTGAAGTAGTATTGACAAGCTAGGCTAATCCAGATATTAGAGAAAGCAACTATGACCAGGAATAAAACATCACAAATATATGCCACAAAATTTCTTGATAAAATATGTCTAGGATTTACATTAATAAAGGAGAACTGGGTGGAGGAAACGAGGAAGATGTAAGTTGCTAACTGAAGCTGACAAGGGTTTGTTACATTCTTCTATTTTTTCTATGTTTGAAATATCTAAAATGTTAAAAATTCCTTTGATTCAAAAATCTATACAACATACCAAGACAATAAACCAAGTGAATGAAAATAGAGATGCCACATAGTCTTTCTGTCCATTGAAATGGGAGCAAAGGAGGGAGGAAGAAAAGGGGGAGAAGTGCAAAAAGGGTGGCTCTGTGAAGCTACAAAGAGTATGTTTGTATTTAAGGATCTCACACATAATTCAGCTTCTAAAATACCAATGATACAGCTCCTTGTTTATATATTTAAGAGAAACCTGGGGCCCAAATGACTTATTTCTTAAACACGATTTAAAATCCTTATTAAAAATTGGTTACATATCATGAGATTTGATAAGGGGATTATCAATGTCCAATCTGTTAAAAATTATAAAGTGTGTTTTGAACAATAAAATATTGTACTATTTAAACACCCAATATTATATTATTTGCCATTTTTGTAACTAGGCAGAACAAGAAATTTAGCCTACAGAATATAGGACAAATTCCTCTTGAAAAGCAACCACTGAATAATAAAATACTAAATTGAAGGGAACAATTACCTCTTGGGAAAGAACAAGGTTTGAACTAAGATCAGAAAGAGGTTCATATGGGATTTCAGTTCATTCTGTAACGTTTTCTTTCAACTAATATATAATTACATTTAAAACATGGAAAAAGGTAGTGATATAGTTGAGTGAAGTGCATAGGTGTTCATTATGGTTTTATTTTTCCGCGTATTTGAACAGCTCTTTTTTTTTTTTTTTGAGACGGAGTCTCGCTCTATCGCCCAGGCTGGAGTGCAGGTGCAGTGTCCAGATCTCAGCTCACTGCAAGCTCCGCCTCCCGGGTTTACGCCATTCTCCTGCCTCAGCCTCCCGAGTAGCTGGGACTACAGGCGCCCGCCACCTCGCCAGGCTAGTTTTTTCTTGTTTTTTTCAGTAGAGATGGGGTTTCACCGTGTTAGCCAGGATGGTCTCGATCTCCTGACCTCATGATCTGCCCGTCTCGGCCTCCCAAAGTGCTGGGATTACAAGCTTGAGCCACCGCGCCCGGCCTTGAACAGTTCTTAATGTGAATAATCTAATACTCTGTAACTTTAACATGTACACTTTTATTTGCAAAATTTGAAACTAAAAAATTTAAAGGGAAACTATTCAAAATAATAAAGAATAAAACGAAGGTTTTGGATAACCAATGAATATTATGGTTTAAAATTAAGACTTTCTGTGCAATTCTTGCCATCAGAATTTCTAGTATACTCAATTTCACTGAATTCTGTACTTTCTTCTGGATAAAAAAACGTTTTTGGATTTAGGCTCCATTTTCATATATTTAGGCAGCCAGAAAATCCTGTTTGAAGTTCAGAGCTGCTCGTGAGAATATGTCTTTCTTCCTTAGCCTTGAAATTCCTGAGTGTTAGAATTACCTCTAAGTTTCACAGCAACTTTTTTATACATATGAAATCTTAAGTGCAGTCTATAATTAAATATAATTAAATATGTGCATTTTATGATTGGGCTATCAAGTTCAAACAAAATATAAAACTGAATCCATGGTTTCTTTTCATTTGGCTTGGGATGCTCTCTATAACTGCATTTTACATCTTTCTGCTTTATGAAACTAGTAAATAATTTTAAAACATTAGTATTTCTTCGTAGCAAAAAGACATATTAGGATAACATATATTGTGAATAATGAAGTTTACTGTGGGCAAATCTGACAGTCTGGGAACTCTCTGGCCTAACAGTTTACTAATTGCATAGCATTCCTTCACTTATCCTATTTGAGCCTCTATAATAATCCTGTGAGGTGAGCAGAGCAGAACTTATTGCCTCCATTTTACAAATAATACTGAGGCTTTGAAGTGATTTGTCCTTTACCTAGTAATTATCTGGTGATACAAATAGATGTACATGAATGAATGAAGCTAATCACCATAATTTCACTATACTAACCTTAACTCTAGGGGCTAAAATGCTTCCAAAGTGTTAATTTAATCTCTAATATAATGATTCATTACACTTCCTAGTTAAGCAAAAATTTTCTTTGTTGCTTTCAAATGCTAACATTAAACTGTAGATATCTCTTCCTTAAGTAGGTGCTTTAAAACCCATTTCCAAAATACATCTTATTAAATATCAAAAATAATTTTTCTGATTAAAGTTAATTTAAATATTCAAGTTAATACCTCTATTAACAAAGCAGCTGAGTCCTAAGAATACTTCATTGTTAGCTAGTTCACTCTAAGAGGCATAGAGTACTAATATACAACAAAGCTGTTATTATTTTTACCTAACTTTTAATAAGTAATTCGCTATATGCCAAGGTCTGGGTTAATTTCATGTACTGAATTAAAAATATTCCAGAATGTCAAAATCCCCCTTTACTGACTTGGTGCTTTGGAAGGCAGGCTGTATTGGGGTATACTGTAAGAGAGTATAGAATCTGCTGTAGTCCTTAGGCAAGAAGAGCTGGTTTCTGGTTACCTCCCACTAGGGAGATTGGGAACTCTCACCAGCTTAGGAAATGGCGCAAACTAAGTTCCCATGCACAGCTCGGGATTTAGTTTCTCCTTCCCAAGGCAATCCCACCCACAATGAGCACCTGAAAAGGTGGCAGAAGCTACTTTCAAATATGATCACCACCACTCATTACTGAGAAAAATGCCACCTTGAGCAGCTTTGTTCAATTACTGTTCACTAACCCTGGGATTGGTTTCTTAGACTTTAGACATATCTGATGTTGCTCGAGTTCCTCTGTGCTACAATGTTATTTTAAGAAAAAAACACAGATCACCTAGCTTCCAAATCATCCCAAACTGTTGACTCTAATGGTTCTTCTTCAGATGACAACAGTGGCACTAGTGTAAACAAAATTATTTTACTATGTTCTTCTTTCTTGGAGGTAACTGAATTACTATATTAGGTACAGTAAAACATATTTTATGTTTCTTCATTTACCTTTTATTATCCTATGTGTAAGTTTTGCGTTAAGTGTGGGATATTTTGTCACAGAACAAACCTAAGAAACATCATGCATAACTCCAAAGTTATCTGACACCAACATGTCTGTTTAGAAAAACTGACCAAAATATTTTGAATATAAATAGCACCCTAATTGTAAGTGTTTAAAAAGTTATAGTAACATCTTTAGTTGTTAAATGCAAATTACTCTAAGTTTTTAAATACTTGAATGTATATCATCCTTCCCACCCACGGCAAAAGCAGACGATATGCTGCTCTTTCTTCCCAGTAACATCAAGTTCTTTTAGTTAACTCACAAGATAGTCTAAGATTATTAGTAAGAAATCTTTAGCAGACACAAAAGATGAAAGATGAAACTGCAGCAAGAGAGCATGGCAAATCCAAAAGATCTATTAGTGCATAAATCTACTGGAAAAAAAAACAACAACAACAAAAGAGATAGAATTAACAAGCTACAATAAAAGTTATGTCTTTAAAGCAGTAGATTATAACAGGGTGGGAAATGTTTAATATGTGTCCTCCTGAAAAGCAGTTACCATCTTTTAAATTAAAAAAAAAACAGCTGGTATATTTTCACAGCATCTAGATTTATTTATGGTATAAAGCCATAGAATTGTAATATTATTACTCCTTTCCCACCCTGGCAGAGAATAAACATGAATTCAGAAGCACAGTGGAGTGAAAACAAAGAAGAGGAGAGAGAAAAGGCAGCAGAGAAAGACAGAAAAGGTGAATATAGAGCTACAGAAGTGTTTATTGAGCATGCTACAGAGGTAAGCAGAGTACACACAAAATGAAATTAAACAACCATCAAACCTCCCAACTTTGTTAGAAAATTAATTTTTAATTGTGCCGCTTTCAAACTATACTGAATTTTACATTTCTAAAGATGTAAAAACTCAACTAATAGAAAATATACATGACCATTCTGTCTACATAGGTAACAGAATCTATGAATCTTGAAACTAAGTACATCAATTTCAAAAAGTATTGGTCATTTAAACAGAATCAACAATTCAGATTGACAAGAACTGTTCAAATTAATTTGACCTGTAGATTCTGAGCCATGTTTTTATTAAAGTCAGATCTATTCCTAAATACAAAATATTTTGAAGATTTATTAAAACTGAATATTACAATGCAAGGTAAATTAAGACTAAAGGCACATAAACTTTGGTCCCACCTGGTTGTCAGTTTTAGAAAACTGCCACAAAATTAATCTTCCTGCATATTTTCGCAGTACACTTTCTTTATCTTTGAAAAATACATGCACCAGTTCCTGAACTAGCTAGACCAGTCTGCACATGCTCAGAAATCCACAACCATATTCCAAATCTTAATTACAAACTAAGGATGGCAATATATATTTAAATGCACGTAAGTCATGTCAACTTCAAAAACATCTACGAAAAATATTCAGCCACAAACAAGACATTACTTAGTGCTGACATTTATATGATACGTCCCACAAGAGTGTGTACAAAAAGGTTAAGATTCCACAATGCTTTCCACATAGGGCTCAAACTTACAGAAATCACTTTGTTGTCTTAAGAAATTAATACTCTGCATCTTGTTAATTTTAACTAATGCCTACATTCATAACTGAATCTAGACCAGAATTGTGAGATACAAAAGGCCAATGTTGTTTTTAAAGCAATAAAGCCTAAGGTAGTAAAAACTAAAAATGCTGCTTTATTCTTTCAATATCATGTATCTTATTTGATTAAATACAAAAAAAGGTGAAAGCCAGTAATTCAAAATAAGTTCCAAGCAGGAGAAACAAAAACTTAACCTTTTTACACACCCCTGCCTAAACATATTTTAATTCCCATATAACAGTGTGCCCTAAACAACCAATTCCTTTTTTCTAGTAAATGCACAATAGCAACACTAGTTTTCCTTTTTAAGGCACGTATGTCAACTAAGTTGAAAGGAAGAAAAAAAAAAAGCAAAATTAAACTGAAATTTTAAACAGACAAAAATGGCTTCCCTATAGAACAGATGAAATATAGCAGTTAACAACTCTGCCTTTACATATGCCATTTCATTTTATAACCAAGGAATGATAACAGCATGGAAAAAAAAAAGAAAAAAAGAAACCCCAAAGAAACAAAAGCAAAAAAAATCAAACTCTGGTCCCCACTTTTCTGAACAGTCAATAGGTGATGACACTGAACAATGTGATTCACCCCCAATCTTCATCTTCCCCTTTTTAAATTGTTGACTTGGAAAAAGACACTCTCAGATGATGATTTTCTCCAAGGTTATAATTATGAAGATCAATCAAGGCCTGAATAGCTTCTTCCACTGTTGCCATCTGAAGAAGAGCCATTTTGTGATCTCTTCTGAAACAAAATTATAAAATCAGATACTTCATGCAAATAAGAAAGGGCTTATTAAATACTTGAATTTTGGCCATTCCAGAATCAAAAATTTCTATAAACAACAAGAATAAAAACTACTTAAAGAAAACTTTTATCGGGTCACTAATTTAAAGATAAGGAAGCTTGCTTACTGAAAAAACTTAAATGCTTTCACAGTGCCCCCAGTGTTAGCGAACAGTGTTCGTAGATCCTCTTCTGCTACTGATGGACTAGGAAAATTGAATGGGAAGAAAAAGTGAAGATTAATAATAAATTTCATATTTTATCAAAATAGAATGTATCTCCTTAATACACTCTAGCGTATATACTTACGGGATATTAGATAGGTGAAGGGTGGCAGAAGGAGGAAAAATGTTTTGAAAATTTTTGGATCCAGGTTTCTTAAAACGATGCAATGGAGAATTCCCAAAATCTTTTGTTAGCCCTTGATCATCAAGTCCCTCTCGAGGTAGTTGTACAGTCTGATGTTTCGACAGAGTAACACGAATAATTTTTCCATACATTTTCTGTCCATTAAGATGATTCATGGCTATAAAAAGAAAGCATGTCTATTAATAAACAATATCAAAGCTCAAAACAAAAATAATTCTTTTAAAGTAACAGTTTAAAAATTTGAATTTTCTTATGATTTTAAAATAAATCACCAATTTACCATAGCCATTACTGACAAGACTTAAGTACATTTTCATCTGTACTAGACATGGCATTCTGGCAAAAAAGCCAGCTACTTTCATAGAATGAAAATCCAGATTATGAATATCTATCTTCCTCAACAATCCTGCTGACAAATCATACAGTGAGCTACACAAGAAACTTAATAATCATCCCTAGCTCTTTTTCTCCCTTCTGTTACACATCCTAATTGCTAAATACTATGATAGCCTTCCTCCTAATTATCTCTCAAATTCATGTTCTATTTCTCTACTTTTCACTGCCATTATTTTGTATCTGGATAACTCAGTCTCATCGTTTGTCTTCCTGTTGGATTTTTTTTTTTCCAATGCATTTTCTTTGAGACGGAGTCTCACTCTGTCGCCCAGGCTGGAGTGCAGTGGCCAGATCTTGGCTCACTGCAAGCTCCGCCTCCCGGGTTCACGCCATTCTCCTGCCTCAGCCTCCCCAGTAGCTGGGACTACAGGCGCCCGCCACCTCGCCAGGCTAGTTTTTTTGTGTTTTTTAGTAGAGACGGGGTTTCACCTTGTTAGCCAGGATGGTCTCAATCTCCTGACCTCGTGATCCGCCCGTCTCAGCCTCCCAAAGTGCTGGGATTACAGGCTTGAGCCACCGCGCCCGGCCCCAATCCATTTTCTATACAGCAGCTTGATGACCTTCGTAAATTACAAATCTGATCATGTCAATACATGCTTAAAACTCTTAAGGACAAAGGTGAAACTCATTCTTTAATATGGCTTATACCTTTCCCAGTCTGTACAGGTTGAGTATCCTTAATGCAGAAGTCTGAAATCTGAAATGTTCCAAAATCCAAAACTAAATGCCAACATGATGTTCAAGGGAAATGATCACTGGAGCATTTTAGATTTGGGAAGCTCAATTGGTATAATGCAAATATTCCAAAATTCAAACCTTTGCCTCTACCACAGAACCTAGTGCAGTGTGTGAACAGAGAACATTACATGACATATTTCTTGACATAGCTGCTGGATCATTTTTAAACTAAATGAACTGGTCTGATGCTAGAAACAGTTACATGTTTTATTCACCAGTCAAAATAACTAAAAAAGACCATTTCTAATATGTCATGCTCTTTGGTTAAACTGAAGGTCTAAATGACTATAATCAACTAGATAAAAACATCAATGTATAACAGTAGATGCCTGGCATGTTGGCTCACGCCTGTAATCCCAGCACTTTGGGAGGCCCAGGTGGGCGGATCATGAGGTCTAGGAGCTCGAGACCAGCCTGGCCAATATGGTGACACCCCATCTCTACTAAAAAGACAAAAATTAGCCAGGCGTGGTGGCTCGTGCCTGTAGTCCCAGCTACTCAGGAGGCTGAGGCAGAAGAATCACTTGAACTCAGGAGGTGGAGGTTACAGTGAGCTGAGATGGTGCCACTGCACTCCAGCCTGGGTGACAGAGTAAGACTTCGTCTCAAAACAAAAACAAAAACAAACAAACAAACAAAGAATAGCAGAGAGATAAAGACAATGTGGAAGATCAGGAAACTGAGAAGAGAACATCCACTCTCAAAGAGTTTCTAATATAAACAGTATACTACAGTATACATTTTGACACAGAAGATACAAAGAACTGGTTAAATCCACGAATCTCATCATACTCACATGTATAAATAAACCAATTAAACATAAAACAGATCTGAAAAGGATAATGCTATCAAAATATGAGGTACCATTCAGAAAAGTAAATTCTTATTTTACCTATAACTTGCTTAAATTTTTCTTATTGTGATAACCACTAGCCACTGAACTTACTTCCCTAATTTGTTTTAAAAAAGGGGGGGGGCACTCTTCCTGATTGTCACTCCAGTGTTATATATTTTAAGTTTTCTCAGATCTTCCGCCAAGACTGACAGAAAAAAAAAACAAAACAATCTTCTCACAAGCCTGAATGTTCTCATTTGTTTCTCGCACTGCATTTCACATACTTAATTTCATATACTTGCAAATTTACACTTACATCTGTAAAACCAATTATCTACAGTGACAGTACATAAAATCCTTTTACAATAAAATCCACTGAATTATAAAATTTTAAAGTTCTGTAACTGTTTTAAGTGAACAAACTTTTGTTTAGATAAAGTGCTACTACCTCAGACAAAATGTGTTATTAAGTATGGGTTTGAGAAATAAAGTGATATAAATAAGTAGACTTAAGGTTGTCAGAAAAAAAAGCTGTCTAAATAAAAAGACAGCACAAACAGCTGAGCTTTGAGATAATGGAGGGAAGGAATAAGAAAATAAAAAGTCCCAGGCATAGTAACTGTATACAGAACAGATGAGTGATAGAGGAATGGGATTAGAATAAAGCAAAATAACCAAACAGCTACCTCAGAAAGTAGCCAGGTAATGAGAGTTCTAGCCAGCTGATTGCTGACAATAGGATCTGAAGTGATCTAAAGGGGAAGGGGGAGGATAATTAGAGTACCACAGTTTTTAAGTAAAAAAGAAAACAAAAGCTTTGTCAAAACCTGAAAGTACACAATGAGTAAACAGAGCAGAAGGAAACTATCTGAATTACTAATTTTAAATAAATAAAATTTTAAACAATGTAAATCTTACACTTTGAAGTCTCCTATTCCAAGAAATATGGCATAAATGGACAACGCAATAAGAAAGAAGGAAAAAGTCAATGTTTCACAAGTGAAATGGCATTTTTGGTTGAATGTAATTTTTTAACTTTTCCCTTAATCCATCTATGAAGAAGAAATTAATGAATAATAAAAATTTTAAAAGACCTCAAGAAATTTACAGATATAGGTGGTGTTTATATGATGTGGAAACTGGAGCTTTTTCAATGGTTCTCCCCTTTATAATTAAAAAAATATTTTTGTGTGTTACCACTCGCATTTTTTAATCTTCAATCTTTAGATGTTTGTCTATTTCTTTAGTCTTTTCAAAGAACCCAACTTGTGGCATGTTTTTTTCTCTCAACTGTCTTTTATACCATTGATTTCTAGTCTTATCTTTAATATCTCCTTCCCTGGGGGTAACACTGTTATTGTTAAAGTTAAAACTTCCCGTCAAGACATCTCTTTCACTGTACCACATATATCTAATTTATATATATATATATATATATGGTACTTTATTGCTTAATTTTAAGTATTTTTATATTCCCATTAAAATAACTTCCGTCTGGGCAACATAGTGAGAACTCATCTCTACAGAAAATAATAATAATAAAAAATTAGCCAGGCAAGTGATGCATGCTTGTAGTCCTAGCTACTTGGGAGGCTTAAGTGCAAGGATTGCTTGAGCCTGGGAGGTTGAGGCTGCAGTGAGCCACAATACCACTGCACTCCAGCCTGGGGGAGAGAAATAGACACTGTCTCAAAAAACAATACAAAACAAAACAAAAAAACAAACCTTTGACTCATGCAATACTGAGACTTATTTTTACATCTCTGGACACAGATTTTAAATGCATCTTTTTGTTATTAATTCTAACTTAATTGTGCAATAGTCAGAGAATGAGGTCTGTATGATACTCTTTGAAATTAGATGAAGCTTGCTTTATGGTTTAGTATGTGGCTGATGTTTCAAAAATGTCCCATATGTGTTTAAAAACTGTATTGGATATGTAACTGTTAGACACATAATTCTGTTAAGGTAATTGTATCATTTGTATCTTCGCTGATTTTGTCTTTTTTGGGTCAGTCTGACATGTAATTCAGAAAGGTGAACTGAAATCCACCACTACAATAGATTTGCTCAAGTCAACCTGTAGTTCTATCCACTTACTATATATTTTGAAGCTATTTCACTAGGCACACGTATACACAAACTGTTATACCTTCTCAGTGAACTAAATCCTTTATCAATTCTCGGTCTTAAGTTAATAAAGGTATTTAAGTTTTGTTTTGCTTACTATCTGCCCAGTATATTAGTATCTCTTCACATCCTTTTCAATCTTCCCATCCTTCTGCTTTACATGTCTCTTGTAAAAAGTATACAGGTAGCTTTTTAAATACTAAGTTTGACAATCTTTTTAGTTGACAAATTTATTCCTTTACATTTTTCACTATTACTGATGCATTAGAATTTGATTCTACCATAATTTTTAATTTTTCCCTATTTTTCTCTGTATAATTTGCTGTCTCCCTCTCCTTCCCTTATTTTGTTTTGGAGGGTAAAATCTCTCTTTTATGAAAACAGTAATGCCCCCAAAGTGTGGCAATTACTCATTACTCATAACAGTGGAAGTGAAAACCAATATACACAAAAATTGTTCAAATATCATAACAGCAAAAATTTCCACTCACTTTACAGAACATTTTGATATAATTTTGTAAAGTAAAGGCTTATTATAAAAAAGAACTAAGTTTACTTTTGAGATGGTAGCTATATATTAAAAGCAGGCATTTAAAAAAATAGTTCTTGAAAACATGAACTAGAGAAACTAAATTATTTTACTATGAATAAACTACTAGTTGGCATCTTGTTAGAATTCATTTTAATCTTGGAGATCAATATACTACTTTTAAAGATGAGAATTTACAAATTATACAGTAATACTGTAAGAAATATTACCCAATAATACTCCAAGAAAAATTTTAAGAGTATTAATATTTGAAAACACCTTAATGTTTACAAATTTTAAAACTCTGGTCTGAAATAATGTAACATGGCCTGTAAGATTTACAGTTCCATTGACATTTAAACATTTCTGAGTATCTCTCTTAATTTTCCTTGCCACTTATTTTTCCCATGTTACCTCTTAAGCATAAAGACATCTGCCTATAATACAAAGCAATGAATACTCACAAATAGAGTCCCCTTGAAAACCAAAAAGAATAAGAATAGAGTTCAGAAACAAAAAAATGTTTTGGCCTCATTTATTTGTTCTCAATAGTACACCACAGAGCTTTGTGTGGGTGTGGGTGTGTGTTTTAAAAGAAGTGATGGTGTCAGTACATATTTTTATGGTCACATAGTTCAAGAAAGCAAAAATCTACCTAGCAGCAATGAGAAATGATGAATTATTTACCACTACATATAGTCCAAAAATTATAAGCCCTCCTAGCAAGTCAAAACTTTAATGACAATATCTTATAAAATTGGGGATAAATGATTTACAAATTTAAGTACTATTAACTCAATTGTGTCCTCCCAAAATTTGTATGCTGAAGTCCTAACCCCCAATGTAACTGTACTTAAAAACAGGGCCTTTAAGGAGGTAATTCAGGTTAAATGTGGTCATTACGGGTAGAGCCCTGATTCAACAGGACTTGTATCCTTATAAGGGGAAGAGACTCTTAACACACCTGCACAGTGGAAAGGCCACATGAGGACACATGGGGAAGATGGTTGGCTGCAAGTCAAGAGAGACCTCACCAGAAACAATCTGCTAGCAGTTTCATCTGGGACTTCTAGACCCCAAAGTTTTTCTGAAAACTCTGAGGAAATAAATTTTTGTTGTTTCATCTGCTCAGTCCGTGGTATTTTGGTTATGGCAGCCCAAGCAGATTACAAGTATGGCAAAAAATTAAAATATTACTTAAAACAGTCTTTACATAAAACAAAAACTATCTGGAAGATCTGAGGTAACTCTACCACAGGTAATTATCAACTATAAAGACTCTGTATCCCTTATTTAAATGACACATAATGCCACTCATACCTCAAACAATTAGGGGAAAAAATGACATATCTGAGAACACTCTGATTATGAAGTACTGCCAAGTGCTACTTACAACATGTATGAAAGCAACAGCAATTACTATTCCAACCAGAGTACAGAAGTGCACACAGAGGAAAATATATACTAAGGATCATGACATAATCAGCACTTTCATACCTCTTTAAGACACATACCACCATTTTAAAAATGGAGAGCCAGATGGATAGTTTTATACCTCATCTGAGTTGCTAAGAGTATTGCCAAGAAACACTAAAATTCAAACCTATTATGTGTTTGAAATTCAAAATTTTCTATGTGATGCCAAAGGCCAAAATTGGTCTAGTGTAACAAGTTGTTCATCTGAGTCTCATAGGGATATAAAAGCAAAAATACACTCGTCCTAACATCAAAAATGGCAAATTTACAAATTAACAATGTGAATACAATCAGTCTGAGGCACCATTATCCCTGAATCTCAATGAACAGAACTGTAAGAACATCCTGGCATTTATAGTCAATCACTGGTGTGAATGTGCAGGTGTGTTCTAGATTTATGTATTCGACTATATATGAAGTCAAATGACATAAGTTTAATTAAAATAATCAATTACTTATTTAAGTAATGATATAAAGTATAACTTGACTAAACTACCTTTTAAGATTTCCAAAGTGATTAACAACAGTGTTTTTAGCACAAGCTTTTCATTTTGTAAACCTGGTATCGCAAGACTTTACAAGAATTAAAATAACATGGCATTAAGAAGGATTCTATGGACTATATGAACTTAGCTTCTATTAACAAGGAGTAGCCAGAATAAAAATCACTATGAATCTTCAATATAAATAATTCTCATGTGAAACTATTATTGCAATTTTGAAGCTAAAATCTTTTCCTATTATGAGTGCATTTGAAAAACAGGAGGAGGATAGCAGAAAAATACAAATACGTTCATCACATACAACTATTCACATTAAAATGACATTTTGAGCCTTGGCCATTAAAATAAATAATTTCTTACTGATGTAAAGGAGTTTATTTTTATTCACAGATTCATATTATGCATTTGAAAGCAGAAGTGAAGATGTACAGATGAAACATAGTTTAATCTTACCAAGTTGTGACTGGTTTCCATCAGCCATCTGTATTAGAGCACTGTCTTTCTTATTGTACAAAATCTTCACACGCTGCACATCTCCATAAACACCTTTTTTGGAGCCACAGAGAGGTAATCCAAAAATGGAATTAATTTTATGTGAAAGTCACCTGAAGATTATCTTTCTGACATATCAATGAAACATTCAGACATCAACATGATCACTCATTCAATCTCATCATTCTCACAAATGAATAAAGAAGATCAAGATTTTGAACAGTGAATTTTGAAAAGAATAATTTTTGATAAACCCTCAAAGCTATGTGAATGATATTAAATTAAAGACCATGCAAAATAAATTAGCATGCATTAAAACAAATTTTGTGTCTATGGAGAGTTTTAAATAGCAAAGAAAAATAGCAAAAGATTTACTATTCAACTTTAAGCCAAAGTGCTAGCTACAAATAAGAATTAAGGTGAAACAAAAATCAAATCAATAATAAAAGTATAGTGCTAACAATAACATACCGAAGAGGGTAAACAGACTTTGGGGCGTAACCATCTTTAGAAGGAGAGAAGAGCAAGCAGCGTAAGACAAGAAGAGAGAAGAGTCGAGGAAGAGCGGAGATGAACAGATCATCCATAACGAAGGGTGGTTCCCGCAGAATGGTGAGGTGGTCATGGATCATGGTTCAAGGCGGTTAATTGGGGCAAGTTGGTCCGAGGAACATTTGTTCAAGCACAGAAGCATGAACATAGGGAATGGAGACAGGGAATGAAGACAAGGACAAGGAAAATAAAGGATAAGACAGGGAAGGGAATGGGCATTTGGGAAAAGACAAGGAAAGGGAAGGTGAACACACAGGGAAAAGGATGAAATGGGGAAGGGAAACAGCAATGCAGAAGAAAAAAATAAGGAATTGGGGAACAAAAACAAAATAAAATATAGGTCAGTACATAGGAAATGCAGGAATTTGGTCAGAAAATGGTTGGTTTATGTACTGTACAAGAAAAACTGAGTAAAATGTAGTCATCCAAGACAAATATGGGTAAAGTACATCTATATCAAAGAGTAAATTACAGCATTTCATCTCAACATAGGGAAGGAAAGCATGCATAGGAATTTTTAACTTTGAACTTTAACTGCATAAGCATGGCTGGTTATGAAATGCAGGCAAAAGTCTTAAAATAAAAACAAAGGCACTCTGATTCAAACATTTTAGCATGCAGAACTGTGAATGATAATAGTATTAAATGGATAAAATAAGCTAACGTTCATATTAACAGAGGCCAATTAAAAATGAAACAAATTCAAATTAGACATCATAAACTGATACACTGAGCTTCCCACATTTCATACCAGCTTTCATAGCATTCAAAATAAAATATACCAGACATAAAATGTACAACTAAAGAAAATAACTTAGCAATAAATTTTATTTAACTGGGTGAGGTGGGTGGGGCAGGTCAGGGGTCAGGAAGGAAGGGGTGGGGGAATAAAGTTAAAAAATATTTTTAGAAGACAATGACTAATAACTGCAAAGAAAAAATTACTAAGAAAGACTGGAAGAGTGCCTCGTCAAGATCTTTGGAAGAACCTTCAAAGAAAAATGTATTAGAGTAGTTCACATAAAATAAGATTTAAAAAAAATGCAATGACATATAAGCATGAAATGAACAAGCAAATAATTAGAAAAGGCAAAGAGCAAAATTGTTTTACAGTTAAATTTGCAAATTAGATCACATTTGCCTTTGAGAACAACAAAATGATAAGCCAAACTACAGTACTTCACCATATTTTTCTTAGGAAAAATAGGTTAGGTTAAAAAATATACAAATATAGATATAGATATAAAGAGACATGACTGTTTAAGGAAATAAAGTATTACCTAAACAATACATAGATTTTATTCAGAAGTAGAAACATACAGAAAATACTTTGACTAATGAATGTACATAAAAAGAAAGGCAAGTGCAAAATGAAATAAACATGAAAAACTTTCACAAATGAAATGGAGTTAAAGAATAAACATTAGAGATTATTTTACTAACCTCTTCATTTAAATTGCTAACCAACAGGACTGTATTGCCACCAGCTGAGACTCCAGGCATACCCACTCGGCCAGCAGCAGCTGCAGCAGCTGCTGCAGCAGCATTTGGAATAGCCAAAGGACTCAGAGCTCCTGGAACAGCTGCAACAGGAAGCCCTAATTTTAAAATAAAGCATATTTTACGAAACACACACAAGTCGTTTACAAAAACCAATTTAAGCACGATGGCTGCATGGCTTACAGCTGACCATTCCAAATGGTTCCTGAAAGTTAATTTTTATAGTGTTTAGAAAAATTGTTTGCTGATGTGTGGTAGAGAAAAATAATCGATTTCAACAAAACCATTAATTGAACTAAAGTACATACCTGCATTATGTTAAAATATCAAATATATAATACTCTATTTCCTCTGGAAAAGCAAACAAAGCATGAAGAATATAATTCCAAGTCACAGACTTGGAAAATTCACTTCCACGATTTACAGTAATAAGCCAAATGTAAAAAAGTATCACTTTCGATATACATAATGGTAATTCACTATTTTCTGCAAGTGCTATCTTCTTCATAAACTCACACTTGAAATCAAATAATTACAGCTTAAGAAACAAAGACAGTAGTCTTTCAGCTCCTAGAGACAAATCACTCTGAATATCATTATTTAATTCATGCAAATAAAGAAAATCTTAGCAAAATGTGCTTGCCTTCTTAATTATACACTCAAGTAATTATAATGAATACAAGTTTCTTCAACACAACACTCTCCCAGTTCAAAGAACAAGAAACCATCACTACAACACAGATTTTGTTTCAGTATTTTCCTATCCTTTCCCAATCTATGTTATTATTTCCTTATTTTATTGTTGTAGTTTCCAGTCTTACTGCTGTCCCACTACCTTTAAGTCACCATCTCTTCAGTCATTTATTCTAGACAGAATTCCCTTTTGTGTTAGCACCCTTCATCTACTTTTCAATTACCAATCAGCTTGGAATACTTTCATCCCTTAAATTCTTACACACCAGCTTGTTTCTCATAAATACTGGTTCACTAAACAAACGAATTGTATGTTCTTTTTTACATTCCCAACATAGAGGAACAAACACCCAAACTAAATGAATTTGATTTCGTAACATACCTGAGTAGAACGGGCCTTTACCACTCTTGTTCCATAAGTTCACATTTTATTTCTTCTTTCTTTTCAGCTTTCTGGTGCATTTCATAAGAATCTGCTGTTACCTTTGGTTTTAGAGATCTTACTCTTTTAAAAGTCAAGTTTTTGATCTGTTTACTTTATAGAAACTACTGTGACCTTTCATTGGCAGCCTGAAGTGCTCTTTAATATTCACAATCCTCAACCTAAATTTTAGATTTACAAAACTTTCCCCTCCATCTCTTTTTAATTCAGCCTTTATCTCTTCTGAGAACTCTGTCAGTGGCATATGTTTCTCATTTAATACTCTTGCTCTTGATGAGTTTCTTTTCACAGCTTTTTGTCTATACCCTTTTTTTTTTGGCTCTCCTTTTTTCTTACTTTGCTACTTTTTATGGCTTTACATTTTGTTTTGGAAGATTTCCAACATACACAAAAGTAAAGAGACTATAATAATGCACCTCTATGTAGCCATCACCCAGCTTTAACAATGATCAACTCATGGCCAATCGTGTTTCATCCCCTTTTATTCTTTTTTTTTTTTTTTTTTGAGACGGAGTCTTCCTCTGTCGCCCGGGCTGGAGTGCAGTGGCCAGATCTCAGCTCACTGCAAGCTCCGCCTCCCGGGTTTACGCCATTCTCCTGCCTCAACCTCCCGAGTAGCTGGGACTACAGGCGCCCACCACCTCGCCCGGCTAGTTTTTTGTATTTTTAGTAGAGACGGGGTTTCACCGTGTTAGCCAGGATGGTCTCGATCTCCTGACCTCGTGATCCGCCCGTCTCGGCCTCCTAAAGTGCTGGGATTACAGGCTTGAGCCACCGCGCCCGGCCATCCCCTTTTATTCTTAAAGTAAATCTCAGAAATTAGAATCTAATTTTAAAATAAAAAATTCTCATGTTAAATACTTACTAATGCATAATAGTCTTCAGTGTCTCTTTGAATACACCAATGTGGATCTTTTCAACCAAATATTATACTATATTACTAACTTCTCCATGTTCAATACTATACCTCTCACTATCCTCCCCGTAAGTTGTTCTCATTTAACATTCAATAGATATGTTCATTTGTTGTCAAGCATACATTCCTAATTCCCAGGCATGCATTCCTACACACAACCATTTTTTTTTCTCGTAGTCTTGAGAAGTGACCTCCCCACAGTGTAATACTATTCGTCAGTATTTTCAGATAGCTCTGACTGGATGCACAGAATATTCGACTAAAGTTGACAACACAATTATTTATTAGTAGCCGAAACTCCAGATGTAGTCATTATATTGTTGCATCATTCTCCTATTTTCCTGCCTTTAGTTAGCTACCTTCTAGGAAAAATGGTAACTTAAAAATTCTATTAAATTCCATAGTCTTTATGAGATCCAACTGATGGCAAACACACACAAAACCACCAACTTCAATATGGCATGCAGAAGAAGTTCAGTACCAAGCCTCAAATTCCTTTTTTAACAATAAAAAGTCTGTTTTTTTAAAAAGTCCATCAAAGATATTTGGACTAGATTTTTGCCACAATAAAAAAATTAAATCATTTTAATTTCTGGTTTCACTTTTAATTCTAACAGGAAGAAGCAATTCTAAGGGCCCACTAAGCCAAAAAGTCTTCACTGTGGAATTAAAATTAGTTACCAAAAAAATCTGCTCATCACTAGCATTTTCTCTGTACATCCCTTGCCTCTTATAACCATCTACTGTTTATTAAAATACTCTGTATCTCCTAGTTATTTAACTATAATTGTCTTAAACTTTGTATCCCACAGTGAAAAAGTTCTCAAATTTTTGGTCTCAGGCCCCCTCTACACTCTTAAAAACTAAGAAGGATCACAAGGAGATTTTGTTAATTTGGGTTCTGTTAATGGTTATCATTTCAGAAATTAAAACCAAGAACTTTTTTTTTTTTTTTTGAGACAGAGTCTCGCTCTTGTCCCCCAGGCTGGAGTGTAATGGCAAGATTTTGGCTCACTGCAAACTTCACCTTCTGGCTTCAAGCGATTCTCCTGCCTCAGCCTCTCGAGTAGCTGAGACTACAGGCACCCGCCACCACGCCTGACTAATTTTTGTATTTTTAGTAGAGAGGGTGGTTTCACCATGTTGGCCAGGCTGGTCTCGAACTCCTGACCTCAGGTGATCTGCCTGCCTCAGCCTCCCAAAGTACTGGGATTACAGGTCTGAGCCAATGTGCCTGGTCAAAACCACTAACTTTTTAAAGCACACAAACACACATACTATTAGCCTTCAGAGTGATGCCACTGTACGCTATTAAGAGAAAAAGTAAAAAAAAGGCAAACTACATTTTAGTATTACCATGAAAAGTAATACTAAACTTTGTAGGCCTCCTATAAGGATCTCAGGAACTCTCACAAATCTCTGGACATTTGTCAAACGCTACCAAATATTCACATGCTTTGTACATATGGAGTGCTCAAAAATTACTAAGGAATTTAAAAGATAACATTTACTCACTTCAAATAAAAGAAAATGCTGTAATACATGACATCTATTTTTTAAAAGAATGCTGAGTTAATTGACACTCCCAAACTTTACAGCTCTCGGTCATCTCCTACTCATTTTTCCCTCTTGAAATCTCAGGAAAAATTACAAATTCATAAAGTATATTTAAAAAGTTATCAATCTATTTAAATTCAGTATTGATCTAAACATACCGGCCTAAGGTTAACACTTTATTTTTATGAAAAATCGCTTCATATCTGAGATACAACCTTACCGTGCCACTATACATTCAAATAATCTAATGAAAATTACTTACCAAAAACATTTAAAGATGGTGAAAAACAGTCAAAAAGAATTTTAAATATTTAAGACATAATTGTTTTCAAAACACATTTTTTGTTCTTGAAATCTGGGTTTTCCAGTAGAGATAACTTGGTGGTATGATATTGTTTAGAACATCAAGCCTTATCATGGAAAAACACTAATTGAGAATTAAAATAATTAGTTAATAATTAAAATAAATTTATAATGGTAATTGAGAATTAAGTCTAGGCTAAAGCTTCCCCACCCTTTATTTTTTGAGACAAGGTTCACTCTGTCACCTAAGATAGAGTACAGTGGCATGATCATGGCTCACTGCAGTCTATCTTCTGGGCTCAGGTAATCCTCCCACCTCAGTCTCCTAAGTAGCTGGGACTACAGGGACATGCCACCAGGCCTGGGAATTTTTTTTATTTTTAGTAGAGACTGAGATCTCACTATGTTGCTCAGGCTGGTCTCAAACTGCTAGCCTCAAGCAATCCTCCCACCTTGACCTCTCAAAGTGCTGGGATTATAGGTGTTAGCCACAACACCTGGCCTAAAGCCCTTTTTAGTGTGACAGATCTGAAACATTAAAAAAAAAAAAAAAAAAAAAAAGCCAGAGAATGCTTATTTTACTAAATAATCTTGTACTTTAGTAAAAATAAGACTATCAATCGTCTAGTCAGAAAAATTTGGGCTTGAAATAGATGAATTTACCTCTTTCCAACTAAGGAGGTAATAAAAATCTTACCAAAAAGGGGAATGCAAGGTGTGAGGTCCCCACTGTCTGAATGCTAATCAAGTCTCCTCACTTGTCGATTTACTTCCACCATTCTGGGCCACCTTGTCAGGTGATCTATTATGTCCAATGATCCTTCCTTTTACACAGTTCATAGTATGGTGTAAGAATGCTTTAATAAGTAAGAGGAGCCACCAACTGTCCTTAATCCCACTAGTATGTATTTCTCTTTCATTATTTCCTCCCCTCGGCTGATAACTTAGAAAAACTACTTAGGCTACCTTAACACAGTTCTAAATCACTGGAGTAGTCTAAGATTTTCCTGGACTTTTAAAACCTCTGAAGATTCTCCAACTTCCCTCAATATACTTTTGTCTGAAAAATTACTTTGTGAGTCAGGTATTTTTAGGTTTAATCTCAATGCTGTCTGCTGCAATAAACATATAAAAACCTACAAAATATTTCATGATGCACTATTCATATCATAATACATTCTAGAAAATAATTCTGTTCTTAACTCCCAGCTAAATGAGAGGACAATAAACTCACCATGGGCCCTTTGAGAAAGTTAGAGAAAGCATATTAAACCTATTGTATACACTGGCTCTAACAGATTACTTTTAGCTACAGAAATTATAATTTTAACTTTAATGATTTGCATCTTTTTTCTTTTTTTTTTTTTTGAGACGGAGTCTCGCCCTGTCGCCCAGGCTGGAGTACAGTGGCGCGATCTCGGCTCACTGCAAGCTCCGCCTCCCGGGTTTACGCCATTCTCCTGCCTCAGCCTCCCGAGTAACTGGGACTACAGGCGCCTGCCACATCGCTCGGCTATTTTTTTTGTATTTTTTTTTAGTAGAGACGGAGTTTCACCGTGTTAGCCAGGATGGTCTCGATCTCCTGACCTCGTGATCCGCCCGTCTCGGCCTCCCAAAGTGCTGGGATTACAGGCTTGAGCCACCGTGCCCGGCCAATGATTTGCATCTTTAGCTAAGGCAGCAGATATGCAGAAAAAACTGTTTTCACATATTGATAAGGAGGGATAAAAACACTCGATCTACTCCGAGGATTGTTATAAAGATAAAATAATGTAAAAGAGCTTCCTAAACGATCATGTGCTGAAGAAAAGAAGGTGTTGCAGGAATCTTCTTCATGTGAAATGGCCCTCATCAGATGGGTCACCCAGACATTGTGAGTGACTCAGCAATCTCCTAAAATTCTCATGTTAGTTCTGACACTATTATTACTAACCTTTCCTCCACAGAAGCTGATGGATGCCCAGCCATGTACATGACAAGAGACCCTAAGTCCAGACAGAAGTGATAGAAATTATGTATCTGTTCTCTTCCTTTCAGATATTACACCGAAACACATAGGTATCCCTAACCTTGCTCATTTCAACTGAAGAATTAAACTGGTTTTGTTAATTAAATCATTTAGAAATTGTATCTATAATTTTTAGCTATTTTAAAAGGTTTAGATTTACAAACAAATTTAAGATATTACAACGTTCTTATATAACCCGGAAACCCCAGATCCCCCATTATTAGCACCATACATTAGTATGGTATTGCAATTTATTAGTTGTTGCAATTAATCAACCAATACTGATAAATTAACGAAAGTCCGTTCTGTGTCAGATTTCTTCAATTTGCATCTAATGTCCCTTTTTTTGTTCCAGTATCTCCTATTACATCTAATCATCTTGTCTCCTTAGGTTCCCCTTACTTGTGAGAGTTTATGATTTTGAAAAATGTCAAATTTATCCCTCCATCTTCCATTCTAAAAGTTCCATCCAAAGTAATTTATGATTTCTTTTGGTCTTACTTCTTTTCCCTGTTCACATCTGGTAGTTATTAGTCTTGTGTACTACTGAACAGAAGAGCATTCGTGGTAGGACTCTAAAGCCCCTTCTTTTTTTTTTTTTTTTTTTTGAGATGGAGTTTCACTCTGTCACCCAGGCTGGAGTGCAATGGCATGATCTCAGCTCACTGCAACCTCCACCTCCTGGGTTCAAGCGATTCTCCTGACTCAGCCTCCTGAGGAGCTAAGATTATAGGCGCCCACCACCACAGCTGGCTAATTTTTGTATTTTTAGTAGAGAGAGTTGTTTCACCATGTTGGCCAGGCTGGTTTTAAACTCCTGACCTCAAGTGATATGCCCGCCTCAGCCTCCCAAAGTGCTGGGATTATAGGCAAGTACCATCGCGCCTGGCAGCGCCTTCTACTTTTCTTTTTTTTTGAGACGGAGTCTCGCTCTGTCGCCCAGGCCCGATCTCGGCTCACTACAAGCTCCACCTCCCGGGTTCACGCCATTCTCCTGACTCAGCCTCCTGAGTAGCTGGGACTACAGGTGCCTGCAACCATGCCTGGCTAATTCTAATTCTTAAAGTATAGTCAGTCCTCTGTATCTCTGGGTTCCGATTCAACCAACCTTGGATAAAAATATTTGGGGGGAAAACGATGGTGTACTGCACATGTATAGAAAGTTGTTCTTGTACTTTATTCCCTAAACAATAGAGTATAATAACCATTTACATAGCATTTATATTGTACTGGATAATACAAGTAATCTAAAGGTGATTTAAAGTACATATAAGAGGTTGTGTACAGGTCATATGCAAACACTATACCATTTTATACAAGGAACTTGAGCATCAGTGGATTTTAGTATCCAGGGGGTGTGTGGGGGCAGGGGTAGGGGCTGGGAAGTGGGACTGTGTGTGTCCTAGAACCAATCTCCCATGTATACCAAGGGGTCTGGAAGGCACATTTCATATTTTATTTCCTGATTTGAAAATAAAAATTTTACTTTTCATAAGCATGACACCTGCTATTCTTTCTTGAAACAATTCAATCCTCTTTCTTTTCCACCATTCCTTCCCTTGGTTCTTATTTTGCCTTATGGAATCCATTCTCTTCTACCATTAACAGCTACACTTTTATTCTACCTGTTCCTTAGATTAACTTTTTAATTAAAAACTTGCTTTTCTTCTAATGGAACTCCCACAATCCCCTCAAAAAGTCATTTTTGGTCTCCCTCAACTTTCCTCCAAAGGAAAGAATAAGGATGCATCATGCATCACTCCACCTCACCACCCAATGTTACTTTCAAACTGCTGTTCTACCACCATCAGTAAGTTTGGTTTCTGATGTCAATGCCACCGAATCATACCACACTCTTTCCCATCAAAATAGCCATTGGATTACTGGAACATCTCCTCCCATTACATAAAGACTTCAGCACCTGGCTTTATTTCCTTCTTCTCCATTCCCTGCATCAACCTATGACTTTTTCAAGACTCTCGTCTCATGATTTCTTAAAAACATCTACTTTGATGGTTTTTACCACATCCATCCATATTAGCAACTTCTTTTGCTACATCTTGATTTTTGCTTTCCTCCGTCTCTTTTTGTAATGGTCATTCAACACTTATATCTCCTTTCCTAACTTCTTTCTTTTCTTGATCCTCCTATTCCCACACAACCACTAAACCCACTTTTGACCTTTATGGTGACCCCCTTTCTATTCTCCCTTGACTTGACTTTACCATAGAGCCTAAGCTTGGGCCAACACTCTGCTCATTTGCTACTATTTCTTTAATGTTACACAATTTCAGACTTAGATAAATCCAGTCTTATATTCTGTCTATGCTTTCATCTGGGCTTGACAAATATTAAGAGTGAAAACACACAAACCCCACAAACGCTAATTCTAGAAATATTTTGTTAACCACTTTTAGCTGAATTTCCAGTCCATTTTTGAGAGTTTCCCCAAATCCAATAGAGTCTTAAGTCTACTTTCCTACTTTCAACTTGTTAAGCAAGTGTCTTATAATATTCAGATCAGAATTCAATCAAATTTTTCAACCAACTTCAAAATCCTCACTTCTTTCAACTGTTCTTCTTTCTCCCTTGCTTCATAAAGACATATAATGGTGACAGGAAAGAATAATGACTGTTAACACTGATGATTTCGGTACTGCTTCCAGCTCTGCATCTACTTTTTTTTTTTTTTTGGTGGAGACAGGGCCTTGCGAGGTTGCCCAGAATGGTCTCAAAATCTTGGCCTCAAGCAATTCTCCTGCCTCAGCCTTCCAAAGTGCTGGGATTGCAGGTGCGAACTACCACGCCCAGCCAATGCACCTACATTTCTTTGTGAACTTGATAAAAAATCTCTTCTGGTTCTAACAATGGTCCTAAAAAATATCTCTATATTTAAATCCCAACATGTCCACTATACTCCTGATCTAATCCTTACAATCAATTCTAGGACTTAAACTAGCCTTAGAAACAACTACTAGTTAATAGGTAGCGAGCATTTATTATATGCCAGGCACTGTACAAAGTTCTTTGCACATTAACACATTTAATCCTCACAACAGCTTTAAATGGAAGGTATTATTATCATTATGTCCAAACGTGGAAATGAGAGGACTCCAAGCCCATGTTTTAAATGATTATACATACTGCCTCACTGCAAACATTCCCCCCATTGCTTTACTCCTGAACTACCATCCTATTTCTTCTTCTTTTCTATGGCACACTTCTTCAAACAGTACAGTTACTTTCTCATCACATGTATATCCTTAATTCATTGTAATTTGATTTATACACTCTTGTGAATAATCTTATGTAACTACACTGTACTGAACAATCACTACTAATTTTAATCCTATTTATTTGATTGCTAGATTTCTTGTTTATCTTATCTATAACATAAATATGCACTGCTTATTTATAAGCAGTGCTTTCTTATACCTGGGAAATCTTGCTTTCTTATACCTGGGAAATCTTAAATCAAAATTTTAAACATCACATCTCTGGCCTCTGAATACACAACTCCACAGAACTCTTGTCCAAGTCTTAGGCTGAATTTTCTACTGTCCGATGGACTCCTCCACATTTTTCTCATAAGCTATCATATCAATAAGATGCCAAGTCCTATTACTTTTACATATAATTTTTCCCAGATTTCTTACTTTGCATTCTCATTTTATGTTCCTAGCTTAGATGTATAATTACATCTTAATTAAACTAAGAGTCTCCTACCTGTTTTTCCTAGTCTCCATTTTCACTTCTCCAACATACTCTGCAGCCGCAGTTGGTTTCTTAAAACTAAATTGGTCATTTTTACCCAACTGCCTAAAAATAGTTGATGAATCCTTCACAGCAATGGTTCTTAACTCATCCCCCACTTTGATAACCTGAAAAAAGCCAAACATCTAAAACTTGGTACATAATATCATCAAATAGTCGCAGATACTCAGACGCTCATCTTCCAGTCAAAAAGGAGTTTAAGAATTCCCCATATAAAATTCATACTCCCTGGATAACATCGGTTTTAAGATCTTGTCCCATAATACTTTCTGGCATCATTACCTTTCATATTTTTTCAATTATCCTATTCGTCACACATAACTGAATGTTTATCACTCCTAAAACATGACATATACTCTATCACATTTAATCATGCTATGTTTTTGGCCCATAAAACCCTGCCAATTTCTCCTTTTGTTGATGGATCACTCATTTATGTGCTGATAACCACACTAACTCCACTATATATTTCAGTTTGCCTCCAATTAGATCTAACTCATATGTTTGCTGTCTCTGATGAGACGCTTCACGAAAACAGAAACTCTGTTATTCTTCTGAGTCCCTGAAGTGTCTAGCATAGTGTTAAAATGACTGCTGAATAATACAATGAATGAATAAACCAGGATGACACTGAAGTGAGCCAACATCCTTCCAGGGCTATGAAATGTTCATGGCAATTAATTGAGGGTAGCCGTTTAGAGCTGCTAGTGAAAATCTTCTGCATAACCTTTACCTCCCTGAAAAGAATCACCTTTTATACTTTGGTCACAAACATATATAGTTTTTCTTCTACTAAATGCAGAAGCAAAAGAAGTATTTTCTTTGTTTTAGCCATACAATATATATTTGTCAACTCTTAAAAACAATTTCCTTAATAAAATCTGCAATCTGATTTGATTTAAACCTATCTTTATGCAGAAGATTTAATTATGCAAGGTTGGAGTTGATTACCACAGAATTTAGGCTGTTTGGCCTTAAAAATATTATCTCTAAGATGAATACAAGAGAGGTCTTCAAGTATCAACAGACTGTCATAGAAAAGGGGAAGGTAATGGAAAGTAAGTATTAACAAATGAAGTAAATTTCTTAAAACTACAGATAAGAACAATATAATGGGTAAACATAATGGATCCATTTAAGCAAGACCATGTGAAAAGTTTTTAATGGATGATCACATAGTCTTAACTACCTGCCCTGGATAATTAAACCTTTGAAAAACATTTTATAGTCCTATTGTAATAAGCGTATTTCATTGAAAATGCTGGTCAGTATGTAAACATGAAATGACGTAGTAACATTTTTTTCTCATCTGTAACCCGTAATACCTTCAAAGTATCCACCTACCATCAAACATATTTCCTTTACTCAGATAATAAAAATCATTCCAGATGTAAAACACATTCATTCAACTATTACTTATAATGGAATTAAGAGCTGAATACGCTCTCTAAAAGACACAGTTTCAAATTAATTTGTGACTCAAAAGTAAAAATTTTATCCAGTGTCAAAAAATTTTAAATAAACTCTATCTACTTTAGCTCTTCCAATGTTTCTTCCAAAAGACATAGTTTAAGACTTAAAAATTAACATTTTAAAAATTCAGCTGTAGCAAAGTAGAGGACAGTTCAATAATCCAAAGAGGTCAACATCATTTAAAATTGTACATACAAAGAAGCACACTCCAATGATTTTTTACTTCTTAGATATTAAAACACATGAAAAGAGAAAGTCAAAGTTATGGGACAGTTAGGACAGGTAGTGACCTCTGACCAAGTATTTCTGATTTATGTTGAAAATAAAATATTAATTTTTAATTAACATGTATTTTTTATTTTGGTGTTATGGCATTCAGCAATGTGCTTTAAAATCTATGTATTTTTAATATTTCTGAGAAAGGCTAGAATGTTTATGTACATGTGATTACTTTGGTCTTTCTTGGGGGATAGCTTTCAAATATGTCCTGCAGTAGATAAGTTTTTTGGTTTAATTTTATGGCTACTATTTGCTATAATTAGTCTTAATAAAATATTATAGAAACAGATTTTGAAAAAATTAGATTGACATAAATTTTAACGTGTTGTTTGTCAAAAAGATAAAAATATAAGTTCAGTTTATTATTTGCATGTTACATATCTACCCTTGTTTTGTACCCAATTTTGAATGAATGTACGAACAATACTCACTTTTCATTTTTTAATCAATAAGATAATCAGGCTAAATACTGAATGGACTTGGTAACAAAAAATATCTTACTATGTAAAAAAAAAAAAAAGAAAAGAAAGCTAAAATGATGGGACTTACATTTTTACTACATGTATATTATTATTCTTGATAACTATTCTACAGGGGAGAAGACGACAGGCTAAAATGTCAAGCTAATCTAATTTTATTCCACTATTTATTAGTTAGGAGTACGGACCTTGGAACTAGACTTCCTGGCTTTGAGTGCTAGGGCTTGGTCACTCAAAAGTTAAAGGAATCTCAGCAAACTGTTCTTTCTGCCCTACTTTCCAAATCTGTAAAATGGGATCCATAATGGTAACTACATTTAGAGATGATATATTACTTGTGAAGGGCTAAGAACAGTTGAGTGCCTGAAACAGGACACAAAAATGGTTAGCTAATATTAGTATTCATATTCAGCAAACTTTTGGCTCCTAGGATTAACACATTTCATTCTAAGCTACAGTATTTTAAACGTTTGTGTCACAAAATAATGACATAAAAAACTCTAAGCAGGCCAGGCGTGGTGGCTCATGCCTGTAATCCCGGTACTTTGGGAGGCCCAGGTGGGAGGATCACGAGGTCAGGGATCAAGACCATCCTGGCTAACACGGTGAAACCCCATCTCTACTAAAAAAATACAAAGAAATTAGCCAGGCATGGTGGCGGGCACCTGCAGTCCCAGCTACTCGGGAGGCTGAGGCAGGAGAATGGCGTGAACCCAGGAGGCGGAGGTTACAGTGAGCAGAGATCACACCACTGCACTCCAGCCTGAGTGACAGAGCGAGACGACTCCGTCTCAAAAACAAAAAAAAAAACAAACACCAAGGAATAGAGGTCAAATCTAAGGAACTAGTATTAACTTAATAATTTTCGAGCTATTCCTAGGGTGGCAACTATTGCAAAGGGATCTATCTAAGCATTTTGATAGTGGAGCCAAACTTTATACAGAGATTCAATGGTGGCAGAAAACACAGCAAATCCCTTCTACCAATACCAATGATCCAAAAAGCCTAGTTCTTAGAAACCAGTATATATGCATCTTCAAAACCCCTTTTCACTGAGGTTTCGTTTTAGAAAAGTCCACTTAACGGCCTACATCACAATAATTAACTAAAAGTAGCCTTACTAAACCACGAAAATACCATGCCATATTCTTGTTCTTTCTAAGCTCTGGTTCAAGAAACCCAAAACCTTAGAAGCAGCATTCATCTCTGTAGGAAACCCTGAACAGCCTAAATTTATTAAATTATATCTGAAAGACTAGAATGAATCTTGTTTAAACACACACACACACACACACACAAACACACAAAAGTAAAGAACACAGGCATTACCTATATATATTGTAAGAAAATATGAGTATTGCTCTATTACCTCACTACTGCAGTACTAACTAATATGCAATCCGTCTAGTTTTGTAGTTTTCCCCTTCATCACTGTAGATGAAAAGCAATAATGTATTTAAGAAAGCCACATTTCACAAATGGCTTTTTAAATTGTACATATCATCCTATTCAAAAAGAATAAACAGGAGACTACACAAAAGTACACATACAACAACAAAAAATACCTAAGAGATCTAAATCCTCTCAATGAATAAATAGCTCACATGCACACCTGGATGGGTTTTTTTCACAATTATCTATACAAGAAAAGTGATTTATCATCTATTGGTATTTACTGAGAAAATATTAATGTATCCTGGTCTTCCGTTTATGGGCATGAATTCCTTCTGAGAGAAAGATTTCTAAATTTTAATTAATTTTGCTTAGTCCTTTATCCACCCTACCCCCTTCCTTTTTTGGGCCATTGTTCAAGGCCAAATTAAATAATTACATACATCTGGGCTAAGGTCACAATTTCAAACCACTCTGGGCTACTAGAACCTGCAAACAACTGACAGTTTCAAAAGTTTAAAGCAGACAGTGGGAAGAATCTATAATGTACCTGTTCATAAGCTGGTTTAAGTACTTACCTGAAAACAAAAGCTGGGCAAAAACTTAAAATTAGTAAATAAATGCAAGAATTTAACTAATTGTCCTACACAAACTGAATTACAAGGTTGGTAATTCTAGTTGATGAAGGAAAATTCTACTTCATAAAGATTTTCAGCTAATTAATGGAGAGAAGGAATATGTGAATTAGGGGAGAAAAAGCAATATTTGCAACCCACTAGTGAAATTAATTAAGGCAGCAACCATTAGTTACTAAAATCATTAGCAGAAAAAAATGTAACAAAAGGATCAGAATGTCAACACCCAAATCCACAAAGTCTTAAAGCATCATTAAAATCACTAAAAGTGTGGCAACCAGATATTAGATGTCTCCTACTGAGACACAATAGGAAGCACAAGAAGCACTTAAAAAAAGAAAAAAAAAAAACAAAAAAAACCAGGCTCTAAATCTTATCAAGCCTTTGGAACTAACTTTAAGTTTATATAAGAAACGCAGCAGACAGAAGAACAAGTTAACATGACACTCTAAGGACACAGCAAGGCTGGTCTAATCTGTGAAACTTTCTAAAAGGATAACCATGTCACTTCATAAGTAAATGGACGTGAGATTGGGAGTAGAGAAAGGGAGAGGACTATTACAGACTGAAACAGACTAATGAGATAAAACAACCAAATGCTATGTGTGGCCCTCCATAGGACCTTGTTCTGAACAAATCAAACTTTAAAAGCATTTTCAAGAGAATTGGGGAAATTTTAATGTGAGTTGGGTATTTGATGACATTAAGAAATCATTGTCAATTTTGATTAAGTGTAATAATCATATTATGGTTTGGAAAGAAAATGTAATTATTTTAGAGATACTATGGTAATATTTGAGAAGACATGTCATAATGTCAAGGATTTGCTTTAGAATACAAAAGAAAAACTGAATAGATAAAACTAAGTGTCAGCACTATTGAACCAAGATGACAGGTGTATGGGATTCGTTATATTAGCGTACAGCCTAAATCTCTAATAATAAATTAATAAATATTACCAAATGAATAACCCATATAAATGTAACAAAGAAAGAAAATCAAAATAAGTTTTCCAGTTAATTTTATGTATCACAAATATATAGAAAATAAAAATTTCAGTTTAACAGCTAATTAAAATTGTGCCAGCAGAACTGTACCAAAATAGATTTAAATGACATTAAGTTACGAGTTCTTTTCTGTATCAGTAATTCTCAACTCTTGCTACACAGTAAAACCATCTTGAGATCCTAAAAACATAGGAATGCCTGTGACCCACTCCAACTATTCTCAGTCTGGGGTAGAATCTGGTGACTTCAATGTGCAGCAAAATTTTGAGAAATAATGTTCTATAAGACCTACATGTTTACCTTTATGAATAAATGTATCTGTTCACAATGATAACTATTTTAACGTCAATGATTTCCTACGAAAGATCTGCTTTGCCTTTCTTTTAAAAACTTTATGATGAGAATGCCTGTTCCTCAATCTGAAATACAAGGAAAGCTCTAAGATAAATATTCTTTGTACACACTCTCTCTCCTAATTTTTAGAATGCAGACAACATGTTCATGAAAAATTACTTCCAGCAACTTTTCTAAGTGATCTACCCCTTAATAAATTAACTACACCTCTTAACATGAGAAAACGATTATAATATCTCAATTTATAATCTGAAGGATTTTTGATCACCATGTTCTTTGAAACAGAATATGTGAATGACTAATAGTCTGCCACGTTTGTGATTATGTATTTAGATGTCAGATTTTTAAACTCATTACAAAGTACTCAGTTTCCTTTCTTTGAACAAATTACATTTTCTGAGACACTATGATACCTAGCATTGAAGGAAACAGAAAAGCCAGATATAAATGTTAGTCTTAAAAAAGTACTGTGTAAAATAAATCAATTCAAATTTATAGTACTGATTCTAAAGTAACTAAACTCAATCAAGTAGCCAGATCTAATAAAAAAATCATACAAGGTAAAGTGAAGCCCCCCACAAATATTTAGCAAAAGAGTATCACCTTATATTTGTGTTCTTACAAAATTTTTGAAACAAATTCAATTATTTCATTTTGAACAAGTACTGTTTCAGGAAGACTGAGCAGGAAGGTAATCCCATCAATACTAGTTTGTTGAAGTCATCTGATTAAATAATTAGAGGAAAAGATTTAGTTACTATTCTAAAAGGCATGTCCTCACTTATGCGATATTGGGTATCACTGTAAACAATGTTTAAAAAGCAAAAAGAAAGGTGGAAACTGAGATCAAATATTCACCAAATGTATGAAGAAGAAAATAGTGTCTTCATGTCGTACAAATGAACACTTTGGGATTGAGATCAATTATTTAAAAAGATAGATTATTTAAACATACTTTTCCAAAAACTGACCTAACATACATGAATAAAGCTGAAGGCTTGGCTCATCCAAAATATGCATATTAATATCCTTACTACCCATTTTATAAAAATTATTGTACATCCTAACAGAAAGAATGCAGGTAAGCAATTTAGAGAATTGTGACTGTCAAATAAACATTTAAAGACTGCAAACTAAATCTTAACAGAAATTAATAGACATTTTCCTATCAAATTAATCTTGTGAAATTAAAAAATAATATGCTGGTAGGGGAAAAAGTAGGACACCCAGCCTCATATATAATTAATATTAGTTTAAGTTAATATCACCTTTAGATGAAGAAATTTGCAAATAATGTAAATAGGCTTTAACATTTTCTTTGACCCAATAATTCTAATTCTAGGAATCTAGTCTAAGAAAATAATTTGAGAGGCAAAAAAGTACAAGGGTGTTTTAATAAAAAGTATGGAACAGCCTATATGTCCACTTTCAAAGGTACAACATATCCACTAACATGCTATGCAGGTATTAAAACTATCTTTTAAAACAAATTCTAAGTAAAATGTCAATTACAGTAAAAGATAATGCAAATCTGCAAATACAGAGCAATTTTAATTTTGTAGAGAAACATGTATTTACATTAAAAATATAAAAATAAATGGTTATCTCTTGTGAATTACCAAAACTTGGGTCCATTATCTGATTTTTAAAACCTTTAACTCACCTACTTTTAACCTATTTTTGAGTATACTTAAAAAGCCCAGTTATAACAAGATGCAAAAACATTAAAACAGATAAAAAATGAAATCACTTAGGAAAGGCTAAACATTTTTTCCTTTTTCTTATGAGGCAGAGATGAAGAAACAAAAATGCATTATACTAAAAAATTCAACACAGAAGTGGAAAAAGACACTAGACAATTTTTTGGTGAAGGGAGGAACTTAATTTACATGCTTTTAATGTAAAAACGTAAAACACTTAAAAAATGAACAAAAGTGGTCGGGCATGGTGGCTCACACCTGTAATCCCAGCTCTTTGGGAGGCTGAGGCTGAGGGCAGATCCCCTGAGATCAGGAGTTCCAGACCAGCCTGGCCAACATGGTGAAATCTCATCTCTATGGAAAAACACAAAAATTAGCCAGGGGTGGTGGTACATGCCTGTAGTCCCAGATGCTCGGGAGGCTGAGGCGGAAGAATCGCTCGAACCTGGGAGGTGGAAGTTGCAATGAGCCGAGATTGCGCCACTGCACTCCAGCCTGGGCCACAGAGTGAGACTCCGTCTCAAAGAAAGAAAAAAAAACGACTTTATTATTGTTTCAAGAGTTTCACCAAGGTCATAAGATCACAAGGAAAATGCTGAAAAATTCCCTAGAAGAATCCAGGTGACTTCTAAACAAGCCTCCCCTCCAGGATCCAAGCGCATCTAAGTATATTCAGATGGGCAAATACACACAGCTCAGTATGGTCCAAAGAAGTGATTATTGTAGTCCATTGTTAATGCTAGCTGGAGTTTCTCATTATTTTATCTTTAAATTGTTTCTAAGAATTTTTCAACTTCTTAGAAACTATATATAAAATCTTGATGACACCATCTGTTTTAATAAAGTAATGTATCTGCCAGGTGCCTAGCTGAATGCCTATAACCTAGAAGTTACTCAATAAATTCTGATTCTTTCTATAACAACGTCTATCAGTAAAGAGTTTAATAATCTACAGTAGTAATTATAAGCAAAAACCATGTTTCACTGTTTCACTCTTGACTTTGCCTTTAAAAACTGTACACTGTGAAATATTCAATCTTATTAACTCGAATTACGAATTCAGCTAGACACACACAGAGGGGTAGAGATTCTGTCAGGAAAGAGTGTAAGTGACCTAAAGCATCTACTACAGTCATCAAAAACACTATGACTTGTGCTAGATATACCAGAAAATTCAAATAAAGGGTCAGATTTGTTTGTTTAAAGTTGCCAGAATTAACAAGTAGTTAATTCTGATTAGTTACTAGAATCAAATATCAACTGCCTTAGAGTATCTTTCTCTCCATATATACCACTTACAGATTTCAGATTCACAAACTGATGGCATGATTGTTATATATTGGGAAGTATTTCCAATAACTACTTCATTATACGATTTTTTCTTTTTGAAATGGACATAAACTAAACTGTAAAAGCTAGTTTGTCAACTATCAATTTTGAGTTCCGTATGTATAAAAATCATGACTTAAAGATAATCTTACAAATACTAGAAATCAAGAAATACATCAAATAAAAGAAGACTCTAAAATTCCATCTTATAAAATCACTTTGCATATTTTACTTACAAAATAAGATTTTCCTGTATTTTTTTCTTCATCTTGATTTCACTCTATCAACTATAAGTTGCATATGCTTGCACTGTATTTTTTTAGGAAGCTCAAGTCCATTGTGGTACAAAGTAAAATATAAATGATTAAGACAAAATGCAAAGAAATAGCAAAATTAATTTTACAGAAAATTTCTTCTAGTTTAAACTGTTTTTTTAAAAGGCCACTACAATATGCTTCAAAAAAAATCCCATATGCCTCCACCCATTATGTATGTTTTGTCTCTTAATATTTCACTATTTCCACGCAATGCTAAATTAAAACAATCAGATCAGCACTGAAAAACACACACAAGAACTTCAGGCCTAGACTTGGGCATAGTGACATTAAGTTTAAAGCGTAACTACGGCATTAAGAATTCAACAGTATTTCTTCATTAGAGCTTTTCTTCTTTTGTTCTGGGAGAGTGGCATGGAAGAGAAGCTGAAGGTATTAAAAGGAACAAAACTAACATAATTTTACTTAGAGTTACGGAGAACACTTTGGATTGTTCTTAACAGTATTCATATGCCTTCACTTGAGAAAAAGAAAACTCATGAAACCTAACACAATTTGGTAAGGCCCAAAATGGAGGGATTCATTATACTTACTGGTACTTTTCCATTTGGCAAAATGGGAGAAAAGTGGTTAAGACAATAAAAATCATACCTAAGAGAGATGTCTCCTTGGCAAATGCTGCAGCAATAGCTGGATCCAGTGCAGGTTGTCCATCCCCAGATGGAAGATCAGGTCGAGTATAATCCCTACTTTTATCATTGTTGTACTTTACGTTCAAATTCACAAGTTTGGAAAAATCAATCCTTAGGGTACAGCAGGCATTATAAATATTCTGACCATCTAGGGCCTGTAAAAGTGAATAAAGTACATCAGCAATCTTAAACAAAAAATAAAAATTAGTGAAAGTATAATTTTAATAAAACTCAACAACAAAAACTCGAATTTAAAAGCTACCAGGAAAAGGATTCCAATTTCACACATCAAATTTTGCTGTTCCAGCTGTCCATGTATTAGTCTCCCCGAAATATTATCTTCCTTAAATAGAAAATGCTACTTCAACCTAAAATACAATCAGCTAAGCATCCATGCTAATACTTTTAATTGTAAAAAATTGCAAATAGGTTAATTTAATAAAAAAACTAGTAAGTGTCACAAACAGGAAGTCCTGCAAAGTAGTACCACACTACTCTGCTCAATAAGGTTAATTTTATTATACATATATTTATTGCTGGATGGCAGTACTTAGATGATTCAGTACAGTTTTATAAGGTAACTGCTATTTGATGCCACATTGTACAAAGTTGCTTCAAACCAAATTATCCTAACACATAATAGCAATTCCCATAAAATGAGGCAAAAAAGAAAACACTATTTTCCTTAACCTGAAATGTTCACCCCCAATCAGATTATCTTGATGAAATTAGTAAATCCAATGTCATTCCAGAAAAGTTCTGAAACTGACAAGTGCCAGGTCTAGGATTAATTAAAAGCCTAGAGTCTTTTAGGTCATCTTAAGCAAGTTGTTTAACCTCTCTGAATCTCAATTTTTTAATTGGGAAAACAGGAATGATGACAATGGCTGTCATGGTTCCTCACAGGGTTATTATGAGGAATAAACTAAAGATCACATATGTGAAAATACAAGATAAAGGACTATGTTACTGCTATGATTATCTTGTATTTTTTCTGCTCCTATATAATCATCATTTCTAGTTCAGCTGGATATAAGCTGGAAACAAACTAGAGAACAGGTGAACATACTGTTAACTTTTCATTAAAAGAATAAACATGTCGTGTTATGGAAAAAGTAAACCTCTACAGTTAGCTTAAGTATATAAAGCTTTTAATTCAAATATTCTCACCTCTGGGAATATAAAACCTTTTTTCTTAATACACGAATTTTTTACGTGACTAATTTACCTAGCTAAAAACTAACCTAGAAAATAATTCAACACAGGTTCATTCACTTCAATACAGCACTGCTAAAAACTCAAAGGGACTTCATACACATCAGGATTTGAATTACATTTGGGTTAGGCAAGGTACCTATCATCACATAAAAGTGGAAGCCATGTATCAACTTTATCAGCCAGAATAACATAACTATTAATTCAACACCCTGGTGTAAAGGCAAACAAAGCACTGAAGATAGGTATTCATTTACTAATGTAGCATTCCTATAGGGAAAATGTAAGATAAGTAATAGAATTGATGTTTCTACACAACAGATTAAGTATCAAAAGATGAGTAGCAAAATTCACTCTTAGGTGACTACTTCAATGTTGCCAAAGAGAAAATGATAGCTTATGAGAAAAGATCTGGCTTTGAGTCACAGTATCTAGGTTAATGCTAAAAGTGCTGATACAAAATTACTAAACCCACACTATGTTTTTTAGGAGCTGAATTCTTTCCCAGCAATACTGAGGGCGATTGCCAAATTATCTAACAATTAATATGCCCATTGTGAGAAAGCCCTCCAGGAACTTTTGAAATTTTCCCATTGAACATTAAAACAAAAACAAAAACAAAAACTTTATGTAGGTGGAAACTACACAACTATACCTAAGGTACAAGAGCTAGAGAAATAAACAAACAAGATGTAAATTAATCATCTGTTAGCAAAAGAGGAAAGAAACAGGAGCTGAGGATGCATGAGAACAAAAATCCAGGTATTTTAAATAGTTGACTAAAGTAGGTGACCACAAATAAGAAAGGGAGTAAAATCAAATTTAAAAAACATATGCAAGCTCACTTCAAGCTCATGTATTTGCAAAATCCCAAGAAACAGCAGTAGCACACAAACCAGTCCTGTGGTTCAGCAATCAGGAATGCGGTGATCTTGTTGGAGTAAAGATTTCTGACAGTAAAAGCTCAAGACAATTTGCAGAAAGACCTTCCAAATGTGCCTACTCACAGTGAAAGTTTAGACAGTAAGCAAAAACAATCAGAAAAAAAATTTTCATGTAAATTTGAAGTTTATGGCTAAAACATGGAAATCAAAACACAGGAAAGATATTAGGCACAGAAAGCATAATTACAGCAGCACAATGAAACACTGTATATGGACTAAAAACATGAAAAGCCACAATAAAACTATTTCCATTTTTCAGAATGTTTACTATTTATAACTTACTTTTTTGAAGAGATTGTTGGGGATCAGATTTGGCACACGGTGAGAGAAACCATAACTTCCAAATTCTTTAAATATCTACTTTTTAATTTTTGGCAAGTCATGAAAAATTATCAAAATCAACAACACAAAATTAAGCTTATAATACTAATGTAATATTTCAGACTAATTATTTACCACTATCAACCCCACCCTGGTAGATTATGCAGGATATTCCTAAAGCATCCTAAAACCACTGATTTCATCATAAATTCTCCATTAATATGAATGTAAAATATACAGATTGTAAATTAAGCAGATGTCAAGCAGAATCTTTGCCCAAGATATTAGGAAAGGACAATTCCATTAGGTCTCTCAAAGAATCTGCATAAAGCAATGTGTACTCTGTGAGAAGGAAATGAATGACATAATCTTACTTTCACAAATGTTTTACCTCATATTTATTTTTATTATTAGTTAGTGAGATGAAATGGAATCTCCTGGAAGAAATAAATAATAAGAAAAAACCCACTTATACATTAAAATAAAATGATCATATAAACAGGACTTCCAGAAGACACAATATCACTGTCCAGTGTCAACTAGATATTCCTAATAAAGACATAATGTTTCTGAAAAGCTGCTTCTAATAGCAAAAACCAAAAAGAACCATTTCCTACTCATGTGTGTTATAATGTAAGGACTACATAAAACAATTTTTAAATCCCAGGTGAAAAGGAGATTACGTTAGCTGTCTTATTATACTGTTAAAAAGACTGGTATTTTTATGCATCAAGTAATTATATTCCTCAACATTACAAAAGCTGAATTAGAATGCCAAGAAGGCACATCTTTGCCTAATACACTACTTTCCAATAAATAAACAAGATTTTCTAAAAGGTATTAAGGTGTTTTCTTTAATAAATATGAGGATCGCATAAAATGCTTTTTATAGATAATTAAGATTGTTACTATGACTTCTGATTTTCGCCCTAAATGTCAATGCTTAAAACGGCAGAGAACAAAGCAGACATGGTACTCAGAACTTACAGTCCAACAGAAAATATACACATTTAACAAATTAAAAATTGTACGTGTGGTACTGAGAACTAAGAAAGGAAGGGATCTAATCTAGTTGAAATGTTACGGAAGACTTCTCTCAGAAAGAGGCTTCTAAACTGATACTTGAAAGACAAAGAGAAGCAGAAGTTGGGCATAAAGAGATGAAGAGAAAAAAATAGTATTAGCAAATGGAACAGCAATCTGTAAGATCAAGACATCAGAGGAAATACAGTGTATGCAAGCTATTTAAAGAAGTACAATACAGCTAAAAAGGCATGAGAGGAGATTGCAGAGGCAAGCTGAGGACTGATTTAGAGTTTTATAAGCCATGATCCATGATAAGAACTGTGGACTTCATCACAAGGACAAAAAAGTCACTAAAGGGTATTGTGATTAGAAGCAATATGACTTGAGGACGATATCATTCTTAGTACTCTGTGGAAAAATAATGGAGACAGGGGAAGATGTCAAAATGGTGAGTTCAGTCAGAAGGCCAAGGAAGTAGAGATATGAAAGAGAACTATTACTACATCAATGCTACTCAAATTATGATTCATGGTCCAGCAGCCCAGGCTAATCTGCATGAATATAAGTCTGTGTCAAAATTTATGTCAATATCAACATTAAGCATACTGTTTGCTAGAAGTATGCTGATTTCAGTTTGACATACACTAACTACCTTGAGAGACCAGCATCTTGAATAACACTGGCTAAGAGTCGGAGAAAAAAGGCCAGATTCAACAAAAATTTAGGAGGTATAATCAATAATATCTAATGACAGGCTGGAAGGAAGGGGAAAAATACCATGTTTTCTGGCTTGTTAATGAGACTGAAGTTGGTATCTTACACTTTACTAACAGCAGACACCAAAAACAGGAGCTGGATTGAACATATTAAGTTTGAAGATAATCATTAGACTGCCAGGTTCTTAGTGTGGGTCTCTTAGGAAAGGTCTGAGCTAGAAAATGTGATGGGAACACTGTCTGAATCACAGAGGTTTAACGGAGCTGTGAGAGCAGGTGAGGCCTCCCAGGTAGAAGGGGAGTGACATGACAAGGAAGAAACAGAGGGGTAGGATAAATCTAGGTGAGAAGTATCAGAGACCAGGAAGAAAGAGAATTTTAAGATAATGGTGCACAGTGTCAAATATTATCTAGATATTAAGTAAGACAAGGACTGAATCATACCACTAGCATTTAGCTACTCTAATAATCAATGGTGACACTGGGGAAGAGTAATTTGGGTCAACAGTGCTAAAACCAAATTATAGTAGAGAAATGAGAAGATAACAAACAACAAGGATAGCCTACTTAAGAAGTCATGAGTGAAAAGGGAGAGGGGAGGCAGGGTGATAGAAAGTATGTAGTTATAGATGGATGGATTGAAAGTTGAAGGTAAATTCATTTAAAATGAAAGAGGCTGAGAATACTTGAAACTGGTGAAAAGTGGCCAATATAGAGAGAAACAAATGAGAAAGAGGGGATGACGGATAGTTCAGTCTCTTGAGCGGCAAAAGACGATAGGCTTTGGTGTTTATTGGTCTTAGATAACTAAACATCTATGCCTTTTATTAGAAGAGAAAGACAAGTGTGAGTATTAGCAGATTTTGCAAGAAAAACTGGAAGCTTTCATGTGATTTTCTTCTTCAAGCAAGTGAGAGTGAGGAGAGATATGGTAGAAGGGAAAATTTCTATCTGATAGATGCATTGTGAAAAACAGAAAAACTGTTGACTGAAGAAATGTGAGGAGATTTTTAAACTAGAGTAAGGGGCTTCTTTGTAGTTGATGCTGATGGATTTAAACTGGTACCAATTGTCAGATTATGTTATTATGTGATATTCTCTAGTAGAGCCCAGATGCAGGCATGTAAAATGAACATTACTGTAGTTATCAAAAATGTAAATTTTACCAAAGGGTCTAGATTACAAGGTAATGGGGCAAAGCAAGTTGAGGAAACAAATTTCTTTTTCTTTCTCTAATAAGTGAAGTGTGAGTTCTGATACCAGAATAAGTACTTAATAAAACAATTATCTACTGTCTTAGAATTATAACTTTAAATCTTTGTCAAGACGACCTGAGTGCATACCTGTGCACAAACATCAATATTACAGTTGGATGCTTAGTATCTGTTCACAGAAGCTTAAACGAAAATTGCAAACAGTTGACATAATTGACGTACTTTTATGAGATTAAATGTAATCATGTACTACTTCAGACAAGATACACATATAAACTACTTTTCCCATAAGAATTATAGCTCAAATATGGTATAATCCCCAATCAAATTTTATTTAATTGGTCCTCTAACAAATACTTTTCTTTGGAGTCAGAAGAGCAAGGAAAATATTCCACACCAAGAAAAATGTAGACTATATTTAAATGTTTGAAGTTGTGAAAAAATGTCACAGAAACCATGATTTCTAGGTTGTCTCCTATTCATAAAACCTCATACCACATTGATTTTGGTAGCCAGGGCATGTGAAAGGACGATAATCATTTTTTGGGGAAAAAAAAGAATTCTAATTGTCAATCTATGCCTGAAGAGGAAAGCATAATAAGATTAGATTATACCTGAGAACCAGTGAGGAGCAGCATATTGAAAGAAAGGCTGAGACTGAAAAAACGTCTACCTTATAGGTAGTGTTCATTATAAGTAATTCACCTTTAAATCTTAGCATCCTCTTGTAACAAAGGGGAAACCCCTGTTTTGCTGACAACATAGAGTAGTGGTCAGAAAAAATGAGACTATAGCACTTGGTAAACTATCACAATTTTGCTATTATTACTTGTATAGCCTTTCTGCTACCTACAACTAATTTTGCTCCAGAAATGAGGTTGTGAGGATGCAAATGCAATGAAACAATTATAAAAAATGGTCTGGGCTCCACAGAAGTAATCTTGATCTGGAGGAAGCATTTAAGTATTAGAGACAATAATTAATCTAAAAGGAAAAGAACGAACGAAAGAAAGAAAACCAGTTAAGACAAATGTAAGCTTATTAAATGGTTTCATAATAATGGCTTAATAATGAATTTTTAATGGCTTAATAATGGAATAGTAATAATAATGAGATACTATGGCACAAAAAGTTAGAGAGAGAGCAAAAGTAGATTTCAGATACACAAACAGAAGATTAAGGTACTTGGAAGCAAAGATGTGGTATGCAGTTTTCAGTGGCAGCCTTGACGGGAAATTTTACATTTCTCAATGACCTCACATCTTCCATATATAACAATGACAAAAAAGATAAATGATATAAATAAAAAGTGACTAGAAACCTATTCATAAAACCTTTAAAAACAAAGACATTAAATATAATATATAATTTTAAATAAACTGAGAGCCTATCATAGCATCTGAGCCACATCTGAGTATTTCAGCCAAACTCTCTTGAAAATTAATTACTTTGGAATTCCCACTAAAAGCCACTTCAAATCTTATGCAGGTGCACAGCCACAACATAGTCCAGCTTTTTTCTTAAGAGTACAAACTTTTGTCCTTAAATTAAAAAAAAAAAAAGTAAAATAATAGAAGCCTACATTATGGTTAACTACAACTATGATTTTCCTGAAAATAAGTATTTCTTTTTTATGACAAATATTAAGGCTTCTTAATATTATTTTAATGCTATTAATTTCTACTATCTATGCTGCAAGATATCATTAAGTATATATATATTTTTTACATATACATTTCAATTAAAAAAAATCACTATCTCAAAAGAAAGACTTACTAGTTTTGCTTGTTGAGCATTTACTGGATCACCATACTGGAGCAAAGCTTGAAACTGGTTGTTTTTTGTAAATGTGATTATCTTCAAAACAGCACCAAACTTAGAAAATATCTGTTAAAACATTAAAAACAAAATGTTACTTATTTACTATATTATTATTTCTCTAATTTATAGGTAATTATGCAGATTAAACTTACTTGGTGAAGAACATCAAGTGTTACAGGGTAGTACATGTTGTCAATAATTATTCTAAGTACTGGACTCTGGGCTGGAGTCACTGCACTCTCGCTAACTGTGGTGCCACTAAGAGGAGTATTTGCTGTCTGGACAGCTGTCACAGCTTGAAGAACTGCTTGAGCACGCTGGAAATTAATATTATGTAGTTTAGAAACATACCCATTATTGTCACATACTTTGCTACCTGTTACACTACTAGTTCACTTTGTTCCTAGAACTTACACAGATTAAACAACACTTAATGGCCACTAAACAAATATTTTTAAGCACCTGCCATGAGCCAGATACTACCTGTTTAATAAATCAAATATTATACTAGTATTTCATTCAAAAAAGTTATCCAGGCTTTGGGATCAATGTTGAACAAGTAAAGATACGATATATAATTTATTCTCAAAAAACAAGATGTAGTTTTACAGACACATGTATCATCAGAAAATGTTTTAAACAGAAATTTAGAGAACAATAAAACTTTAATCACTCCATAAAAGTTACATTGTAAATCTCAACAAGGGGGTTACTGAATTATCCAAAAGAACTCCCATAAAGCTTATTATTTCTAATACAATGTTAAAATAGGAACGTGCAGAAAATAAACACATTTTTCATACTACACTTAACTTCTGACACCAAAATTTTTAGAAAAGAAACCGATGTGTACTCCAGTCCAAAACCAAAAAATTCTCAGGTAAACTTCAAGATATTCTATGAACGATATTTCCCATACATTTTACGGTATCAAATACACCATCAATTATAAAATACACTATTGTTTTAAGTATGACTAATAGATGTTGCCAACTGAACTATGGAAGATAGACTACTCCAGGACACATCAAATTTCTGAGATTTTAAAATGTGAAAAAATATAACCATAAAATTGAATAAACACAGTATTTGTAGGAAATCTGCCAATCAAATATTACGTTAAATGCTCCAAAAGATTGCCTTTATTACTATTATCCCTTTTCTATTATTATGACAAAGTCTATGATAAGGACATAATTTCTTTCTACCTTATCTGTGGTCAAAAAACAACAAAGGCAAATAGTTCTAAAGTATAACAATGACAAATACCACAAATACCTATACATAGCTTTACAGTTTGAAAAATCTATATTAACAGTTAATGAAAGAGAATACAAAAGAATTAAGATACTTAGGAGAATAAACGAGAACAGTCATTTTACTAAAATATTATATAATCACAGATCACACGGCTTGAGAGTCCAGATACATATCTACACAATCATTTAAATGCTACTTAATTTTATCTATAAATTTATATATTAGCCAAAATGACTTAGTAATTAAAATCCAACATTTTGAAATGTGATAGATTATTTATTTTAGTAGACATCTTGATACTATCACTGAAAAACTAATTGTAAATTGGTAAAATTAGATTTACAGAGCAGTAGCTATTCAAATGTTTAAATATATTTAAATATTTTAAGTAGCTCATTGCAATATTATCTTCATTAGTGAACATGTTCTTACGGTATTTATCTATAATAACAAGCATACACTACCACAACTTAGAAAAACACTACACATCTACTGCTTCAAATAATAAAATGTGTTTTTTAAAATAGGAATCCATGATCATGGTATAAGAGTGGTGTAAAAGATTAAAAATTCCCCTTCAACTCTGTCATCCATTCTATTTTCCCCTACCAACCCCTCACAGTATTATCTTAGGTATCCTTCCAGAGATACTAGCTACATCTACAAGCATATATATATATATAAATATTATACTTATTCCATACTTTTTTCCCAATACTATTCATATTTTATTCAATACTATTCATACTTTTTAGTTCAATACTATTCATACTTTTATTTAACACTACTCATTGTTCTCTATCTTCCTTTTATGGCTTAACAATCAAGTTCTCCGACACCAGTAACAAATTACTTCATACATTTCTTTATGATTTCATTTTTTAAAAGACTTCATATATTTTTTCTTATAATTAATGGAGCAGAGTTGGCTTGCCAACACAGATTTTAATAAAACTTCTTACCAAAATATTACATACACACAGAAAAGGACACAAAAACTAAGTATAAAGCTCCATAAAACACCACAAATTGGACATCTCTGTGAAATAACTACTCAGATAAAAAAACAACATATTATCAACACTCTGTAAGCCATACTCATGCTTCCTCCATGTTACATAAATGGAATCATATCAGATATATTCTACTTAGGTTTGGCTTCTTTCAGTAATTATGATGTACACTACCCATGTTCTGCAGGTAGCAGTAGCTTGTCCATTTTAATTACCATACAATATTCCGACCGGGCATGGTGGCTCATGCCTGTAATCCCAGCACTCTGGGAGGCCGAGGTGGGTGGATCACCTGAGGTCAGGAGTTCGAGACCAGCCTGACCAACAAAGAGAAACCCTGTCTTTACTAAAAATACAAAATTAGCCTGGCATGGTGGTGCATGCCTGTAATCCCAGCTACTCGGGAGGCTGAGGCAGGAGAATTGCTTGCACCTGGGAGGCAGAGGCTGCAGTGAGCTGAGATCACGCCATTGCACTCCAGCCTAGGCTCGAAACTCCATCTCAAAAAAAAAAAAAAGCAATATTCCACTAAATGAATGCACCACAACATATTCTGCTGCTGTTGAACATCTGGATCATTTATAGTTTGTTGGGCTACTACATACAGTGTTCCATGAATTTTCTTGGACATATCTTTTAACATACATATGTATATATTCTCAGGTATGTTAACTAGGAGCGAGTTTACTCCTCCTAGGAGTAAACTTTGAGTTTACGTCAAAGAATAGTATATGCTCAACTTTAGCAGATATTTCAAGTTTTCAAAACTGGCTGTCACCAATATTTTATTACCTATCCTTTTAATTTTAGCCACTCTGGTTATGTGCATAGCAGTATCTCATTTGGAGTTAAGGCTCTCAATCCAAACCCAATCTACTCTTTGCTTATCAGGGGATAGCTTTTAGGGGAAGTAATAACTAAGGGGAGACCTCAAGACATTTAACACTGGTCATGTGAAGTGTGAGGTGGAGGAAGGTTGGTGCAAAAGGCAGGCCAACCCACAATATTCCATGCATGAGAGTAGTGACATAATGGCAGCAAACAACTAACATCAGGAGAAAGCATGCCAGGTTACAGGATATACCATTACCTTTCGGACAGAAGCATAAGCAAATAGGGTGGAAGAAGTCATAAGACAGAGGACAAAGAGTAGTAATCTCAGAAAAGACCTTTACCCTGAGCATGAACAGGACCTACTGCATGGGAGTAACTTAGATATGTGCATTTGAGAAAGATATGCACTGGCTGTACTAGGGAGACAAAATTCCAAGAGGGAAAAGAAAAAGAAAGTAGTTTATAAAGATAACTGTTGTAGTAATATAGCCAACAGATGAGTGTGTTTGAGCAATACAAGTAGCAGGAAAGATGGAGAAAACCAGGCAGATAATTAAAAAGTGTGAACTAATAGGACCTGGTGATTTCATGAAGGGATGTGGAAGAATTCATGGTTAATGCATACTCATTTGTATGTCTTCTATTATGAAACCCTATTAAAATGCCTAGAAGTGACTGAATGTAAAATAAACACTGAAGGGAGGGAAGGTCATCATTAGCTGAGAATAATTTTATCAAATTCCTGGAACACAGAAAATGAATGGAACCAAATAGACTGGAGACACAGTGAACACACAGCAAAGAGGAGTCATACTGGTAGCAGTCACAGGAACCAAATTAGAAATTGGCAGGTTCACAGGAGGAGGGGGTGGGTGAAAAACGGAAGAACAGAAAGTCTAGTTCATTAACAAAGAGCTAAATTTCTCTTCTCCCTCCTCTGACCAACTTGTACCCTCACCATTAAACAACAACAACAAAAAACTCTCTCTTAAAGGAACCAGAATTTCTTTCTTTCTTTATTTCTTTTTTTTTTTTTTAAGAGACTGGGTCTCATTTTGTTGCCGAGGCTGGAGTGCAGTGGTGTGACCAGTTCACTGCTGCCCCGAACTTACCTCAGTCTCTCAAAGTGCTGGGATTATAGGCACGAGCCAAAGTGCCCTGCTGGTACCAGAAATTCTAAAGGGAGTTTTGTGACCCAGAATAAGAGCTCTTTGGTATGTGGGGGGAATGGGAGTAACAGCTTAGTAGACACTCTTCATTACTTTATCCTAGAGGAAAGCACACAACTTTAACAAAATATAATTGTCCATTCTGAAATACGAAGAGACAACAAACGGGGGATGAAGAGAGTGAGAACAAGATAAGCATAAATGCTAACACTGAAAAAATCACTCAGCATATAGTGACGTATTTTTTAAATACTGTAATTAGTATCCTCAAAGTACTGCTGTCACAAGACATAACCGACTACAAAAAAAGATGACCAAAGGAGATTGAAGGGCTTTAGAAAATGAAAAATAAAATTGTAAACGCATTTTTTTTTCAACAGAAGAACTTTGCACTGATTATTCCTTCTGTCTGAAGTAAGTGGCTTATTCCCTAACCACTTTGAAGATCATTATTCAAATATCCCCTCTCAATGGGGCTTCCAAGGGTCATCCTAAGTCCCCCTCCTCCACATTCATGCGTAGGCACCAGCTTTGTTCTTTTTTTTGGCAGAGTCTCGCTGTCACCCAGGCCGGAGTGCAGTGGTGCATCTGGGATCACTGCAAGCTCCACCTCCCGGGTTCAAGCAACTCTCTCTGCCTCAGCCTCTGAGTATCTGGGATTACAGACATCTGGCACCATGCCCAGCTAAATTTTTTTTCTTTCCTTTTTGTATTTTTAGTAGAGACAGGGTTTCGCCATGTTGGTCAGGTGGGTCTTGAACTCCTGACCTCAGGTAATCCATCCGCCTCAGCCTCCCAAAGTGCTGGGATTACTGGTGTGAGCCACCAAGCCCAGTCCCCAGCTTTATTCTTTACGTGTTCCTTTCGTTTAATCTTTTAAAATGAGAATGTGCTTACAAATTACTTAAATAATAATGAAACAGAAATGGGACATTAAATGCTATTTTAAGAGGACACTGTGTGTGCTAAGTGAATAAGCCAAAGAAAGAAAGACAAACGCCACATTATCTCACTTACATATGGAATCTAGAAAAGCTGAACTCACATTAGTAGAGAGTAGAAAGATAGTCACCAGAGGCTGGGGGAAGGAGGAATGAACAGGGAAAGGGGAGATGATGGTCAAAGTACAAAGTTTCAGACAGGAAGAATGGTTCTGGTGATCTACTGTACAGCATGGCAACTACTGTAATGCATACTATTGTATGCTAATGAGTTGGCTGATGGCTGGCAGCCCCACTTCAGGATAGGGACTGGTCACCTGAAAGACCAAGCCATGATTAGAGGCTTATTATCCTTTGTAATATCCTATACAATAAACTAGTAAATCTCAGTAAATGTTTCCTTACGTTCTCTGTGCTGCTCTAGCAAATTAACAAATCCAAAGAGGGGGCTGTGGGAACCCTAACTTGAAGCTGGTCAATCAGAAGTACCAGAGGCCTGACTTGCTGGTGTCTGAGGACATCTTGTGGGACTGAGCCCTCAACCTGTGGGATGTGATGCTATCTCCTGGCAGATAGTGTTGAAACTGAGCTAAGTTGGAGAACACTGCAGACCTGACTGTTTGCTTGCCATGTGGAAAAAAAATTCCCCCACATTTCTGGCCACAGAAGCCTTCTGTGTTTGTTGATTGTTGTGGTGCGAGCAGAGGAAAAACAGTTTTTCCACATTCCACTGTATACACTGTATACATTCCACTGTATACTAAAGGAATTTTAAATGTTCTTACCATAAAGAAATTGTAAGTATTGGAAATGATGAGTATGTTAACTAGCCATATTTGATCATTCCACAATATATATGTATTAAAACATCACCTTGTACACCGTTAAGTATATACAATTATTTGTTAAAAATAAGTTAAAAATGCAAAAAAAAAAAAAAATCTAAGTAAAAAGAAAGAACAGCAGATATTTTCTTTTGGTATTCTTCCTCTTGATAATTATTAGAAGCATACATTCTTTTTCAAAAGAAATTAAAAATTCATCATCAAATTAAAAAAACAACTGAAATTTCAGTCCTATCTTTTAGGTAAAAAGTTTTACAAGCTTATTTTTCATAAACTAAATGATTTTGTCACTTTGTAAAGTGACAAAAATATATGAGGAATAGTTTTCCATTACATTTTTATTAAGAAAAAGTCTGTATTTTACTGACAGAGAAAGATATCATTAGTTTTAAAACTATATTAAAACAGCTAAAGTTTTAGATCATTACAGCAGTCTTATAATGTAGGTCAGAAAACATTCTAATGCTATTTTTAAATATATTAATTTTAAATAATATCTTCTACATTACATTTTTAAAACATCAATACATTCATATATTCTTCATCCTTAAGATTTCTTTTCCAGGAAAACTAACACATCTTCAAAAATTTTTTTTCCGTAAGAAATTAAGACCTATAAAAAAAGTCAAATAACCAAAGGCACTGAACTTCATACCTTAAATTCTAAGGAGGAGAGTCGTATAAATAGTTTATGCTAATAACAAATCCTACCTGATAAGCTCCACAAAAATTTTAACTTGCAACAAGAAAAAGAACATTTGATCAGGGGTTTAAAGGAATTCAAAATGACATAGTATTTAATACTCAGAAACATTCTGCATGAAAATACCTTAAAAATAACAAGAAAATGCCTATAAGGAACATCTGAACAGGTAAACATTTCCTTCCTATTAATGTTTATGAGATTCACAATATGTTCTAGGCCATTTTATTTATGCACCTACACATACTTACTTGGTTTAATGTATTATCTGTCTTTAGTTCTTTGTGATTCGAGTACTGGATATATATCGGTTGGTTACGAAGATGAGGTGTCACGGCAGAATAGTAATTAACCATAGTAATAGCTGCTTCCTCGGTTGCTAGTTCCAAAAATGCCTGAAAATTTAAGTAGCACAATTTTAATACTTTAAATTCAAATAAAATTAATATCTGAGCAATCTATTCAGCTGATTTTAATCAATTATCTAGAATATAATCTTTCAAGTTACTTTTAAATGTTCTAATAAGTAGAATTAGAAATCGCTTGTTGAAGTTTAGGTATACAGTTAAAGCTAACCTCAGAAGAAAGTTAGAACTGAGTACAGGCTGCTTCTACCTTCTACCTATGATTTTTCACACCCACAAATCTATTCCCACAACAAATGCTAGAGAAAATGTAAATATTTTCTAGCATCAGAATTTTACCACTTCTACCCTAGAGAATATAAGATTTCCAAGTCATTTAAAAAGCAGTATAATTATACAGAGACAAAGAAAAACATTACAAATTAAATGTCAGATTAACTTTAAGTATATAAAAGGGAGTGTTAAATTTCATAAATTATTTTAAATGGCATCATTTAATATTTTTAAATAAAACTGCATATTCTCATAAAGTAAGCCTAAGGAAAGATGCGACTAGTACTCCTACTGATTTCTGATATCCAAGACAGAGCCACAGTAAAAGAAATACTTCATTTGTATTTTCCACAATTTCATAACAATTACTCAATTACAGCCCTAAAGTGAATTCAAAAGGCAAAGTTTAAAAACTATAGTGATTCATTCAATTTGGCTACCTAGCATTAGTTTCCCACAGATACCTACTTGAAAAACTGAGAATACGACTTCTGTTCCTTAAGAAACATAACCTACTATTTTCTCCCTTTTACAATTAATTCACACCTGCTGGATAGTTTGGGATTTAACATTTCATAAACCCCAAAAGAAGTGTACCTGATTTTTTCCTTTCAGCATAAGGATGTTGGTCACCTTACCAAAAGGTAAGCCTAAAGCAATAACTTCAGTTTCTGTTACTTCCCCAGGTAATTTTCGAATATGAAGTACACGAGAAGGAGCACCATCCATTTTATCTTCTCCTTTAAATTTTTTACTATCATTACCATTGGCTGAAAGACATTAAAAAATAGTCTTTATATATCAACAATAAAAGAATGTATGAATTTTCCTATTTATGTAAAAAACTACAAATTTCCAAAAAGAACTTAAAAACATATCTGAGAATACTTAAATAATTCTTAAAAATTCAAATGCTAGGCTTTCAAAGGAATAAAATCCTATCCACCTATTATTAAATGAAATTATCAATTAGTTAAGATCGCTGTTAATGTGTTTCTCAACAGTATTATAAAGAGTAATTATTAATAACAACATTAAAATGTAATCTCATAAAGAAACTGTCCAATGACTAAAGAATACAATCACAGTCACGTGCCACATAACTACATTTTGGTCACTGACAGGCCGCATATACAATGGTGGTCCCATAAGATTATAATACCGTATTTTTATTGTACCTTTTCTGTTTAGAAACATCAATACTTACTACTGTGTTACAACTGCCTCCAGTATTCAGAACAGTAACATGCTGCACAAGTTTGTTGCCTAGGAGCAAAAGGCTACATATACCATATAGCCTACATGGGTAGCATGTTTGTGTAAATGTACTCTATGACATTTATGCAGTGACAAAATTAGCTAACAATGCATTTCTCGGAGGGTATCCCCATCACTATCTCCAAGATTTATGACTGTACCTTGTAATTTAATCATCTTATAATGAACTAATATGAATATTTTTAAAAGTGAAAAAACTAGGGTCGACAAAAATTAGGAAGATTATAATTTTACCTGAGAAATGATAAATTGTTCGATTTGAAAAACGTACTTGAATGTGGGACCAAAGAATGTAAAGTTTATAAAACTGATAATGCAGTCAATCCAATTATGGCTTACCTACAATGAGCTTCTTCTAATATATTACTATTACCATCTAAACTACCTAATATTTTGTGACTATTAACATCAATATACTCTAAATCACTCATGAACTTAATTATCTTATTCTATTACCGTGAGATTTAAAGTAATATAATTCAATCAACAAATTAATTAACGGCCTTCATTCCAAATCTTCACCAAAAAATAAAAACATTATTCAAAATGTCTATAAAATAGGTAATATTTAAATAGAGTTGTTTGAAGGACTTGCAATCTACTATGCCAAATCAATGGTTCTCAATCTTTTAGGATCTCAAGGATATTTCTGACACTATAGCTAAAATGAAGGATCTTGACACATTCAGAAATATGCATGTATACTCCATTTTGTACAAACCTTTAGGTAATTTATGGTATTTCCCAAAACATTCAACACAACCTATAAACAATATAATGTGTTTGTGTATGTTCAACAATATCTATAAGACTGTAAGATTATCTTGGTCTCCAAAGTGTCTTCAAAATTAATTCACTCATTAATTCCTTAAACATTTACTGGGTATTCAGGTATGTGTCTAGCAACGTTTTACGTTCTGAGGGTACAGCAGAGTGAACAAAACGATTATGGTTCCTGATACCTTATAGTGGGGAGCTGGACTAACTAGTACCTGAACCAGATACTTTCTATGGTATGTGCTATAAGGTAAAACAGTGATGTGCTTAAAAGTGACTTTGTCTAGGACTGGAAGATGATGGTAGTAATGATTTTACTGGATGACCAGAGAAGGTATCTCTAAGAGATAATATATGGACTCAAGCTATACTTAAGTCATATTTTACTGTAGGAGTTTCAATTAGGTTTATATACTTGAACGGCCAGCCAATGCATTTAAAAATTCCCTTAGGTTGTCTTTGTACAGAAGAGTAAGCTCTGGCTTCTGAATATATTACCCTGAAAATCTTGGCTGGCTAGCTCTTCACCACTCCAGAAATATGAAAAAACTACAGGAAGCTGGCTGGGGTGCGGTGGCTCATGCCTGTAATCCCAGCACTTTGGGAGGCCGAGGGGGATCACGAGGTCAGGCGATCGACACCATCCTGGCCAACACAGTGAAACTCCTGTCTCTACTAAAAAAAAAAAATAATAATAACAAAAAATTAGCTGGGCGTGGTGGCAGGCGCCTGTAGTCCCAGCTGCTCGGGAGGCTGAGGCAGGAGAGTGGCGTGAACCTGGGAGGCAGAGCTTGCAGTGAGCGGAGGTCCCGTCACTGCACTCCAGCCTGGGCAACAGAGTGAGACTACGTCTCAAAAAAAACAAACTACAGGAAGCTATCTCATGTCCTTTCACTACTGACAAAGATTTGTGTGGGTACAGGGCACCTGAATTTGTCAAAAGGAAGAGCCTGAACTTTGCATTTTGTAGTATCTCATCTAACAAAATCATCTCTAGGCCGGTTAACAGAAAATGTAAGCTAAAGCACAGAATCCAAAAAATGCGCATATACTTTAAAACATATAATTGGCACACACAACAACCGGCATCAGTCAACAAGGAACACATATTCTTCTGATACAGGACTAAGACCTTTTTTTGACAAAGGAGTCTGAATACTGAAACTTGATAATCTGTTCTCGTTCATTAGTTTGTTTGAATAACAAGAACAAATACTTCACAAGCCAACCTAAGCCCCATGTGTTATAGGTTATGGTATCAGGATACTTAAAAAAGTAAATTTCAGTTTCTCCTAATTTGGTCTGTCCTTTTCCTTCTGGGAGAAAGACAAGGAAAAAAAACACCAATAAAGATACTACCTATCGCTGTACTCATAAGGAGAAAAAAGGCTTCCCCTTTCAAATGATTTTCCAAAAATAATTCCCAAAAGGCAAAAGCCTGCCTAAACCTATTATTATGGATATTAAATAATTTATTTTGGATTTGTATTGGATGTTTTCTGGACAGCGGATGTTGAGCAGAAGTACAACAGCTGAATAACACAGAAAGAAGGTAGGACACTTTTGAGAATCAAAGGATAAGACAAAGATCTTGACTTCTTGGAAAAATACAGAAAAGACGTAATTTTATTTTGCATCAATATTTAACATTCACTGCTAATTAACTACATGCCAAGCAATGTATAACTCTCAGATTGCTATCATCACGACCTATCAACTCCATTGACAGGTAACAATTAGTTAAATGCCCAAGATGATATAGTTACTAAGTGGGTACAGACAAGAGGTAGTAGAGAAAGGATTAAACTCAGGGAGTATGATTCCTAGTCTGTGCTCTTAAACAACTACACTATAGAAGGAACTCAAATACAAACTTTACATTACATACAGGTTGCCTAAAAAAGATATGTCCTTTTCTCCCAAGAACCAAGCCAGTTACTGTAGTAAACGATCAACATTTACACCACCTGACACTCCCTCAGTTAGTTAATAGCTTCCAGAGGGTGACTACTAAGTATTCATATCTTAGTGCCAAATATTATAAAAGTCTTCATTTTAAATAAATGATACTATGAGAATGTGGGAATGGGGACTCCCTTAATAATACAACAAAGCCTATTTTCAAATATAAAAACACTCCAGCAACACCGAAAAAGGGCCCAAAATTTTGTGGTTCACAACTTACGAAGCATTAGGTCTGCCTGTGTTACAGTTCTATGGTTCTTCAGCATCTTCCCATGATCCTGAATGGGAAAAGTCTACTGAGGCAATGAAAGAGATCTTTCCCTTCCATTCCTCCAGTAAACCCAGAACTTTTGTTTGGGTGTGTAAAACCAGTAATAATTCAAATGTTTATGTTCAATTAAGAAGCTATGAGGTAATGCTTTTATTTATGCATATAAATTTTATTCATTGCATATGAATGTAAAAATATTTAAGCACACCATTTTCCATATATTATTCAACTCTTTTAAAGCCTCTTGCTTAGGGAAGATGTTCATATACTCACAGATTCAAAGCAAATAAAATTTTAAAATGGTTTCTACTTGAATACTTCTCTTCCAAACTCAAAACCAGTTTTCTACCTCAATTCTAAAGCCAGCATCTTCACCTCTATCAGTACATCACTTTTCTCCTGCTGACTGACCTTTGTTCTCCACTAGCTTTTACCTGCAATTTTTACATAAATGGGTGTCGAATTTTACATAAATGGGTGTCGGCAAGATCAAGGGTAATTTTTAAAATCACCACATCCATCAGTCAACAAGGAACTGTGAACCCTTTCTTCCTCACTGAATTTCTCTAATAGCACCCCTAAAATTTCCACTTCTACTTTTCTCATCTCCCCTGACTCATCTGACACTTGCTTTGAATCCTGATTACTCATTAATTCCCCAAAACTGTTAAGTTTCCCATGCTGTTTTTGTTCCGATACTCTACCTATCTTTACTTATTAATAATAAACACTCTAGCACTGGGTTTCACAGTATCTATCTATCTATCTATCTATCTAATCTAATCTAATCTATAAGACAGAGTCTTGCTGTACTGCCAGGCTGGAGTGCAGTGGCATGATCTTGGTTGACTACAAACAACCTCCACTTCCCAGGTTTAGGTGATTCTCATGCCAGAGCCTCCCATGTAGCTGGGAATATAGGGGTGCACCACCACACCCAGCTAATTTTTGTATTTTCAGTAGAGATGGGGTTTCACCATGTTGGCCAGGCTGGTCTTGAACTCCTGGCCTCAAGTGATCACCTGCCTCAGCCTCCCAAAGTGCTGAAATACAGGCGTGAGCAACAGCACCTGGCCTACTTTCTCATATACTGTGTAAATTATTTAGTCCTACTCATTCACCATCATACTTTCAACTGCGTACCAATATAAAATACAACGTTGCAAAACTTTATACTTCCGTCCAATGAAAACTAGTGACAAAACTTAAGTACATCTTCATTCTCCAAGTCTTTCAGAGGCACACATTTATAAAAGTTTTCCTAACTCTCTTTATCAAATATGAAACTGAGAGGCAAAGCAGTTTTAATTCTAAGCAGTTTTAGATTTCAAGGCAAAGCAGTGTTTTCTAGCTTTAGAAAAACAAAAAAATAAAAATAAAAAGACTCTAAGCTAAGAAAAAAAAAAATGAATGCTGCTATTCTTGTAAGAGAAACAAATTCCAAAGAAGATTTAACAAGAAAAAAAGCAGGTAGATGCAGATAGGTGGTACTTCTGTTATTCTGTTGGCTGTTTCTGCAACACCCACCACACAAAAAGCCTCACGAGGTTTCCATAAAAGGAAACCTATTAACTCTTGTATTTCCAAGTAGTTGTGTGGCCTAGTTGTCCAAATATATTAGGCATGAGCTGGAAAAACACAGAAGGCACCTAGAGAAGGCTCTCACTACCTTTATATGCAAGAAGATAACTTGTTAAAGCCTTCATAAATAGTAAAACTATGAAATAATCTACTGGAATACTCTCAAAACATTATAGCAAAACAAAATGACATCACCTCAAAAATCTGTCTGTAAAAGTTAAAATGAAAATCTTAAGAGCTCTAAGTAAAATGTTCCAGACTCTTTGGAATGGTTTAACTGCTTTCAGGTAGAGCAAAATGTCATGTTTAGCAATAATTTTCAAAAAATCCTGCTATTACAGAGTAACAATCAGCACTGGCAGAAATACGTATACCTAAAGGGATATTCCAGTTCCATATCTACAAAGAAATCACTAAAAAATTAAAGAGACTATACCTTAGAATTGTCAAGTCTCCTAGTCACTGCTAAATAGTTACAAATTTAACAAAATCAAATTCTAATGCTACTTGGGAACAGTTGTATTTTTGAAATATTTCACTTTTATCTCTCTTGAAGGAACCAATTCATTAGAAAATGTCCTTACTGTATCAATTTATTAAACATCTATTTACCTGAGATTGTTTCTAATAAAATGAAATTTTCTAACCTGTAAAATTAATTTTTTCTTTGACAAAAAGCACCTATTCAACAGGTACAGAGAAAGAAAAGTCTGCATAGATAAGAGAAAGGCTGTTGAGACAGATGCCTTAGGAAACAATTCTATAGTAAAATCTATTACAAGAAATATTTTAGATAAAGCTGGAAGCTGAAACATAAAAATGAAATCCTGTACTATATCTGATAACCATAAAAGTGTCCTTGTAACACTGTCTACCAATGTCCTTTTGAGTCATCTGAATTACATGGATTATTTTTCCAGGCAAATATAATCACCAATTTTTAAAGGTCTTTTATGCTATTTGCTCTTATAAGTGACAGTATTCAAACTGGTGTCTCTTAGAATATATGCAGACTTTCATCTTTGTTAGAAAAAAATAGAAAAATCTTAAAACTCAGTATTTCCTCTGTACACAGAGGTTAAATAAACTGACTTCTTGTGTTAAAACAAGCCTTAAAGGAATTTTATGCCATCATTACAAAAAGATTTGATTGATTCTTTGGTCATGAAGTACACCATATATCATCCCTAATGCATAGTTGGAAAAATAGAACAGTCGCAGATTATTCTTTCTTTCCACTAAAAACGAGTCTCCTTTACTCTCCTACTTTCCCCCTTTGTTAATGGCCTCATCTTCCACCAACCCAGTGATTCTAAGACAAAACTCTTTCATATTATTCCCAACTTGTCTTCTTCCAGATAACTCGTTTTAACATTTCCTGCATATTCTCCTTCCAAGACCCTAAAATTCAGGACCTTGGTATCTTTGGAATGAACTACGGTAATGTTTTAAAACTATTCTCCCCTCTATACAACACTGCCTCTGAAATACAAATGGAACAAAAAGTCTTTCTAAAATGTAAATCTGGCAAAGTCCAAGCTACACACACACACACACCACACACACACACACACCCCAAATCCCATATCTAGGCCCCTGCTTACATGGACTCACCTAGGCATTCCCAATCTCACATTTTGCATTATAGCAAGACACAACTACTGGTAATTCAGAGTTCTCAGAGATATCTACTGCTTCAAACAAATTTTGGATTTGTTTTGCAACTTAGTTTATTAACATAGGACATTTCCATCACACCAGAAAATGCCACCATATTCCCTTTCTGTTAATCTCCAACATTCTGGTTTCTAAACAAAAAATTAATGATCTGCTCTTAAACTTTCAAGAAACTGAATCACTCTATGTACTCTTTCAGGTCTGTCTGGTTTCTTTTGCTTCATACAATGCTTAATATTCACCCATGTTTTCGCATGTATTACTAACCACTCTTTTGTTATTAGTAAATAGTAATATATTGTATGATCATACCACAATTTATCCATTTTCCTGTTGATAAACATTTGTGTTATTTCAAGTTTGGGACCATTATCAGTAAAGTTTTTGATACACATACAAGTTTTACAGCAAACATGTTATTACTGGGTAAAAAACTAAAAGTAGAAGTTATGGACCATAAAGCAGGTTTATGTTTAACTCCGTAAGAAAATGGCAAACTAGGTCAGGCACCGTGGCTCACGCCTGTAATCCCAGCACTTTGGGAGGCCGAGGTGGGCGGATCACAAGGTCAAAAGAGCAAGACCATCCTGGCCAACATGGCAAAACCCAGTCTCTACTAAAAATACAAAAAATTAGCTGGGTGTCGTGGCGTATGCCTGTAGTGGCACCTACTCAAGAGCCTGAGGCAAGAGAATCACCTGAACCCAAGAGGCGGAGGTTGCAGTAAGCCAAGATCATGCCACAATACATTCCAGCCTGGTGACAGAACAAGACTCTGTCTCCAAAAAAAAAAAAGGCAAACTATTTTCCCAACTATGTTACACACTCAGCAGTAATCAAAGGCAGTTCCACATCTTCATTAACATTAGGTGTTGCCAATCTATTTGATTTTAGCCATTCTAGTTGGTGTAAATTGTCTCATAATGGTTTTGACTTGTGATTACCTGATGGCTAGTGTATCTTTTCATGTGCTTGTTGCCCATCCTTATAATGTCACTTCTTTTGCCACTTAAAAAAATTGGGCTGCTCATATTTATTGATTGGAGTTTTTTTTACAAGTCCTTTGGGATACAAGCCCTTTGTCACTGACATGGTTTGGCTGTGTCCCCCACCCAAATCTCCTCTTGAATTCCCATGTGTTGTGGGAGGGACCTGGTGGGAGGTAACTGAATCATGGGGCAAGTCTTTCTCATGCTGTTCTCATCATAATTAAGTATGTCTCTTGGTTTTAAAAAGGGGAGAGTTTCCCTGCACAAGCTCTCTTTCCTTTGCCTGTAGCCATCCATGTAAGATGTGGATTTGCTCCTCCTTGCCTTCCACCATGATTGTGAGGTTTCCCCAGTCACATGGAACTGTAAATCCATTAAACTGGTTTCTTTCGTAAATTGCCCGGTCTCAGGTATGTCTTTATCAGTAGCATAAAAATGGACTAATACAGTCATATATATGTACTGATATGTAAATATTATATTCTCCAAGTCTGTGCCTTGCCTTTTCATTGTTTTAACAATGTCTTTTGAACCATGTCTTTTGAAATTTCCCATGTTGATGGAGTCAAGTTTATATATTCCTTTAAGATGAGTAATTTTTGTTTTAAGAAATCTTCATTTATCCCAAAGTGGCAAATATATCCTATGCTTTTTCCTAAAAACTCTATACATACATTATATACTTTTATATAATTAATCTCATTGTTTTATATGCAATAAGGTAGGGTTTGAGTTTCTTTTGTTTTTTTGTATGTATATTCAGCTGTTCTAGCACATTTGTTTAAAAGCCTTCTCTTTCTTCATTGAGTGACCAAGGCAACTTTAATGCATGAGTTATTCCCTGATCACTATGTCACTAACTATGCTAGTACTAAATTGTTTTGGATTAACTACAGGTTTGTGGTGAGTCCTGAGAACAGTGGCAAAATTTACTTTTTCAAAATGGTTTCAATTATTTTAGTTCCTTTTTATTTCCACATAAATTTTAGAATCTACTCTCAACTTAGAAGTCTTTATAGATTCAATGCCATCCCAATTTAGGGAGAACTGGCATGTTAACATATTGAGCCTTCTAATTCATGAACATGGTCTATGTCTTCATGTAAGTCTTTTTAAAACTTCTCTCAGCAGTGTTTCATATTGGTGTAGATGTCTTATACATCTTTTGTCAAATTTTTTTCCTGATATTTCGTCTGATACTTTTAATAAATTGATTTTTTAAAATTTCATTTTTTAAGAATTTGCTGCTAGTATAAGGAGACTATTTTTGTATATAGAACTTGTATCCTATAATTATTCTAAATTCACTTATTAGTTCTACCAAATCTGTTGTAGATTCCTTTAGGTCTTCTATTTTAAAAAGCATGTTGAATAGTGAATAAGACAGTGTTCTTTCTTCTTTTACAATCTTTATGTCTTTTATTTCACCTGCTTTAATGTAAGCAGAAAGTCAGGGGGAAAAAAATTGAGAAAACAGACACCCTTGCTTCATTTCTGATTTTAAGAAGGAAACATTCAGTATTTCTCCATTAAGTATGAAATTTGTTGTAGGTTCTTAGATACCCCTTATTTACATTGTAAAAAGCTCCTTCTCTTACTAGTTTTCTGAGAGATATTTTTCCTTCTTCATTCTATCACTGTGACAAATTACACTGAGTTCATTTTCAAATGTTAAACAAACCTTACAATCCTGCGATAAGTCTCAGAATTGCCTCTCATATTCTACTGGAGGTGATTTACCAACATTTTCTTAAGAATATATGCATTTAGGTTAATGAGAAATACTAGTCTGAAATCTTGACATATTACCCTTGTCAGGTTTTACTGTCAGTTATAGTGGCTTCATAAAGTGAACAGGGCAGTATTCCCTCCTCCATTTTCAAAGACAGCTATTATTTCTTTAAAATTGCATAAAATTCAATAGTAAAACAACCTATGCCTAGAGTAATCTTTGTGGAAAGACTTTTTTAATTATAAATTCCGATTTGTATAACACAATAGTATATAGCTGTTAAGCTATATACTTAAGTCAGTTTTGCATTTGTCAAGAAACTTATTTCATCTAAGTTGTTGAATTTGTTAGCCTTAACATTGGTAATATTATTTTCCTATTATATTCTATATATCTCTGATTTTATTGAAAGTGCTATCTCCGCTTTATATTATTTATGTTATACTATTATACTCTGTATATTTCCACTTTCTGTGAAAGTGATTATCTTGACTTTGATTCCCAGTACTGGTAATTTATGTCTTTTCTTGGTCAGTCTTAAATAGGGAGTTTTAAACCTTTTTTTTATAATATAGGTATTTGAAGGCATACTTTTCACCATACACGCCCTTGGGTCATATCCAACAAATTTTGATATTTTTTCATTCAGTCAAAAATATGTCCTTGTGGTAACATTTCTATAATCCATGTATTGTTCACAATTGTATAATTTCTAATGTTTTGTACTTTCCTAGATGTCTATTTTTGATTTCTAATTTAATTCCACTATAGTCAGATACTATATGAGCTGTCAATCACTTGAAATTTATTGAGCTATTTCATAATCCAATATATGGTCTATCATTGTGAATGTTCTATGTACACTTGAAGTTATTTTACAGTTACCTGGTATAGTTTTATAAATGTGAGTTAAGCCAACATGATGGCATTTTTCAAGTTATGTATCTTTTTATTTGGGGGATAGGACTGTAACTGTCCTATCAATGACTGTAAATGATAAATAAAAAATCAGGCTATGATTGTGGATTTCTGTTTCTCTACTTAGCTCTGTGGTGTTTTTCTTAGTATACTTTGTTATTATTGGCATACAAATTAAGAAATGCTTTCTGATAAACTGACCCTTCAGCATTATGAAATATGCTTTTTTATATTTGGTAATACTTCCTGTCTTAAATTTTTCTGTCTAGTAATATAATCATATCAACTTTCTCACGCTTACTGTTTGCATGGAATATCGCTTTCCATCTTTTTACTTTCAACCTGCATCTTGGTATTTCCACCTGACCCTCGTATAGACAGTGTAGTTAGGCCTTGCTTTTTAATCAAGTCTGACAATCTTTGTCTTTTAATTGGAGTACTTAGACCAGTAATATCCAAAAGAAATGCAATGCAAGCACATGAATAAATTTTCAAAGACATTCTTCAGAGTAAGTTTAGGTACACAGCAAAATGGAGAGGAAAGCAGAGAGATTTCCCTGCCTCCTGCCCCCAAAGAGCCTCCCCTTTATCAACATCTCCCACCAGATGGCACATTGTTACAACTGATGAACCTACACTGACACATTATAATCACTCAAAGTCTGTAGTTACCTCGGGGTTCACTCCAAGTGTCTTACATTCTATGGGCTTGGAAAAATTTATGATATGTATCTATCATTATAGCATGCAGAATATTTTCATTGCCCTAAAATCCTCTGTACTCCATCAATTCATCCCTCCCTCAACTCGCAAATCCTAGCAACCACTGATTTTTACTGTTTCCATAATTTTGCTTTTTCTAGAATGTCATATAGTTGGAATCACATGGTATGAAGAATTTTCAAACTGGCTTCTTTTACTTAGTAATACGCACTGAAGGTTCTCCATGGCTTGATAGCTCATTTCCATTTAGTGCTGATTAACATTATACTGTTTGGATATACACCACAATTTATTTGGCCATTTACCTACTAAAGGATTTCTTGGTTGCTATGAAGTTCTGGCAATTATAAAGAAAGGTGCTATAAACATCCATGTGCTGCTTTCTGTGCATACTAAGTTTTCAACTCCTTTAGGCAAATACCAGGAAGCACAACTGCTGGATCATATAATAAAAGTATATTTGAGATGGAGTCTCACTCTCGTTGCCCAGGTTGGAGTGCAATGGTGCAATCTTGGCTCACCACAACCTCCACCTCCTGGGTTCAAGCGATTCTCCTGCCTCAGCCTCCTGGGTAGCTGGGATTACAGGCATGCACCACCACGCCTGGCTAATTTTGTATGTTTTAGTAGAGACGGGGTTTCTCCATGTTGGCCAGGCTAGTTTTGAACTCCCGACCTCAGGTGATCCGCCTGCCTCGGCTTCCCAAAGTGTGGGATCACTGGCATGAGTCACTGTGCCCGGTCATATCGTTTTCTAAGAAACTGCCAAATTGTCTTCCAAAGTGGCTGTACCACTCTGCGTTCCACCAAGCAGTAAGTGAGAGTTCCTGCTGCTCCACATCCTTGCCAGCATTTGGTGTTATCAATGTTCTAAAGTTCGGCCATTCTAGTATGTGTACATGTATTTAAATTATAAAATTTGACAAGTTTTAGGCCGGGCGCGGTGGCTCAAGCCTGTAATCCCAGCACTTTGGGAGGCCGAGGCGGGCGGATCACGAGGTCAGGAGATCGAGACCATCCTGGCTAACACGGTGAAACCCCGTCTCTACTAAAAAAATACAAAAAAACTAGCCGGGCGAGGTGGTGGGCGCCTGTAGTCCCAGCTACTCGGGAGGCTGAGGCAGGAGAATGGCGTACACCCGGGAGGCGGAGCTTGTAGTGAGCTGAGATCCGGCCACTGCACTCCAGCCTGGGCCACAGAGCGAGACTCCGTGTCAAAAATAAAAAAATAAAATAAATAAAATTTGACAAGTTTTAGGCCGGGCGCGGTGGCTCAAGCCTGTAATCCCAGCACTTTGGGAGGCCGAGGCGGGCGGATCACGAGGTCAGGAGATCGAGACCATCCTGGCTAACACGGTGAAACCCCGTCTCTACTAAAAAAATACAAAAAAACTAGCCGGGCGAGGTGGTGGGCGCCTGTAGTCCCAGCTACTCGGGAGGCTGAGGCAGGAGAATGGCGTACACCCGGGAGGCGGAGCTTGTAGTGAGCTGAGATCCGGCCACTGCACTCCAGCCTGGGCCACAGAGCGAGACTCCGTGTCAAAAATAAAAAAATAAAATAAATAAAATTTGACAAGTTTTGACATACATATACATCCATAAAACCACCATCACAAAAATTTATATGTCCATCACCCCTGAGTTTTCTTGTGTCCCTCTGCCACCCCTCCAGCCTGTCCTTTCCCTCTCTTAAACTCCTAGGAACCACGAATTTGCTTTAGATTAGTTTACATTACCCAGAGTTTTATATAAATGGAATCATACAGGATGTACTCTTCTTTTCTCTCATCTTTTACACAACATAACTGTTTGGAGATTCATTCCTGCTGTTGTGTGTATCAATAGCTCATTCTATATGGCTGTTTTTATATTCCACTGTATAGAAAAGCATATGATGCTAAAACAGGAATCTACTTATTAGTTCATCTGTTGATGAATGTTTGTTTCACATTTTGGTGATTACAAATAAGATGGATATGAACATTAACAGTGCCTTCACTTCTCTTGGGTAAATACTTAGGAGACAAATAATCTGGATCATGGAGAAACTACCAAATTGTTTTCCAAAGTAGTTCTATGATTTTACATTCCCATCAGCAGTATTGTGAATATTATGATTCTTCCTCATTCTTCCCAAATCATGCTTTCCAAGATGGCACTCTTTTTAATCTTAGTCACTATTAATAGGTTTGTAATGTTATTTCACTGTAGTTTTAATTTTCATTTCCCTAATAACTAATGATGCTGATCAGCTTTTTCATGTGCTTACTTACCATCTGTATATCTCTCGTGCAATACTACCTGTTCAAATATTTTGGCCAATTCATTGAGTAGTCTGTTGCCTGACTGCTGAGTTTACATATACTGAATCTTTTAATATTTTGGATAGAAGTCCTTTATCAGCTATATGCTTCGTTATGATGTTCTTCCAGTCTACGGCTTGTCTTTTCATTCCCTAACAGTTTCTTTTGAAGGGCACAAAATTTTAATTCTGATGTCAAATTCCATTTTTTAACAGATTGTACTTTTAGAGTTATATCAAATACATTTCTGCTTAATCCAAAGTCACAAAGATTTTCTGTGTTGTTTTCTAGAGGTTTTATAATTTTTGGTTCTACATTTAGGTCATGATCCATTTGGAGTTAATTTTCACATGTAGTATGAGATACATATCCAAGATCATTTTTTTGCAGATGGATAGATCCAACTGCTATAGTACCCTTTGTTGAAGTCTACTCTTTTTTCCACTGAATTGACTTTGCACCTCTGTCAAAAATCAATTATCCATAATTGTGTGAGTTAATTTCTGAACTCTCTGCTCTGTCTCACTGACCTATTTATCTTTATGTCATTATGATGCTATTTTTAATTACTGCAGCTTTGCAGTAATTCTTGAAAACAGGTAGTCGTCAATGCTCCAATTTTTCCTCTATTGGCTTTTAGCTATACTTCTTTATATCTTTTTAAATGAGATTATACTTAGAATTTTGATATGCAACCTAAACAGAATCTTTTCATAGTAGAGTTAACACTGCATCACTTCAGGTAAAATATAAGAATCTTACCACTGAAAAATTCCATTTATCTTCACTTAGTACTAACTGCTGTCATATAAAATCCATTTACATAATAAACTCCGTAATACAAAGTTGTTGTTTACATAAAGTCTTTCAAAGAAATTGAGAGGAAAAGAAAGAGCCTTTTTAAAATTTATACACATATTAACTACTCCCAGTACTCCTCTTTATCTCCTGCAGAGCCAAGTTATCTAATGTCATTCCATTCAGTCTAAAGAAATTCTCTTTTTTTTTTTCTCTTTAATACAAGGTATTGGTCTCCTGTTAGATGTCTTTTTCCTGGCTGTTTAGATTTGCTCTTCATTTCTAGTTTTCAGTATTTTGAAAGTGAATATTTGAATTCTTTTTATTTAGCCTACATGAGGAATTTACCTGAGCTTCTTAGGAATGTAAGCTGATATATTTTATTCAAATTTTGTAAGTTCTCAGTCATTACTACCTCAAACAGATATATGTTTTTTCCCTTCACATTCTCACACTAAAACTCAAACTATATGTCAGACTGCTTCACTGTCCATTAGGTATACTTTCTCCTCTCTGACAGATTTAATCATTGTATTCATGTGTATTCAAGTTCACTAACATTTCTTCTCGTCTCCAATCTGCTAATAGTCCCAACTATTTCAAATACTATATTTTTCAATTAGAATATTTCTACATGCTTTCTTTATAGTTTTTTATCTCTTAAACACTCCTCCATCATTCATTATTTCAATCTTTTCCTTTACAACTTAAAATACTTATCTTTGTCTGCTAATTCTAACTCTAGGTCATTTTGGAATCTGTTCCTATTCAATGTGTCTCTATATTTCATGGGTTACTTTCCTGCTTCTTCACATCACTTGTAATTTCTGATGGTATGGTAGATATTATGGAAGATAGTAGCAGGAAAACTATATCATGTTGTCTTTCTTGGGGGTGTTGTTTTGTTTTGAAAGGCAACTAAATTATTGGTTAATCCATCATCAGTTACTGGTTAGATTAACTGGTGAATCCTTCACTTCCTATTGAGTTCGGTTTTTTGTTTTTATCTCAGTCTTATAGATGGCACTTCCTATGGGGTGTGATCCTTTCTATTCAGGTCCAAGCTTTCTGTAGTCTAAAAGGAGTGTTTGAAGTACCCTGCAAGATGTCTGCATTCTGACTTCTCAGAACTCCAATGTTTCAGAGTACTATGCAACCTATGGAATCACTGTTTAGCCCCAGAGCAGACAATTTCTGATAGACCTGGCAAAGTCTTAACCTGCACACATGTAACCCAGTCATTATCCAAAACTCTGAATGAAGTGAATGACCATACTAAATTCTGCCCCCTGTTCTACTCCTAAACCCCTAGACAGCTCTCTTTTCTCCAGGACTTCCCCATAAATTCCAAATGACTGAGCAGTTCTGACACCCACTCTTAGTCTCTTCAGCTCAGTGAGACCTGTATACTGAACTGAGCTCTCCACTTCTCTGTGGTTTACAGCAGTAAAACGGTCCAAGGCAGAAAGCCAGAGTGTTCATGATACTTACCCCACACGCTACCCTTCTCTCAAGGATGATCTTATACCGTCTGCTCATCACTTCCAAACAACAGTTGTTCCACGTATTTTATTCAGTTACATAGTTTTTGGTTTTGGGGGGAGACTGAAAAGGTGGGTCAAGGCTGCTACTAGTTACTCTGTCATTAGCCGTAAATATTAATTTGGAAATTAATTCTTAATTAATTTCCCATTATCAATCACAGTATGCATTGTAAAAACAAAAAGAGAAACCGACAAGTTACACACTTAAGCCTATTTGTTCAACTATGTGTACATGGTACTTTGACTATCAAAACCATGGCCCAGTGATTTTGCTTTGTAATCATTACATAGCAAAATCAAAGATAATGACCTGCTGATAAATTTATCTTCACATCGTGACTATTATCTGTTAAGTCCTTAAAATTTTTAGTTAACTGAATTGTCAGAGATGTGTGTTTTGTGTTTGTGTGTGTCAAGATGTATGTATACATAAGCACAGTTACCTAAGTGAAATCAAAATGTCTTCCAGTCTTTTATGATCCTTTTATTGCCAAATATAATTTGTTCCTCAAGCAAATAATTCAAAGTTAAAATACGGAAAAAGGAACTTTAGTTTCAGGTAAATAATGTAAAATGTTGAGCTGTGAGGTAAATTCATTTGATAATAATAATCATCAAATTCAAAATTTGGCCCATTCAGATGAGAACACGTCAATTCAAGCAAAACAAAACAAAATACAAAAAAAAAAAAAAAAAAATTTGGCCCAACAGCCATAAAACTAAGGTCTAAAATTTGGTCTATATTGGTTTACTAACAGATCCTACAAACAACCAACATTATTTCAGATATATAAACTTTTTTAAATTCTAACTTTGAAGATTAAAACAAATCATCTTAAATATGCAGGTAGACAACATAAAAGGATCAACTCAAAGAATTAAAATACTGTTTCAGCAAAAAATTAGTTAAAACCATTGCAACTACGTAGCTGAATTCTTTGGTTTTTACTTACAATGTGGGTTTTAGGGTTGTGGCATAAATACTTAAAGTAAAAATATTATATGACACACAAACACAAAAAATAAAAACAAAATAAAAATACCAGAGGGGCACATGAGAGGACTATAATGTGAGAAAGAATTACATTTGTGGTTCAAAAATGAAAAGCAATCAAACTTAAGAGTCACCAACTTCAGGTGTTTTTTTTGTTTGTTTGTTTGTTTTCACTCAGCTCATATATACTCTAGTAAAATTTAGTCTAAAATGTTTCAACACAGCATTTAAAAAGAAAGGCTTAAAAAAAAAAAAAAAGAAAAAAGAAAGGCTTTCCTGGTATAATGGAGTTAAATTTGAGTTTTAACATTCTGCCCCCTAAAATGGTAAATGACAGACTGCTAAGAGAGTAACACTTACCTGTAACTACCATGCTGCTCATATTAGAGTTTGGACTACTGAGAACACTGCCTGAGAGCAGTTCGTCAGATCCTCTCTATAAAAACAAAAACAAGTTAGCATAAGATATCTTTAAATTTAAAAATATTAATCTAAAAGTCTTTCACTTAAACAAATGTCAAATGTTACACTATTGGGAATAGTGAAAAATGTTAAGCCCTATAATAAAAAATTAACTTCATCCCTCTACTCTTCCATCTATCCCTCTCTCATTCTCACAAAGGCAACAATGTTCCCCTTCCCCTCTTTAAGTCCAAAAGACAATAAATAGAAAAAGTGATGAGATTCTATAAGCAAAAGCTTTGGAAACTATCTCAAATTGTTTACAAACAAACCAAAGCCACATCAGCTAGACTTTCTCAGAAACATTCTCTACATCCTCCATCCCAACGGTCCTTTATTCATCCAGATAATTCAGGTCTTTATAAAATTAGAACTTCATTCTGGTGAGTTAGATATCAGTATCATCATCATTATTAAAATTAAGCAGGTATATACTTCAGTGGCTAGAACACTGAAAGCAAAAGCAAAATCTCTGGAACGAGAGATTTCTTTCTGCAAAAAAATAAGGTCATGTCTTAAAATTCTTTAGAGAAAAGGTTATACATTCATCTGTTTGGGAACTGCACAGTTGTTCAAACCAGCCAGTGACATTTTAGCTATTTTGAAAATGTTATGTATTTACAAAAATATGAATGGACTAATATTTAAACTAACTAAAATCAACTGTTTTGCCTCGGCTATGTATATTTACATACGTGGATATTAGTATTTAAAATAGGTTAAATCAATACTGGCTGATTTAAACAACCAATCAGTACAAAGTTAATATAAAACCATCAAAATGAAAAAAATGTGCAAAGGAGATAATGAATTATCAAAGCATTTCACAAAGTCCAAAAAATCCAAATTCACCATAAGCTTTATGCTAATTTGTATTTAAACTCATAATGAATACACTGTATTACAACAAATATGAGAACAGTAAACAGATACCCATAGGTCATCTCCTTTAAATATTTTAAGAGCTTTCTACTTATTGGCATCAAATGCGCAGAGAAAAAAATATATATATATAACCAGTTTCAAGTCACATTGATACTGTATTTACACCAGGCCTAATTTTTTTTTTTTTTTTTTTTTTTTTGAGACGGAGTCTCGCTCTGTCGCCCGGGCTGGAGTGCAGTGGCCGGATCTCAGCTCACTGCAAGCTCCGCCTCCCGGGTTTACGCCATTCTCCTGCCTCAGCCTCCCGAGAAGCTGGGACTACAGGCGCCCACTACCTCGCCCGGCTAGTTTTTTGTATTTTTTAGTAGAGACAGGGTTTCACCGTGTTAGCCAGGATGGTCTCGATCTCCTGACCTCGTGATCCGCCCGCCTCGGCCTCCCAAAGTGCTGGGATTACAGGCTTGAGCCACCGCGCCCGGCCACCAGGCTTAATTTCTTAACCAATTTCTAACCTAGATATGGAAGATTGGCATGGCATAGTTTTATAAGAACATGATGAGCAGAATTGTATACATTAGTGATTCTCACAGTGTAGTCCCTAAGATCTAATTGAATACTCTAGCGATTCTCAAAGTGTGGTACCTAATCCTAAGATTAGACCTGGAAACTTACTGATAATACATGTTCTCAGGTCCAATCCCAGACCTACTGAATAAGAAACTCTGAGGGTGGGGTCCAAAAAGCCAGGTTTTAAAAAAAATCCTCAAGTGTTTCTCATGCATGCAAAAGTTTAAGAGCCACTGATACACATTATTGGCTCATTATCAACAATAGAAAATGTTTCCTAGCTTTCTTCAAGTTTTCATGACAAGTAGAAAATATGGTATTAAGAAAGGGTGCTCTGAAGCTCAACTTCCACTTACCAGTTAGGTTAACAGTACTTAATCATTCTAAGCCTGAAGTTCTTCATTTGTAAAATAGGGATAACATCCACATCACAGCCCTTAGGATTAAATGTGATAATACATGAACAGTGATTACCAGGTAAAGTGCCTGGTCCATATCAGTAGTGTTCACTATAATATTCCCAAGTGTCAACCAAGTACAACGTTCCCACATATTTACTGACTCAGTAAGTGAATTAACGTTATTATTAACAGTTACATGTTTTTTGGCCTTTGTTCTTAGACCAAAAAAACTGAAGGTCAAGTTACTCCGTATACAAAATCAAGGTTGGCCCGCCACCACAGGATAGAGAGATAAAGCCAGCCCTTCCATAAATCCACAGAAGTCCAGATTAGATATTCTAAAAGTAAAAAACAAACAAAAACAAAACTGAAGCGATCCTTAACGTTTTACTAACCTGAACAAAATTCCTAACCAATTAAACTAATGTGAATGCCTTATTTGTTCCTTAGTTCACAAAAATACTTTAACTCTCCTAGTTTTCGAAAATATACCTGACCTCTTTTCAAATGTATTATCATCAGCTTATTCTTTAGATGTTTGACTATCTGTGAATTCAAATCCTTCCATGCACCTACAGTATACCACTGTAAAACTTGTGATCACAGTGGATCACAGGTAATTCTGGAAGATGACAGGTGGGGAATCTTGGGCCTATTCAAGTACAAAAGAAAGCCTCTAACACTGATTTATGGTGTGCTATGAAGGATACTCTTCCTGCTTCCTGCAATGCATCTTTTTGCATGGAAAAGTCTTTCCATTTTAAGTTTGTATTTATGACCTTTTTTCTTCCTCAAATGGTTTCATACCTGCTGTTAAGAGAGCAGATTTAACAGCCTTCATTACTGAGAATAATGTCAAATTATTTGGAATTTTGAGATTTTACAAAAACTACTGGAGTATTTTTACAAATTACATTTTTATTTGAAAAAGCAATTATGCCTGTCTTTGCCAATAAGCAAAAAAGCTTACCACTGTTATGCCCAAAAGAAGTGATTCAGCACTACTGATAAATGTTAACATTACTACATTAACTGATAGAATAATTTCACCTGAATTATTTCAGTCTGATCATTTAACTTAGAATGTATATGAAATAAATGATCAACGGGTAGTGACTGATGACTGCCCCACATTAATGACTGCTGAAACAAATCAAATTAGTGGTACTTAGAATCAAAATACCTACGAAAGAATATGTGCTCTTTAAATTTTTTAATTCATGTAAGAATGATGTCAATTTTAGATTCAACTAAAAGAAATTAAATGTTAAGACTAGCATTGATGTCTCTTATTAAATCTGACCACAGAAACTTTTCATCCTGTGTAATATCAACGACCATATCAAGAGAAACTAACATCCCACAGAAATAAGAAAATGCAAAAATAGGAAGATACACTCTACACGTCAGAGAAAGAAATGACTAAAAAAAAAAAAAAATGCAAAAGTAAGTACAGATTAAAGGCCATTTCACTCATTTCAATGTTACAAATTTCTTGTTTTTTCTTCTCATGGTTATTAGATACTCTGTTTATCATAATAGTCCAGTCCAACTATTAATACCATGTATCACTTCCAGGTGGAAGAGCTGCCAGGTCTGCCAAGAAGGCAACCAAGGACTGAAGGCTGAGGGTGACAGCAGTCTCTGGGCTCTGCTATGGTTTGGGACTGAGAGCTAACCAAACATTTTCTCCTCTGGAGATGTCAGCCTAGGGAACCATGACAGAAAGACACAGGGCAAGGACACAAATAATAAGTTTCTGAGGAAAAACAGATTCTCAGAGAGGAAGAAAGGTACGTACCTAGGTGAATAATCCTGGTCTCCTTAAACAGAGGTGTCACAAAGATGATGAAGAAGTGGACTGAATACCACCTATCTATTAAAGGCTTGCAAAAGCCCTGACTCACGCAACAAATAAAAATAGAGAAGACAATGGTACAATGAAGAGGATCTGTAAAATCAAAAGCTAACTTTTTTTTAAAAAAAGACAACGAAATAGAAAACTACAAGGAAAACATTTTTTAAAAACAAGGCGAGCACAATCACGTATCAACAGACCACGCAGCCAAGAACAAAAGCCTAGGGATTAGTGAAGCAACAATATGAAAGAAACTTGGCCCAGTGAATAACCTTACGGAGCAGACTCATACCACTTTCTTATACCAGCAGGACTTTTGCTATGACAGAAAAAGAAACAAAAAAAAATCTTCTAGTAGTCTATTTATGCCACTATGTTCTGCATTTTGTTATGACAGTTTTTTCAGCCTTGACCTTTCGATATATACACCTGTAATATGAAAAAGTCACTACAGAGATTTCAATTTAATTGACTATCTTAATAAGGGCAAAAAATGAAACCAGATCCCTACCAAATACAATACACAAAAATAATTTTCTTATAAACATAAAAAGCAAATTTTTAAAAAATTTCAGAAGAAAATACCTTTATGAACTCTTAGTATGTAAGGATTTTTAAATTAAGACACAAGAAAACTGAACATGAAAGAACATACTGATAAATTCTACCTCAAAATCTCTTTATAAGAAACCGTATCACAGCAACAGTTGAGGAGCTAAAAACTGTTACTAGGGATTGCCTTCAAGACTTCCAACAATCAACATGGAAGACGTCCAGAAGAGCAAAGGAAAATTTGGAATGTGTAAAGAATGGGATCATATAAATGATTTTTATCTAAGATGCAAAGGGAATCTGTGGTCACATTAAAACTCTGTGCATTAAGAATTTGTATTAATCTGCAACAATAAGCCCTGGGAACTAGTGGCAGGGGAAGGGAGAAAGGACTGTAAATCTAACTGCTGGGTACTGAGCTCACTATCTGGCTGACAGGATCATTTGTATTGCAAACTTCAGCTTCATGCCATATACCCCTGTAACAAACCTGCACATGTAACCCTGAATCTAAAGTAAAGTTGAAATTATTTAAAAGAAAGAAAGAAAGAGAGAGAGAGAGACAGAGAGAAAAAGAAAGAAAGAGAGAGAGAGAGAAAGAATGAGTCAAGACAAGACAGCATAAAGAAGTGACAAGGCAAGCTACAAACTGGGAAAAGACGCCAGCAACACAAATAACCAAAAGACAATCAGTAACCGTAAAAGACACACCTTTTTTCCCCCCCCAGACAAGGTCTTGCTCTGTCACCAAGCTAGAGTGCAATGGAACAATCATAGCTAACTGCAGCCTCAAACTCCTGGGCCCACAAGCAATCCTCCTCCCTCAGCCTCCCAAATAGCTGAGCAAGCCACTGCCTCCAGCAATTTTTTAAAATTACAAAATCAGTTAAATAATGAACTCATATTTTCATCAAGCAAAAAACACAAATAGGCATTTCACAGAATTTCACAGAAGAGAAACATCCATGGCCATAAATGTGGGGGGAAAAAAAGACGTAAGACCTCATTAATAATCAGGGAAAGACAAAGAAAGACCAAAGAAAATACTACACACCAAATTGGTAAAAATTAAGAAATTACTTAGCCAAGCGCTGGTGGGGATCTGAAACAGCAAGAACTCCTACGCGCTACTGGTGAGAACATAAATAGGAACAATACACTGGAAAATAATCTAGTACTATCTTGTAAAGTTTATTTTACACACTAGCAATATGTAGCTATACCTTTAAATATACACTCTCAAAAACACTTGCATAAATGTACCAGGAAACAAGTACAAAAAAGTTCACAGCAGTATTGTTCTTAAAGTCAAAATCTTTTTGTTTTTTTGAGATGGAGTCTCGGTCTGTCACCCAGGCTGGAGTGCAATGGCACAGTCTCAGCTCACTGCAACCTCTGCCTCCCAGGTTCAAGTGATTCTCCTGCCTTAGTCTCCTGAGTAGCTGGGACTACAGGTGCACACCACCACACCTGGCTAATTTTTGTATTTTTAGTAGAGACGGGGTTTCACTATGTTGGCCATGCTGGTCTCGAACTCCTGATCTTGTGATCCACCTGCCCTGGCCTCCCAAAGTGCTGTGATTACAGGTGTGAGCCACCATGCCTGGCGTAAGTCAAAATCTTTAAATATTCAAATGTCCATCAACCCAAATGTCCAATAAAAGAGATAAAATGGGTATTTTCACAAAAGAGTATACCACAGCAATGATTATTATAAAACTACCCAAAAAACACAGCTATGTATTAGAATAATTATTGAATTAAAACACAAGACATGGAAAACATTATATGGGCATACCATTTCCATAAACTAAAAAAAACCAAAATATATTTTTGTCATTTATATGAAAAATCCATATTGAAAAAATAAGGCAAAAGTTGTGGCAGCCACCTACCCATGACAGGGTAAGAAGGGGGATTAAAAAGCAATATTGGGCTGGGCGCAGCGGCTCACGCCTGTAATCCCAGCACTTTGGGAAGCCGACGCGGGCGTATAACGAGGTCAAGAGATCAAGACCATTCTGGCTAACACGCTGAAACCCCGCCTCTACTAAATATACAAAAAGTTAGGTGGGTGTGGCGGTGGGTGCCTGTAGTCCCAACTACGCAGGAGGCTGAGGCAGGAGAACGGTGTGAACCAGGGAGGCGGAGCTTGCAATGAGCTGAGATAGCGTCACTGCACTCCAGCCTGGGTGACAGAACTAGACTCTTTCTCAAAAAAAAAAAAAAAAGAAAAAAAGCAATATTGCTGCATACAGAATATACAACAGTATTGGTAACACTTAAGTTTTTTATTTGAGTGGCAGGTTCATGATGTTTGTTTTCGTATATTTCATAACATTCTCACAAATAAACTTTGATTAATTTAACAAAAAAGATTCTAGGGAGAAAACTATTAAGGATAAGGTGATCAGGTATTTTATCACCCAAAATGGGATACATTTGTGAGAGGACAATTACACCTGAAAACAGATGTAAACCACGACAATAAGAAACCTGACTAAGAAAGAATTACAATCAGAAAGTTTAAATAAGGCACTTAAGTAAAACCAGGCATGTTATAATAATCATTTTCATCAAAATTTAATAAGTACAAAGACTTTATTAACAAGTGGAAATAGTAAAAGAATGATCAAACCATAATCAAAATGGTAGATTAAAATGATCACATTATTTTATAAACAACGTACACAAAAAATAAGAATAAGGATAATTTAAGGAACTTAAGACATTATATAGATAGCCAATATTATCACCTACAAAAAAGATGCTCTTTTAAAGACTTTACAAATGATTTTTAATACATGGCCTACTGAATGACACTTCCCACAAATAAAGCTATCCCTCAGTTATGGTTGTTTTGCTAGCTAATCTTCACTGATCAAGACATAACATGTGTAGAGCTAGTATTCCGGTCTTCTTTTCTATGTAATAAAACATTTTTAAAAATAGCATTTATTGCATATTTTAATACAAGCATATATACAATAAGAGGAATCATGAACTATAATCTTTCTCTCCAGACAACCCCATTGACATTTTCTACATTAAAAAAATTCAAATATTAACTGAGAAAATTCAAAAAAAAAAACCAGAATATATAAAAAAGTTCTCATTTGCTTTCATTAATTATCCTGAATTTTCATACAATTTTTTCCCTCAAACTTACATATATACATGGTTTTGTCTTTGAGATGGAATCTCAGTCTGTCGCCCAGGCTGGAGTGCAGTGGTACGATTTCAGCTCACTGCAACCTCCATCTCCTGGGTTCAAGCGATTTTTCCGCCTCAGCCTCCCAAGTAGCTGGGACTACAGGCACGCGCCACCACTAAGGGCTAATTTCTGTATGTTTAGTAGAGACGGGGTTTCACCACATTGGCCAGGCAGGTCTCAAGCTCCTGATCTTGTTATCTGCCCACCTTGGCCTCCCAAAGCGCTGGAATTACAGGCTTGATGAGTCACCACGTTTTTCACAATTCATACATACACACACACACACATACACACACACACCATACAAGCTGCTTAGCACTGTTCTCTTTTCATTTAATATTAACAGCTCAGAAATTTAAAAAAAGAATGATTACTGTAATACACTAGCAAATAAATGTTATTAAACTCTTTGCTTTTGCAACAATACTAACAACAACAAAAAGGAACTCATACTGGTTATATTGGAGGTTTTAGGGTACCAACTCATTAGAAAACTTAAAAAGTCAAAATCTCTCCTGTTTTCCTTATAAAAAGGGTACTTACGTATGACCAAAGAGTTGATGGATAAAATTCTTAAGAATTCTAATATACGCAGAAAAAAAGAATAGCACCACTTTCGCAATACCTAATAAAAGTATGCAATCATTAGCTACTAAAAACTATCAGGTAAAAGGATGATGCACTCTGTAACAGATGCATCAAGTTGACACTTGAACCTACTGACAAATGTTAACACCATGAAGAGGTAACAAGACGTTCTGATCCTCTTAGTGAGATACAACAGAAATTACATAGAGTACATCTGCAAAACGCTCTTGATAAAAATTAAACGAGAGTCTGATAAACCCCCCATATTTCAGGTAAACTTGTTTACATGAGGAATATATGAAATGACAACATGGAGGTATAATCAGCAGAATCCAGAAAGTGGAAATTGTACAGATGACTCAGTTTAACAACAACAAAAGAGAAAAGGTAAGAAAAATAAAATAATGAAAAAAAGTATTTTGAATACTGGAGATTAGATGACATTAGTAAATTATTTTAAACTTTATAACGGTACCAATGTCACATTTAAAAGAGAAATTATATCTGCTAGAGACACATTCTGTTATAGCTGCAGATGAAATGAAATGATATGAGATTTGCATAAATACTATCCAACAGAAAAAAAAAGAGTGTATTATATACCATTCCCTCTACTTTTATGTAGCTTAAAACCTTTAAGTTTACAATAAAAAGAGAACTCTAAAAGTAAAAAAAAAAAAGAAAAACTGCCAAACAAGAAAATAAAGGAGTTCAGGATCAACTTAAAGTGAACCCCTCCACTGCCCTCAACAAAAAAGAAAACAAATAAAAAGGTTGGTTCTTTGAAAAGACCAGTAAAATAAATTCTATGACAAGACAAAACGAGAAATAGAAGAAAACATAGGTGCTTGATATTAGTAACAAAAGAGAGAATTCAAAAATGCTACATAATTCTGAGAAATTTGAAGCTCTCAATAAAACAGTTTTCAAGGTACGTACTCAATAAACCAATACTTTTAGAAAAACTGAAATATTAGTCCAAGTATCCCTGTTCCCTCATCCCTTACATATAAGCTGTTTAAAATCCTTTTAACATATTTTCTGCATGAAGCATGTCTCTTAGAGAAAATACCATAAAGATGAAAGTGGAAAATTCTTCAAAGAAATGTTATAGTTCTCTGCCTTTCAGCTAAAAAAAGTTGCCATTTTATTTTGATAATGCAACTATAATGTTCTCCCAATTAACTACCAAATTTAAGGCAAGTATAAATAAGACCCAAAAAGTCTTCACAGAACTTAGCCAAATGATCTTAAAATAAATGCAGTGAAGAAAACACCAAGACAATTTTGAAAACCAAAGTTTTGACACTCGCTGTACAAGATTCCAAAACTTAATGCTGATGCCATAGTAATTAAGACACTGTTGTACTGCTACTACACATAGCACAGAAACAGTTCTGTGAATATATGGAAACCTGAAGGGCTGATAAAGCAGATCACTGGATAAAAGCTGAACTATTCAATCAAGTAGGTACTAAACTTGCTATCCATATAGGAAAAATAATTAAACCTGTACCATATGCTACACAAAGAATACATTCCAGGTAGATTAAGGCCCTAAATGTGAAAATCAAAATTTTAAAACTTTCAAAATAAAATACACAAGCCTGTATGTAAGGACTTAGGTTAAATATTTTTTAAAAGAAAAACATAAATGTTACATTATAATTTACAACTTCTATTCATCAGTGTAAAAAAAACAGGTCAGAGAGAGGAAGGAGTTATCTGTAGGACATATAACTAACAAAACAGGCCAGGCACAGTGACCCACGCCTGTAATCCCAGCATTTTGGGAGGCCAATGTGGGAGAACTGCTTGAGCCCAGGAGTTCGCAATCAACCTGGGTAATACAGTGAGACTCCATCTCCACAAAAAAATTGAAAAATTAGCTGGGCATAGGGGTGTATTCCTGTAGTTCCAGCTACGCAGGAAACAAAGGTGGGAGGATTGCTAGAGCCTGGGATGTCAAGACTGCACTGACTGTGACTGTGCCACTGCACTCTAGCCTGGGTGACACAGTGAGACCCCTTCTCTCAAACGAAAACAAAACAAAAAAACTAACAAAACAATTAAGTGTGCATAGTATATAAAAACTCCGAGGAATCCAATTTTTTTGGGGGGGTGGGGGACAGAGTCTTGCTCTGTCGCCCAGGTTGGAGTGCAATGGATGGCGGCTCACTGCAACTTCCACCTCCTGGGTTCAAGTAATTCTCCTGCCTCAGCCTCCCAAGTAATTGGGATTACAGATACCCACCACCACACCCAGCTAATTTTTTGCATTTTTAGTAGAGACGGGGTTTTGCCATGTTGGCTAGGCTGGTCTAGAACTCCCGACCTCAAATGATCCACCTGCCTCGGCCTCCCAAAGTGTTGGGATTATAGGCATGAGCCACCATGCCGAGCAGGAATCAATTTTTAAAAAAGATAAAACTACAATCAAAAAGAAAATGAACAAACTATAAACAGGCATTTAACAGAGAAGAAACATCAATGGCCAATAAACTAATAAAATATATCATTAAAATAAAGCATTAACAGGGAAGGCAAATTAAAACCACAAGATATCCTTCCCATGTACATTTGATCAGCAAAATTAAAAAGTCCAACAATGCCGATTTTCAAAGAATGTATAGAAGCAAGAATCTACATCCAGCACTAACAGTATAATTAGTATAATCACCTATGAAAGCAATATGCTAATATTCAATCGACTTGAAAACAGACACAATCTATGAGAACCTCTAATATTAACACGTTAGAATATGCATATGAATGCTTACAGCAGCAGTTTGTAATGGAAAAAAATTTAAAATATTTGACAAATCAATCTCGACAAATATTAACTCATTTGTCAACAAGATGATATATTCATATAACATATACTATACGGAAATAAAAATTAGAGATACATATATAAACTTAAAAAACAAAAATAACACTGAACAAAAAGAGCAAATTACAGAATACATACAGCATGATAGTACATCTATAGTTTAAACATGCAAAACAAAACCATATATTACTTAAGATAAAAATACATAAACGTAGTAAATGAGAAATTGATGCGAATGATAAACATCAAATTTAGTAATCACCTAGAGGGGAGAAGTATTGGGTCAACTATATGCAGGGTATTATGAACTGAATGCTTATGTTTCCCCGAAAATCACTGCTGAAGCCCTAACCCCAAATGTGATGAAATTTAGAAATAGGGCCTTTAGGAGTTAACTGGAGGATTTCATGAGATCATGAGAGTAGGCCTTCATATCAATTAATGCCTTTATGAGAAGATACACCAGAGAGCTTGTGGCACCCACTCCCCCAAAGTGTGCTGACAAAGAAAAGGTCATGTGAGGCACACAAAGTAAAATGATGGCCTCGCTTCAAGAGAAGTGGCCTCAGAAGGAAAGTTGCCTTGCTGGTACCTTGATCTTGGACTTCCCAGTTTCCAGAACTGTGAGAAAATAAATTTCTGTTTTCTAAGTCACTCAGTCTATGGTATTTTGTTATGGAAGCCTGAGTGATGGGCTTCAAATGAACTTTTGTGTACCACAATGGAATGCCATGTAGCCTTAAAAACGGAGGAAATCTTGTCACATGCTACAACACAGATGGACCTTGAGCACATTGTTAAGTGAATGTAAACCAGTCACAAAAGGACAAACACAACCTGAGCATTCCTAATCTGAAAATCTAAAATCCAAAACGCTCCACTAAGCACTTTCTTTGAGCATCACGTGTAAGTGCTCAAAAAGTTTCCGGTGTGGCGGCTCACGCCTGTAATCCCAGCACTTTGGAAGGCCGAGGCAGGCGGACCACGAGGTCAGGAGATAAGAGACCATCCTGGCTACGGTGAAACCCCGAGATTGCGCCACTGTATTCTAGCCTGGGCGACACAGCAAGACTGGGTCTCAAAAAATACAAAACAATACAGTACAGTACAGTACAGTACAATACAATACAATGTTTCACATTTTGTAGCATTCAGACTTTGGATTTTCAGATTAGGGATGCTTAACCTATATTGTATAATTCCACTTATGTGAGGTATTTAAAGTAGTCAAATTCATAGACACAGGAAATAGAATGCTGGTTACCAGGGCAAGGACAAAAGGGGGAGTTTTAAAATCAGTATAGAGTTTCAGTTCTCCAAAATGAAAAGAGTTCTGGAGATGGGTTTCGCAATGTAGTATTATTAAGTACATACAAGAATAATTGAACAATTTAAGTGTACACTTAAAAATGGTTAGGACAGTAAATTTTATGTGGGTTTTTTTGCAATTAAAAAGATTTATATCAAGTTATGCAAAGTTTTTTAAAGAAACAAGAAAATGTCAGTGTTTAATCAATTAAGCAATATTAATAACTATGAATATTAATAACTTTATCATAAAATACTTAAAATGTGGAATACAGACAAAATATATAAAGAATTGTAAAACACCAATCCCATCAACCTGAAGAGAACTACTCTATTTTGGTATACTGCCCTCCAGCTTTTGGGGACACATATAAATTGTATGCATTTGTCAAAATTATTTTTAATCCTCCTTTTTACACATATGAAAAATATTTAGAAAACATTTGTAATGTTTATCAACAGATTCATTTCCTTATCACTGAACATTTGTTATTTCTAAATATTTAAATAATGTTGTAATTAGCACATTAAAAATATACTTATCTGATCATTTTTTCCTTATCAGTTACTAGACATAAAATACTAGGAAAAGAATATGATGGCTCACGCCTGTAATCCCAGCACTTTGGGAGGCCGAGATGGGTGGATCACGAGGTCAGGAGATCGAGACCATCCTGGCTAACACGGTGAAACCCCGTCTCTACTGAAAATACAAAAAATTAGCCAGGCATGGTGGCGGGCACCTGTAGTCCCAGCCACTCTGAAGGCTGAGGCAGGAGAACGGCGTGAACCTGGGAGGCGGAGTAAACAGCAATCTTTTTGAGAAGTTAAGGAAAGTGGAACTATGTTTATTGGAGTTCAATACTTACAAAACCTAACTCTTCCTCAAAGTTCATCACAGATAAAGATTAGAAGTCTTAAAATGGCCCATAAATATTTAATCAACAGCATGGCTTGAAAGCAAGCTAGTAAAAAAAAGAAACGCTACTACAACAGTAGTTATGAAAACATATATAACAATACTAACAAAGAATCAAGTTTATTTAAACATAAATACAGATAGGAGAAAGCAGGTCCAATTTTCAAAGGTCCTCACTGCAAATCCTTTGCACTCAAAGCTCTCCGTATTACTGTCAAAAACTACTCTTTAAATTGTCTTCTGCTACTCTAAACCAACCTACATTCCAAAAAACTACTTACTTCCTCAACATGTCCCAATTTTCCTCATCATTACTTGTTTTTGTAGCTTCAAAAGTGAACAAAAACAATGCCACTCTTTCCTGTAACCAGACAAGAAAATTCTACCTTTAAAGGTTCTAAGGAACCCTTCACAGAACCTTTGCACTCTATTAACATATAGGCTAATTTTGTGTCTTATTCTTTTTTTTTTTTTTGCCTTCTTTTGGATTATACATCTTTAATTTCAGTCAACCCCACTCCCCAATTCTTTGGGTTCTATCTCTATTGTGTTCACCCTTAGGATTTCAAAACACAAGCTTATCTGATTCACTCTGGCACTGTCCAAAAGAAATGTAGTATGAACCACAAATATAATCTCATAAATTTCTATTAGCCACATTTTTAAAAGTACAAAGAAAAAGGTGGCCAGATTCAGTCCTGTAATCCCAGTATTTGCAAGGCTAAAGCGGGAGGATCACTTGAGCCCAGAAGTTTCAGACCAGCCTAGGCAATACGGCGAGACCCTGTCTCTACAAAAAAACTCAATAATTAGCCAGGTGTGGTGGCACACAACGATAGACCCAGCTACTTGGGAGGCTGAGGTGGGAGGGTCACTGGAGCACAGGAGGTTGAGGCTGCCATGATCATGCCATGGCACTCCAGCCTGGGGGACAGAGCAAGACCCTATCTTAAAAAAAGGAAAGAGAGGAAAGAGGGAAAGAGAGAGAGAGAGAGAGAGAGAGAGAGACGGGGGGGGGGAGGAGAGGAGAGAGGGAGGGAGAGAGGGACAGAGGGAGAGAGGGAAAGGAGAGAGAGAGAGGGAGAGAGGAGAAAAAGAAAGAGAAAAGAAAAGAAAAGAAAAAAGAAGGAAGGAAGGAAGGAAGGAAGGAAGGAAGGAAGGAAGGAAGGAAGGAAGGAAAGAGGAAAAGGCAATGCATAATATATTTCACTTAACCCAAAATACGAAAATATTATCAGTTCTGCATGTAACCAATATGAAAATTTGGGATATTTTACATTCTTCTTTCAGACTAAGGCTTAGAAATCTGTATTTTTCAACTACGGTAGAAAATCAACTTAAACTACATTTGTCAAGTGCTCAGTAACAAATGACTAGTAGCTACTGTAACTGACAACAGAGCTCCAATCAACAGTACATCACCAGAACTTAAACTCCAGTGTCTCTACCACTCTCTTACATATTGTTATGATTCAGTATTTTTAATTCTATTTTTAAACCCCTTATCAATCACTGCTATTACATTCTTATATGGTCAATAATTAGATTTACTCACAGGCCTACCAATTTCTTGATTAGCCTCACTTCTACGTCAGACTTTCTTTCTGGTGTCATTGGCTTTCTTCCTGAAGTACAAACTCCAGAAATTCCTTCAGTGGATCTGTTGATAAATTTCCTAAATTGCTTTTTTGGAGGCAGAATGAAGTGTTTCAAAAAGAGTCTTTATTTTGTTCTTCTCCTTATATGATAATTTAGTTGACTATAAAATAATAGTGGACAGTTATTTTCCCTCAACACACTGAAAATATTATTTCACTGTCTTCCAGATGTCCATGCTGATGAAGCATATTGGGGCTTTCTAATTCTTATTCTTTAGGGAATCTGATTTTCTCTGGCTGCTTTAAAGATCTCTATATCTTTGGTGCTCTGCTCTTTCACTGTTACGTGTCCAGGTTTTCTTGTGTCTCCTAAATCTAAGAATTCATATAGCCCACCAATTCTAAAAAATGATCAGCCTTTAGCATTTCAAATTTTGCCTTTCCGCAATCTTTAATTTCTTTCTGGAACTCTAATTAAATGTTTGTTAGAACTTCTCTTCCTTTACAACGTACTTTTAACCCTTCTGCTATTTTCATCTCTTTGTTTCTCTGTGCTAAATTCTAAGTCATTTTTATTTTTTTGTTCACTAATAAAGATATTTAGTGCTGTCTGCAGCTATTTTTAACCTGAACTCCAGGATCTCTTAGAAATTAATTTACTGTATTTGATTTCCATAAGTGTTCCTTCCAAATGTAGATTTACAGATTAAAGAACTACAATAACAACCATTCTCATCATTTCAGCATAACTCTTTTCCTTACCTCATCTAACATTTAAAATAATTGTGGAGGTAGGTACAATTTAAACCATTTAAAAATGTATAAAACTGAAGCTCAGAGGTTAACCTGTTCAATGCTATAAAAGTCAAACCCTCATCTTTTCATTCCAAATCACATGTTCTTAACTTGACAGAACATTCTTGTCCACCATCAATAGTTTCAACTTACATTAAATGTTAACACTGCATAGTATTACTATTATGTGAATAGTATTACTATTATGAGATTACAGTGGCTCATGCCTGTAATCTCAGCACTTTGGGAAGTCAAGGTGGGCAGATCACTTAAGGTCAGGAGTTTGAAACCATCCTGGCCAATGTGGTGAAACCCTATCTCTACTAAAAATACAAAAATTAGCCAGGCGTGGTGGCAGGCGCCTGTAGTCCCAGCACTCAGGAAGCTGAGGCAGGAGAATCGCTTGAACCCGGGAGGCAGAGGAATCGCTGAGATTGGGCCACTGCACTCCAGCCTGGGCAATAGGGCAAGACTCCGTCTCTCAAAAAACAGGAAAAAAAAGAGAGACAATTATTGAGCACAGACTACGCCTAGCACAAACAAGGTAAAGTACAAGAAATGTTCCTAGGAAAAACATCACATACATGAAAAGTCAGAAACCATGTCTAACAGAAATAAAAACCTGCCACTTAAAAATATTACCAAAAAAATAGAGACCCTGACCAATTTACTGGAAACATGGAGAACATACTAAATTTCAAAATCAGAATGCAATCAGTAAATGTAGACTATAGGCAACTGTGTAAGACCAACAACTAGTTTTCTTCAACAAATGAAATGCAACTTAAAAAAAAAAAAACAGGAACAGAGAACTTGTACATTAAAAGATATTTAAGAGGCAATAACGACCTGTTAAATGTGCTGATCTTATTTTATCATGACTCCTTCCCCCTCTAAAAAAAACCCTATAAAAATACTATGAATTTTATGAGACAATTAGAAATTTTAATACAAATTTGACATTTTATAATATGAAGTAACTTAATTTGTGTGTGTGTCCTAACAGTCTTTTTTTTTTTTTTTTTTTTTAAGCAGTCTCGCTCTGTAGCCCAGGCTGGAGTGCAGTGGTGCGATCTCGGCTCACTGCAAGCTCCGCCTCCCGGGTTCAAGCCATTCTCCTACCTCAGCCTCCTGAGTGGCTGGGACTACAGGGGCCCGCCACCGCGTCTGGCTAATTTTTTGTATTTTTTTAGTAGAGACGGGGTTTCACCGTGGTCTCGATCTCCTGACCCTGTGATCCGCCCGCCTTGGCCTCCCAAAGTGCTGGGATTACAGGCGTGAGCCACCGCGCCCGGCCGTCCTAACAGTCTTTTGATTATATTTTAAAAAGAAAAGAGACTCCTTATTTTTAAAGTTATACACTGAAGCCTTTACAGATGAAACAATATGAATATCTGAAATTTATCTCAAAACAACAAAAGTAGAAAAGCAGAGTGTGGATATCATCATTTTAGCTGGGGTTGCTGATGGTTTTTGGGACTGAATGATAGATACATAATGGTTCATGATACTATTGTGTCTAAAATTCATTACAATAGTTATAAAAAAGAAGTACTACTCAAAAAACTTCTTGTGATAACTTTCTGCGACACCTTATTACTTTTAAAGTGAAAATATCACTTAACCACCTTATCCCCTAATGTAGTATGCCTGGAACTAAATTAAGAAAGCTACTACAGGCCGGGCGCGGTGGCTCAAGCCTGTAATCCCAGCACTTTGGGAGGCCGAGACGGGTGGATCACAAGGTCCGGAGATCGAGACCATCCTGGCTAACACGGTGAAACCCCGTCTCTACCAAAAATACAAAAAAAACTAGCCGGGCGAGGTGGCGGGCACCTGTAGTCCCAGCTGCTCGGGAGGCTGAGGCAGGAGAATGGCGTGAACCTGGGAGGCGAAGACTGCAGTGAGCTGAGATCCAGCCACTGCACTCCAGCCTGGGCGACAGAGCGAGACTCCGTCTCAAAAAAAAAAAAGCTACTACAGTTTAGGAATACACATAGACCAAGAGACTCAAATAACTAACAATACAGAGACTCAGGATTCTAATTCATAACACTCCATGAAATATTGATGCCAGTCTTTTTGGAGATCAGTCATAATAAAGGTCTTCATCCTCATTGTCTTTACATTGAGTAGGCTGAGGAGGAAGAGGAAAAGTTGGTCTTTCTGTCTTGGGTGGAAGAGGGAGAAGAAAATTCTGTATAAGTGGATCCATGCATAAGTGGATCTGTGTAGTTCAAAATCATGTTGTTCAAGAGTCAACCGTACTTCATTTGACCCTCAGGAAAGCCCTTTTCCTTTTTTTTTTGAGACTGGATATCCTCTCGCCCAGGCTGGAGTGCAGTGATACGATCACAGCTCACTGCTGCCTGGGCTCAGGTGATCCTCTTGTCTCAGCCTTCCAAGTAGCTGGGACTACAGGCCCATGTCACCAGATCTATCTAATTTTTTTAAGCTGTTGTAGAGATGGGGTCTTGCTATGAGGACCAGGCTGGTCTCAAACTCCTGGGCTCAAGTGATCTGCCTGCCTCGGCCTCCCTAAATTCTGTGATTATAGGTGTGAGCCACCACTCCAACAAAGCCCTTTCTTGTGAATAGGTTAAAACTTGTTTCAGTTGCCACTTCATTAATTTGTAATTTAAACATTTATCCTGAATTATGTAGTTGGGCCCACTGTAATCACAAGGTTCCTATAAGTGGGAAAGGGAGGCACAAGAATGTGTCAGTGATTTGATGTGAGAGTCTTCTTTGCCATTGCTTCTTTGAAGATGAAGCTAACAGCCGAGATATGACAAGAAAACAAATTCCCCCCTAGATCCTGCAAAAAGGAACACAGCCCTGCTAACACCTTCATTTTAGCCCACCTGTGTCAGATTTCTCACCTACAAAACTGTAAGATAATACCTTTGTGTTGTTACAATAAATTTGTTATAGCATAAAAAAAAAAAAGAAAGCAGAATAATGAGCTACTTTTATGCGAGAAATTACAGGTACATAGAATAATGCCTACTAGATGAAGTACAAATTTCACAACCTGTAATTGAGGCCTTCTATATAACCTATCTGCCATTCTATCTTTTCTCTCATATCCATATACACACTGTTAGCCATAAAGGCCAAATTACTCAACTCAGTGATCAATGGCTGTAAAATTATGCCAACCTTTATACACAACTTTAGTTAATGTCATTCTCTCAATGCCTATTGCTCTCCACTCCTTCCCCTATCTCCCAATATAGCTAGGTCACAGATCACTATTCTGAGCCTACCAACCCAAACCAATCTTTCCTACTGTAGCCACACTGCACTTAATTAAAACCTTGGATCCTTATTTCTCTAACTAGATGAAGTCCTAAAAGACACAGTCTTGGAATTTATCTTTTTATTGATAAATGGCTCATTAGAGTATAAGCATATTAAAGCCTATGACACTAAGAGTTATTAAATATTAAGTGTGTATGCACTATTTAACACGTGTACTATTAATGATGGCGGAACAAACATAACAACTAGGGTCACTGCCCTCAAGGAGACAACACATCAATTTCTAACATAATACTGTCATTTCGCAGACATTAAAATATCTGTTAACTGAAATTCTAATAAAAATACCATAGAGAAAGCATTAAGTAGCATTTAAGAAAAGCATTTTAAGAAAAGTCAAAACCTAAAAACCCAAAGTTTTGAATAACACATCTATAATAAACAACCAGTTATACTCAACTATTACCAAAAAAGTTACATTTAGCATTATTTGATTAAAATTTTCTATGCAAGCCAATGATAGTGAATTCAATAGTCATATTATAATTTAAATCATGAGTTCAGCAATTTACAACTAGTACTTTCAGAACAGTTAGAAAAAGCTAACATTTTAAGAAATAGGTTATTTATTAGTTGTCCAGTTATAGGTCTTGAGATATTAATAGTTAACTTCCTAAAGAATACTGCTACAAATTTCACCACACTTAAAATCTACATCTAAAAAGTTAACATTTTACCATATTGGGGACCATCCTGTATTATTCTACAGTCATTTCATACAATTCTGCCTTCCCAAGTAATAGGTCCATTACTTCGCAAGGATTTCACATTGGCAAAACAGTTAAGAGTACAGAAATGACACCACTGAAATTACAAATTACGAACAAAATAAAAAGCCATTTTAAAAAAAAGTAACAAATTTCCTATTACAAACTCACATATATTCTTTCTTATAGTCTCACTGAGCTAACAAAAAAAAGTCTAAAATCAAGAAAAGCCGAATACAGCAAATTTATAAAATAATGGAAAATGAGATTTCATTTGTATCCTAAAGCCATAAAAATGTGGATATTCTAAATGCAAATACATTAACATTCACTGAGGACCTAGTTTGCGGAACTATTAAAATCCTAATTTTAAAGATGAAGAAGCTGCAGCTAAAAATGTTTACATATCAAATGGATTTTAAAAGCAAAATCACTTAATCAAAATATACATATGCCTAAAACTATACAAAGAATATCAAAAAAGCAAAAAAGAAAACCTCAAAGAAAAAATATCTACAATGCATATGAAATCAATTTATACAAAGAACTGTGATAAAGATGACCATTAAACTAGGTTCAGTACACAACAGGCAGTTGACAGAAAATGAAATACAAATAGCCAAATTTGAAAACTTCACCCATTTCAAAATATAAATTACGAAATACATTTTTAGTGTAAAATAATCTAATATTCTAAATTTTGATAAAACCTAGAATTGCCAAGGGTATGGAAAAATAGGCACTCCCATACACACCTGTAAAAAACAAATGAGTGTTCTGGCAGTGTGGTTTCCAGTAACTCTTTAAGCATACATTTCTTTTGACACAGCATTTTCACTTCTATTCTAAATATGTCCACACGTTATAACTAACCACAAACTGGAATCAAACCTAAATGTTCACCAATATAGGAAACTAAATTGTGGTATGTCCAGTAACTACCCTGTGGTGCAGTCACACAAGAGTACCCTCGATTGTCATTAAAAAAGAATGAGATAGATCTGTAACTGCTAAGACCACATTATGTAACTTAAAAAAACAGTGTCTGTTCATATCCTTTGCCCACTTTTTGATGGGGTTTTTTCTTGTGAATTTGTTTGAGTTCTTTGTAGATTCTGGATATTAGCCCTTTGTCAGATGGATAGATTGCAAAAATTTTCTGCCATACCTGTTCACTCTGATGGTAGAGAACGAAGTATATGAACAGACACTTCTCAAAAGAAGACATTTATGCAGCCAACAGACACATGAAAAAATGCTCATCATCACTGGCCATCAGCCATCAGAGAAATGGAAATCAAAACCACAATGAGATACCACCTCACACCAGTTAGAATGGCGATCATTAAACAGTCAGGAAACAAAAGGTGCTGGAGAGGATGTGGAGAAATAGGAACACTTTTACACTGTTGGTGGGACTGCAAACTGGTTCAACCATTGTGGAAGACAGTGTGGCGATTCCTCAAGGATCTAGAACTAGAAACACCATTTGACCCAGAGATCTCATTACTGGGTATATACCCAAAGGGTTATAAATCATGCTGCTATAAAGACACATGCACACGTATGTTTATTGCAGCACCATTCACAATAGCAAAGACTTGGAACCAACTCAAATCTCCATCAATGATAGACTGGATTAAGAAAATGTGGCACATATACACCATGGAATACTATGCAGCCATAAAAAAGGATGAGTTCATGTCCTTTGTAGGGACATGGATGAAGCTGGAAACCATTCTCAGCAAACTATCACAAGAATAGAAAACCAAACACCGCATGTTCTCACTCATAGGTGGGAACTGAACAATGAGAACACTTGGACACAGGAAGAGGAATATTATACACCAGGGCCTGTCATCGGGTGTGCAGAGAGGGGAGGGATCGCATTAGGAGATATACCTAATGTAAATGACGAGTTAACGGGTGTACCATTATATAACATGGCACATGTATACATATGCAACAAACCTGCACGTTGTGCACGTGTACCTTAGAACTCAAAGTATAATAAAAAAAATTAAAAAATAATAAAAAAAAAAACCAGTGGACTTCTACTTCCAGTCAAGATAGAATAACATGACCCAGATTTGCCTTGCCCAAACAACAACAAACAATCAAGCAAATATACAGAACAATGGGTTTTCAAGACACTGGAGATCAGGCAATGATGGACAATAATCCCTGAGAGTTAGAAAACAAATGAGTCCCTGTTTGCCTCAGCTTACTCCCTTGAGTGTCCAGGCCACAGCACAACTATGAGGAAACCAGGCTGAGCCTCAAAGTCTACTTTATTTTTTTTTTTTTTTTTTGAGACGGAGTCTTGCTCTGCCACCCAGGCTGGAGTGCAGTGGCCGGATCTCAGCTCACTGCAAGCTCCGCCTCCCGGGTTTATGCCATTCTCCTGCCTCAGCCTCCCGAGTAGCTGGGACTACAGGCGCCCGCCTCGTCGCCCGGCTAGTTTTTTGTATTTTTAAGTAGAGACAGGGTTTCACCGTATTAGCCAGGATGGTCTCGATCTCCTGACCTCGTGATCCGCCCGTCTCGGCCTCCCAAAGTGCTGGGATTACAGGCTTGAGCCACCACGCCCGGCCCAAAGTCTACTTTAATTGTGAGAGAGCCAAGAGCCTGAGAAGACCAAAGTAACTAGAGTTTACAGGTCAAAGTACCAGAGAAAAGAGCTGCAGAGATCTCTCCAAATCTGCAGAGAATCATCAGAGTATTCAGTGAATACTTAATAAGATTTATAATATTTGGACCATAAAACAAGTCTCCATGTTTACAAAGATCCAAGTCTTAGAAAATACATTCTCTGGCCAGAATAAAAAAAAATTAAGAATACATAACAGATATACAGAAAACTCCAAATATCTGGAAATTAAATAACATAAATAACGTACTTACCAATAACTCATGGGTCAAAAAAAATTTTTTTAAGTATTTTGAACTGAATAAAAATATACATGTCAAAATTTGAGGAATGCCATGAAAGCGGTACTTAAAAGGGAAACATAGAGCACTAAACCCCTACGTAAGTAAAAGTATCAAGTTAATGACATCAACTTCAATGTTAACTAAGTAGAAAATGAAGATCAAACTAAACACAATGCAAAACAAAATAAAAACAGCAGATAAAAATAGAAGACAGAAAAACAACAGAGAAAACTCAACGAAACCAAAAGCTGACATTCTGGAGATTAATAAAATCAATAAACTTCAATCCAGACAGACAAGGAAAAAAGATGACATAAATTATCCCTACTGGGAATGAGAGAGCTGACATCACTAAGTATTCAACAGGTATCAAAAGTGTAAAAATGTAGTATCATGGCTGGGCACAGTGGCTCACGCCTGTAACCCCAGCACTTTGGGAGGCCAGGGCAGGCAGATCGCAAGGTCAGGAGTTCGAGACCAGCCTGGCCAACATAGTGAAACCCTGTCTCTACCAAAAATACAAAAAATTAGCCAGGTGTGGTGGCGTGTGCCTGTGATCCCAGCTACTTGGGATGCTGAGGCAGGAGAATCACATGAACCCGGGATGCGGAGGTTGCAGTGAGCCGAGATTGCGCTACTGCACTCCAGCCTGGGCGACAGAGCAAGACTCCGTCTCAAAAAAAAACTATAGTATCATGAACAATTCTACCCAAATACATTTAGCAACTTAAAAGGAAATGGACTAGTCCTATAGAAGATACAAATTACCAAAGTTCACTCAAGAACTAAACAAACTGAATAGCCCTGTATCTATTAAATAAGTTAAATATGCAGTTTAAAACCTCCCAACAAAGAAAACAAACATCTGGCCCCACATGGCTTCACTAGTGAATTGTATCAGTTAGGGCAGAAATTTTCGAGTTTTCACCCAGTATCAGGAGCAAGGTAAAGATATTCTCTCAGCACTTCTATTAAACATTGTACTGGATACCACAGACAAGAAAATGGAGACAAAAAATGGCACTCAGCTAGAAAAGGAAGAAAACTATTTAAAAACAATTGGGTATAAATTGTCTATGTAGAAAATTTAATGGCATAGGCTGGGGGTGGTGGCTCACACCTATAATCTTAGCACTTTGGGAGGCCTAGGCAGGTGGATCACTTGAGGTCAAGAGTTTGAGACCAGCCTGGCCAACATGGTGAAACCCTGCCTCAACTGAAAATACAAAAATTAGCCAGGCATGGTGGTATGCGCCAGTAGTCCTAGCTATTTGGGAGGCTGAGGCAGGAGAATTTCTTGACCCAGGAGGCGGAGGTTGCAGTGAGCCAAGATCCTGTCACTGTTCTCCAGCCTAGGTGACTGAGACTCCCTCTCAAGAAAATGTGATGGGATATATAAAAAAATCTATTAGACCTACTAAATGAGTTTAGATCAGTTTAGATCAGAACACAAGAGCAATAGGCCATAATCATTTCTATACACTAGCAAACCATTGGAAATTAAGTTTTTAAAATATCATTTACAATAACATCAAAATATATAAAATACTTATGGATAAATCTAATCAAACAATGCACAAAACCTGTGCACTGTAAAAAAAACACTGCTTAAAGAAATTAAAGACCTAATAGAGACATCAACTGCAGTCATGGTTAGAAAGACTCATTTGTTAAGATGACAATTTTCCCCAAATTGCTCTACAGATTCAAGTCAAATCCGGTAAAATCCAAGCAGTTTTTGTAAAAACTGACTCATATGAAAACACAAAAGGACTCAGAAGAGTTAAAAACAACTTTGAAAAAGAACAGAGTTGGAGGGCCAAGACTAAGTAAGTGGTTTCAAGACTCGATATAAAGCTATAATGATTAAGACAGTATGTTTCTAGCATCTAAAGGAAAATGGGTCAATACAAAAGAATAGAGTACAGACATATAATCATACATACAGAGATAACTGATTTTTCATGAAGCTGCAAAGCCAAGTGAATGAAGAAAGGACAGTCTTTTCAACAAATAATGCTGTAAACACTGGATGTCCCCATGCAAAACCAAATACTTCTGACCCACACTTTGTACCATATTCAAAATATTAAGTCAAAATGAAAGAGACCTAAATGTTAAACCAAAGTATAAAACTTCTATTAGAAAAAAAGGTGGCCAACAGCAGTGGCTCATGCCTTTAATTCCAACACTTTGGAAGGCTGAGGCAGAAAGACTGCTTGAGGCCAGGAATTCAAGACCAGCCTGGGCAAAATAGACATCAGGTCTATAAAAAATTTAAAAATTAGCTGGGCATGGTGCTGTGTGCCTGTAGTCCTAGCTACTTGGGAGGCTGAAGCAGGAGCCCTTGTGTCCAGGAGTTCAAGATTATCCTGAGCTATGATTGCACCACTGCACTTCAGCCTGGGTGACAGAGTCAGGCCCTGTCTCTAAAAATAATTATTATTATTAACAAACAAAAGGAAAAAATCTTCATGGCTTACAGTTAGGCAAAAATGGCTCAGGCAAGACCCCAAAACCACAATACATAAAAGAAAAACTTGGTAAACTGGAGTCCATAAGAATTAATAACAGTTGCTCTTCAAAAGACAATGCTGAGAACGAGAAGACAAGTGGCAGAAAAGATTTGCAGGCCATGTATCTGATAAAGGACTTATAACCACAATGAAGACCTCTCAAAACTCAATTAAAAATAAACAACCAAACAAAAAATTGGGCAAAAGATATAAACACACAGTTCACCAAAGGTAAAAGCTGACAAAAAACACATGAAAAGATGTTCAACATCATAGATATTAGAGGAATGCAAATTAAAACCACAATGAAATATCACTTCATATACACTAGAATGTCTACAATCAAAAAGACAAGATAACAGGCATTAGAAAGGATGTGGAGGGACGGGAAATTTCATACCCTGCAGATGGCAATGCAAGATGGTAGAACTACTTTTAAAAAGTTTGCAGTTCCTTAAAAAGTTAGACATATGCCTACCACATGATCCAGACTTTCCAATCATAGCCCTCCCGACCAAGATAAATGAAAGCCTATGTCCATACAAAGACTTGTACAGGTATGTTCACAACTATATTTTTATTAGCTCAAAACAGAAAACAATACAAACGTCCCTCAAGACTTGAATGGATTAACAAATTGCTGTATAGCCATAAAGTGTAATATTGCTAAGCAATAAAAGAGAATGGACTACTGAAACACAACATGGGTGAATCTCAAAATAATTATTCTGAGTGGACTAACCCAGGCCAAAAATGTACATACCATATGATTACATTTACCTAAAATTCTAAAAAGTGTGAACTAATGTACAGTGACAGAAAGCATTTCAGCGGTTGCTTGGGGAAAGAAAAGCAGGAGGGAGGGAGTACAAAGGTGCAAGATGATATTGTGGGGAGTGATTGATGTTCATTATCTTGATTGTGGTGATAGTTTCACAAGAGTATGTATGAGACAAAACATTGTATATTTAATATGGGTAGTTTATTTTATGTCAAATTATATCTCAAGATATGGACCGGGTGCAGCGGCTCACGCCTGTAATCCCAGCACTCTGGGAGGTCAAGGCAGGCAAATCATGGAGTCAAAAGATCAAGACCATCCTGGCCAACATGGTGAAACCCTGTCTCTACTAAAAATACAAAAGTTAGTCTGGTGTGGTGGCATGCGCCTGTAGTCCCAGTTAATCGGGAGGCTGAGGCAGGAGAATCACTTGAACCCCGGGAGGCGGAGGTTGCAGTGAGCGGAGATCATGCAACTGCTCTCCAGCCTGGTGACAGAGGGGACTCTCATTCAAAAAAAAAAAAAAAAAGGCAAGATGTGGGCCAGAACAATAGTTTGAATCCAATCAATTATGTAAATAAAGATGTTTGTATGTGTGGTAACATACCAATAATTTCAAGTAAAAAGGCACAAAATTTTAACACAATTACCTACACCTAAGAAATAAAAAAAAAAAAACTGTGAATCAGTTTGAATTTTTTTAAACATACATCAGTGTCTTTAAAGCAAATTTACAAATGTTTTTAAAGAACACTTAACTACTTGTACACAGGCCTGACAGCAAAGCAAAAATTCTTAACCATTATTCCAGAAAATTAAATTAACTTTAATTATTCAGACTTTTATATTAAACAATGGATTTTTAAAAATGGTTTGCAACTTTTTTTTATCATCTTCTAAAGTGTTCTCCTCAAACAACTAACATAAAAAACTGGTGTAACCAATACATTACATCTGGACATCCTACTCCTAGTCTCCTCAGTTTTTTTCTGTCTACTCATTCTGAGCCTTGTCTACAAACTACTCTCCTTTTCTACTAACAGTGGACACTCACACTTGTATCATTTATTATTTTCTAGAATTCACAGAAGAAATTTGTTTGGATGGAAACTACAATATCTACCATTTTGCACTCTTTAGCTATTCCTGATTTTAAATCCCATGACTAACTCAACTTGGAAAATACTATCACCAAAAAGAGCTTATTATTTCTCCTTCAGTCTGTACAAAATGAACTAAAGAAACAAGCCTAAAGAATGGACAAATATCTAGTTCACTATAGGTAAGACGAGAGAAAATAAGCAAGAAAACACAGTAACATTCCCAAAAGTATTTGAAAGAACATAACATCATTACTGATACAATTTTAAGAATTCCAAAAAATGTTTGAACAGTCAGCATCAATGGACTAAGCAGATAGCCTCTCAGGACAGACAGGTTTGCAAATTTAAAATGACAATACAGGCTGGGCACGGTGGTTCACGCCTGCAATCCCAGAACTTTGGGAGGTCGACGCAGGCAGATCACGAGGTAAGGAGTTCGAGACCAGCCTGACCAACAGGGTGAACTCAATCTCTACTAAAAATACAAATTAGTTGGGCGTGGTGGTGAGCACCTGTAATCCCAGCTACTCAGTAGGCTGAGGCAGGAGAGAATTGCTTGAACCCAGGAGGCAGAGGTTGCAGTGGGCCAAGATCGCACCACTGCATCTAGCCTGGGCAACAGAGTGAAGCTCCACCTCAAAAAAAAAAAAAAATTACAATACATCGTGACATTAAAAGTTGTAAGTACTCAAGAAAATGTTAAGCATTAGAACTAAAGTTTAAACGATGAGTAGTTTTCTTAGCCAAAAGGAAGGATTCCAAAGGATCTCGACCATAAAGCCTTTCTTTAATAGACAAACCAGCTCTTAACTTCTGATTCAAATTTGAAGCTAATTGCCTCAACAACTTTCTTTTTAAGGATCAGGATAATTCATTTCTAATGTGCCTTCTTATTGACCAAAATATATTCATTTTCATGACAAAGTAAAAAAAAAAAACAACCAAAAACTTAGATTAACAAAATTACAAGATATAGGTCAAACCACTTACCGTCCATTTAAAATCATTATTTCCCCTCAGAAAATTGGGGTATCATTTTATATTACAAGAAGCCATGTGTGAAAGCATTTTTAATTTCCTGATCATTCATACTTAGATGGCCAGTTCTAGAAAAGCTTATGGTGATTACAAACTGTTAATGTGGTCCAACTTTAGAAATGAAAGGAAACATTTTACACTTGGGTTTTGTTAGCTACAGTATAGTTTTCAAAAGCAAAAGCTAAAATTTTCCAGTAATTATGATAACAGTAGATCCAACGATCCCAGTTTCAAACATAATCTTTTCCTACCTTCACACCAACTGCAACCTCAGTGACGATTCTGCAAAGAAAAAATAAATAGTTTCAACTTCTTATTATTCTTCTAATCACTCTTTGGCTCTAAAACTTTTTAGGATAGTTCATCATTCAAAACTCTTCCAGCCACTCACATACAGATGGGTACAAAAAAATACCACAGATGGTCAGTGACTTACCTGTACTGTTATCAACCTGGTTTTCTAAAAGTAACTTTCAAACGTGAGGCAAAATTCAGTAAACTTGTGGTATTTTTTGACAACACATTCAATAGCCAAAAAGAACAAAACCCAAAACACTATGCCATTTCCACAATGCCAGTATACTGAGATTAATAATTTAACGCTTAAACTCTTTAGCAGTCTCCATAGGAACCAGGAATCAGGAAACAAGAATTCTAGTGCAAGTTTTGACATCAATTTCCCTGTTGATCTGAGGGGAAAACCGAAATTCTCTGGATCTGTTTCATCTGGAAAATAATCTTAAAGTAACATCTAGGACGATTTGAATTCTGTAGGACTGTGTTAACTTTTATAAAATCTTCTTTTTAATATCTTTTAAAAAACACCAAACTCTAGGCGCTTAACCAAATTTTTGATACTTCAAATACTCACTGATTTTAATAAATGTATTTGCTAAATGATATTATGTTTACACTCCCAAAAGAGCTGCATACTGCTATATTTTCGACCTTAAGCGTGCCCCCTTTCTAAAGACGACTTAAAATACTGAGTCTTTTCAGGTGTGAAGCGTGTCAGAGAGACATTGGTCCCTACCATTTCACAGTCTTGCCTCTCACCTCACTCAGCATTCTGTTTTCACTCAGGTTCGCAAAGATGCAGCATAGTTCTGGGTTTTTGTAGTCATTTTTCCAGAAACTGACCAAAGTAGCTAAAGAGATAGCCCTGCGTTGACTATCTGCTCTTGTTTCTGCCATTGCTGTTGGCCTTTGCCCATGTGACTGATGTCGGCCTCAAACACTTCGCTTTTTAGATGATTTAATTTCTGGGCCCTTTTGCCAAGCCTTGAATGTCTTCAGTCCCCACAAAAAGGCATTTTTCCTCCCTCCCGCCCCCACTACCAGACTCAAATGAAAACAAAGGAGTATGACATCTGCCCTCCCCCTTCCTCCCGCCGCCGCACGCCCTCCCCCCTTCCCCAGCGGCTCCCACTAGGCTTTCCCCGGAGCTCCCGCCACCGGCATCTCTCCGCCGGCCGGGTGAGGCCGGAGAGGTTGCGGATGGCTGGGGTCCACAAGGAGTGGCTCTCTCCTCTTCCCCTAGAGGCTCCCCGACTCCAAAGGCCTGTCTTTGCCCATCCCACTCGCTCTTACAGGCACCGCTAACCCAAGGGTCGGGTCCCAGGGTACGGATCGAAATGGCTCCTAGAGGGGGCAGGGACGGACTGGCGAGACATTATGGGGTTCCCACCCCATCCCCCGCCGCCAAGCCGGTACCCGCTCCCACTCCGGGATCCTCACCCCTGCCATCACCCCAGTGCCTCCCCAGCCTCCTAGCCCGCTTTCTTCTCATTTTCTCGACCAAAGCCCGCCGGGGGAAGCAAAGGGAGGGGTGTGTGCGATGGGGCGGGGGTTGGGTAACGGCAGCCCAGCCCTGGGAGGGGCCGCGGGAGGGTTTCTCCCCGGCCCGGGACAGGGCCGAAGGACGGTCCAACTCCTCTGTCACACACACCTTCTCGCCGGCCCGATTACATACCCGTCCATTGCCGAACCGGACAAAGCTTCGCTCACAAGAACCGAGCCACGCAGCCAGCGAGCCACACAAGCGGCGAGAAAATGGCGGCTGGGGCCCGACGGAAATTGCCGAAGGTGCCGAGGCGCACGGGGCAGCGCGCGGCAGCGGCGGCGGCGGAAAGAGCCGAGCGCGCCGGCGCCCGGCAGCGGGAGGCGAGCGGCGGGGCGCGGGACTAGGGGGAGTGGGCGCCGCCGCCGACGCCTCCTCCGCGCCTCCGCGCGCCTTTTTCTCTCCGCCCTCCGCCTGCCGCCCTCTGGAACCTGGCCTGCTGCTGCAGACCGCGGCGTCCTGGTTTCCACTTCTCGGGGGGCGTGGGTGGGACACCTCCCAACAGCCCTCCACACTGTCTCTTCCCTAACTGCAGGACGGCCCCCAAGCAGCCTCCACTTTTCACTCCACGCCAAGTGCCAGCTTGGCTACCGTCAACCTATGCGGGCCAAGGAAAAAACATTGGATAGCTTTTCTCCTAAGCCATCTTTTATTTGCAGACTGGCTCCAGCCTCTAAAACAAAAATCTTTACCCCACTGAGCAAGACCACTTGATAACAACAGCACTTTCTCAAGCAAGTAGAACTCCTCAGACTGAAATATAAGGCTTTTGCTTCAAGACCTGTAGTACCAAGCCACGTGGAGGAAAATGTGATCCTCACTTCAGTTGGTGATTAGTGTGCACCTGTAGAAAATATTCACTATACCCTAGGTGGAAATAGACGCAAATGGAGCGATGTGTTAAAATGCTACAATAGTTGGAGTTTAACATTTGGAGGCATGAAAGGGAAAGTGGAGATGGGAGTGGGAGCAACTGAGTCTTCACATTGTTTAGAGAAGGTAGAAGTAAAATGAGCTATGCAAATTGACTCCCTTTGCTATATCTTATGGTCTCAATTTTTACTTGATACTATAGTGGACATTTTACTTTAACGTGTTTTTACCAGAGGCTCAACAAAATTGGGAGAGGCACCGACTTCTTGAAAATCTGCTCAGTGAGTAACGACTTTGCCAGTACCCATCCTTCTCCTGCACCCTTCACCTCCACCCCCAACACACGCAAGCACAAATGCACTTCTAATTCTGAAAAATGACATACTCCCTGTGTCCCTCCAGTTACTCTCGATACTCTGGGTTTTTCCATATCTTCTTCAGGCAAAGCGCTTATCCTTTACTAATTGGAATTTCAGTATACTAAATGATATTCTATATAATTCTTAAAAAATATATATTTTTTTGAGTTTCGCTCTTGTTGCCCGGGCTGGAATACAATGTCGCGATCTCGGCTAACCGCAACTTCCGCCTCCTGAGGCGGGTCTCGCACTCCGGACCTCAGGTGATCCGCCCTCCTCGGCCTCCCAAAGTGCTGGGATTACAGGTGTGAGCCACCGCACCCGGCCGTAAATAATATTACTTTTAAGTTGGATAGACCTTTGAAGAGCATTTGTCCAAACACTTTGCTATAGAACTCTTCAAAGCACCCACATTTTTACAAATTATTGATTTGCCTATGGGATTGTCAAAAAAAAAAAAAAAAAAAGACCAGGAGCAGTGGCTCACTCCTGTAATGCTAGCACTTTCGGAGGCTGAGGCAAGTGGATCACCTGAGGTTGGGAGTTCAAGACCAGCCTGAAAAACATGAAGAAACCACGTTTCTACTAAAAATACAAAATTAGCCAGGGTGGTGGTGCATGCCTGTAATCCCAGCTACTCGGGAGGCTAAGGCAGGAGAATCGCTTGAACCCAGGAGGCGGAGGTTGCGGTGAGCCGAGATGGTGCCATTGCACTCCAGCCTGGGCAACAAGAGCGAAACTCTGCCTCAAGAAAGAAAACACACACACACACACGCACACACACGCGCACACACACACACACACACACACCAAATATCCTACAATAACCCCCTTCACCTTAAACCTTAAAATAAAGGATCTATTATTAGTGCCATTATTAATCACTTTTCACATATTTGTGGTTTCGTACATGTGTTTTCACTCAACACTTAAATATGCAAGCTTCCAAAGGGCAGGAACTATGGTATTAATTCTCGGTATTCCCCACATTTGCTTGATCAATATTGATTGATTGGTTCTCACTTTATCTTAGCAAAGACAAACCATTCTATGAGGAGGGAAGCTTGTCCTTAGGCAGCAGAAGAAATTACAGTGTTCACAAAAACACATTTTTCTTTTTTTTTTTCCTAATAGAGTACAAAACCACAAACATACAATAGTTAATCTGCCTGCTTATTTAAGCTAACACTTTCCTGAAAAAATGCAAGGTAATTTACAAGTCAACGCAGGTAAAGTACTAGATTAAGACATGAAGTGAAGTAAGAATAAAACAAGAGGACAAAGCATAGCATGAGTCAGGAATGAGGCTAATGCAACAGTGTATGCAAAAGCATACTGATGAAAGCCTCGGTTCAGATTTGAGCTCTTTCATTTAATACCTGTGTGATATTAGGCACGTTCATTAACCTCTCCAGGAAACTTTCCTTTGCTGAATATAGGATTAAAAATAGGGCCTTTGGGCCAGGCGCAGTGACTTAGGTATGTAATCACAGCACTTTGGGAGACCAACGCAGGCAGATCACGAGGTCAGGAGATTGAGACCATCCTGGCCAACACGGTGAAACCCTGTCTCCGCTAAATATACAAAAATTAGCCGGGCGTGGTGAAACATGCCTGTAATCCCAGCTACTCAGGAGGCTGAGGCAGGAGAATCGCTTTAACCAGGGAGTCGGAGGTTGCAGTGAGCCAAGATTGCGCCACTGCACTCCAGCCTGGTGACAGAGTGAGGCTCCATCTCAAAAGAAAAAAAAAAGGAAATAGGGCCTTCATCCTAGAAGACTGTGAAGTAAATACCTTAAGGTATGTAAGGCACCTCCCTAGCTCAGTAACAACTTACTTACAGTAAATACTTAGCAAAGAGGGTTATCATCATGCTTGTTATTTTCGTTATTACTATTATTCATTTGAGAAGGAACAGACCACAAATTTGTAGCTTAGATTGTAACAGCCAACAATATTCATAAAAAAAAAATCTATATAGAGATTTTCACAAAGGTTGTTAAACATGTCACTAAAGTAATAAGATTGGCTGGTATCTACAGGAATAAATCTGGGAAAATGTCATAGATAAATTTCTAAAGCCCTATCCAAATCTAAATCTGTATGATTTTATGAGTTAACCATGGGGTAGATTATTAATCTCAACATTAGCAGATGGCCAGCCTTTGTAATGTATGACAAGATTCTATTAGTGTTTATGGATTCCTAACAAAATAAGGCAATAAAAAGTGAAGTGCCTGTACAGTATTATTTTCATACCCCTATCTTTTTGCAGTATAATGATTTGTTCTTTCCCACCTGAATGGTAAATGTTTTGACCTTTTACAGAGATTTACACTTATGTGAACGATGATTAAATTTCAGCGTATGCTAGGCCAAAATGAGGACTAATATTTATTCAATAAAAATAGGAAGTAGGATCTGGTTCGTAATGTTCTGATTTTATTCTTAGCCCCACCTCTTGACTGCTTATACTACCAAAGACATCATTTAAATTTTTCATCCTGTAGTTTCTTCATTTGAGAAGAAGGAATAATAATAGGATCAATTAGATAATATTTTACTTTTGAATAGGTGATCAAAATACAAAATAGAGGAGAACACACTCAAAAGATGTGAAATCATATACAGCATTTCCAGAAAAGACAAATATGTAGAGATAGAAAGTAAAGAAGTGGTCGCCTAGAGCTGGCAGTAGGAATGGGGAATAACTGTAAATGGGCACAAATTTCTCTTCAGGATGATGGAAATGTTTGAAAATCAGATTGTGGAGATGATGGTACAACTCTGTAAATATATTAAAATTCATTGAATTAAACACTTAATACTGATAAATTTCAGAGGATGTAAATTATATATCAATAAAGCTGCTGTATAGCTACTGGCCTGAGGCTTCTTTCACCAATATATGTTTCTCTTCTATATTTGATCTCTGGTTTCTTGGATCCCATATCTTCTTTCCTGATATATTCCCTCATTGGGAATATATCCAATTCTCTTCTGGAGTCTTCCAGAAGGTTCCAGAAAAAATTCCATAGGAAAATTCTTTTAATATTTTGCATATTTAGAGATATATTTTATTCTACTTTCACATGTTATTGATAGTTTGAAAAGGAATGCTTTTTTCTCAGTACTGTGCCTGTAAACTTTGTGCTATATCTGCTTGGAGGGGGTGTCAAAAAAATAAAAAGCATATACTTTTCAATCCTGCTCTCCAGCTACTGAGTTCCATGTTCCAGAGGCAAACCATCTTACCAGTTAATTACATACTTTTTCAGAGATGTTCAAAGACATATATTGATTACATATATAGTTTTTCTTTTGATTCAAAATTGGTAACTTATGCACACTATTCTGTAACATATTTTCAACTTTAAAAATTTACGTCTTAGAGGTCTTTCCTTATCAGTACGTTTAGAGCTGTCTCATTGTTTATACACACCTGCATAATACTCCACTGAATAAGTAAATCATGATTTATTTATCTTGATCATATTGATGAACATTTAGGTTGCCTCCAATCTTGCTATTTACACACAATTCTGCAATGAATATCCTTGTCTCTAAGATGTTCCCTGCATGTGTGAATATGTCTTCTAGATAAATACTATAAATAAAAATTACTAGATAGGGTTTTTTTTTTTTAGTTTTAAAAGAGGCTGCCAAGTTGCCTAAATGGGTGTAAAATATTAGCAATTCCTACCATTTAAAAAGGGAAGTGTACTAATTTCTTTAATATATAAGGAGTTCCTACAAATACAAAATCAAAAGCCAACAATCAAATAGAAAAATAGATAAAGCATACGAATAGATTATGACATATTACAGAAAAGTAAAAACAAATATGGTCAGCCTCATTTTAAAGGAATTCAAGGTGAAACTGTACTAAGATACTTTTTTCACTTGTCAACACCCCTTCTAGGCAGACTAGCACAAAGCTTCTGAGTGCAGTACTGGGAAAAAGTATTCCTTTCCAAACTATCAGTAACATATGAAAATAGAATAAACATAACTCTAGATACACGAAATGTAAAAAATTTGTTTTCTATGGTTTTTTTTTATTTGGAATATTCTGGAAGATGTATTTCCCAATGAGGGTAATGTATCAGGAAAGAAGATATTGAACCCAGGACACCAGAGATCCACTATAGAAGAGAAGAAAATTGTATGTTGGTGAAAGAAGCTCCAATAGCTGTGCATTAGTCATATGATTACAATGGAATATGAGACCAGAAGGCTCAAGGAAAGACGTCTCCAAGAAAAACATATAACTTTTATAGATAAAATATAGTATGTCTGTATATGTTTAGCAGAGGTTTGTGGCACTATTGGCAAGCTTAGGGAAAGCATTAATCAAAAACACATGAAATATGTTTTAAATTAACTACAGAATAAGGAAAAGTTGTAAAGAAATATAATTATAGCACACTCTGTGGCTCGGTTTGTAAAAGTAATTCCATCTTCATAATAATATAAACACTGAATACTAATAAAATTAAGATTGTGAAACAATTTTGTCAGAGAAGGAAAAGAAATATGGATGTGCACATATGTGTATGTGGTAGGGTTATAAGCTCTCATCTTCAAAAGTTGGAAGTCAATAGAATATGTCTAGAATTAATAGGTGAGAAAATGGCACATGAGCATATTTTTCAGATGTATGGAGGTAAATATCATGATGATTAGGGAGAATTGAAAGTAGCTGCTTCTGGGGCATGGCACCACAGGATGAGAAATAAGGAGATAGAAAAGTATACTTTTGACTGTTGTTTTTGTTGTAGGCCAGAAATAAAATTTGAAGCCCCTCCCCTCCAACTGAATGGACTCCTCCTCTTGGCCAATCCAGAGTTAACGCAAAACATGAGTTCAGGCCCTGATGGGAATGGGTGGCCTCACTGTATCCTCTAGTCTTCAGAATCAAGGAACTGACCAGCATTAACATTAAAACAGAGATCTAGCCGGGCGCGGTGGCTCAAGCCTGTAATCCCAGCACTTTGGGAGGCCGAGACGGGCGGATCACGAGGTCAGGAGATCGAGACCATCCTGGCTAACACGGTGAAACCCCGTCTCTACTAAAAAATACAAAAAACTAGCCGGCCGAGGTGGCGGGCGCCTGTATTCCCAGCTACAGCGGGAGGCTAAGGCCAGAGAATGGCGTGAACCCGGGAGGCGGAGCTTGCAGTGAGCTCTAGCCTGGGCGACAGAGCAAGACTCCGTCTCAAAAAAAAAAAAAAAAAAAAAAAAAACCAGAGATCTTAACACAATCTACTCTCTCTGAAACCTGCTACCTGGAAGCTTCATCTGCATAATAAAAACTTTGGTTTCCACAAGCCCTTATCTTAAACCAGACACTCCCTTCTATTGATTCCAGGTCTATAGATAAACTCTTTCAACTAATTGCCAAACGTCAAATCTTTGAATCCACCTATGACCTGGAAGCCCCTGCTTTGGGTTGTCCTACCTTTTCAGTTAGAACATGTACAAATGGTCTCCCTGAAACATAAAACCAAGCTGTAGCCTGACCACGTTGGGCACATGTTCTCAGAACCTCCTGAGGCTGTCATAGATGTGTCCTTAACCTTGGCAAAATAAACTTCTACATTGATTGAAACCTGTCTCAGATACTTTTGGTTTAAAAATGTCACAGTAAATCTTCCAGAACTATTTACTTTTTAAGCTATGTGCATGTGTTACTTTGATAAAAATAAATTTTACATTAAAAAAGAGAAGGAATTAGATGGCAGTGAGAAAAGGACTGTTTTAGCACAAACATTGCCTCTTTTGTATTCAGCAATAGTGACTGCTTATCTCCATGTTTACTGAAAAAAGCTCAGCAAAGCTGGCTGTCCTCCCTATATTGCGCACATAATAAAGATTATTCTTGGAAGAGAACACAATAGTTTGAGTGGATCAGCAGTTTTTAGAATGATCATACATAAAGACCTAAACTAGGGGAGAAAATGAGAAAAGTAAAGAAAAATACACAGAAAAGTTAAAGATAGGAAAAATTGCTAAATACAAAGGAAACAACATCATTTTGCTTGTAATATTACCAACTATGAAATACAAAAATCTTATAAAATCCACGTCATAATGTATGTGGCCTTATGCAAACAGCCACATAGGTGAAAACAAAGAAAGTGATTTGCAAATAAAAACACTGTAGTTGAGCTGGGGCACGGTGGCTCAGGCCTGTGATCCCAGCACTTTGGGAGGCTGAGGCAGTGGATCACCTGAGGTCAGGAGTTCTAGACCAGCCTGACCAACATAGTGAAACGTGTCTCTACTAAAAATATAAAAAATTAGCTGGGTTTGGTGGTGGGTGCCTGTAATCCCAGCTACTAGGGAAGCTGAGGCAGGAGAATCACTTGAACCCAGGAGGTGGAGGTTGCAGTGAGCCGAGATCACACCATTGCAGTCCAGCTGCCTGGGCAACAAGAGTGAAACTCGGTCTCAAAAAAAAGAAAAAAATACTGTAATTTAAGTCAACATACAGGTTTTAAGCTCATACCTGGAATGAAAAACACTTCAAAACTAAACTCTTTGAAAATGTCACAAAGAATGGAACTTTGAAACAATGAAACAAATGAAACAACAAATGAAAAGTCATCAGCCTTTTCAAAATCTTTTAATATTTCTAAAGTTTTCAAAGTAGTTTTAATTCTTGACAGTAGCAATGAAGAACTAAGAAATGAAGCTGAAAATAGTTCCAGTTTTGTTGTCTCTTAATTGTTTTGCAATAGATGTCTCTGTTGAAGGATTGTCACTTCAGACTATGATCCCCTCACCCCCATGATCATTTTCAATTATAGAAATTGTCTCACGTGTCCGTGTGAAGAGACCACCAAACAGGCTTTGTGTGAGCAACATGGCTGCAACATGGCTGTTTATTTCACCTGGGTGCAAGCGAGCTGAGTCTGAAAAGAGAGTCAGCAAAGTGTGGTGAATTATCATTAGTTCTCATAGGTTTTGGGATAGGCGGTGGAGTTAACAGCAATGTTTTGGGGGCAGGGGGTGGGTCTCACAAAGTACATTCTCAAGGGTGGGGAGAATTACAAAGAACCTTCTTAAGGGTGGGAGAGATTATAAAGAACCTTCTTAAGGGTGGGGGAGATTACAAAGTACATTGATCAGTTAGGTTGGGGCAGAAACAAATCACAATGGTGGAATGTCATCAGTTAAGGCTATTTTCACTCTTTTGTGGATCTTCAGTTGCTTCAGGCCATCTGGATGTATACGTGCAGGTCACAGGGGATATGATGGCTTAGCTTGGGCTCAGAGGCCTGACAAAAATAAAGTATCCTTTTAAGGAAGGGGAAGGGAATATGATTTTGTTATTACTTAGTATTTACAGTGAAGTATGTTTACCAAATTTGCAAATGACAAATATATTGGGAAGACAGAATCAGCATTCCAAATGATGTTGAAAGGAGTATAAAATGAATATAAATGGAAAGTCTCTCATAGGTTAAAAAAATCAAGCTACACTGTTCACAAAAGCAAAGACATAGAGTCAACCTAAATGGATAAAGACAATGTGGTACATATACACTATAGAACATTATGCAGCCATAAGAAAGAATGAGATCATGTCTTTTGCGGGGACAGCTGGAGGAAATTATCCTTAGTATATTAACATAGGGACAGAAAACCAAATAATGCATGTTTTCACTTACAAGTGGGAGCTAAATAATGAAAATATGAATACATAGAGAGGAACAACACACACTACGGCCTTTAGGAGAGTGGAGAGTGGAAGGAGGGAGAGGGTCAGGAAAAATAACTAATGGGTACCAGGCTTAGTACCTGGGTAATGACATAATCTGTACAACAAACCCCCATGACACAAGTTTACCTATGTAACAAACCTGCACTTGTACTCCTGAACTTAAAATAAAAGTTAAAAACAGAACAAAAACAACACGCACAAAAAATCACAAACCAGTAAGTATGCTCACTTTTCTATAACATCAAACAACTTTTATTATTTCCTATTTTTATAATGTATATGAATTATTTCTTGAGATTGTAGTGGTCCAGTCGTAGCATTTCTATTCATTTATCCATTATATAATTAATTCATTAATTCAGTCAGTACTTACTGAGCACTTACTGTATGTCAGATACTGTTCCAGGCACTAAGGATACAACAGTAAACCAGATGTAAAAAAGTCCTTCTCTCATGAACCTTACATGGTAGTGGAAGAAATAAACTATGAGCAAGTAGACAAATTAAATGGTTTTGAGGATGGTACGAGTTTTGAAGGAAATATAACAGATTAAAAAAATAGAGTCGCTGAGTGAGAGTACTGTTTTATAAAGGTGGTTAGAGAAGGATGTTACAGCTCTGAACAACAAAAAGGATTAATTTTTTTAAAAAAAATTGAATGAACTTGTAGAGACAGACAGTATACTACTGTGGATATATACACCCATTCCTAATTCTGGCGTTTAGGAATTCTCCTGTTCACTTAACCTAAATGGGAACTTGCCAACTAGAAATCCATTGATGTACACAGTGGCCCTATTGCTTTAGTTTTTTATTTTCATTTCTAATTGACAAATAAAAATTTTATGTATTTACAGTATTAAAAGAAAAAAGCAAGCTGCATAAATACTTTCCATATAAGGAGATGTGTAGCTTGATAACAGTCCCTGTAAAGAAATCATGAGGCATTGACCCAAAGTAATTACAATCTTAGGTTTTGTTAATGAAGTATTCAGTTAAGGTTGTCATAGTTTCATCATGTTCTACTCAATTTTGCGCACATATTATGTTGAGTTAGAATGAATATGAAAAAAACAATTCTCCTTATACTAGGATGATTAGGGCGGGCGTTCTGACTAGTAGCTTAGTGTTCATTCTGTGCTCTTGATGTGGAGTAGCCATGCAAGTTGGGTAGGTTTGACCCTCTTTCCCAGCTCCAGAGGTAAACCAATCAAAGTGATCATTCTCCTTTCATGGCGATAGTTTCAGGTAATTCAGACCTAAAATCAATCAAAGCATAGCATTTCCTTGAATCCAGGAGTTGGTTCAAAGGTGAGTTAATAAGCATGAAATTGATGTGTGATGATAGACACAAATGTATTCAATGGAAGCATATAGCTCTGATCAATGTTGGCAGCCACACTAAAACGCAAAAGGTACTTACCTAAACATAAAGCCTATAGAAAGGGGAAAGAAGCTCTTGTGTCCCAATGATCTATTCTTTTTTTTTTTTTTTTTTTCCTGAGATGGAGTCTCACTCTGTTGCCCAAGCTGGAGTACAATGGCTCCATCTCAGCTCACTGCAACCTCCGCCGCCCAGGTTCAAGCAATTCTCCTGTCTCCGCCTCCTGAGTAGCTGGGACTACAGGCACATACCACCACGCCTGGCTAATTTTTGCATTTTTAGTAGAGACAGGGTTTCACCATATTGGTCAGGCTGGTCTCAAACTCCTGACCTCAGGTGATCTGCCTGCCTTGACCTCCCAAAGTGCTGGGATTACAGGTGTGAGCTACCACACCTGGCCCCAACAATCTATTCTTAACAGGAGGAAACCAAGGAGATCATTTAAAATTATAAAATCATGTTGCTCCTCTGCTGAGAATCTAGATATGGAAACTGCTTGCATTCTAAGTAAAAGCCAAGGTCCTTACAAAGGTTTTTAAATCCCGTCATCTCTCTGACCTCATCTCTAACGTCTTTCCTCTTCACTCATTGCTCACCAATACACTGGCCTATTTTGCTCTTCCTAAAGCATGCCTGACACTGTCTTGCCTTACAGCCTTTGTTTAAGCTCTTTCTCTGCTCTTCCCTCAAACTTCCCTGCTCCGCTCTTGGCCTAGATAACTCCCTCATTTATAGGTCTTTATTCAAGTCCTCCCTTCTCAATGAGAAATACCCTGGTCACGCTATTTAATACAGCCACTTGCTATTCCTCTCTGACAGTCTCAAACCCCCTTTTCTTGCTCTATTCTTTTTTCAAAGCATATATTATATGGTAATATGCGATATAATTTATTTAGTTTTACATTTATTGTTTACTATCTTTGTCTCTCCTCTGGAATACAAGTTCTAGAACGACAGTTTGTTTTGTCCCTGATGTCTTTCAAGTGCCTAGTACAAATGCCTGGCACATAGTAGACACTCTCTAAATATTTGTTGAAGGATGAATGAGTAATTAAGCTGCTGAATCATCCACTTTCTGAAGACTGACTCTAATATGAGCCAAGGTATTCCTTTACTGCTTTATACATTTAGAGTACACATTTTTTTTTAGACAATGAAAACCAACTGACTACTAAAATAGTGAAGGATAGGGGATCCATGTCCAAGAAAGAATGTTTGAAGGAGTTGGAGATGTTTACCATGGGGAAGACTAGTGAAGAACATGTTATCTTGTAATAAATAAAGGGCTGTCATACAAAAAAAGAGAAACTAGGCCTGTTTTTATTGTTCTACAAAGCAGAATGGATTAAAGCTATAGAGAGGCAAATTTCAGCTCAGCTTAAGAATGAACCTTCTAACAATAAAATTGCTTCATACTGGAATGAGCTGCCTCATGCTTTAGTCAGCTCTCTACCAGCAGAGGCTTAATGCATCTGTTAGAGAGATGACAGAAGAGATCACTGGACTGGGCAATGGATTGGATTTGGTGATTTTTTTAAGTCCCTTTCTACTCTAGAATTTACTATGAAAGATTTTGAGCCAGGCACGGTGGTTCACGCCTAGTAATCCCAGCACTTTGGGAGGCTGAGGTGGGCGGATTATAAACTCACGAGTTAGAGAACCACCCTGGCCAACATGGCAAAACCCCATCTCTACCAAAAAATACAAAAATTAGCCGGGCCTGGTGGCGGGCGCCTGTTGTCCTAGCTACTCCAGAGGCTGAGGAAGGAGAATCACCTGAACCTGGGAGGTGGAGGTTGCAGTGAGCCAAGATAGTGCCACTGCACTCCAGCCTGGGCAACAGAGTGAGACTCCATCTCAAAAACACACACAAAAAAAACAACAAAAAAGATTTTGATGTGGCCACTTACGGGATATCTGCTTAGCCCATAAAAAAATCCTTGTTCTGTATGAATTATCTCTTTCCTAATTCCTTGATCCTCTTCAAACAGATGGGCTTTCAGCAGCCATATTCATTCTGTGTGAGCCTAGTCCTTTAGGCCATAGCTGATTAGATCAGGAATGGGCTGCTTATCGAAGTGTGCCAGTCAGATTCTTCCACCCGAAAGTTTAGAAATAGGAGAAAAGACTCAGTTGGCCTTCTTTTGTGATTAGAAAGGTAACATGTCAACTCAGAAATAATGGATAGTCAGTTTCTACAATGTGGGCTAAGAGGAGAGTAACTGATCTAAAGAAGGAATAAAAGAATGAAGCTGATGTAGAGAGAACAAAATAAGTGACAGAGACTATATCTACAATGGTTTTTCAGGTCCTAGTTCTAGTATTTCCTAAGATCCAAAGCTACTCTTACGCTTGAGTTTCTGTCTCTCTTTGCTTCGGTCTCTGTCTGTGTCTCTCTCTCTTTTCTTTAAGCCAGTCAAGTTATTTCTATGACTTGAAACCAGATTCACAACTAATAAAACTCTTATTTTGCTTTTAACCTCTTTTATTTTTTATTTTATTTATTTATATTTTTTGAGATGGAGTCTCACTCTGTTGCCCAGGCTGGAGTGCAGTGGCACCACCTCGGCTCACCGCAACCTCTGCCTCCCAGGTTCAAGCAATTCTCCGGGCTCAGCCTCCCGAGTGTTTGGGTTTACAGGCACCCACGACCATGCCAGGCTAACTTTTTGTATTTTTAGTAGAGAAAGGGTTCCACCATGTTGGCCAGGCTGGTCTCGAACTCCTGTTCAGGTGATCCACCTGCCTCTGCCTCCCAAAGTGCTGGGATTACAGGAATGAGTCACCGCGCCCAGGATTTAACCTCTTTTTATCTGTAGTTAAGTATCTGAGTTAATAAATGAAATCTTCTATCACATATAAAAAATAGTAAAAATAAGATTCTCTGTGTACATTAATTATAATTGCATACACTGTGAATTAACTGAAAACAATGAGGCCAGGTGCAGTGGCTCACGCCTGTAATCCTAGCGCTTTGGGAGGCCGAGGTGGGCAGATCACCTAAGGTCGGGAGTTTGAGACCAGACTGACCAACATGGAGAAACCCCATCTACTAAAAATACAAAATTAGCTGGGCATGGTGGTGTGTGTCTGTAATCCCAGTTACTCAGGAGGTTGAAGCAGGAGAATTGCTTGAACCCTGGAGATGGAGGCTGCGGTGAGCTAAGATGGCACCATTGCACTCCAGCCTGGGCAAAAAGAGTGAAATTCTGTCTCCAAAATTAAAAAAAAAAAGAAAACAATGTCATATGACATTTCTTGCAATGCATTACTTGCTTTACCATCACTACCATCACACTCACAGCTGACAAAAAGTTCTAAAAAAATTACGATAGCAGTTCTACGATGCTGAGTATTTTAGGGCCACACGAAAGTACTGTGTCTTCCTATTTGGGTATTATGAAACCATTATTATGTCCTACTCACTTTGGGAGGTATTAGTATTTTTGATTCCTGGCCTTTCTCTAGGCTGTTTCTTGTTCTTTCAGGTTTAGACGGTGGTATTGTGAATACTATAAAACCAATGTTACAGATCAAAGGGGGAGACTAAACATTTTTGAAAAGTAGGAATGGCACATAAGTTCAAGGATGGGGAAAAAAGGCTTTTTTCTTTTACACTATTTGCAATAAGAAAAGCAGTAACTATCAAGCTTACTTCAAGTTTTGGGGTATGGGAGTTTATAAGGATTTATAAGGAAACAAGCACAATCATTTGACCAGGACTCCACCATGTGAACTGGACTCATAGAAGTCAGATCTAAATCCTAACGAGATGATTTTGCCTTTACTAATCTCCCCTACTTCAGTGCACTGGAACAGAAGCAGTATTGTGCCAGTAAAAGTTTAAGAAATGGCTCTTTGGCAGAGAAGCACTGCTTCGTTGTGTCTGCTGATTTGCTTAATGTAAGTACTCCCGCTATGGCCAATTTCAAGCTACAAATATGATAAACATAGAGTTGGGAAGAGATGCACATAATTAGTCTTCATGGGCCAGTACTAGCTGGCTTCAGCACACTGCTCATACAGGCCACCTTGTTATATCTAGAACATGATGTCAAGCAGATCAGTCTCCAGCTCTACTTTTTGCCTTGAATCCCCATCTCCCACATCTTTGCAGTTTTCTCTCTTATTTCTTTTAGGTATTGCTCAGTAGTGACCCCCTCAGAGAGGCCTTTCCTGATGGTTATATTTAAAATCATAACTATCCCATCACTCTCTGTCTCCTTCTTTATTTTACTTTTCTTCTTAGGGATAATCAGCCTAACATTACATTGTCTATCTGTGTTTAGTTGATTATTATTTGTCTCACCTCCCATCTCCTAAAACACATACTACATAACAGCAGTGACTGCATATTCTGTTTTTTGCTGCTCTTCCCATATCTAGAACAATTTCTGGCACAAAGTAAATAGCCAATAAATAATCATGGAGTGAATTAATAAATGGGCTTTGTTAAATTATCCAGTGGTGGCCAGGTGCTGTGGCTCACACCTGTAATCTCAGCACTTTGGGAGGCCAAGGTGGGTGGATCACGAGGTCAGGAGTTCAAGACCAGTCTGACCAGCGTGGTGAAAACCCATCTCCACTAAAAATACAAAAATTAGCTGGGCGTGGTGGCATGTGCCTGTAATCCCAGCTATTCAGGATGCTGAGGCAGGAGAATTGCTTGAATTTGGGAGGCAGAGTTTACAGTGAGCCAAGATTGTGCCACTGCACTCCATCCTGGGTGACAGAGCAAGACTCCATCTCGGGAAAAAAAAAAAAATTATCCAGTGGTAATCATCTCTGTATCCTCAGTGCTTAGCACAGTGCCTGAACCAGCCCAATAAAAATCCTTAAATATCTGAAATAAGTAATTAGACAGTCAAATGAGCTAAAGTTGGGAGTTAGAACTTCACATAGGAACATAATTATTTCTAGTGATATGATTACAAAGCACATGGCAAATTTTTTCTTCCTTATCCTTTTTTATAGCTTAGGAGACTGAAATACAGAAAACAAGTTGACTTTACCTAGAGACATAACATATGTTGCATTTATACGAGGCTAGTAGGTCAACTCAGAAATAAAATTTTGATTTGAATTGGTCTGATACAATGGAAAGAACACTAGATTGGTAGTTTAGGAGATTTGGCTCTTCCTCTAAAGCCCTATCTGAGTGAAACATAGCACAGCTTTTTTTTTCACTGAAAGGAATTACATCACTAGAAATTGTACAAATTTATTTCCAACTCAGATGTCCTATGATCAGGTTACCTTATTTAAGAATATAGATTTCCAAATTATTTTTACATTAGCTGAAGTATCTAGTTCAAACAAAAGAAAGTTTCTATTCACGAAATTTTCATTCATGTCGTTGTTGTTAGTGAGCCAAAGTTATTCAACTAAGTCAAATTTATGTATATATGTATGCATATATATTCTATTTGGTCAGCTATTTTACATACATATAAATGTTGTATGTGAAATTACTTATTGTAATATCTAATTACTTATTTCAACTTCTGCAAAGAGGATACAGAGATGATTACTACCGAAAATTTAACAAAGTCTATTAATTCATTCATTGCATAATTATTTATTTGTTATTTATTTTGTGCCAGGCACTGTTCTAGATAAGGGAATATATATATATATATGTGTGTGTGTGTGTGTGTGTGTGTGTGTGTGTGTAATAGCTAGCCAAATAGAATAGGAGACATATTCATTCATTAAACAAATATTTATTCATTCATATAATACATATTTATTTATTCAATAAATATTATTTATTCCTAAATATTTATTTCACCCTATTTAACAGTGTAATCTGACCCCTTAGTACACCTGACCCTCTTCATTGCACTTTATTTTTTCCATATGTCTTCCAATATAGTACATAATTACCTTATTTAATATATATATATTTTTATATTTCTTTCACCCTCCTCACTCGTCCACCCCAGAAACTCAATGTAAACTGCATAGGCAAAGTGCTTTGTTCACCAATGTATCCGAAGCACTTAGAACAATACTGGACTCTCAATAAATATTTATTAAATGAATGAATTTTATACTTTCTGTTTCAAACACTATTTTAGGAACTAGGGATACAATAGATAAGAAACCAAATACTCTGACTGCTCTGAAGGAACTTACTTTCCAGAGAAAAAAACAGGGAGAAAAAAAAAATATATATATATATAGCTGGCCAAATAGAATAGGAGACATATTCATATATATATATATATATATAAAATATATATATATATCAGGATATGCTAACTGTTGTATAGAAAGATAGAAAGATAGCAAGGCTGGGTAGAAAGAGGGTAATAGAGTGAGAATCGAGTGATTTTTTTTTTTTTTTGAGATAGAGTCTCTCCGTGTCGTCCAGGTTAGAGTACAGTGCAAAATCTCGGCTCACTGCAAGCTCCGCCTCCCAGGTTCACGCCATTCTCCTACCTCAGCCTCCTGAGTAGCTGGGACTACAAGTGCCTGCCACCACGCCCGGCTAATTTTTTTGCATTTTTAGTAGAGACGGGGTTTCACCGTGTTAGCCAGGATGGTCTCGATCTCCTGACCTGCCCGCCTCGGCCTCCCAAAGTGCTGGGATTACAGGGTTGAGCCATCGCGCCCGGCCGTGATTTTTTTTTAATGGGGAGATTAGAGAAGCCCATTCTGATAAGGTGGCATTTAAGCAGAGACTTAAGGAAGATTTAAAAAAAAAAAAAAAGAAAAAAAAGTACGAGATTACAGGTATAATAATCCAGGCTGGTAAAGATACGGAATTGTGGTTCTTCAAAATTTTTCAAAATTATTTAACATATACTTATTAAAAATCTACTATGTCTGGGCCAGGCGCGGTGGCTCACTCCTGTAATCCCAGCACTTTGGGAGGCTGAGGCAGGTGGAACACCTGAGGTCAGGATTTCAAGACCGTCGTAATGAATATGGAGAAACTCCATTTCTACTAAAAATACAAAATTAGCAGGGCATGGTGGCACATGCCTGTAATCCCAGCTACTCGGGAGGCTGAGGCAGGAGAGTCGCTTGAACCTGGGAGGCGGAAGTTGCGGTGAGCCGAGATCCTGCCATTGTACTCCCGCCTGGGCAACAAGAGCGAAAATCAGTCTCAAAAAAAAAAAAAAAAAAAAAAAATTCCACCATGTCTCAATCTCTGTGTGATATCCTAGAGTCATAGACATGAAACAACAACAACAGTCTTCAACCTCAAGTGAAGCAACTGCTGGCGAAGAGAAAAGAAAGTCAATGATTATAATTCAGCATAGCACCAGTATAACCAGGAGAAGCACAAAGGAGAGAACTCTTATGCAATTTTTTCAGAATGTGAGTTGGAAAATGTTGGGAACACATGATCAGCTTTTATCAGTGACTGTGGATTCATGTGTCAGGTTGCCAGTAGGTACAGCAGGGAAGGGCATTACCAACAGACAAAGCAGCATGTGCAAAGACAGGGAGTCATGAGAGTGGATGCAATACTTGGAACCTGTAGATAGAGAGATAAAAATGGCACTAAGATTTTTGGTAAGAAGTGGACAATGAATAGGAAATCTGTCCATGAAATGTCTGTATATGCCATGCTAATAAATGTAAATTGCATCCTAAGGGCAATGTAGTCGATAGGTGCTGGAAGATTTTAAGCAGCAGCAGGACAATCGTGTATACATATATCAGTATATGAGATATTTAGGTAGAGATTGAAAATGGGCACATGAGATCTTAACTTTTTTTAAGTTATAGGATTATTTCATTAAAAAAATTGGCCACTTGAAGTTCTTGATATCTCGGAAGAGGAGGGAAAAACCAGTATAATATTTTATAGTTTCTCTTTAATATTGAGAGGATAGAGGATATTTAAGTTCCAAGATATTTTGTTATATTTGTTAGTTACCTTTTAAGGATCCTTAGTATGGCCTGGAAACTATCTTTTTTTTTTTTTTCTGAGACAGAGTCTCGCTCTGTCGCCCGGGCTGGAGTGCAGTGGCCAGATCTCAGCTCACTGCAAGCTCCGCCTCCCGGGTTTACGCCATTCTCCTGCCTCAGCCTCCCGAGTAGCTGGGACTACAGGCGCCCGCCACCTTGCCCAGCTAGTTTTTTGTATTTTTTAGTAGAGACAGGGTTTCACCCTGTTAGCCAGGATGGTCTCGATCTCCTGACCTCCTGATCCGCCTGTCTCGGCCTCCCAAAGTTCTAGGATTACAGACTTGAGCCACCGTGCCCGGCCTGGAAACTATCTTTGATTCGAAGCTTCTATAGTAGGCCAATAGGATATTTCCCCACTATAATATAATATTCTATTTCCAATAGGATATTAATGTTAATACTATTATAATAATTTTACCTTGGTTAATATAATGGATTAATACTTTTTGATAGTAAACAGAGACACAGCTTATTTACATCTCATCAAAAGCTATCCTTTTCTCATATCTTCCATAAAAATAGAAAAGTTTTGTTGGGTTCTGGCAGTAATAAGCAATACATTATCCCATTGGTCACGTGGCTATAGCAAAATAGAAGATACCAACCTGACCACTCTGATGTTACATATGCTTTGGAATGCAAAATGAGCAATTATGATATATTTTAAGATAAACTGTTAATAATTTATAATTTTGTAAATTATCTTTGGACTTTTTTTTTACTCATGTCAAATATAGGCACATCTTCTGGATTTCCCTCCCTATATTACCAAAAGAAGAAGAAAGAGGAGGAAAAGGAGGAGGAGGAGGAAAATATAAAAGCTACAATACAATCTTTTTTAAAACTGCAATATTCAGATTTCATGATTGTTTAGGATATCTGAGGTTGAAATGGACTTAAAGTTTTCTTTGCCAAAAATAATTCTTTGCTTACAGAGAGTATAATTTAATTATAAGCATAAGGTTTAAAACAATGTAAACTATAAAGGGTTTCTAAGCACCTTCAACACCCTCAAGTATAATACTTCAGAAGTAGTGGATTTACATACAGTTGATATGCTAATTATGATTATTTTATGAATATTTATTATCTATTAATTAAATCGATTCCCTAAGGACTTCTATTAGTCAACCTATTGTTAGCTTAAAGACGTTGAGTTATTTAAGACTCGATAGCTGAATGTGTAAGACAATATTGTAAAATATTTTCTGTCCTTCATCTTCATCAAATGAACTTCGACGTTTTCCTTTTTCCTCCTCAGTGACTGTCTCAACTTGTTTGGTATCTCTTTGTTTAAGAACCAACACCAATATGTCTGCCAATAATATCCATCTACAGAAGCCACAGAAGAATTTTTGAAGACATAATTACTGATAAAAGTGTGGTTTCTATCTCTCCAGCTCTCAATATAATCCCAAATCGAAAGAATTCCAACTCTTGCCCAATACATTTTCCTATAGTGATTACTTGGAAGCATTTCATTGGAGAAAAAAAAACTGTGGCAGCCCTGCTTTCCTGACATACTAAGCACAAATTTAGCCTGATTATTGATTAATCCAGCATTAGCCATTATAGTGACCAATTTGACAAGCTGTTTCCAGACAATGTCTTTTTTGGACCATCCAGAAGAGACCTGAGAGCCAGCATTTACCTTGAGGAACAGATGCCTATGGCTTTTGGTATATGGTTGCTTTTAGAGTGGTTTTACTTTTTAGCCCAGCCACAGGAGGGTACAATAAGTACTGAATGCACATGTTTTTGGTTACCCAGTCTTGCTCAGAAAATTTTCATGTGCTATCACAGTACTTTGATGTTTGAAAATGTCATGCCCTTGTTATATGAAAATGACAGTACTGAGCTGTGCTTTGAGTTGTTTATTCAGAGGCAGTGAAAGGTCGGAAATCCAGTCACTTTTTTCTTCATTTCCTCTTATACATCCTTGAGGGGATGCCTCAGAATACAGTTTATCAATTGAAGACTTCATATGTATAAAGACAATCAGAGACATGGAGAGAAAAGAGTTTGAATCTTGTTCTTGAGACACTGTAGTGGGGGCCTTCCTGCCAATGAAGGTAAACAATGTGAATCATCAATGTTCACTTCTGAGAGGTTACATTCTCATGATCCGTTGTGCCTCCAGTTCCTGTATCTGTATTTTGCATCTGTATCCCTTGCACTGAAATTCAGTTTCTTGTCTAGTTTACATGATAAATGAGTTTCCATTAGGTATTTATAAGTATGTCCCCAAATACTTAGGGGTGATGGTGAGGAGTTATATTGTGCAGGAGTCAGACTTCTGCAACCTTTTTCTCTTTCTTCCATTTTTCTTGTTTTTGTACTATCTCCTCTCTCTGTTGATCAAAACAAAATCACCCCCCATGCATATCATTTCGTATTAATTATTGCTTCAACATACCTTTGGGGAACTATTCCAGAAATAGTTCTTTCAAATAATAGTGTACGTCGTTCTTCCCAAGAGAAACTCCAATAAATGCAATTTTCCTCCTTATCATAGGAGTACTGGACAGACGTCATAAGAAACAGGTTTTGCTCACCTAGAGAAGCTTTTGACTACTACTCAGAGAAACCCTGAAACTTTATCCTCTTAACTTAGCCCAAAGAAAACCCCAATCAGGGCTTTAATCTCCTCTTTCCTACACCCTAACAGTTGAGTACTGCTAGTGAGAAATCCCCTAGTCTTTTAGATGCTGCCACAATAAGGTCATATTTTCAAACCTCAGCTGTATGCTCAGCACCCATCAATTCTTTTATTTTTACTCAGCCTCCTCTCCCTCAACTAGTACTCTAAGTCTGCACACATCTTATGAAATACTCCACTTACTTTCAGACTACTTTCATTGAGGAAACCAGAGCCATAAAGCATAATCTCTCTTAACCTGCAGATCTTTTCCTATGAAATAATATACATAAACCATTCACACTCCTTTCCTTCTAGTTCCTTGATGGTATATCATCAGTGTCATTGATTCGTCAATTACTCCCTCTCTTCTGTCGCTAACCTTTGTTTAGGGGCAGGCATCATCTCTGAACTCAATTACTATAATAATCTTGACTCTTCTAACCTCTGTTCCTAACCTCTGTTCTTGTCCATATTAACTCCACACTCCACCGTATGTGAAACACAGATGTGTTTATGGGACCAATTTTCTTAAAGTCCTTTAATGATTCCCCTTCACTGTAGGTAAAGTTCAAGCTTGTTAACATGGTATGCAAACTCTTTATAGTGTTGAGCCTCATTTCTAGGCAATCCCAGTCTCTTACTTTACACCTCAGACAAACAAAACATCAATAGTTTCTGCACCCATCATGCCATTTCTTGTCTTAGTGCCCTTGTTTATGTCTGTTTATGACCTTGCCAACTTTCCCACACTGCATTACATCACATCACATCACCCATGCCCTTTGCCTAAATAATTTGTTTACTTTATTAGAGTCAGTTAACGAGCCATTTCTAACTAAACATCTTCCCCTTTGTGCTGTAATAATATCCTGTGACTCTCCATCACCCATTCTTGTTATTTCTTAATTATCTCCTTAAGCCTATGATCTGTCCGCATTGCCCTGACTCTTCTACCATATACACCTTGTAGGTCCTTGAGGGTAGAAACTACATTTTATTCACCTGGATTGACCAACTTTTTAATAGTACTACAATACTGAAATATAGTTAATCGGGTTCCTCATAACTATTAATCCTTTTTCCTGGACATCTTGTTTTTAGAATTGATAGAACATTGCCAAGTAGGTTTTTATTTCTTGGTTTGTTTACTTGGTTGTTTGCTGTTTTCTGATCACAATATGTCCACAGGAATATGTTCACCTCACAAAGGCTAAAACACAAAATATGAACTTCATAATTCTAAAGTTTCAACTTTACTGTATTTTTTTTTGAGATGGAATCTCGCTCTGTCACCCAGGCTGGAGTGCAGTGGCTTGATCTTGGCTCACTGCAACCTCCACCTCCTGGGTTCAAGTGATTATCCTGCCTCAGCCTCCCGAGTAGTTGGGATTACAGGCATGCACCACCATACCTGGCTAATTTTTGTATTTTTAGTAGAGAGGGGGTTTCACCATGTTGGTCAGGCTGGTCTTGAACTCCTGACCTCGTGATCCGCCCTCCTCAGCCTCCCAAAGTGCTGGGATGACAGGCATGAGCCACCACGCCCGGCAGCAAAACTCTTTTTTTTTTTTTGAGACGGAGTCTCGCTCTGTCGCCCAGGCTGGAGCGCAGTGGCCGGATCTCAGCTCACTGCAAGCTCCGCCTCCCGGGTTTACGCCATTCTCCTGCCTCAGCCTCCCGAGTAGCTGGGACTACAGGCGCCTGCCACCTCGCTCGGCTAGTTTTTGTATTTTTAGTAGAGACGGGGTTCCACCGTGTTAGCCAGGATGGTCTCGATCTCCTGACCTCGTGATCCGCCCGTCTCGGCCTCCCAAAGTGCTGGCATTACAGGCTTGAGCCACCGCGCCCGGCCCAAAACTCTTAATTTGCATTGTGAAATATTTCATGCATACCATACATAAATGTTCACAAATACTTTAAAGAATATTAAATTGATACCACCTGGGTTAGGAAATAATGACCAAAATCTTGAGTGAGTCTCTAGTGGTATGAGGGTCACCACAGTCTGGGCATCTGGGGACAAGGCCCTTTAGCTACAGAAAACATAAGGCCCACAGGTAGTAGTTTGCTCTATATTTTTTCTTCAAAAATCACTATGTTCTATCTCCAACTCTCAGGAGTAGATCAAACTGAACCCACTTCCATGTGGTAGAATCTGGGTTCCTAGCTAACACAGCAGCAGTGCATGCAGGGGAAAACAGAAACTTTACTAGTAAATAGACAAGTTGACCCCAGACAAGAATCTAGGCCACACTCTAATGAACAACATGGTTGCTCTAACGTGCAATTGATCTGTCCTTAGTTATTAGAAAGTAACTGCAATTGGATCCTCCTCCAAACATTAAAATAAAAAAACCCAGAAAACTTGAGAAAATATTTTTAAAAAATTGTGTATTATTCTGTTTTCACACTGCTATAAAGAAATACCCGAGACAGGGTAATTTATAAAAGAAAGAGGTTTGCCGGGCACAGTGGCTCACGCCTGTAATCCCAGCACTTTGGGAGGCCGAGGCGGGTGGATCACCCGAGGTCAGGAGTTCGAGACCAGCCTGACCAAGATGGAGAAACCCTGTCTCTACTAAAAATACAAAACTAGTCGGGCGTGGTGGTGCATGCCTATAATCCCAGCTACTCGGGAAGGCTGAGGCAGGAGAATTGCCTGAATTCCGGGAGGTGGAGGTTGCAGTGAGCCGAGATCGCTCCATTGCACTCCAGCCTGGGCAGCAAAAGGGAAACTCTGTCTCAAAAAAAAAAAAAAAAAAAAAGAAGAGATTTAATTGAAGTACAGTTCTACATGGCTTGGGAAGCCTCAGGAAACTTACAATCACGGTGTAAGGCAAAGGGGAAGAAAGGACATTCTTCACATGGTGGCAGGAGAGAGAGCAAAGGGGAAAGAACCCTTTATAAAACCATCAGATCTCATGAGAACTTACTCCCTACCATGAGAACATCATGGGGGAAACCGCCCCCATGATTAAATCACCTCCCACCGGGTCCCTCCCTTGACATGTGGGGATTATGGGGATTACAATTCAAGATGAGATTTGGGTGAAGAGACAGAGCCAAACCATATCAAACTGTTTTCATACATTGGGCAACAAGCAGTGCAGGACTAAGAGAAGGGGAAAAAAATGAGATGATCTCCATGTTCTCTTTAATTTTGTGCCTTGAAGGCATTTTCTGGTGAGGCGAGGAGACAGTTAAGAAAAGCAGATTTGATATCAAATATCAAATTTAGGGGAGGCTAAGTCATGTGAAATTTGAAGTACTGAAAATTAAAAGGGAAAGAGAGCACAGAAAGAGCTCCAGAAATCTGCTAAAAGGGTTACCTTTAAGTCTGATGGTGAATAATGAGCTGCATATGCATAGGGTGAAACTCTACAAGGCTGATAAAGAATGATTGAGGAACTGTAAACTGAGAAAATCCCATTGCTCGCACAGGGTTGGGAGGTATTTGAATTCCAGCAAGCCATAGTAGAAAGACCTTGTTGAACTCCCTAGAAATTCAGTAGGGACTCCAGAAAGGTCATACCTTCATGGTAGGACTAATCTTACCATCCTGACCAGGCTACAAAACAAATCTTGAAAGAATCAAACTGATCCAAAAGTAACTTAGATGTCTACAAAACAAAATTCAATACTCTAAAAAACAAAAAAGCACACACACAACATTTGCAATGTCCAGAACTTAACCCAAAATTACAAGACATGCAAATAAGCAGAAAATGAGACTCATGTGTAAGAGATATATCAATCAGTAGGAATATGTCCAGAAATTATACAGATGATGGGTTTTAGCAGATACTTTAAAGCACATATTATAATGCCAAACATGGTGGCTCACACCTGTAATCCCAGCACTTTGTAAGGCCAAGGTGGGTGGATCACTCGAGGTCAGGAGTTCAAGATCAGCCTGACCAACATGGTAAAACCCTGTCTCCACTAAAAATACAAAAATTAACTAGAAGTGGTGGTGCACACCTGTAGTCCAACTACTTAGGAGTCTGAGGCAGGAGAATCTCTTGAACCCAGGAGGTAGAGGTTGCAGTGAGTAGAGATCATGCCACTGCACTCCAGCCTGGGCAGCAAAGCAAGACTCTGTCTCAAAAAAAATAAATAAAAATAAAAATAAATAAAATAGATATTATAAATATGCTCAAAGATTTAAATAAAAATATAAACGTAAGTAGGACAGACATAAAAGATATAAAAAGATTACTGTATATAACATCATTACATAATACATGACTAAGATTTTAAAAGAAATAACATGAAGCTTCTAGAGCTGAGAAAGATAATATCTGATATGAAAATTTTGCTGGGATGAGCCTAGTGGAGTTTAGAAACTGCAAAAGTAAAGATTGGTGAACTTACGGAGAGCAATCAGTAAAACTAGGCAAACTGACATGAGAAAAAAGAGTTGAAAATAATGAACAGAGACTCAATGACCCATGGGATAATATTAAACAGTTTAAACAACATAATTAAAATACTGGCATTGGGAGAAAGGGCTAATCATATTTTTAAAAATAATGACTGTAAGTTTTCCAAATTTGATGAAAACAGTGCACCCACAGATCCCAGAACTCAAATAACATTAAGCACGATAAACACAAAAAAAACCATATGAAGCCACATTATAATCAAATTGTTGAAAACCAGTGATAAAGAGAAAATCTTAAAAGCAGCCAAAGGAAATAAAGATGAGAATGATCGCACGCTTCTCACCAGGAGAAAAAAGAAAAAATAATCCAGAAGACATGCAATGACATCTTTAAAATGTTGAAAAAAGATTCTGTCAGGCCAGGGGCGGTGGCTCACGCCTGTAAACCCAGCACTTTGGGAGGCTGAGATGGGCGGATCACTTGAGCCCAGGAGTTCCAGACCAGCCTCAGCAACATGGCCAAACCCCACCTCTACAAAAAGTGGGAGGATCACTTGAGCCAGGGAAGCAGAGGTTGCAGTGAGTGAGATCGTGCCACGGTACTCCAACCTGAGTGACCAAGAGAGATATCTTGTCTCCAGAAAAATTAATAAAATAAAATAAAATTCTGTCAAATGAGAATTCTGCATTCAGGGAAAATATCTCCAAAATTAAGAAAAAAAAAGTATTTTTTTCCAGATAAAAGCTGAGAAAATTTATCAGCAGATATGCACTGTAATAAAAATGTTCTTCAGGTAAAAGAAAAATTATACTAGATGAGAAACTGAATCTTCATAAAAGAACGAAGAGTGCTGGAAAAAGTAAATACAGTGGTATACATATATTTTTTCATTTTCATTTTCTTTCTTTTTTTTTGAGACGGAGTTTTGCTCTGTTGCCCAGGCTGGAGTGCAGTGGTGTGATCTCGGCTCACTGCAAGCTCTGCCTCCTGGGTTTATGCCATTCTCCTGCCTCAGCCTCCCGAGTAGCTGGGACTACAGGTACCCGCCACCATGCCTGGCTAATTTTTTTGTATTCTTAGTAGAGACGGGATTTCACTGTGTTAGCCAGGATGGTCTCAATCTCCTGACCTTGTGATCTGCCAAACTCGCCTCCCAAAGTGCTGGGATTACAGGTGTGAGCCACCAACCTGGCCTTTCATTTTCATTTTTATCTTTTAGAGATTGGGTCTTGTTCTGTCACCCAGGCTGGAGTGCAGTGATGCAGCCATCTCTCACTGCAGCCTCAAATTCTTGGGTTCAAGGAATAACCTCCATCTCAGCCCATTGAGTAGCTAGGACTACAGGCATATGCCATTGTATTCAGCTAGCTTTTTTATTTTCTTTTTTTCTTTCTTCCTTTTTTGGAGAGATGGGATCTTGCTCTGTTGCCCAGGCTGGTCTCGAATTCCTGGCATCAAGCAATTCTCCCACCTTGTCCTCCCAACTTGCTGGGATTACAGGTGCGAGCCACTACACCTGGCCCTGAAGGTATATTTAAAAACATCTTTTTCACTTTTAAATTTCTTCAAAAGATAATTGATAGTTTAAAGCAAAAATAAACAACTCTTTATTATGAGTTGAAACAGAAGAAACTAGCTAGCATTTGTTAAAATACTATATATAAATGATATATAATATTTTCATCTCTTTTATTTTCAAAGTAAAATTTTTTTACAATGTTGTAGTGAAAAAATTTAGTCAGTGTTAAAGTAAATGTATGACAGCAATACATGGAGTGGAAGGGGACCATTAAAAGATAATGTTGTAAGGTTCCTTTTTTTTTTTTTTTGAGGTGGAGTCTCTGTCACCCAGGCTGGAGTGCAGTGGCACAATCTCCACCTCCCAGGTTCAAGGGATTCTCCTGCCTTAGCCTCCCGAGTAGCAGAGATTACAGGCACACACCACCACACCCAGCTAATTTTTGTATTTTTAGTAGAGATGGAGGTTTCACCTTATTGGCCAGGCTGGTCTCGAACTGCTGACCTCAGGTGATCTGCCCACCTTGGCCTCTCAGAGTGCTGGGATTACAGGAGTGAGCCACTGCCCCCAGCCTAAGATTCTTAAATTATATATGAAGAGGTGCAATATTATTTACAGGGAGATTATGATCAGTCAAAGGTGCATATTGAAAAACCTATAAAGAATTATAGCCAGAAGCCAAAGGAGAAGTTACAATATTATCAGGAAAGTATTCCTTCCAACAGAAGGCAAGAACATTTACGGGAAAAAAAAATGGTGAAGAAGCAGATAAGATAAATAGGGAAAAAAACAAACAAAACACTAAGGTGAGGGATTTAAATGCAATTACATTAATACTTACATTATATATAAATAGTGTGAACAGTCCAAATAAAAGGCAGATATTATCAGTTTGGATAAAAAGTGGAATCAACTATATAATGTCCACCAGTATATAAATAGTTTATATTTAACTTTAAAATATAAATATATTTACTTAAATATAAAGACCCAGGTTCAGAAGGGAAAGAAAAGGAAGTGGTTAATATTGGTTGAAATGTTACATTAAAATGATTACATTTAATCTTTTAAAATCTATTTTATTTTCCAAATAAAGTTGTTTTTATTATTTATTATTTATTTATTTATTTTTGAGACTGAGTCTCGCTCTGTCACCCAGGCTGGAGTACAGTGGCCGGATCTCAGCTCACTGCAAGCTCTGCCTTCCGGGTTTACGCCATTCTCCTGCCTCAGCCTCCTGAGTAGCTGGGACTACAGGTGCCCGCCACCACAACCGGCTAATTTTTTGTAGTTTTAGTAGAGATGGGGTTTCACCATGTTAGCCAGGATGGTCTCGATCTCCTGACCTCGTGATCTGCCCGTCTTGGCTCCCAAAGTTCTGGGATTACAGGCTTGAGCCACCGTGCCCGGCCATAAAATTGTTTTTATAGTGTTTTAATGAAATAATATAAAACACCATGATTATTAAGTCACAGTTAAATTACCTTCTCATTTTGTAAGCAAATTGCCATTCATAGAAATGAAAGATTACTTGTTCCTATTTTCCTAGAATTAAAGTGATAGTAAATATTTTCGCAAGACATTGCTAATTCTATTAATAAAAGATGCAGAATGTAATGGCACTCTGGCTGTGACATCTGTTACCCCATTGATTACCTGGGTTGGTTGGGCTGATCTGGCTGGCTAGGTGGGTATCCCCTTCATGTGCATCCTTCCTGTGCTCAGTTGAAGAGGATGACCTTCCCTCATAAAGGGGACCATTCTTTGGTCAAGGGTATACCAGCAGCTATGTTCCCCTGCTAGAATTTCCAAGTAAGCTTTCAAAGATGCAAATTCAACCCTTTCTTTGACTGTTAAAACACATGGGCCTGTTTTAAATCTGCAATATTCAATAGAGATACATCCTGATGTGCCAATCTTCAATTTGTTACTCAACGACTTTCAAAGTTCTGGCCAGAGAAAAGTTATTTTTGAAGAATTGACTGAAAGCAACACCATCCATCTGTTTCTTTATATACTCCAAAATCTATCCCTATAGTATGGCAGACATCAGAGAGCATATGTACCCAGACCACATTATGTTGTGTATTATGCAGAGTGACCATATGCCCTGATTTGTTTGGATCAGTTTTGGTTTCCACCTATTGTCCCATTGTAATTGTCATTAGTGCCCTTTTCACTCTCAAAAGTAAAGTGCCCTTTTCCCTCTTAAAAGTATGTCAGTTTGGACAATAATATAGTCATCCTAGTTATAGGTGAGTTTTATTTTCTTCTTTCCGATATTGTCAGTTTTCTCTAGTGCTCTGTCTTATTCTGTTTGGGCTTCTATAACAAAGTACCATAGACTAGGTGGCTTATAAATAAAAGAAATGTGTTTCTCACAGTTCTAGAGGCTGAGAAATTCAAAATCAAGGTGCCAACAGATTTAGTGTCTGGAGGACCTGTTTGCTGATTCATAGATGGCTGTCTTCTCATTGTGTCCTTACGTTTCAGAAGGGGTGAAGGAGCTCATAACCTCACTACCTTCAAAGGCCTGACCTCCAAATACTATCATGTTGGGAGTTAGCACTTAACAGGTGAATTTTGTGGATGACAGAAATATCCAACCTATAGCATGCTCACATACTACATATGACTACCTAAATTTGAATTAATTAAATATGATTACCAGTCAATTTATTGTACAAATTAGCCACATTTCAGTATTCAATAGTCACATGTGGCTAGTTGCTACTATTGGGCAGTCCTGATACAATATTTCCTCAATTACGGTAGTTTAAAACAGTAAAATTTCCAGGCACCAACCAAGAGTAACTTTGAGGGACATATATGTGCATATGAAACTCATCCTTTAGTAGCCCAAAATCTGGCTGCATAGGTCAAACAATCATTGCATTAGTTAGAATTCTGGTAGACATGAGAGATAAGAAACTAAGCTCAATTAAGAAGTGACTGTATTGGTTCTTATACTTGAGACATCTAAGAGTAGAATTCACTTTAGGCTCATGTGATAGATTGATTTTAAAACTATCCCCAATTCTTCATCCCTCCCTGTATTCACCTGCTTTCCAAGGTGACTTGGCAGCTCCTTCAATCAAGACAGTTTATTTCAGCAGCATTTGAATCTGGGCTTTCCTTGTGACTACTTTGACCAATAGAATTTGGCAGAAGTAACATTCCTTGTATAAGACTAAAGAGTCTTTGTATGTTTCTGCTATCCAATACATACTGTAATTGTCATGTGAATAAACATACACTGGTCTGCTAGATGACAAAAGACCAGTTGTAGTCCTCTTTGCTCCACCCTACAGGCAACTAACCACCAGGTATGTAACTGAAGTCATCCTAGACCAGTCAGTCCCCAGATGACCACATACATCGAAGAAAGCCTAGTCAAAAGGAGCCAGCCTGACCAGATCAGCAGAACTACCCAGATGACCCATAGACTCACAAGCAAGAATAAATGCTAATTGTTTAAGTCACTGAGTTTTGACATTATTTTTACACAGCAACAGATAACTGATATAACACAATTGAAAATTTTGAGCAAAGCAACTTGAAACGGTTACATTAAGATCTGCTTTTCCTTCTTTAACTCTTAGTTCCGATTCTTCTGCTAGTCTTACTCTCAGACAGGACCTTCATTAAGTGTGTGAAGATTATTCTGGCCTATATTCTTCCAACTTCACATCCAATGGCAAAAAAGTAGTCTCTTTTTCAGAAACTTCTATAAAAGTTTTGAGATGGACTCTGATTGTGTGGCTTGGCTCATGTAACCATCCTTGAACCAATCATTGTAGCTATTGGAATTTATTGTATTCATTGACTCAGGCATGAATCCCATCCCTGGAATAGGGACCGGTTTTCCTGCAGACAGTACTTTATTCAGCCAGTATATACCATTACTGCTGTGCCAGTGTTTATGATCAGCATCCATTAGAATTAGTTGGTGTATTAGTTTTCTATTGCTACTGTAACAAATTACCACAAACTGAAGGGCTTATTACAAATTTAGTAGCTTAAAAACAACCTAGGCCGGTGCGGTGGCTCAAGCCTGTAATCCCAGCACTTTGGGAGGCTGAGGCGGGTGGATCACGAGGTCAGGAGATCCAGACCCTCCTGGCTAACACGGTGAAACGCCGTCTCTACTAAAAATACAAAAAAATAGCCGGGCGCGGTGGCGGGCGCCTGTAGTCCCAGCTACTCGGGAGGCTGAGGCAGGAGAATGGCGGGAACCCGGGAGGCGGAGCTTGCAGTGAGCTGAGATCCGGCCACTGCACTCCAGCCTGGGTGACACAGCGCGAGATTCCGTCTCAAAAAAACAAAAACAAAAACAAAAAACCTAAATTTATTATCTTATAGTTCTGGAAGTCAGAAGGCCAAAATTAGTCTTGAAGGGCTAAAATCAAGCTGTTGGAAGGGCTGTGTTTCCTCTGCAGCCTTCAGGGGAGAATCCATTTCCTTACTTCTTCTAGCTACTAAAGGCTAGAAATGCATTTCTACCTGCATTCTTTGGCTTGTGACTTCTTCCAACATCTTTAAGCACCTCACTCCAAGTTCTGCTTTCTTCCACACCTGCTTTATCTTGCTGACACCCCTGCCTTCCTCTTATACAGACTCTTGTGATTACATTAGGCTCATCTTCATGATCTGGGATAATCTTCTCATCTCAAGATCCTTAACATAATAAAATGTGCAAAGTCCCTTTTGCTATGTAAGGTGACATATTCACAATTTCTAGAGATTAGAACATGGACATCTTTGGGTGGGCAGCGGGTATTGTTGTTCTGTCTATCACAGTTAGTACATCTATTTCCGTACTCTAGTGATGTTTAGTGCTTTGACTATTACTTTCCTAACCAATGGGATGAGTGTCAGGAGAGTGGGTAAAACTATAAAAGAAAGTCAGTAACTAATGTTAGATATAATTAGAACAAAAGCAAAAACCTATATCCATCATGTTCAAGTTGGCAGAAAACACACCATAATGGCAAGAGCCTCCTGAAAGGGTTCTCAACTTGCATGTTAGATCAAGTCCTCTTAATTATTTATTGTTTTATTAACATCGGCTCATACACCTCCCATTCCATTTTCCATTCCAGCTCTCTTTTCCTTTCACCCAATCACCCCACAATTACTTCTCTATGACTTTCCAGGATCTTCAGAGGGGAGGAGCAAGAAGAAAGCAACAGGGACTTAATTAGTAAAATTTACTGACTACCTTATTAAGGGACTTCCTTGACAGTAAATCCCTTCCCTTTACTTCTTTCTCCTCAGTGATCTCAAGACTTTGGAAAAATGAAAGTAGCTCCTACTTGGTAAAATTATCTGGACACTTTGTCAAACATGATGCATAACCTCGGTCAATTTATATGCCCTTTTTGGCTTTTGAAGCTCTCATAGTTCAAATGTGAGTTAGTTATTACTTAGCCAAGCTTCAGAACATTAAACCCTTTTATAAATGGCATGTAATAGTTTAAAAATTAAGTGTAAGTGCTCTTAAATCAGAACATCTTTGACTAATTATTTATTGAATCCTTAGGCTTCTCTATAAAATGAAGATTAATAATAAACTACAACTTTGAAGATTTAATGAGGAATGCATATGTCCTTAGCATAGCCTGGCATAACTTGTTAAAATAATAGCTATTATTTAAAATAATACTTAGTTCCAATTCAGTCAACATTTATTGGACTCCTACTATGTGCCATACCTTGTGCTAGCCTCTTTGGTTTTGGAAAAGAGATATTTTAGCAAAATAAGGCACTTTGCAGTGAATTTATCTTGTCTTATTAGTTGACTGGGGATTTAATTAAGACATTGTAATAGAACACTTTCAAACCCAAGTAGCAGAAAACTAAATTCAATTGGCTTCAACAATAAAGAGAACAACATACAGGTGCATGAAAGTAGAGTAGAATTGATTAGGAATTAGACTCTGCTTCTGAGTTTCACAGCTTCATCTTCCTGTGTGTGTTGACTATCCTCAGACTGATTTTCCCCCTGGTATTGTGCCTGGAATTGGTTTCTTCTGGTGGGTTATTGGTCTCGCTGACTTCAATAATGAAGCTGCAGACCTTCCTGTTGGGTGTTACAGCTCTTAAAGATGGTGTGTCCAGAGTTTGTTCCTTCAGATGTTCAGATGTGTCCAGAGTTTCTTCTTTCTGGTAGGTTCGTGGTCTCGCTGACTTCAGGAGTGAAGCTGCAGACCTTCACAGTGAGTGTTAGGCTCATAAAGGTAGTGCAGACCCAAAAAGCGAGCGGCAGCAAGATTTATTGTGAAGAGAGAAAGAACAAAGCTTCCGTAGCATGGAAGGGGACCCAAGCGGGTTGCCGCTGCTGGCTGGGGTGGCCAGCTTTTATACCCTTGTCTCTGCCCATGTCCTGCTGATTGGTCCATTTTGCAGAGCGATGATTGGTCCATTTTACAGAGTGCCGATTGGTCCATTTTTACAGAGTGCTTATTGGTGCATTTACAATCCTTTAGCTAGACACAGAGCACTGATTGGTGCATTTGTACAGAGTGCTGATTGGTGCATTTACAATCCTTTAGCTAGACACAGAGGGCTGATTGGTGCATTTTCACAGAGTGCTGATTGGTGCATTTACAATCCTTTAGCTAAACACAGAGCACTGATTGGTGTGTTTTTACAGAGTGCTGATTGGTGCATTTGCAATCCTTTAGCTAGACACAGAGTGCTGATTGGTGTGTTTATAATCCTTCAGCTAGACAGAAAAGTTCTCCAAGTCCCCACTCAACCCATGAGGTCCAGCCGGCTTCACCTCTCAGTAGCAAAATGGCTGCAGCAATTCCAGTCCATACATCTGCATACCACATCATTCAGGAGAGAAAGAGTTTTTCTTACCACAACCATTAAAATAAAATTCTGATTTTTGCTCTGATTGGACCAAGTAAGGTCATGTGCCTATCCTCAAAGTAGTCACTGTAGCCAAAGGATTCCATGTGCTTACCTGAACAGAAATAGATGAAAAGGTTACTACTACTAAAAATGCATGGCTAATTCACAGTGTAAAGCCATGCAATATTTTCTGGAGAGAAGACCAACAATGTTTGCTGTACAGTTCACACACACACACACACACACACACACACACAGAGGAAAATTTGAGGGTTAGTTAAAATTACTTTGAAAATGAGGAATTTTGCTCATAATTACTAGGATTTTTCCATATCAGCCATCTACTTTAAAACTTGCTACTTCAGACAAGACTCTTATTCGCAAGTAACAGAAAATTCAGACTCTTTTAAACAGTAAGAAGGAATACAATGACTCATGAAACTGAAATGTGCAAAGATAGAAAAGGTCAGGCAGAATTGAATTCAGAAATACAGAATTTGTCAGGAGGCCTCAGTCTGTCAATTCTGTTCTCTTCTGTTGGCCTTATTCACAGAGTGGCCCCTCTAAGCTCTGGGTTTACAATTCCTTAGTTTAGCAACCCCAGACAAAGAAAGTTTCCCCTTTTCCACAAGCTCCAGCAAAAACTCCAAAATTCCTTTTGATTTCCCCAAGTTTGGACTGTATTTTCACTCTTGTACTAATCACTGCTGGGGTGAGGTCAGGATGAATTACACAAAATGACCACCATTATTAGACCACCTGGGTACCTAGCTGCCACTTCTAGAAGAAAGAGAAATAGAAGCAAAATTGGGAAAAATCAAATAAACTATTACATTAGTCTAGCCAGTTTATTCACTTAAACAGCAAATATTTATTGAGAACCTACTATAGGCCTAGATTTGTGTCATGGAATTGAGGAAGGAACCAGAGGGAACACAAGACAATCCTCATGCAGTATGTAGCATAGCACAGAGGAGTAAACAGTTAAACAAGTGCCATAAGATGTGATGAGTGTCTCATTCTTAGCAAACTATCACAAGAACAGAAAACCAAACACCGCATGTTCTCACTCATAGGTGGGAACTGAACAATGACATCGCTTGGACTCGGGAAGGGGAACATCACACATTGGGACCTATCATGGGGAGGGGGGAGTGGGGAGGGATTGCATTGGGGAGTTATATCTGATATAAATGACGAATTGATGGGTGCGGACGAGTTGATGGGCGCAGCACACCAACATGGCACAAGTATACATATGTAACAAACCTGCACGTTATGCACATGTACCCTAGAACTTAAAGTATAATAAAAAAAAAAAAAAAAAAGATGTGATGAGTGTCATCACAGGCAAGGTACCGGGTGCCATAATTGACTTATTTTGCACAGGAACAAAGGAGACTTTAGTATATGTCTCTGGATTTGCAAGTGGGGAAGAAAAAGAAAAAAAAAAAAGAAACAAACTGCTATTATCTTTCTCTGATCTCTCAAATTTAGATCTTTGCCCTTTGAAGCCCAAACTCAAATTACTTGATATTTACCTTGAATAGTTCCCTAGCAACCATCTCATATATATGGAGAATGGCATAAAATTGCTTTAAGAGTTGAAAATCAAACAAATCTCAAATATATGAAAATATTATTATATAAACATATTTCAAAAGATTTTTAAAAGTCTTATCATGAAATTAAATGTAGTTACCCAACATGATTTCAAAATGGCCAGTGATGTGTCAATGACTATACATTTTTCAAAATAATACAAAATAATTCAATTGGTCTTACCAAATATTTACTGCAATTGTTTACTGAATATATTGTAAAGGGCTGTCACCCCAGTACATGGCAGCAGTTGCGAAGAAAGCTTTAGAGGATCTATGTTGAGACAATGTGTTAGAAGTTCAGGAAATCTGGCAAAGCCAGAAGACTCTGGTGGCTGGCTCTGCAAGGACAGGGCTGATAAGCTCCTGTGTTTAGGAAATGAGGAAGCTGTGACAGCTGGAGGCAGCATCACATAGGGACAGAACAAGAGGATGTGTTTGTTCAATGATTCTGTTGCAGGTGGTGCTGCCCTCCGACTCCTATATACTCCTTATAGGGGGATGGAAAGCTGTTGGCCTATAAATGGGCAATAATAAGGATCAAAACTCCGACCTCCTAAGGGCTGGAATTGCGGTAAAGCTTGAAAGACTAAGTGAGGATTATGAGGCGTCTTTATATTCACATTCTACTAAGATGCTCTAACAAAAACACATATATTCAGCCTTAAACAGGAGTAAAATTCAGATATATGATAAAGCATGGATGAATGGTAAAACATTGTGCCAAATGAAATAATTCAGACATAACAGAACAAATATTCTATGATTCCACTTATATGAGGTACTTAGAATAGGCAAAGTCATAAAGACAGAAAGTAGAATAGTGGTTACCAAAGTAGAACAGTGGTGACCAAAAGGCATGGGGAGCAGTTTTTTAATGGGTACAGAGTTTCAGTTCGGGATGGTGAAAAAGTCTGGAGAGGGCTCACACTAATGGTTGCACAACATTGTGAACGTACTAAATGCCACTGAATTGTACACTTGAAAGTGAATTTTTCTTTTTTTTTTTGAGACAGAGTCTCCCTCTGTCATCCAGGCTGGGGTACAGTGGTGAGATAGATCTTGGCTCACTGCAACCTCTGCCTCCAGGGTTCAAGCAATTCTCCTGACTCAGCCTCCCAAGTAGCTGGGATTATGGGCACACACCACCACACCAGGCTAATTTTGTATTTTCAGTAGACACAGGATTTTGCCATGTTGGCTAGGCTGGTCTCGAACTCCTGACCTCAAGAGATCTGCCCGCCTCAGCCTCCCAAAGTGCTGGGATTACAGACATGAGCCACTGCGCCTGACCTAAAGTGGTAAATTTTATATTATATATATTTGTTCACAATAAAACACACTCATGAGCATTCACTCATTCATTTAACATTACTGGACACCTAGTATTAGAGTTGCCAGATAAAATATATGACACAGTGAAATCTGAATTTCAGGGAAATAATAAATAATTTTTTAGGGTACATAGGTCCCATGCAATATTTGGGGCATATGCATACTAAGAAATCATTTGTTGTTTATCTGAAATAAAACATATTTGCACCAAAAATATGCATTTTTTTGTCTGACATTCAAATTTTACAAGGAATACTGCAGTTTTATTTGTCAAATATGGCAACCTTACCTATTATGCATCGGGCACTATGGTAGGGCCTGAAATACAGTGAGGCATAGACATAATCTGGCCTTTTGAGGGGTTTTCTTGAGTTACAGTAATTCTTAGACATATCAGCAATATAAATTCTACCTGTATCGGTAATTTACTAAACATGAGAGTGCTATAACTTCAAAGGAAATCTCTGAGTTATAATTTTTGCATGCCTAGGAAAAAGAAAGCCTAATGCTAATGTTAAGAAAACAGAAAAAGGCCTACAAATTAATTCCCAATTTTTATAGTGTTTGTAGGTAGTGTTGCAATAGCGTCACTATTATGTAATTTTTATTCTTTTTATTTGAAAGAACACAATTAAGGAGGAAGGTTTTTTAAACTTTAATATAAGAAAACAAATCTCTATTTGGGATAACAGCAATGATGCTTTATCCTATGTTAGTGTTTACAAATGTATAAAGTATTTTTCAAATAGATATGATTTATTTTTGAAATAACAAACATCGCTCTTGTTCAGTCAGTACTATAATATTCCACTAATCTCTTGCCCGGGTCTAATTCCGACTTCCTGCAATCTATCACTGATGGATTAATCTTCCTAGTACGTAACTCTGACACTTTTACTCCCCTGTCCAAACATCTTCAATGGCTCTCCTCTACATGAGAACAAAACCTGAAATCTTTGGCTTGGATTTTAAGTCTTCTGTAGCTCACCACTTTTCTCACCTCATCTTACTTTTTCAGCCTTATCTTACTCCGCTTGTGAACGCTCTCTTCCAGATAGTGAGCTAGTTTGTCCTTCAACATGTTTCCATCTTTCCAAAGGCAGAGGCCTTTACAAAAAATGTATTCATTTTCCTAGCTCATTTTTCTCCTTAGACTCTCTTTTTCTATCTTTTAACGCAGTGGCTTTCAAATGACTTTCGCTTTGTTTTACTGAGACCTATTGTAAGAAATATATTTACGTTGTAACTAAACATGCATACACATACACAGAAATTAAAAAATAAAACACAATTTTCATTAAAGCACATTTTTCCCCACTTTCTGTGATGAACATTCTTTTTTAAAACTGCATTACATTCTATTTTCTGTCATTCTATTTTATTGAAAGAAAATGCTAGTCTCATACCATCAAATTGTTTTCTTGACCCAATTATGGATTACTATGCTCCAAATGGAAGCATTGCTTTAATGCTTATCTATTAATGGCAAAAACCACAATTAGCTTTGCGCCAACCTAATAAAATATCCCTTCCTTTACAAAGACGTGTATGCCCCTAATCAGAAATAGCCTTTCCTTTCTCTAAGCTTCTAAGGGATTTTTTCCACTGATGCACCTATTAACACAAGACCTTGTGTTGTAGATATCTGTGTGCATTTTAGGCTCCTTGTAAGATTATACACTTACTCCTTGTTAGACTATCCAAGTAAGCCCCTAAATTATTTGAAAGTAAGTCTGATACTTTATTTAGGCTATGTCTTCTTTGGCACCTCGGAAATAAAACAGAGTCTCACTAAAAGTTAGGCAGAGGAAAGAAATCTGCTGTTAGTCAAGACAAGTCTCTCCCAATCTACCCTAAAATATTTCTTTCTCTCTTCTTTAGCTGGATTTGATTTAGGAATATGATAATTAAATTATTCATTGAGGTATTCTCTGTTACTTATAATCAAGTTATAATGCTCTTGAGTAATTCACCAAATACCACCAACTCTTAGAGAATCACCTATGTTAAGTCACATCTCTACATTGGCTACTTATAGGAGGTAGTAATTTTACAGTATTGTTGAATCTGATCTGATGCAGGGAGAGGATGGGAAGCCAATCTTTGTTTTACAGTACATAGGAGGAGTCCTAACACAGTAGCATTTTCAGTCTCTCTTATTAGAACAAAATCATTAAAGCTATAATAATAATGGGGGGGAAATGAAAAGAAAAGCAAACCACCTGAGTAGAGAGTCATGCTTTTCAGAAAAACAGAACTCAGGAACATGAAATTATTCGAAGAGGGAAATCCTTTAAATATTGTTTTTAAAAAAACTTCAAAGAGGATACCCAAGTCATGCAACTGTTTTTTAACATGAAAATCTTCAAAGAATACATTTCCCATGCAATGCTTAAAATTCTCAAAGGGGGCTCCCTCTGGAGTAAAACTCTTTGAAGGTGAAATCTCTTCAATCATCTCAGGTTTTTTTTTTTTTTTTTTTTTTTTCCAAAGAGAAAATCTTTTCCAAATTTTCTTTAAGCCAGGAACATTATTTAAGGGGGAATTATTTCAGAGATAGAAAACTGCCTTCTCAGTGATATGTGCATTTTTGAATTTATCCAGGTAAACCCCTTGAGAATAATGAAAATGAAGTACTGCCAATAATATACATTACACTTAAGTTTGGCAACAGAAAGAAAATTCTTGTCATCTTTGCCCACAATACATTTCATTTTAATGTTACAAAAATGTAGTGACTTAAGGTCGTTAGATACATATACCCAATTAAAATAACGGAAAGAATAATTTTTTCTAGGATCTTCTTTTTGGTTCAAAAAGAAAGCAAAAATGAACTTATTTTGTGTGGTTCAATTTAATTTCTATCTTTTACACTTATCATAGCCTCTGATGTGATCCCACTGGCAGTTTCCCTTCAACTGTCTATTATACAGCTAATCTTGGCAGGTTATTGTGACATCTAAAGAGAAAAATTGCCAGACATACTAGGTCAAATCCATTGTCCCCAGAGCCCAATATTCTGTCATTAGTACCAGTAGATGTGACTTGGGGACTGGTCATTCAGTCATTTATTTATTCATCTAACAAATATTTATTACAGTTAGTATGTGCCAAGTACTGTGCAATGTGTCATCCCCCATGACAGCAATATAAAAAAAACTTGGGTGTATGCCCACCAAATAGTCTATTTTTCTTTTCCTGTTCTCTAATGGCTGCTGGAATCAGTAATGAAAGGGGCAAAACAGGACCAGATATTTTTACTCAACCATCTAATTTAGGTCTTAGCCCTCCCACTCCCAGATTAGACTCCCAGCCTACCTTTGTGTATCTAGAATATGTATTAAATTGCTCTGGCAAAAAAAAAAAACAACAAAAAAAAAAAAACCTATTTACCAAGATATCTAGATTTTGCACAACCAAAAACTGGCTTAAGTTTTGATATGTGTTGCCTGTGATGTGAAATGCTCACATTGCTTTGTAAAAGAGCATTATAGCTGGGCGCAGTGGCTCATGCCTGTAATCCCAGCACTTTGGGAGGCTGAGATCGAGACCATCCTGGCTAACTCGGTGAAACCCCGCCTATACTAAAAATACAAAAAATTAGCCGGGTGTGGTGGCGGGTGCCTGTAGTCCCAGCTATTCGGGAGGCTGAGGCAGGAGAATGGTGTGAACCTGCGAGGCGGAGCTTACAGTGACCCAAGATTGCGCCACCGCGTTCCAGCCTGGGTGACAGAGTGAGATTCCATCTCAAAAAAAAAAAAAAAAAAATTGCGTTGTAATTTGGAACATTAGAAATTAATGGACAAGTGCACTTTTCCCCTGGGATGTTGTTCTCCCAAAATCTACAACTTTAGTCTAATGATGACATAATAGACATACCCAAATTGAGGAACACTTTGTGAAATACCTGACCAAGAATTTTCAAAACTGTTCATCAGTCAAAATCTTAAAGAACAAGGAAATAATGAGAAACTCTCACAGGTTAGAGAAGACTTTATAATTAAATAGGTATCATGGTATCCGGAATTGGATACTGGAACAGAAAAAGGACATTTGTGGAAAAACTGGCCAAATACAAATACAGTGTAGCTTAGTCAATAGTGTTGTACCAATGTTAATTTCATAACTTTTGACAAATGTACCATGGATATGCAAGATGTCAACATTAGGGGAAACTGGGTGAAGAGCATATGGGAACCCTCTGTACTATCTGCACACATACTATCTCTCTGTAAATCTAAAATTATTTCATAATAGTTGAAAACCATATTGCATAACAGTGCAGTAAGTCATAGAAAAGTGAAATACATTCTCATTCTTGTTCTTGAACCTCATAGCTGGCTAGAAGAGTTTGCAGGACACCTGCTAAACAAGCCCACATACATGTGACCCAAAGGTAGCTTCCCATGTACTGTCTCTGGATTGGCAAGAAAATGTTTTCTCTATTAGTTCTATTTCTAAATAGTCAATTTATTATTGCAACAAGCCTTCACTGATGCCATGGAGATCTCAGTAAGCTGGATGCTGGATTTACAAACACCAACTAAACGCAGATCTTGCTCCCAAGGATCTCACTATTTCTTGAAGAAGGATGCTCTTTTATTCAATACACAGTGAGTTTTTTGAGTGCTTACTCTGTGTCAGGCGCTATACTTGGTGCTTGGATAAAACAGTGAGCAAAACTTGCAAAGATGTCTCCTCCTGAGTTCATATTCTGTTAGAACTGGCTTTGGGGGAGGTACTTGATTTACAATCAGGAAAACATATTAGTAAATTATGGATCATCTTATTTAAACCCAGAGTTTATCTCTGGCAGTAGTCTTTGGAAGGGAGTGTGGCTGGTCTATGCCATAACTCCCCTTCGCATGCTGTAGTTCCACTATGCCCCGCACCCCCTACTTTTTTATGGCCAAACAAAGGCATTGAAATATGTAGGCATGATGTGATGTACTCATGATTACATTTCTTCCACAGGATCCCCCTGTTGGGACAAAGGAATTCAGCCTTGTACTTGCAAAGGAAACATGTGTTGTGGCTGGGACCTGGGAATCTGTTACTTTAGTGGGGGTCTTTGTGCTGGCTCCCTTCACAGGCCACCAAACCCCATGTATACCCTCAGCAAGACTAGCTGGCCTCTTCATTTATTCACATCTTTCAAAATTCTACAACATTCTACTCTTTTTCTCATATGTCTAACAGATGCCTCGGTTGTGTTCCTTGATAGCTAATACTAAAATCTTGCTTCTGTACAGGTATGCAATTATAATCACTGCAAATAATGTTTTCTCTGTTTTGTCAACCAATTCATGGTAGTTATTTACTGTAGTTTTTATGTATGTTTTAATGTTTTTATAGGTCATACAACTTATTACTCCTCTCTTCCAGGCATTCTTTCACAATTATTTTCCTGTTTGTAATAAGAAAACAACATTAAAACAATGAAACATGCTTGATACAAAATTGTACATGTAGAAAAAGAATCATTACATTGGATAAACAAGGACACATCTGAAGAGTTGTCAGCCTAGTGGTGAAGGTTAAATTGGAGTAAACTGCAGTGTTTAACATTAACTAATAGGCAAGCATATATTTGAGAGCTCTTTAAATACAAGAATACTTTTTTGACAAAAAAAATAACACATCTTTTTTTTTTGAGACAGGGTTTCACTCTGTTACCCAGGCTGGAGTGCAGTGGCGAGACCTCGGCTCAGTGCAACCTCACCCTCCCAGGCTCAAATGATTCTCCTTTCTCCTGCCTTAGCCTCTCAAGTAGCTGGGATTACAGGCATGTGCCACTACGGCCTGGTTAAGTTTTGTATTTTTAGCAGAGACGGGGTTTCACCATGTTGGCCAGGCTGGTCTTGAACTCCTGACCTCAAATGATCCACCCACCTTGGCCTTCCAAAGTGCTGGGATTACAGGCCTGAGTCACTGCACCCGGCCCCCCAAAAATCGTATCTTAACTTTTTTTTGTCCTCTACTAAAATAGGGAAGTCTTATAAGATCTTCAAAGCTAAACTTTGCTTTAATTTCACAAATCAAGGCATTGCTCACCACTAAGACTTACTTTTTAACCACAATTTGATCCTAAAAAAATGTTATAATAATTCTTAAGTCCCAAGACGTAATGGCAGTATCTCCTGGATTTGGTTGACTGGCTTCCATGTTCAACAATCTGAGTTTACTTTAGAAGCATTTCAGAAGGCGGGTCAACAATGGGCTAAATGAGAAGGACACCACGTTTCTCTCTTTCTGAGTTTTAGCACCTTTCTCCAGTTCCAGTCCAGGAGCCTAACAACTCATGCAAACCTAATTGAACAGCTATGTGGGGCTTGCTTTGTCCTGCTGTCCTTCCCAGTCTCAATAAAATCTCCATACTGTTAGGTGGAATTCTATACATATATTAATGGTTAATATTAGTATGTACATCTATACTGGATAGAATAAGAGTTCTATAAAGGCCTGCATGATCCTCAAACCCCAGAGGTTTTAAAGACAAAACAATCAATAAACTTTCAACTAAACTGAGTTATTCAGCTTTGTTCTTGAGATTGGCTTGAGAAACAGATACAAAGGTGGGGTTAGGAGTGCAGGAGATTTATTGGGGGAAATATCTGTGAAATATAAAGGGGAAGGAGCCAGAGAAAGTGGAAAGAGAATTCAGATGGTGTGCAATGTAGATTTGCTCTCTGTGAGGAAGAGGAGGAAGGAAGGAGAGTCAGTAGTAGGAGTTGCAGACTAAAGCCATATTTAATAAAGTTTTGGACAGGCCAATAAAGAGTTCTTGAGCCAAAGCCATTCATTTAAGGAATGCCATTCCTTGCAGGATTAAGCTTGTCACCCACCATATCCATTTTCTGGGAACATGATCTTGCCATGATCAGGCTGGGGTTGGGGTAGATCTTGAAGGGCATGAAGGCCGAGGCTTTTGGTGAATTTTGCTCTCCACTGCAGGAGATCAAGAAGCACATTTATATAATCACATCAGCAAAACTCCTTCATTGAATATTTCAAAAATAATTGTATTTATTTATATACTCATAAAGTTATAGAGAATGCTATTTCAGGGTGTGCCTGCATAAATATCTCTCACAAAACCTACTTTAAATGTTTTCATGAATTATACTTCAATGGCAAATTAGTAATTTATTTATTTATTTATTTATTTATTTATTTATTTATTTATTTTTTGAGACGGAGTCTTGCTCTGTCGCCGGGGCTGGAGTGCAGTGGCCGGATCTCAGCTCACTGCAAGCTCCGCCTCCCGGGTTCACGCCATTCTCCTGCCTCAGCCTCCCGAGTAGCTGGGACTACAGACGCCCGCCACCTCGCCCGGCTAGTTTTTTGTATTTTTTAGTAGAGACGGGGTTTCACCGTGTTCGCCAGGATGGTCTCGATCTCCTGACCTCGTGATCCGCCCGTCTCGGCCTCCCAAAGTGCTGGGATTACAGGCTTGAGCCACCGCGCCCGGCCGCAAATTAGTAATTTAAAACAGTAGTGACAGTGAACTATCTTTTAAAAATTGATTTATTTTTTAATTTACTTTAAGTTCTAGGGTACATGTGCACAATGTACAGGTTTTTTACATATGTGTACATGTGGCATGTTGGTGTGCTGCACCCATTAACTCTCATTTACATTAAGTATATCTCCTAATGCTATTCTTCCCCCAGCCCTCCACCCCATGACAGGCCCTGGTGTGTGATGTTCCCTGCCCTGTGTCCAAGTGTTCTCATTGTTCAGTTACCACCTATGAGTAAGAACGGGTGGTGTTTGGTTTTCTGTCTTGTGATAGTTTGCTGAGAATGATGGTTTCCAGCTGCACCCATGTCCCTGTAAGGGACATGAACTCATCTTTTTTTATGGCTGCATAGTATTCCATGGTGTATATGTGCCACATTTTCTTAATCCAGTCTATCATTGATGGAGATTTGGGTTGGTTCCAAGTCTTTGCTATTGTGAATAGTGCCGCAATAAACATACATGTGCGTGTGTCTTTATAGTAGCATGATTTATAATATTTTCAGTATATACCCAGTAATGGGATTGCTGGGTCAAATGGTATTTCTAGTTCTAAATCCTTGAGGAATTGCTGCACTGTCTTCCACAATGTTTGAACTAATTTACACTCCCACCAACAGTGTAAAAGCGTTCCTATTTCTCCACATCCTCTCCAGCATCCTTTTTTTCCTGACTTTTTAATGATTGCCATTCTAACTGGCATGAGATGGTATCTCATTGTGGTTTTGATTTGCATTTCTCTGATGGCCAGTGATGATGAGCATTTTTTCGTGTGTCTGTTGGCTGCATAAATGTCTTCTTTTGAGAAGTGTCTGTTCATATCTTTGATGGGGTTGTTTTTTTCTTGTAAATTTGTTTATGTTCTTTGTAGATTCTGGGTATTAGCCCTTTGTCAGATGGGTAGATTGCAAAAGTTTGCTCGCCTTCTGTAGATTGCCTGGACAGTGAACCAATCTTTTAAAAAAATGGTTCAAGAAATACATCCAGCACAACTTCATTTCATAAATTGATTTAGAAATATTTTGGATATTCATGCAGAAGGAATTAAATGCACTTTCTCTTTCACTAATAGACCTTTCCTATGTTTTTGAGTTGACATTTTGTGAAAAGAAAAAGATCCACATTGGTGTTTCAGTTCCTGGGTTTATAGAATTCATTCATGGAATAATTCAACAAGGATTTATTAAGTATCTACTATGTGCGAGGCATAGTTTGCTAAGCATTTCACTTTCTCTATATTTGTACCAGGAAATATCACCAATTTGGCCTGGTTGTGGAAGATATGGACTAATCTGAATTAGTGGCATTCAAATTATGTACTTATTTTAAATTAAATATTTAAATATTACAATGTTAGGAATGAGAGATTTTACTAGTAGAAAGACCATTAAAGACAAAAGTTTAACTCAAAAAACATTTGAGGGCAACCCTCTCGGGTCCCCTTCCATACTGTGGAAGCTTTGTTCTTTCCCTCTTCGCAATAAATCTTGCTGCTGCTCAAAAAAAAGAAAAAAAAAAAAAACACTTGAAAGATCATTGAGTGAAAGAGATCATGGATATCTGCATTTAATTCCTTCTTTTTTTTTTTTTTTTTTTTGAGACAGAGTCTTGCTGTGTTGCCCAGGCTGGAGTGCAGTGGCTGGATCTCAGCTCACTGCAAGCTCCGCCTCCCGGGTTTACGCCATTCTCCTGCCTCAGCCTCCCGAGTAGCTGGGACTACAGGCGCCTGCCACCTCGCCCGGCTATTTTTTTGTATTTTTTTAGTAGAGACGGGGTTTCACCGTGTTAGCCAGGATGGTCTCGATCTCCTGACCTCGTGATCCACCCGTCTCGGCCTCCCAAAGTGCTGAGATTACAGGCTTGAGCCACCGCGCCCGGCCAATTCCTTCTTTTAAAAAATCAAATACAAATTATAAAGTGAATCACACTTGGATATATTTCTTGGACATTTTTTTTTTCCCCACTGACATTACTGCTCTAAATTATTAATTTGTCATTAAAGTACAAGTCAGGAATATATTTAAGGTAGGTTTAGTGAGATGTTTATATGCCTGAAATATCATAAAAATAGTGTATTATATAAGTTTTTGGAAAAAGGGCTTTGCTAAATTATTTAATTCAGTTGAAATTTTATTAATTTTTTTCTTTAGTATATTCCCTCATGTTTGACTTGGAGCATCATGCAAGCCTTTGTAGGACTCTTAATCTATTCAGTATAGGTATGTATATTAGTGTCAATCCTTAACATATATATAGGTCTCAACTTAACAGTTTGGAAATTTTGTTATAGTTGGAACAAACTGGAAGCTAGGGTAAGCTCACATTAACTATTTAACTAGGTTTGCATCAGGCTGCTATTTACTGCATTGGAAATGAAGAAAGGAGATGACAGCAAGAAACAGAAACATCAAGTGAAAAATGGCCTGATTCTTATTTTGCCCTTTGTGGTCTCTGCATGGAGTTTTACTTGATAATTCACTTGGAATCCTTCCAAAGTGAATTTAGGTTGTAGAATATGATGCCAATCAACCAAATCAGAAGATAGTGTCATAATGTGTCTGAGCCTCAAAATCGATGTTCTTTTTAACAATGCCTAAGTAACGTAAAAAAATCTTAATGGTTAGCCACATTTAGTTTGTGGGATTCAAATCAAGGTTTTTCTTAAAGAACTATAACAGGATGAAGAATTTTGGTTTCTGGTTCCATATGTAAGGATCTTGGAAGTTGTCGTTTCATCCTAATATCAAGTAAAAAGCTGAGCAGACTGAAAAATAACCAACTCTTCTAGGATCCTTAAGATAGGTGAGGAAAAAAGGCAAACTGCTTCCATCAGGATTGGAGAGACAGATAAGCCAATACAAGGAGTCGTGGTTTACCAGAGTAGACACTCATGAGTTTTCCACTGCAAGAACCAGAGCCTGAGTAGGCAAACCAGAACTATAAACTATAAACAAATTGCTGGAGGCTCAGTGTGGACACGTCTTAGAGTTAAAAACCCCAGAGTAACCCAGTCATGCAGGATGCTCAACAGTTTTGTGATATTTATCTCCAGGGGTTCAACCAGTTTAATACAGTAAATATTGGAGAAAAATTCACTCATGCCTATAGCAAGAGGGAAAGCAAAACCATTTTTAAATGTGCTAGAGCACTTTGTTCTTAAGAAAGCTTGCCTTCAGGAGAAACTAGTTAACCAGAGCTTAATCTGCTAAGGTATTATCAGAGCCTAATTGACCCAAGGAAGGGAAATACTCAGTTCTACACAGCTCTAGCCATCCTCTCCCACTGAAGGAGAGGGGAAAGAACTGAGAAACACTTGTGAAATTCACAGTCTAGAAGCATAGGTTCACAAAAAGACTGAGACTTGCTCATAGGACTATAGAACACTTCCCCTCTCCCCATATCTTAGCACCACATTACTAGAGACCTATTTCCAGCAGTTCCTTTTACCTGGTATACCATGCCCAGCTATCAGTAAAAAAATTACAAGGCATACTAAGAAGCAGGAGACACACTTTGAAGAGACAGAGCACACATCAAAGTGAGACATGGCAAGGATAATGGAATTAGCAGACTGAGGATTTAAAACAGCTATTATTAATATGCTAAGGGCTCTAATGGATAAAGCAGACAGCATGTAAGAAGAGATGGGCAATGTAAGCACAGACATAGAAATCCCGAGAACGAATTTTAAAAAATGCTAGACATAAAAATCACTGTGAAAGAAATAAAGAACAATGGTCTTATTACTAGACTGGACACAGCTGAGGAAAGAATATCTGAGCTTAAGGGAATATCAACAGAAACTTCCCAAACTGAAAAGCAAAGAGAACAAAGACCGAAAAAAACAGAACAGCATATCCAAGAACTGTGGTAGAACTACAAAAGGTGTAATATATGTGCTGTGGGACTGCCAGAAAGAGAAGAAAATGAGAAATGAACAACAACAAAAAATACTTGAAAAATAATGGCTGAGAAGTTCACTAAAGAATGTCAGATGACAAACCACAGACCCATGAAGTTCAGAGAGCACCGTGTAGAATGAATGCCCAAAAAAGTATACCTAGGCATATCATTTTCAAACTACAGCAAATCAAAAAGAAAGAACAAATTCTGAAAGAAGCCAGAGGGAGAAACACCTTACGTACAGAGGAACAAAGATAAGAACGACACCAGCCTTCTCAGAAACTATGCAAGCAAGAAGAGTGTGGATTGAAACATTAAAAGTTTTGGGAGAAAATACCACCAACTTAGAATGCTGTAAACTACAAAATTATTCCTAAAAGTGAAGGAGAAATCAAGACTTTCTCAAACTAAAATTGAGGAAATTTGTTGCCAGTAGGCTTGCCCTGCAAAAAACGTTAAAATACATTTTTTAGAGAGAAAGAAAATAATATGTCAGAAACTCAAATCTACACAGAGAAAGAAAGAGCATCCATGAAGGGATATGTGAAGGTAAAATCAAAACTTTAAACAAATTCTTAACTGATATAACAGGTAACAGTTTGTTCAAAACAATAATAGCAATAAAGTATTTATGTTTGCTTATGCGTACAGATATGCTTATGTATGAGCGAAATGAACAACAATAATGATACAAGGGATGGAAGGGAACAATTAGATTTATTTTGTTATTATAAGGCACTCACACTACTGATAAAGTTATAATGGTATAATGTTATTTGAGAGTGGACTTGGATTAATTGTAAATGTATATTGCAAATTCTAGGGCAACCACTAAAAAAAGTAAAAAGAGAAAAGTAACTGATATGCTAAGAAAAAAGAGAAAATAGAATAAGACACTCAACACCACATAAGGCAGAAAAAGAGTAGGAGACAAAATAGAAAGAAAGAGCAAAGGACAAAAAATAGAAATAAATGTGGTAGATATTATTCTAACTATAGCAATAATCCCTTCGAATGCTACTAGTCTAAAGGCGCCAATTAGACTGGAGGCAGAGGAAGATGGCCAAACAAAACCTCCACTGATTGTCCCTACCACGGGAACACCAAATGTAACAACTATCTACACACAGGAGAGAATGAATCAGAACCAAAAATCAGGTGACCAATGACAGTATCTGGATTTAATTTCATATCACTGAAAGAGGCACTGAAGAGGGTAGAAAAGATAGCCTTGAATTGCTGATGCCACCACGCTCCCATTCGCCCTGCAGTAACCAGGTGGTGTGGAGACAGAATGTGTGCATCTGGGGAGGGAGAGCACAGTGATTGTGGAGATTTGCAATGGAACTCAGTGCTGCCGACACTAGGAAGAACTCAGATGATGCTCACGGAAGGAGCATTTAGGTGATCCCTAGCAAAAGGAGATTCATCCATCCCAGTGATCAGAATTTGAGTTTTGACAATCCTTGCCACTATGGGCTGGAGTGCTGTGGGGTCCTCAATAAATGTATAAGGCAGTCTAGACCACAAAGTCTGCAAGTTCTAGTGCTGTGCTGGGCTTGGAGCCAGTGGACTCAGGGGACATGCAACCTGGAGAGATACCAGCTGGGGTGGCTAAGGGAGTGTTTGCATCACTACTCCCTCAGTCCTGGTCAATGCAACTCACAGCTTCAAAACAGACTCCTTCATTCTGCTTGAGGAGAGGAGAGGGAAGAGTATAGAGGACTGTGTCTTGCCACTTGGATACCAGATCAGCCACAGTAGGCTAGGACACAAGGCAGAGTAATGAGGCCCCCATTCCAGGCCCTAGCTCCCCGATGACACTTCTATACACATCCTGGGCCAGAAGGGAACTCCTGACCTCGAAGGAAAGGACCCAGTCCTGTCAAGACTCATCACCTTCTGACTAAAGAGCCCTTGGGTCCTGAATAATCAGCAATGGTGATGAGGTAGTACACACTGTGGACCTTGGGTGAGACTCTGAGAGACGCTTTCTTCAGGTGTGATCCAGCACATTCAAAGCTGTGATGGCTATCAGGAAAGATGCCTTCTGCTTGAAAAAAGCGGAGGGAAGAGTAGGGGACTTTGTCTTGCAGCTTAGGTAACAGCTCAGCCTCAAAGGGAGAGAGCACCAAGTAGGCTCTTGGGGTCCCCGATTCCAGGGCTTGACCCTTGGAAGGCATTTCTGGACCTGCCCTGTGCCAGAGAGGAGCTCACTGCCCTGAGGGGTGAGTCCCAGGCCTGGCAGCATTCACCGCAAGCTGACTGAAGAGCCCCTGGGCCTTAAGTAAACATCAGCGGTATCCTGGTAGTACTCCCCATGGGCCTGTGGTGATCACAAACATGGAGAGGACTTCTCCGCCTGGGGAAAGGGAAGAAAAGAATGGGAAAGACTTTGTCGTGTGGTTTGGGTGCCAGTTCAGTCACAGTAGACTAGAACACCAGATAGATTGCTAAGGTTTTCAACTCCAGGCCCTGGCTATTAGACAGAATCTCTGGACCTGCCTGGGGCCTGGGGGAACTCATCACCCTGAAGGGAAAAACACGAGACTGGGTGACTTCACCACCTGCTGATTATAGAACCCTAATGCCTTGAGTGAATATAGGCAGTAGCAATGTAGTGATTAGGTAGTGATTACATTGGGCCTTGGGCAGGACCCAGTGCTGTGCTGGCTTCAGGTCTGACCTAGTGCAGTCCCAGTGGTGGTGGCCAGAGATGCTTATGTCACTCCTCCCCCTGCTCCAGGCAGCTGAGCACATACAGACTCCATTTGTTTGGGAAAACGTAAGGGAAGGGCAAAAGAGTCTACCTGGTAATCCAAAGAATTCTTCTAGATCTTATCCAAGACCACCAAAGTGGTACCTCTATGAGTCTGTAAGAACCACAGCATTACTGTGCTTGGCATACCCCCTTAATGCAGATATGGCCGCAGTGACAAAAAACTTACATCACAACGCTCAAGTCCCTCTGAATACCTGGAAAGCATTCCTGAGAAAAATGGGTACAAACAAGCCCAGACTGTGAACCTACAATACATACCTAACTCTTCAATAACCAGACATCAAAAAACATCCACAAACAAAAAAATCCCGTAAAACACGATGTCACCAAACAAATTAAATAAGTATCTGAGACGTGAAAGACCAATCCCAGAAAGACAGAGATATTTGACCTTTCAAACAGAGAATTCAAAATAGATATTTTGAGGAAACGTAAATAAATTCAAGCGGAGCACAGTGGCTCATGCCTGTAATCCCAGCACTTTGGGAGGCCAAGGTGGGAGGATCACCTTAGGTCGGGAGTTCGAGACCAGCCTGACCAACACTGAGAAACCCCATCTCTACTAAAAATACAAAATTAGCCGGGCGTGGTGTTGCATGCCTGTAATCCCAGCTACTCGGGAGGTTGAGGCAGGAGAATCGCTTGAACCTGAGAGGTAGAGGTTGCCAGGAGCCGAGATTCCAGCCTAGGCAACAAGAACAAAACTCCATCTCAAAAAAAAAAAAAAAAAAAAAGAAAAGAAAAGAAAAGAAATTCAAGATAACGCAGAGAAGGAATTTAGAATCTTATTAGCTAAATGTAACAAAGACATTGAAATAAAAAGAACCAAGCAGGAATTTGGGAGCTGAACAATTCAACTGACATACTGAAGAATGTATCAGAGTCTCTTAATAACAGCATTGATCGGCAGAAGCAAGAATTAGTAAGCTTGAAGGCAGGCTATTAAAATACACAGTCAGAGGAGACAAAGGAAAAAATATAAGGAGTGAAGCAGGCCTACAAGATCTAGAAAATAGCCTCAGAAAGGCAAATTTAAGAGTTGTTGACCTTAAAGAGGTGGCAGAGTGAGAGACCGAGTAGAAAGTTTATTCAACGGGATAATAACAGAGAACTTCCCAAGCCTAGAGAAAGATATCAATGTTCAAGTACAAGACGGTTATGGAACACCAAGCTGATTTAACCCAAAGAAGACTACCTCAAGGCATTTAATAATTAAACTGCCAAAGGTCAAGGATCATGAAAGGATCCTAAAAGCAGTAAGAGAATAATAAAAAGAAATAACATACAATTAAGCTCCAGTACATCTGGCAGTAGACTTCTCTGTGGAAACCTTACAGACCAGGAAAGATTGGTGTGACATATTTAAAGGTCTGTAAGAAAAAACTTACCCTAGAGTAATATATTCTGTGACAATATCCTTCAAACATAAAGGAAAAATAAAGACTTTTCAAGAGAAACAAAAGCTGAGGGTTTTCATCAATGCTGGGCCTGTCCTGCAAGAAATACTAAAGGGAGTTCTTCCATCTGAAAAACAAACCGAATGTTAGTGAGTGTATTAGTCAGGGTTCTCTTAGAGGGACAGAACTAATAGGATATACATAAAAAGGAGTTTATTAACTTACATGATCACAAGGTCCCACAATAGGCTGTCTGCAAGCTGAGAAGAAAGCAGAGCCAGTCTGAGTTCCAAAACTGAAGACCTTGGAGTCTGATGTTCAAGGGCAGGAAGTATCCGGCACTAGGCAAAGATGTTGACTGAGAGGATAGGCCCCTCTCTCCTTTTCACGTTTTTCTGCCTGCTTCATATTTGCTGGAAGCTGATAGGATTGTGTCCACCAGATTAAGGGTAGATTTACCCTCCCCAGCCCACTGACTCAAATGTTAATCTCTTTTGGCAACATCCACACAGACACACCCAGGATTAATACTTTGTATCCTTCAATCCAAACAAGTTGACACTCAGTATTAACCATCACAGTGAGCAATAAGAAATCATCTGGAGGTACAAAACTTATTGATAATAGTAAGTACATGGAAAACCATGATTATTGTAACACCATAATTGTGATGTGTAAACTACTGATATCTTAAATAGAAAGAGGAAAAAGTGAATCAACCAAAATAATAATTACAATAAATTTTCAAGTCATAGACAGTACAGTAAGATATCAATAGAAATGACAAAATGTTAAAAGGCAAGGAGTTAAACTTTATTTTTTTATTTTTTATTTTTTTTGAGACGGAGTCTCGCTCTGTAGCCCGGGCTGGAGTGCAGTGGCCGGATCTCAGCTCACTGCAAGCTCTGCCTCCCGGGTTTACCGCCATTCTCCTGCTTCAGCCTCCGAGTAGCTGGGACTACAGGCGCCCGCCACCTCGCCCGGCTAGTTTTTTGTATTTTTTGGTAGAGACGGGGTTTCACAGTGTTAGCCAGGATGGTCTCGATCTCCTGACCTCGTGATCCGCCCGCCTCGGCCTCCCAAAGTGCTGGGATTACAGGCTTGAGCCACCGCGCCCGGCCAAGGAGTTAAACTTTAAAGTGTAGAGTTTTTACTAGTTTTCTTTTTGCTTGTTTGTTTATGTAATTACTGTTAAGTTATCATCGGTTTAAATAATGGGTTATAATATCTTACAAACCATTATTTATTCAAGCCTTATAGTAACCACAAATCTAAAACATACAACAGATACACAAAAAATCAAAAGCAAGAAATTAAAACATACCACCAGATAAAAATCACCTTTACTAAAAGGAAGACAGGAAGGAAGTTGATATCGTTTGGCTCTGTCTTCCCAGCCAAATCTCATCTCAAATTGTAATCCCCGTGTGTCAAGGGAGGGACCTAGTGGGAGGTAATTAGATAATGGGGACAGTTTCCCCCATGCTGTTCTCATGACAGTGAAGAAATTCTCACAAGATATGATATTTTAAAAGTGGCAGTTTTCCCTGCATGCTGTCTTTCTCCTGCCACCATGTAAGATGTGCCTTGCTTCCCCTTTGCCTTCTGCCGTGATTGTAAGTTTCCTGAGGCCTCCCCAGCCATGCAGAACTACAAGTCAATTAAACCTCTTACCTTTATAAATTACTCAGTCTGAAGCATTTCTTTATAGCTGTGTGAAAATCGATGAATGGGCCGGGCGCGGTGGCTCAAGCCTGTAATCCCAGCACTTTGGGAGGCCGAGACGGGCGGATCACGAGGTCAGGAGATTGAGACCATCCTGGCTAACATGGTGAAACCCCGTCTCTACTAAAAAATACAAAAAACTAGCCGGGCGACATGGCGGGCGCCTGTAGTCCCAGCTGCTTGGGAGGCTGAGGCAGGAAAATGGCGTAAACCCAGGAGGCGGAGCTTGCAGTGAGCTGAGACCCGGCCACTGCACTCCAGCCTGGGCGGCAGAGCGAGACTCCGTCTCAAAAAAAAAAAAAAAAAAAAAAAAAAAAAAAAAGAAAATCGATGAATGTAGAAAAAAGAAGAGAAGACCACACACACACACACACAAAAACAAACTAATAAGAATGTGGCAAGGTTTAGCCCTTACTTATCAATAACAACACTAAATGTAAATGGACTAAAATATCTAATCAAAAGATATAGAGTGGCTGAATGGATAAATAAGATCCAATAATCTGTTGCCTACAGGAAACACACTTTATGTATAAAGACAAATATAGACTAAAAATAAGGGGACAAAAAAAGATATTCCCTGCCAATGGAAACCAAAAAATAGCAGGAGTAGCTATACTTATATCAGGCAAACTAGAGTTCAAGACAAAACTGTAAAAAGAGACAAGGAAGGACACTATATAATGATAAAGGAGTCAATTCTACAAGAGGATATAACAATTGTATATATGTGTGTGTGTGTGTGTATGTGTGTGTATATATATATACATGCACTCGACAATTGAGCTGCCGGATTTATAAAGCAAATATTATTAGTGCTAAAGAGAGAGATAAACTCCAATACAATAACAGCTGGAGATTTCAACACCCCACTTTCGGCATTGGCTAGATCATCAAGACAGAAAATCAACAAAGAAACATTGGATGTAACCTGCACTATAGATCAAATGGACCTAATAGACGTTTAGAGAACATTTCATTTAATGTCTGCAGAGTACGCCTTCTTCTCCTCATCACATGGATCATTCTCAAGGATATATCATATATTAGATCACAAAACAAGTCTTAAAACATTTTAGAAAATTAAAGTAATATCAATTGTCTTCTCTGTGCACAATAGATTAAAACTAGAAATCAATAACAAGAGCAATTTTGAAAACTATACAAACACCTGGAAATTAAACAGTATGCTCCTGAATGACCAGTGGGTCAATGAAGATTAAGAAGGCAATTGAAAATTTTCTTCAAACAAGTGATAATGGGAACACAACATACCAAAGTCCATAGGATACAGCAGAATCAGTACTAAGCAGGCTATAGCTATAAAAGTTTACATCAAAAAAAGAAAAACTTCAAGTAAACAACCTAATGAGACATCTTAAAGAAAAAGAAAGAACAAATCAAACACAAAATTGGTAGAAGAAGTAATAAACATCAGACCAGAGATAAATGAAATTGAAATGAAGAAAACAATACAAAAGATCAACAAAACAAAAAATGTGTTTTCCTAAAAGATAAACAAAATTGACCAAACTTTAGTCAGACTAAGAAAAAAAGAGGAAGACCCAAATAAATAAAATTAGAGATGGAAAAGGGGACATTACAACTGACATTCAAAAGCTTATTAGAGGCTACTATGAACAATTCTATACCAATAAATTGGAAAACCTAGAAGAAATAGATAAATTCTTAGGCATATGCAACCTACCGAGATTGAACCATGAAGAAATCTAAAATCTGAACAGATCAAAAACTGGTAACAAGGTTGAAGCTGTAATAAAAAGTCTCCTAGCAAAGGAAATCCTGGGACTTAATGACTTCACTGCTGAATTTTACCAAACATTTAAAGAACTAACACCAATCTTACTTAAATTATTCTGAAAAATAGAGGAGGAGAGAATACTGCCAAACTCATGCTACCAGGCCAGTATTACCCTGATACCAAAACCAGACAAAGACACATTAAAAAAAAAAAAAGAAAACTTCAGGCCAATATCCCTATGAATATTGATGCAAAAATCCTCAACAAAATACTAGCAAATGAAATACAACAACACATTAAAAAGATCAGTCATCATGACCAAGTGGGATTTATCCCAGGGATGTAAGGATGGTTCAACATACACAAATCAATCAGTGTGATACATCATATCAACAGAATAATGAATAAAAACCATATGATCATTTCAATTGGTACTGAAAAATTTCACCACTGTTATTCAACATAGTACTGGAAGTACTAGCTGAAGCAATTAAACAAGATAAAGAAATAAATTAGCATCCAAATTGGAAAGGAAGAAGTCAAATTATCCTTGTTTACAGATGATATGAACTTATATTGGAAAAATCTAAAACTGCACCAGAAAACTATTAGAACTGATAAACAAATTTAGTAAATTTGCGGGATACAAAATCAACATGCAAAAATTAGTAGCATTTATATATACCAATGGTGTGAGCAATGTGAAAAAGAAATTTAAAAAATCCCATTTACAATAGCCACACATAAAATTAATACCTAGGAATTAATTTAACCAAAGAAGTGTGTATTAATCAGGGTTCTAGAGAGACAGAACTAATGGGATAGATATATATATAAAGGGGAGTTTATTATGGAGCATTAACTCACACAGTCACAAGATCCCATAACAGGCCATCTGCAGGCTGAAGAGCGAGAAAGCCAGTTTGAGTCCCAAAGCTGAAAAACTTGGAGTTCAATGTTCAAGGGCAGGAAGCATACAGCACAGGGGAAAGATGTGGGCTGGGTGGCTAAGCCAGTATAATCTCTCCATGTTCTTCTGCCTGCTTTTATTCTGGCCATGCCAGCAGCTGATTAGATTGTGCCCACCTAGATTAAGCGTGGGTCTGCCTTTCCCAGTCCACTGACTCAAATGTTAATCTCCTTTAGTAACACCTTCACAGACACACCCAGGAACAACACTTTGCGTCCTTCAATCCAATCAAGTTGACACTCAGTATTAACCATCACAAAATGAAAGATCTCTACAATAAAAATTATAAAACACTGATGAAAGAGATAGAAAGGTGACACAAAAAATGGAAAAATATTCCATGTTCGTGGATTGAAAGAATCAATATTGTTAAACTGTCTGTACTACCCAAAGCAGTCTACAGATTCAAAGTAATCCCTATCAAAATACCATGATATTCTTCACATAAATAGAAAAAAAGACCCTAAAATTCAATGGAACTACAGAAGGCTCGTAATAACCAAGCTGTATTGAACAAATAGAACAAAACTAGAAGAATCATATTACTGACTTCAAATTATACTGCAGAGGTATAGTAACCAAAACAGTGTGGTACTGCAGTGAAAATAGACACACAGACCAATGGAACAGACCAACACACAGAACAATATGGAATCTAAAACCAAATTCATACAACTACAGTAAACTTATTTTCGTAAAGGTTCCAAGAACATACATTAGGGAAAGGACAGTCTCTTCAATAAATGGTGCTGGGAAAATTGAATGACCATATGTAGAAGAATAAAAGTAGACCACTATCTCTCACCAAATGCAAACATCAAATCAAAATTGACTAAAGGCTTAAATCTAAAATATTAAATTATGAAACTACTAAAAGAAAACATTGAGGAAACTCTCCAGGACATTGGACTGGGCAAGGATTTCTTGAGTAATGCCCCACAAGCACAGGCAACCAAAGCAAAATGGATAAAGATTACATCAAGCTAAAAAGTTTCCGCACAAAAAAGAAAACAATCAACAAAGTGAAGAGACAACCCACAGAATAGGAGAAAACATTTGCGAATCACCCATCTGACAAGAGATTAATAACCAGAAATATATAAGGAGCTCAAACAACTCTTATTGGAAAAAAAATCTAATAATTCAATTAAAAATGGGCAAAACATTAGAACAGACATTTCTCAAAAGAAGACACACAAATGTCAAACAGGTATATGAAAAGGTGCTCAACATCATTGATTATTAGAGAAGTGGAAGTCAAAACTACAGTGAAATATAATCTCACCCCAATTAAAATGGCTTTTATCCAAAAGACAGGTAGTAAGAAACACTGATGATGATGTGGAGAAAAGGGAACACGTGTACACTGTTGAAAGGAATGCAAATTAGAACACTCACTATGGAGAACAGTTTGGAGGTTCCTCAATACATTAAAAATAGAGCTACCATATGATACAGCAATTTTACTGCTAGGCATATACCCCAAATAAAGGACATCAGTATATGAAAGAAATACCTGCACTCTCATGCTTATTGCAGTACTATTCACAACAGCTAAGATTTGAAAGCAACCAAAGTGTTCATCAACAGACTAATGCATAAAGAAAACATGGTACATATACACAATGGAGTACTATTCTGCCATAAAAAATAATGAGAACTGTCATTTGCAACAATATGGATGGTGCTGAAGGTCCCTTTATTGAGTGAAATAAGCCAAGCATAGACAGATAAATTTTACACGTTCTGACTTATTTGTGGGAGTGAAAAATTAAAACAATTGAATTTATGGAGATAGAGAGTAGAAGAATGGTTAGCAGAGGCTGTGAATGGTAATGCATAGGGGGAGGTGGGGATAATTAACGGTTACCAGAAAATAGAAAGAATGAATAAGATCTAGTATGGTTAATAATAATTTAATTGTACATTTTTAAAATCACATAATATAATTAAATTGTTTATAAATTGTTTATAATTGGATTGTTTATACAAAAATAGCATAATTGGATTGTATGAAACACAAAGGATAAAAGCTTGAGGTGATGGATACCCGACTTACCCGATGTGATTATTACACATGATATGCCTGTATCAAAATATCCCATACACCCCATAATCATATACATCTCTATGTACACACAAAAATAAAAAATAAATAAATAAAATAGATTGTCAGAATTGAGAAAAAAAAAACCTTATGTTGTCTACAAGAAAGCCATATATTCTTTTTTTGAATAGAATCTCACTTTAAATATAAAAGCACATATGGGCCAGATGTGGTGGCTCACACCTGTAATCTGACCACTCTGGGAGGTGGAGGCAGGCAGATCACCCAAGGTCAGGAGTTCGAGACCAGCCTGGCCAACATGGTGAAACCCCGTCTCTACCAGAAATATTAAAAAAAATTAGCTGGGCATAATGGCAAGGCACCTGTAATCCCAGTTACTTGGGAGACTGAGTCAGGGAGAATTGCTTGAACCCAGGAGGCAGAGGTGGCAGTGAGCCAAGATCATGCCACTGCATTCCAGCCTGGGCAACAGAGTGAGATGCTGTCTTAAAAATAAAATAAAATAAAATAAAAAAATAAATAAAATAAAATAAAAGTACAAATGGATTTAAAGTACAAGGGATGTAGAAAAATATACCATGCTAACAAAAATTAAAAGAAAGCAAGAGAAACTATTAATTTCAGACAGAGCAAACTTTAAGACAAGGAAAGTGTCAGGAATACAGAATAAAGAAGAGTATTACTCAACGATAAAGGGGTCAATTTTCCCAGAGACGTAAAAATCCTTACCACATATGTAACTAACAAGAGTGTCAAACTATGTGAGGCAAAAACTGATAAAAGTGCAACAAGAATAGGTGACTCCATTATTACAGTTAAAGACATCAACACCCCTATATCAGAAATGGATAGATCCAGCAGGCAGAAAATCGTAAAGAACATGGTTGAACTCAACAACACCCAAAACATTCAACTAGATATAACTGACACCTATTGGTAGCAGACTGCACATTCTTCTTAAGCTCACATGGTGCATTCACCAAGATAGACCACATTCTGTGTGATAAAACAAATTTAGAAAGAATAGAAATCATACAATGTTTGCTTTCAGACTGCAGTGGAATTCAGCTTGAAACTAATAATAGAAAAGTGCCCGAAAAGGTGGAGATTAGCAACACATTTCTAAATAACATGAATCAAAGAGAAATTTAAAAGCATTTTGTACCAAGTGAAAATGAAAATACAGATTATCAAAATGTGTGAGATGCAATGAAAGTAGTGCATAGAAGGAAATTAATAACATTAAATGCATATATTAGAAAAGAAGAAAGCTTTAAAATGAGTAATCTGTTTTTACCCTAGAAAACTAGAAAAAGAAAAGCAAATTAAATTCAAAGTAAGAAGAAGAAGAAAGAAAACAAAAATTGGAGCAGAAATCAATGAAACTGAAAACAGGAAATTAATTAGAGAAAAGTCAACAAAATCAAAAGCTGTTTCTTTGAAAAGATCAATAAAATAGATAATTCTGTAGCCAGACTAAGAGAAAAGGATACAAATTACTGATATCAAAAGTGAAATAGGAGATCTGACTACAGATCCCATGAACACTAAAAGGATAAGAAGGGAATACTATGAACAGCTATAAGGCCACAATTTTGATAGTCTAGATGATATGGACCTGTTCCTTGAAAGACACAATCTACCTACATAAGAATAGGCAATCTGAATAGGAGTATAGCTATTAAAGAAATGGAATTAATAATTAATAGCCTTCCAAAGCAGAAGATACAAGAGCCACATGGGTTCACTGGTGAATTCTACAAAACATTTAATGAAGAAATTTTACCAGTTCTGTACAATCTTTTTCAGAAGATAGAAGCATAGGAAGGAATACTTCCTGACTCGTTATATGAAGCCATCATTACTCTAATAACAAAATTAGAAAAAGACATTACACACACACAAAAACACAAAATTACAGAGCAGTATCTCTCATGAACATAGATGAACAAATCTTTAACAAAACATTAACAAATTCAATTCAGCAATGCATAAAAATAATTATACACACATCCAAGTGGGATTTATCCCAGGTATGCAAGGCTGGTTCAACATTCAGAATGAATTAATATATTCATCATATCATCAAGCTAAAAAAGAAAAATCACGTGATAATACCAATAAATGTAGAAGAAGCTAAAGCTAACATTGTACTTAATGGTGAGAAACTTGAAGTTCTCTAAGATCAGATATAAGCCCAAAATGTCCCCTCTAATCATGCTTTTTTAATATTGTACTTGAAGTTCTAGCTATTGCAATTAGACAGGAACAGGAAATAAAAGGTATACTTATCGGAAAAATAGAAATATAACTATCTTTGTTTGCAGATGACATAATTATGTCTATGTAGAAAATCTGAAGGGATCAACCAAAAATAAAATAAAAAAAAAGACTCTCCTGGAATTAATAAGCAATTACTGCAATGTTGCACAATATAAGATTAATGTACAAAACTCAGTTACATTCCTATATACTTGCAATGAACAAATGGAATTTGAAATGAAAAATACTATTCTATTTTCATTAGTACCTCAAAAATGAATACATAGGTATAAATCTTACAAAATTAGGTACAAGGTCTATGTGAGGACTACTATAAAATACTGATGAATGAAATAAAAGAAGAACTAAATAGAGATATTCTGTGTTCATGGATAAGAAGACCAATATTATCGAGATGTCTGTTCTTTCCAATTTAATCTACAGATTTGGTCAAAATCACACCAAATTATTCTATGGCTTTTGAGAAACTGATTCTAAAGATTATTGAAAAGGCAAAAGACATAGAAAAGCCATACAATTTTGAAGGAAAAGAATAAAGTTGGAGGACTGATATAAAGAATCCAGTAATCCAGATAGTATGATATTGTTGAAAGAACAGACAAATAGAACAACAGAACAGTATAGGGAGCCCAGAAACAGGCATGTAAATATAGTTAATTGATCTTTGACAAAGAAACAAAGGCAATGAAATGGACCAAAGATAGTTTTCTAAACAAATGGTGTTGGAACAACTGAACAATCACATGCAAAAAATAAATCTAGACACAAACCCTTACACCCTTCATAAAATTTAATTCTAAATGGGTCATAGACCTAAACATAAAATGCAAAACTATAAAACTCCTGGATGATAATATAATAGAAAACCTAGATAACCCTAGGATTAACAATGAGTGTTTAGATATGACGTCAAGGACAAATCCATTAAAAAAATTGATAAACTGGAATCCATTAAAATCTTCTATCTGACAAAGACAATGTCAACAGAATCTGAAGATAAGCCACAGATGTGGAGAAAATATTTGTACTACAAAAATCTGATAAAGGACCACTATTTAAAATATACAATAACTCTGAAAACTCAACAATTAACAGAACAAATAATGCAATTAAAAAATGTGCCAGCAGAGATTATAGCACTTTGGGAGGCCGAGGCTGAAATTTGTAAAGGATTTTATTTCTCCTTCACTTATGAAACTTAGTTTGGCTGGATATGAAATTCTGGGTTTAAAATTCTTTTCTTTAAGAATGTTGAGTATTGGCTCCCACTCTCTTCCAGCTTGTGGAGTTTCTGCCAAAGGATCCACTGTTAGTCTGATGGGCTTCCCTTTGTGGGTAACCCGACCTTTCTCTCTGGCTGCCCTTAGCATCTTTTCCTTCATTTCAACCTTGGTTAATCTGACAATTATGTGTCTTGGGGTTCCTCTTCTTGAGGAGTATCTTTGTGGTGTTCTCTGTATTTCCTGAATTTGAATGTTGGCCTGCCTTGCTGGGTTGGGGAAGTTCTCCTGGATAATATCCTGAAGAGTGTTTTCCAACTTGGTTCCATTCTCCCTGTCACTTTCAGGTACACCAATCAAATATAGATTTGGTCTTTTCACATAGTCTCACATTTCTTGGAGGCTTTGTTCTTATCTTTTTACTCTTTTTTTCCTAAACTTCTCTTCTCGCTTTATTTCATTAATTTGATCTTCACTCACTGATACCCTTTCTTCCACTTGATCAAATAGGCTATTGAAGTTTGTGCGTGTGTCATGTAGTTCTCGTGCCATGGTTTTCAGCTCCACCAGGTCATTTAAGGTCTTCTCTACACTGTTCATTCTAGTTAGCCAGTCATCTAATCTTTTTTCAAGGTTTTTAGCTTCCTTGCGTTGGGTTTGAACATCCCCCTTTATCTCAAAGAAGTTCGTTATTACTGACCTTCTGCAACCTGCTTCTGTCAGCTCATCAAAGTCATTCTCCACTCAAATTTGTTCCATTGCTGGCAAGGAGTTGTGATTCTCTGGAGAAGAGGATCTCTGGTTTATAGAAATTTTGGGCCGGGCGCGGTGGCTCAAGCCTGTAATCCCAGCACTTTGGGAGGCCGAGACGGGCGGATCACGAGGTCAGGAGATCGAGACCATCCTGGCTAACACGGTGAAACCCCGTCTCTACTAAAAATACAAAAACTAGCCGGGCGAGGTGGCAGGCGCCTGTAGTCCCAGCTACTCGGGAGGCTGAGGCAGGAGAATGGCGTAAACCCGGGAGGCGGAGCTTGCAGTGAGCTGAGATCCGGCCACTGCACTCCAGTCCGGGTGACAGAGCGAGACTCCGCCTCAAAAAAAAAAAAAAAAAAAGAAATTTTGGCTTTTCTGCTCTGGTTTCTCCCCATCTTTGTGGTTTTATCTACTTTTAGTTTTTGATGTTGGTGACCTACAGGTGGGGTTTTGGTGTGGATGTCCTTTTTGTTGATTTGTTGCTATTCCTTTCTGTTTGTTAGTTTTCCTTCTAATAGTCGGGTTCCTCAGCTGCAGGTCTGTTGGAGTTTGCTGGAGGTCCACTCCCGACCCTGGGTATCACCAGTTGAGGCTGCAGAACAGCAGATATTGTTGCCTGATCCTTCTTCTGGAAGCTTCATCCCAGAGGGGCACCTGCCTGTATGAGGTGTCAGTTGGCCCCTACTGGGAGGTATCACCCAGTTAGATTACAGGGGTTCAGGGACCCACTTGAAGAGGCAGTCTGTCCATTCTCAGAGCTCAAACACCATGCTGGGAGAACCACTGCTCTCTTCAGAGCTGTTAGACAGGGATGTTTAAGTCTGCAGAAGTTTCTGCTGCCTTTTGTTCAACTATGCCCTGCCTGCAGAGGTGGAGGCTACAGAGGCAGCTGGCCTTGCTGAGCTGCAATGGGCTCCACCCAGTTCGAGCTTCCCTGGCAGCTTTGTTTACCTACTCAAGCCTCAGTAATGGCAGATGCCTCTCCCCCTGCCAGGCTGCTGCCTGGCAGGTGGATCTCAGACTGCTCTGCTTGCAGTAAGCAAGACTCTGTGGGCTTGGGCTCTGCTGAGCCAGGTGCAGGATATAATCTCCTTGTGTGCTGTTTGCTAAGACAATTAGAAAAGCACAGTATTTGGGCAGTAGTGTCCATTTTACCAGGTGCCATCTCTCATGGCTTCCCTTGCCTAGGAAAGGGAAATCCCCTGACCCCTTGTGCTTCCCGGGTGAGGCGATGCCCCGCCCTGCTTCAGCTTATCCTCCATGGGCTGCACCCACTGTCCAACTAGCCCCATTGAGATGAACCACGTACAAATGCAGAAATCACTTATCTTCTGCACTGGTCACGCTGGGAGCTGGGAGCTTCAGACCGGAGTTGTTCCTATTCGGCCATCTTGGAACGGAATCCAATCCTTCCACTTTTAACATTTAGTATGTAGAACTGGGGAATGAAGGATGTAAAAATGTGAGCTCAGAAGCTGTACTTGACAATTTGAACAATCTATTATGTTGGTGCAAAAGTAATTGGGGTTTCTGCCACTGAAAGTAATGACAAAAATCGTGATTACTTTTGCATCAACCTAATACAGTTACTCTGGCATCTTTCACATTTTGAGTAAAAAAAGAAAGACTGCATTTCATGACTAATATTTATTTTGGAGCCTCTGAATTTGCTTGTAACACCTGACATCACAAAAATCTCAAAAACTGTCTCCATATAAGACTCATGTTTGTTTATTTGCACAAATTGCTAATGAAAATTTAAAAAAATGGCCAAGTGACTTAAAAATTAGTTAAAACAAATCTAATAGTGATAATGTTGCCCAGGCATTATCTACAAATACTTATGAATAGATACTAATAGTAAACTAATGATTCTTACGGCTTAAGAGCAGAGGTTTAACCAAAGAAAAAGGGAAACATCAACCAAGCGCTTGTGTTTTAATAATACCTAAAATAAAAAATCTTCGTTAAGTTGTTTTGTGGGAATCACTTGACCATCTTTTGCTTCCTCTTATACATTTGTTATCTTTTTAAACTTTATTTTTCCATATGCTACTACAACAAAAAAGTTAAAAGAAAACACACACACACACACACAAGCAGACAAGCAAGACATACTACCCCTAATGCAATTGCTGTAACATTGTTATAATTTCTACTTGACCATCTCAGACAAAGTAAATGGTCATGCTGGACTTCTGTTGTCTTTTTGAATGAAGGGAACTAAAAAAGCATTACAGCAAGAGCAGTGAATCAAGTGCAGGTTAAAGGAGGTATGAATAGGTGTAGATTGGGGCATTTTTTTTTGTCCTAGGTCTGCTGCTGCTGTGCTGGGCTTCATGGCACGTGCTGTCTTGCTAGGGAGTCAGACTTTGAAATGGATTATTGTGTGGCACCATGGCCGGAAGTGTTTTTTTTTTTTTTCTTTTACAAGTACAGCACAAAGAAGCAGCAGAACCACCAGCCATCCACCTTGCAATCTGGCCTTCGTCTCCAGTTCCACTACTAATTCCTCTAATCAGATACTTGGCAGTAATAAACAGGACCAACGTCAGGGACATGCTGCTGAAACAGAAGTGGTAATACCCAGAGCAGAGATAAATTTCACAAATTATTTGTTATTAGTAAAGTACTTTGAGAATAACAGATGACAGGCAGTATGAGTTCAAATAATTCTGTTATCAGAAATAGAGTTTTAAATATATATGCATGAGGGATTCAGTGCAAAAAGGAAGTGGATTTTAGGATCACAAATTCTACACTTCAGGGAAATTCGGCACTGTCATTGCTTGCTGGCACATAGTGGAAATATTTAAGTGGTCGGACAATAATTTTAGTAGCTGACAAGTTATGGGACTTAACACATATTAGGTTGATGATGACGTGTTATTGCTTTCAGTTTGGTGGAACAAACAAAATAAAATTTAGGGTGGTCATTATGACATTCAGAGTTTTTCTCACCCCTTAAAATTGTTGCCTTTTTCTGCATAGACACTACTACATCAAATTTTGCTTTAAATTCAAATTTGGCTCTCTATGTAGAACCATGGTGAGGCCACACTTAGAACAGTAATGCACCACTAGTGGTGTCTGTATATCATTATAAACACCCATAGCCCAAACCAACTGTGGCAGTCATTCTCCTCACTCTTATTGAATTTGTTATATATGACTTTTGCTTCCCAATAGAAAACCACTAAGGCTATCATTTCAATCATAGCTAAAAAAAGAGGTTGCATTGTGTAGCCTAAGAAAAATTTGCCCTTTTTTGGAAAGCAAAGCAACTATAATTATTGCAGATTGCAATATTTGTACAGAGAATACAGTGCCAAAATATCCATTTTGGAAATGTGCATTGTTGTGTAATTAAGTCAGCTTCAAAACTTTAGTATAATGTTTTATATGTACACAATAGCGTACCTCCGAGTTTTCCAGAATGTTCTACATATGTTAGTCAAATCTCACAATGTCCTTGTAGAAAAGTACTATACTAATATCTGGTTTTTAGTGGGAAGAAAACTTGGGGGAAAAAAGCAACATAGGATTACAAAGTATGTTAGTGACAGAACAGGATTAGAAATCACAGCTTCTGAGAACATTTACAGGCATTTAAAAATATGGGTTCTCACGAATTATATGAGGGAGCAGGTAACTCTAGGAACCCTTTAGAAGTTTGGTGATCTGGAATGGTTTTTGATGAGAGATAATTCATACTCTATTAACTTAATAATTTGTCATAAAATTAGGCCCCTAGGTTATGGTGGGTTGATAGTTGGTTCTAACTATGAAGTTAGACATTTGTGATATATTTTTAACTTTTTACTCTGTAATACTTTCTGAAATGATTCACAAAGCCATTAATAAATTATGTATAACATACACCAGAAACTTGTACATTCTCAGTATGTCACAATTGTAGCTTTCAAAATCCAGTAAATGTGTTTTCACATACAGAATTATTTTCTCAGAAAGAAAACATTCACCAGACTCATTTTACATGACCAATAACCTTACAAAACAGTTTATATAAAATATTGCGGCTTAGTGTGAAATGTGGATGGGCAAGATGGATTGAAAATCTCTAGAACTATGTGGAAATTCCCCATCATCAGAGCATGCCCTGGGTATTTGCTCTCAGAGAAGAAAGCAATCTGATAAACTATTTATTTTTAAATTATTGGAATTTACCCTTTTAAAAAAAAGGAGCCTGAAAAGATTGTTCAAGGAAGTTTTGCCCACGGTGGGGAGGATAATTTGGGTTGTGCAACCTTTTTAGTGATTCAGTATTGCTTCTATTTAAAAGTCCTAGGTCTCCATAACAGAATGTTTCTGAGAAGATAGCCAAGAACTTGATGTCGGATGGTCTCGATTCAGGCACAGGTGAATTGGAAGAGCAAGAGAGATGCCTTAAGAATTTATTCAAGTACTGCCTCAAGCAGTTTGGCATATGTGTAGCAGGCTGGGAAATAAATGCAATCATCATTCAAGTCTAAAATTCTGCTATAAGGAAAAGAATGACTTTTTTGGAAAGAAGGATTTAGATTCACAATGACTAAGAAGGAGTCCAGAAAACAGAAACAGGTTTTTAAGATGAAGGCCAATTCATGCATTCAACAAATGTTTATTCAACACTCCCTATGTGCCAGACACTAAGTTAGATGCTAGCAATTGAGTGGAGAATAAGACAGACCCGATACTTAGTCTCCAGTCTTTACAGAATGGGCTACAGAGAAGAAAAGAGGCAATCATAATATCCGGTGAAGAGCAGGTGCTCAAAAATATGTCAAATCAATTCATGAATTTATTTATTTATTTATTTATTTTGAGCCAGAGTCTGGCTCTGTCGCCCAGGCTGGAGTGCAGTGGCCGGATCTCAGCTCACTGCAAGCTCCGCCTCCTGGGTTTACGCCATTCTCCTGCCTCAGCCTCCGGAGTAGCTGGGACTACAGGCGCCTGCCACCTCGCCCGGCTAGTTTTTTGTATTTTTTTAGTAGAGACGGGGTTTCACCGTGTTAGCCAGGATGGTCTCGATCTCCTGACCTCGTGATCCGCCCGTCTCGGCCTCCCAAAGTGCTGGGATTACAGGCTTGAGCCACTGCGCCCGGCCTAATTCATGAATTTAAAATGTGACTTTAAATGTGTACTATCCTACTGTAATAAAACATTAGATACTATTTATGGGATTTTTATTAAATGTATTAATTATAGCATAAGCATATTGCAAGCTTAAAAACATATTCACAATTGTGGAGTCATTGTATATGTAGAAATATTAAATGTGGAATTTGGTGTGATTGAGAGTGAAAGCTATTAATATAGTGCTAAGATATTGGAGACATAAACCTTAGATGGAAATTACATTTTTTTGTAACTATTTCAAGGCTGCATAACAAGTATGTGGCAAATTGTATGTGTATGTTTATGCATAGAGATATGAACTAGGACAAAGGAGAGAATAGATATTGGAGTATGTTATTACTGGTTATTACTATTCTATCTTGTCTGAATTTTTAAACATGTAAGAACTAAAGGGAAACATTTGAAAATTTTTGTTTCAACTGGATGCTCTAATGTTCTTATATTTTACTTTTATTTACAAATGTACATATTTGTTATTAAAATGTGTATGTGTTGTATTGAAACACTGTAGAGAAATATTTGAACTTAATTTGTGTGTGTATTTATGTATGTATGTGTGAATAAATAATAAAGCAGATAGGGTAAAAAAGAAGGGAGAAAAAGAGAGAATGACCGAAAGATTATTCTATAGTTTTAATTTATTTTTTCTTTCTTTCTTTCTTTTTTTTTGAGACAGGGTCTCACTCTGTTGCACAGGCTGGAGTTCAGTGATCTGCGATCTCAGCTCACTGCAACCTCCACCTCCCAGACTCAAGCAATCCTCCCACCTCAGCCTCCCAAGTAGCTGGGACTACAGGCTCATACCACCATGCCTGGCCAATTATTATTATTATTATTATTATTATTATTATTATTGTATTTTTGGTAGAGATAGGGTTTTGCCATGTTGCCCGATTTGGTCTTGAACTCCTGAGCTCAGGGCAATCCACCTGCCTCAGCCTCCCAAAGTGTTGGGATTACAGGCATGAGCCACTGCACACAGCCTGATTTTTATAAATAGTATATTGCTAAACAAATTTCCTCTGATTTTTATAAATAGTATATTGCTAAACAAATTTCCTCAGATACAGAAAGGACAGAAAACATTAATTTTTTAGCCTGTGGCCTAATATTTTTATGTAGTATAATAAAATGAATTTTTTCTTTATTTAAAAATTACTACACATATGTTTTTATGAAGGCACTGGAACATCTGGATTTTTTTCTCTCCCTGCAGCATCCTTGTCAACACCCTGGGAAGATAAGACTGAATGCAAGTTGACTTTGACTTTGAGAAAGGAACACTTAGCATGGTCGTTAACTTATTGTCTTCATATTTGATTATTTCCTTTCTTCTATCTCCTTTTCTTTCTTTCTTTCTTTCTTTTTTTAAGACGGAGTCTCGCTCTGTCACCCAGGCTGGAGTGCAGTGGCCGGATCTCAGCTCACTGCAAGCTCCGCCTCCCGGGTTTACGCCATTCTCCAGCCTCAGCCTCCGGAGTAGCTGGGACTACAGGCGCCCGCCACCTCGCCCGACTAGTTTTTTGTATTTTTTTTTTTAGTAGAGACGGGGTTTCACCGTGTTCGCCAGGATGGTCTCGATCTCCTGACCTTGTGATCCACCCGTCTCGGCCTCCCAAAGTGCTGGGATTAGAGGCTTGAGCCACCGCGCCCGGCCCCTATCTCCTTTTCTTAATATGCTTATTTTTCTATTGCCCCTCTCTCTCATTTTCTCTTACTGATTTCAAATTCTTTTGGCTCTGCAGTATGATCTTTAAGAAATTAGTTATTCTGCAAAATGTTTATTATTTCAGAGTTACTTATGTAGTGCCTTAAGGACCCTAATCAAAACCACAATAAAATGTAACAGATATTCATAGCAGTATATACATTTCATGAATACAATTTTCTTAAATTTTAAGAAAAATTCTCTGATTTAACCTTCAATGGAAAGGATAATATGTAAATTTTTTTCTTCTATTTTAAGGGCTGGAAAGTTAAAATACTTGTTTTACTAACCATGGTTACATGTTGGATTGGTCAAAAGACACAGTTTTGGTGAATGCTAATGTAAACAGAGACTTTTGAGGAAGGGAAGCCCAGGTGACAAACCCTGTAAGAAGACAGGTTCTTCTGCTTTCTTTCTGCCTGGAACACAGGTGCGATCTATGGAGGTGCAGTATCCATTTTGTCCATTTGAGAACAAAAGCTACATGCTAAGTACACACACAGCAGAAAGAATGAGCCTAGGCCTTTGATGGCCTTCTAAAGATGTGCCAGACTTCCTGACTCAGAATTATGGTTAAAAAGAAAAAAAAAAAAAACTCTTATTTATTTAAGCCACTATTGATAATGTTTTCTTTTAATTTTAGTTAAATGCATTCTGATTCAGGATTAAATATCAGTGGATGGCCTTTGCTCTTTAGCTCTCAAATGCTGGACAGAGTATCCTGAGGGCATAAAGAGTAACTCTTCTGGTGAAGCATGCCATTAGAGTGAGCAGCCAAGATACTAGCAACACAAAAGAGAAATGATGCGAACATACTTGTTCTTAGAAAGAAAATGGCTTTTATCTTATCTGCTCCTCAAAGGTTAAAAATTATTCCTGGTGGATATCGTAGTAATCCAGATGATGAAGCATAAAACTGAGAATAAATATAGAGCAGAAAGGTGGCCTATGGTTCTGGAAAGACTAAAGGTGATGCTCCCATAATTAGGAACTAGAGGGGAAAAATCAGGAGTACAGTATCAGAAAGCATGCCTCAGAGGGCAATGGGAAAGCCAGGTTAGAACCCTTCATTTCTGCAGTCATGAATGAAGCATAGCATTCCCCAAAGGTTGGAATTTTGCAACTTTTATTTGTCATCTATTATACAATATTTAGTTATGCTTTTTTAACTAACTTGGTCATAAGAATGCTACAAAACAGACAGGTCAGACAATGCTTGTTCTGTATTTCAGATATCCCTAGTAGTGATGAGAAAAGAAAATTGTCAGTGGTAGTATGCAAAATTGCCAGGCAATGTATGGTAGTTTCCCTTATGGAGATTATTAAGGCAAAGTAAAACAAAATCATTCTGGCATGTGAGGAAACCAGACCAGATTGATGACAGGCCTAGAACCATCACCAAGCAGCAGCAGTGGGCAACGCATATAAGATCAGGGTTTAAAAAGGGTGAAAAGAGGCAAGAATGATCAATATTTTTCATGTTCAATGTGTACTTTACAAGTCAGAATCTGGTAGGATATAGCCAATATTTTTTTCCATTAAATCCTGGCCTTTGAAATATACTCAGCCGTATTTTAAATTCTGTATGGTTGGCCGTAACTTACTTGAATTAATAATGGTGTGAAAGAAAAAGATTTCATCTTATAAATGCTATAGATAATCTGTATAAGACAAACATAGCTTGAACTCTATCAGTCAGTCAAACAAAAATCATTGTTTCTTTAGGGTTGTTCCTAGGTAGAGGAGAGGAAAGGGAATTAGACATGGACTGTCCAGAACACCTTTGTTTTAGCGAGTAGAGCTTTGGGGAAAAAAAGAGAAAGAAATAGGAAACACTAGGAAAGGGCTGTAGGATAGGAAGAATGAAAAGGGAAATAGAAATAAATCTCCCTGCTTGGAGAAGCTGGCAAACTTATTTTGTTTTATAAGCATATGTGCTTTGCTGTTTTGAAGGCTACCTTAGGTGTTCAAAGCCCTTTGGCCTGGACTGACTCCACAAAGCATATCTGAGAAAAGGAGGGACACCTCAAGCAGATTGAAAGTATTAAGAAACTCTATCCCATGAGAGCCGGTGTGAATTTAGGTTCCTAAGAAAAGGGATGAGGTTTTCTCCATCAGTGCTTGCCTCTTTTCCTTGTACTAGAGGGGCACATGGCACATAGTAGGCACACAAAAAACATTAGCTTCATTTTAATCACATATTAGATAATTCCTATATCCCCAGGTGAGGATGCTATAAACCAGGGGCTGAATAATTGTCATTCAGGCCAATTACCTGCAGATATGTTTTGTTTAACCATATTATATTATATTTTTAAAGAGGCACATAAATGTCTTAAAGCAAGGTTGTACAGCTCCAGAGGGCACCACTTGTGTATAATGTGGCAGTAGTGACTCAGGGGCATGTGTTCCCTCATTAAAACAGGGTTTACCACTAAGTATTTTCTTACACCTGATTCATACATTTATGTTACCCTCTTTGCTCTGTGGGTATTTGCTCACTCCTTTGCTTATTCATTCTTTTATCCTTTTTTTTTCATAAAAACTTTTAAGTGCCTTTTATGTGTCAGGCATCATGCTAGACATTAATATATTATCCTATTTAATAATAGCATCAATCTTATGAATATGTATTATTGTTTCCATTTTATCAAAGAATAAACTGAAACACAGGAAAGTTAAATTAATTATACAAGGTCTCATTGATAGAAAGTGATAGAATCGACCGGGCACAGTGGTTCACGCCTGTAATCCCGGCAATTTGGGAGGCCGAGGCAGGTGGATCACCTAACGTCAGGAGTTCAAGACCAGCCTGGCCAACATGGTGAAACCCTGTTTCTACTAAAAATACAGAATTAGTCGGTGTACTGGCACGTGCCTGTAATCCCAGCTACTTGGGAGGCTGAGGCAGGAGAATCGCTTGAACCTGGGAGGTGGAGGGTGCAGTGAGTTGAGATCTCAATATTGCACTCCAGCCTGGGCAACAAGAGTGAAAGTCCATCTCAAAAAAAAAAAAAAAAAGTGATAGAATCAGGATTTACATCCAGATATGACTTAATCCAAAATACAGACTCTTTCCATTAGAGAAAATATCTCTCCTTTCAAGACTCCAAAACGCATGTGCCCCTGAAGTAAGCATAAAGCAGGATAGAGTATTACAAAACCTGCACACAAAAAAGGAAAGGAATAAATATTGGAGCCAATAACATGGCTTACTAAAGGGCTATGTGTATCATGACAGATGGACCCAAGGAACCTTCCTAGATTATTCCTCACAAAGGGCTATAATTTACCAGAGGGCTAACCCTGTTCTAAATGAAATAAATTTTTCACTTATTGGTAGTCAGGATTGTCAGAATTACTCAACCTTGAATGTGAGAGAATCAAGACTTGGATAACTAGTGTTAGTTAGAAAGTCCCAAATGTCTGTTGACAGGATAATGGTTCATAAATTGTGGAGATATTTACACAATGTGATTCTATGCAGTAGTGAAAATAAATGACCTGCAGTAATCTGCAACAACATGGTGGATTTTTGAAACAAACTGTTGCTTGAGGAAAGTAAATTATAGAAGACTGTGTATAGTAGGCTACCATCTTTACAAATTTCCAAAACCAAGAAATCAAACAGAACATTCATCACTAAATAAATCTGTGGTAAAAATCAAGGGAGCAAAAAGCAAGGAAAGGATACATGCAAGTTTCAGAGTAATGGTTACCTCTTGGTGCATAGGAAGACAGAGAAATGGAACAGGAAAGGACACACAGATGTGACGTTATTGGTAATGTTCTTTAGTTGATAGGTCGTTTTATAACTGTTCTATTTACTCTATCTCATGAATAATTTATATTATATATATTCTTACATAGGCATCAAATATTAATCAATTAAAAAGGATGGAACAGAAACCTAATTGAAGAACTCACCCTTTTTGGGTATCATGGGCATTTTAAGTGACTGACAATAAACACTGCTCTTCTTTTCTCCAGGAGATTGCCCAATCATGGGGTCTAAAGAAGATTTTCACTTTGAAACTTATATCTAATTTAGCTGAGGATAGTAGAAAAAATTTCAAATACAAATTTTAAGGGTAAAATCTTCAGTTATAAACTCTAAGGAAAAAAATTATATTTCAGATATAAATTCCAATATCACATTTCCTTCTTCCAGAAGCCAAATTACTTAATAACTGTGTCAAGCTCTTTGTGATTTTTTATGGTAGAGGGAATCAGGGGAGAAGGAAAAATCGTGGGAAAGGGTGGTACAATTGTAGTCCTGATTAATCTTACATGCTAATAAGAAGTAAATCAGCAGGGAAAAATAATTTCCATTTTACCAAATTCCCACAACTTCAACTTGAAGAACAATCACTTAACAGGTTTGACCAAGGGTACTCCTCATATACTAAACCATACCATACAATTTGGAGCTGTGGTTCAATCAAATAGTTAAACCTGACTTAAGAGTTAAATGTATTTGGTCACTAGTACAAATATTTTCTCCAAAGACTAGTATTCTGGATAATTGGTGTTTTGCTTAAACTTGTAGACTTTTGCTTACAGTGGAATCTGACTCTAGCCTTTTGCATGAAAAATCCATTTCACAATCAATTCAAATAGCAAAATCACTTTGCTGTTTTGTTTCTGGAATACCTGCCAAAAGGAAGGGCCAAATATAGTAATGTATTTTCTCTGTTGGAATCTCCATTATTTAAGCTGAATATAACTTTTGAGATGATAATGTTTCAGGAACAAGACAGTGCGCAGCACTGTGCTCCTTTACATGCTCTGGAAGGTGACAAACAAGCGTTTCCTGGTCTAAGCGCAGTAGTTTCTTCCCTTTACGCCTCAAGCAGGTCTTTGGGATGCTACACATCAAAACACTGCGTTTCTTCATTCATTTTAATGGGAGGCAAGAAGTTTGGAATTTTTAGGTTCAGAAACTGATACTGTCTTACTTTGACCTTTATCAGCATGCTAAATGCCCTCCAGTCCTCTGCACTGGAGTGTGGCGAGCAGAGCTGAATTCTCATCAATCTCGTGAAGGAAAGCAATACATCTGATCTACCGAATAGTTTCAAGCCACTGCTTCAATAATTCAAAATATGTAGTTGCAGTCCATTTGCTGCAATGGTGGCTGCATCAGTGTCTATAATCCAGTGCATTGAATATTCATCCAAGAACTGATCCTTGTCTTCCATATTGCAAATACCCAATTTTCTTATGTCATTACCTTAATCTTTAATTTACGGGCAGGGTGTATAATTTTAACAAATCTTCTTCAGGAGAAAAAAGTTATCTAGAGAGATTGTAATCTTATTCCCTATTGTAACTTTGAAGGAATTTACTCTTTTTAGCTAAGAGAATCAGTTGAAATCATGAGCCAAGGCCAATTGCATTTCCAAGATGCTAAAACAATATGTAAAAAACTTATTTGAATGAAGACACTACAATGATTACAGAGTACATTGCAAAGCTACTTTCTTGAATTTTGAGAAAAATTTTTAGAGAAGAATAATGGCATAATTTAAAAACTTCAAGTCACCCTATGAAATAGACAATGCTTTACAAAAAGAGTCAGGACTTTAAATTTCAAAGTAGTTCAGTTATTAACTTAAAAAGGTAATAAATAATAGAAACAGCAATTTGAGGTCAAAATTGTAATCTTTGGCCTTAACCTCACTAAAGAAAACTCAATGTTTAATCAAGCTCATTGCTAAACTTTTCCTAATTACTCTAATTTTCTTGTGTCTACTTTCCCTGAAGTTATCTCCAATGATAGGCTCTGATATTAGCTTCAAATCTTCTCATTCTCTCCTTTCACTTCAAACATTTGCCAGACCTTAATTTCCCCCATCAATCATTATGTTTTCCCCTATTTTGTAAAATATTGTTTATAGAAGACTTTATTATTAGATAAATCACTTGGAAATTCAAGTTCTTTACAGGTCTATTGTTTTACAGATTTGAATATTTAATAAGTGTGTAGGTTTTAATTATTTTGGTTTTGGTTTTGTTTTTTTACCAGTGTAGATATGCACATGGACTTGAAGTTGCAGGTGGAAGTATATTTATATTTCAGGCACATCATTCTTAAAAAAAAATCTTATTTTGGAATAACACTGACAAGTAGTTTAAAAATAGTACAAAGATTTCCTATGCATCCTATGCATCCAGATTTCTCCAATAACATATAATAACCATACTAAATTGTCAAACCAGGAAATTGTCGTGGTATAGTATTACTAACTAAGCTTGTTCAGATTTCATTTCCTTATTTTTTTTGGTTCTTATGGTTCTGTGAAATTTTATCACATGCATAGAGCTACATGACCACCTCTACAAAAAGGCTACCAAACTGTTGTCACTACAAAGAAAGTCCCTCATGCTTACTCTTTATTGTCACACCCTCTCTCCAATCCTAAACTATGACAACTACTGATTTGTTATTTATCACTATACTTTTGTCACTGAGTGTTATATAAATGGAATCCTGTAGAATGTGACCTTTTGAGACTCGTGTCTTTAGCTCAACATAATGCCCTGAAAATCCATCTACCTTGCTGTGCTAATAATTCATTTCTGCCTATTGCTGAGTGGCTTTCACTGTAAGGACAGTTTGTTTGTCTATTCACCCACAGAAAAACACTTGAGTTATTTCCAGCTTTTGGCTACTTCAAATAAAACTTATATAAGTATTTACATTTTTGTGAGGACATAGTGTTGATTTCTCTATGACAAATGTCTACGATTACAATTGCTGGTTTGTGTGGTAATTGTGTGTTTAACTATAAGAAATTGCCCAATTGTTTTTGAGAGTAGTTGTTCCATTTTACATTCTCCTGCAATTGATATGAGATCTAGTAGCTTTACATTCTCGCCAGCACTTGGTATTATTAGTACTTTCCATTTTAGTCCTTCTGATAGGTACATGATGATAGCTTATTGTGACTTTAATTTGCATTTCCCTAAGGCCTAATAATATTGAACAATCTCATGTGCTTGTTTTTCTTCTGCATATCCTCTTCAGTAAATTGTCTTAGAATCTTTTGCCCATTTCTTAATTGGACTGCCTGTTCTTGTATTGTTCAGTTGAGAGAGTTCTTTACATATTGGTCATATAAGTCCTTTTCAGACATGTGATTTGCAAATATTTTTTTCTAGTCAGTGGTTTGCCTTCCTATCCTCTTAACAGGGTCATTCACAGAGCAAAAGTCTTAAATTTTTATGAAGTCTAGTTTATTGATTTTTTTCCCCTTGCTTTTAGTGTCATATCTCAGAACTCTTTGTCTAATACCAGGTCACAAATATTTTCCTCTCTGTTTTCTTCTAAAAGTTTTACAGTATTTCGTTTTACACTTAGGTTTATCATCTATTTTTGAGTTAATAGTTTTTAAAAAGGTGAGGTTTCAGTCAATGTTCTTGTTTTGGCCTATTTATGTCCATTTGTTATAACAATATTTGTTGGAAAGAATGTCCTTTCTTCATTGAATTACTTTTGAACCTTCCAAAAAAAATCAGTTGTGCACACTTGTATAGTTTTGTTTCTTGTTTCTCTGTACTGTTCCATTGATCAATGTGTTTAACTCACTTCTAATACTACACTGTCTTGATTAACGCAGACTTAATTCTTTATTATTTGTAATGTTTTAAGTAGGAACTCACTCTACAGTATTGTCATATATGTTAATAAATAATCTGTATTTATATTCAGTTGTGAAATAAGTCTCTGGTAGTGTGTGTTCTGTATCTTAGACATTTGGGGGTTTCGTTCTTTTTAAATAAATACTCAATATAAGTCACTTAATATGATTCTTAGTATTGTAGACACTAAATACACATTAAGTCCTCCTCAATTTCTCTTTCCCCTATAGCACTTGTTTGCCGTTCAGAAATTAAAGTATTTCATAGTGATTAGTCTTGTGATCAGCAGATGACCAATCTCAAGACTTGAGATTTTAAGGCAGAAAGTCCAGGTGTGATTTTCTAAAGCAGCATTTTCCATTTGAGTTGTCGAAATCCAATTGCAAAGCCCAAGTAGAGTCATCCCATTAGGGAATGTCAGGACTGGAACATACCCCAGAAATCATGAATCTAATTAATCATTGAAGTTAGATGCCTATTTAAGGATAAAAACTTTTGAGAATGTGCACTCTGGTAAATACACGTTTATATGGAAAAATGCTAAGCAGAATCTAAAAATCAGAAGTAGCAAGAAAATGGCTGTAATTTTCCTCTCATTTCGACCACCTTGGTCACAAAATGTTAAAACAGTCTGATAGAGAAGAAAATGGTAAATATCCCAAATTGCAAAATTTTTTCTATTTTGAAGAAAAAACCAAAGTCATGGAAAATATGTTTGAGTAGTAAGATAATAACTACATTTATGTGTATGTATATATACATATGATAATAAAAAGATAATAAAAGCATATTTAAGTAGCAAGATAATAACTATGTGTGTGTTGTATGTGTATATATATTATACTATTGCTGGGTTGTGTGGTAAGTGTGTGTTTAACTATAAGAAATATATATACACACAACACACACAAAACACCTTTGTAAAAAATCAGTTGTGCACACTTGTATGGATTTATTTCTTGTTTCTCTATACTGTTTCATTGATCTATGAACCTTTTACAACACTTCTGTAAAAAATCAGTTGTACATACTTGTGTATATACACACACACACATATACAAGTGTGCACAACTGTGTGTATATATGTATGTGTATGTATGTTTATATATACACACATATAGTTATTATCTTTCTACTTAAATGTGTTTTTATCTTACTACTTAAATATGTTTTTTATATACACACATGTTTATACACACATACACACACATGCATATATATTTAAAGTACTTTTATTAAAGTATTTAACATGGTATATACATGACACAAAATTTTGGTGCTGACCTAGGAAATATTTAAGTTTTCTTAAACTAATATTTTTTGTTAAAAAGTTTAAAAGCAAATACAAATTATTAGAAATATATTTTAAATTATTTTTGTAAAAGAGTATCACAGGTCATTTAGAAACATGGAGAAAAAATTCACTATCACATTTGTTGCACAGCAGAGAGGGTTTTTTTGGTAAAAAATAAATTGTTAAATTAACTACTTCAAGATAAAAGCTACCTTACTAGCTCTACCTTATAAGTAAAACAAAACATATATTTTTTCATCCATTTACATTAGTAACAAACATTTCTTTGGTTCTTGATAAAAGTATCATTTTATTCCATGATGGGTTCACAGTTTCTAAAGTAAGTCATAGCATCCTAACTTGTAACCACAATGTTAGTGCCACTGTTTTAGTTTAGCAGTTTATACTTGAAACAGTGCAGGCATGCATTTAATAAGTGGTGTTTGACAATATTTAGGAACGACAGTATCACCCTTTTACTGTATTCCCACATACTCATGAAAAGCTTTAGAGCTTGAGGAAAGCTTTCTCACATTTTATCTTCATTGATCCTTATCACAGCATTCAGAAGTAGGCAGAGTAGGAATTATTATCCTCAATTTAAGTTATATACTGATAAGATTGCATTTATATTTGTAGGTTTTTGGGTAGCTCTTAAATTATTGAACTCCTGCTTGGGGCAAAGTTGCCAAAAAAGGCTTCGTTATATAACAACACCAGAGGAGAACAAAAGACTTCTAGACTTTGGGGGCTATTTAAATTCTAGTGAGTAATAGGTAGAAAAAGAACAACTATCTTTTGTTCGTCTTAGATACACATACATTATTTGAATATTTATATATTTATATTTAAGTTATTTTATTGTATATGTAACATATAGTTATATAATATCTAATATAGTTTATATTTTAATATAAATTATATTACTTTCATTTTAAATATAAATTATATATTATATAATAATATGAATATATTATAAATACATAATGTTTTGATTACATTCTATGGAGATAAGAGAGTTAATCTCTTGGCATATGTTCATGCTATAAACTGAAATGATGAACATGTTTATAAGATACATGGGATCCTTTCTTATTCTATTAAAATTTAATTTTAGTTCACAACACTTATTTCCTAGGCATAAAAATTTTTAAAGAAAAGCACCACCAACTCTTTTGACAATTAAAACAAAAACATTGGAAAATTAAGGTGAAAATATAATTTTCAATGTTGTAAAATATGTATTCTTTTGTGACATGACTGGATTTAAGAGGCATCGTCATTTGCATTTTCTGTACTTAGTGATTGTGAGAGACTCTTACTTGAGGTCTAGAGGGAATTTGTGCTAGTTAAGAGAAAGTGAAACATTTTACTGTATAATGTGAATGACCCATAGCTCAAAGCTGCCCAAGGCTGATATTTAATTTACATAACAGACACTTTGGCATTTTCTCAATATTTTCAGGAGGGAACTTCATATAAAATACTTCAGTGTTATATTCAGAGCACTTGGTGTGCAGTGTATATCTGCTATTGTCTGGACTGACTATAAAAAATAAACAAAATAAAACCAATTCTTATGATTTATAGTCTGTTAAAAATACACGTACAGAAGAGATACCATGTTGTGAGTGCGCAGTGAATTTTAAGATAACTAAAGGAGAGTGTTCTAATGTATATGAAATTGAACTAAGAAGAGATCTTTATTCTAATACCAGCACTATACTGTGTAATTGTGAAATATGGCACTAGAGAAATTGATTCCTATTAATTCTCATTAAAAAGTAATTGATGGGGAAGTTTTATGGTATGGCTTAGGAGATTATTTGAGATAATTCATGGATTTCAATCATCCTGTACAACCTTTGTTAATGTAGAAAATTATCTCTAACGTGATCCACATGTACATTATATTTGTTTTTTTGACAGTTAATTTAACCAATAGCAGAGATGTATTTAACGTATTATCTGCATTACAATGAAGAGTGTGGGGGAAGGCAGAGAAGGAGAGGGGAGGGAGGGGAAGAAGAGAGTCAATAATTACTGAATGCTTACAATAAGCTGGGCACTTTTTACCATGTGCCTCATGCAACTCTCACAAGTGCTCTTCAAGTGAGTCATTTTTATCAACAATTTTTACGTAGGGAATATGAAGCCGAGAGGCAGGGCTGGTATGATGAGTGTGCGAACTCTGAAGTCGCACAGAGCCCCACACTGAGAGGGGTCCCCACGCTTGGTTTAATGCTTTGCTGTCACCATATTGAAATTTTCAATAATTTTTTTTTAACAAGGGGTCCCATGTTTTTGTCTTGCACTGGGTCCTACAAATTTTGTAGCTGGTCTTGCTTGGAGAGGTTAAACCCCTTTACTCAAATTAGGTCTATGTCACGCCAAAGCAACAAGGCCAGAATAAAACACCTGCTTTGCTCCTCTCCATCTACACCACCAAACAGACATTCCTGGACTATTTATTTAGTAAAGAGGCTGACAGTTGGCAGGGGAGCAGGGAGGAAGAAGAAAGATCTCCAATAGCAGCGCCAGGCTTTTCCTCTTTTGCCTTCAAACTGACGTATCTCTCATAAAAACCAAAGCACTATGGTTTATAGGTTCCATTTTCTGAGAAAGTTGGTAATTTTTATCAGTGACTTTACTAACACTTCATCTCCCACAACAACACATTAAAAAATTCTTCTCAAACTTTTATAGTATTTTTCCGGAGATAAATTCCAAGTAAAGCAAAAACAAACCAAAAAACCCTCCACTTTTCTTCATCTCTTTACATTTTCATTCATGTCTTGGTGTGCCTTATGTTCTGGAATCCCAGGGCACCTGTACCACTGGCCCAGCCTTTAATCAGCTTCTGTTAAATCACATGGCCTTTCCTTTATATAAGGCTATAGTTCCTAATCACAGGTTATCTGTAACTCTCTGGATAAAAAGCAAAGACTTGTGCTGAGGCGGATCTTTGCCTCTGGGCTTTGAACCATGCCTTAAGTCATTTAGGCCACAGGCTACAAATAAAAGAAATAAAACATGAGTCAAACCTATCCTAGGCCTGCAGAGTGGCTCATGCCTGTAATCTTAGGAGACTGAGGCAGGAAGATCACTTGAGCTCAGGAGTTAGAGACCAGCCTGGGCCAGTGAGGCCATCTCTACAAAAATAATAATAACAATAAAAAGTTAGCCCAGCATGCTAGTGTGTACATGTATGTAGTCCTAGCTACTCAGGAGGCTGAGGCAGGGGGTTTGATAGCTTGAGCCCAGAAGTTTGAGGCTACAGTGAGCCATGATTGTACCATTGCACTCCAGCTAGGGTGACAAAGCCAGGCCTTGTCTCAACAAAACAGAAACCAACAAAGGAAAACCTATTCTAATCTTTTCCTACTCAGAGCCACAGATCTTCAGCCTGGAGCAGACTAATCAGTGTACAGTATCTATATATATTCTTTTTTTTTTTTCATTCATTCCTTCTTCCATTCTACCTCAAACATTTATTAAGTCCTGAGTATGAGGCAGGCACTGAGGTAGGTAATGCCGACAGAATATGAAAGAGACAAATTCAAATCATTCTTTGGGGGAAAATTCTTGGTTATTTTGCCGTAGCAGATTATATATTAACTTGTAGATTCAGTGGTTCAATACCTGTTTAGTCGTTTGCTAATATTTCCAGAAGGATTTCTTGTATTGGTGAAAGACAGTTGGGGATGGGGGGATATTTTTGTTCTTGTTGCACCCTTGTTTTGAAACTAGAAATCTGTCCTGTGGCATGCAAAAGAAAGCAAATTATTTTTAAAAGAAAAAGAAAAAAAAAAGAAAATGAATGAGACGTGGTCCCTTCTTTGAACTCAGTCTCCCGAGTAGCTGGGATTATAGGCACATGCCACCATGCCCAGCTAATTTTTTGTAGTTTTAGTAGAGATGGGGTTTCACCATGTTGCCCAGGCTGGTCTTGAACTCCTGACCTCAGGTGATTCACCTGCCTCAGCTTCCCAAAGTGCTGGGATTACAGGTGTGAGCCACTGTGCCCAGCCCTGCACTAGTTCTTAAAGGGCAAAGCAGAGTTCACTAAACGAGAGGATTTCCCAGATTGTATCCTCCGTGAAGACAGGCACTTTTTGTCTTGTCTACATTGAGCAGGCTTACTGGCCCGTACAAGTCTCTCAGTATGTATTTCTGGCCAACTGCCTAAAACAGTGCATTCTAAAGGAAAGGAAAGCACAGGTAGAACCTGTGGGAAGAAAGCAGTGAGAAGAAAGCAGTGAGAAGAAAGCAGTGAGAAGAAAGCAGTGAGAAGATTGGTGACATCTAAGGAAAAGAGAAAAGTCCTAATGAAGCAGGAGCTCTGGCAGAGGAAGGAAAAGAAAATGAGGCTAGAAAGATTTTGCTCATATTAAGTATAGCTCCAGGTGCCACACTTATGATTTTATCCTAGAAACATCAGGAAGTAGAGGTATTTGAGCAAATGAGTGACATGGGCAGCTATTAGTGGGGCCAGCATTAGAAAAGGTAAAAAGTCAGGATATGTTTTGGTTGATCTGAGCAGTTTGACCAGTATTAGAGATAACTGCATTTGACTGCAGAGGCTGGTACCCCTTAACAAATTCTTTGAAACGATAATATTAACTCTGCTCTGGTCTAATTCTGTGACTAGATGAAGGCAAAGCCTGGGAAAAACAGCTTATCCTTGATTGTATAATGCCTATTTTAAAAAGCTATAGATTGTCAATACCCCCGCTTGTAAGCTAGCTGGTGAGACTACCCCAGGTTCATGGATACAGACACAAAACAGAAACACAATTTTGCTGAAATGATTTTGCGAGAAAAAAACCCTAAAAAACAGAACACAAGACTCCAGGATCAGGGACAAAGGACTGTTATTCACGGCACAGAAATGAACATGAGATTTAGGTTGGCATTGCTTTGTTGCCCGTGTGATGTGAGAGACCCAGGTAGATGCTGTGTTGCAGTGGGGTTGTGTCACAGGTGAATAACTGAATTCTGGGAACCCTGATCTTTTGTACTAGAATGAAAGCAAACCTGCCAGACCTTTGCTCTGGAGGGAGACATTATCTTTGTTATACTGGACAGTAAACAAACCTGCTCTCTGTTCCGTAGGGAGACACTATCTCTTTTAAGGCTGTTTGCCATACAAACATGCTTAAAAAGATAATCCAGAACAAAGACAGTCAGTTTCTGCGCTATTGTATTGAATGGCCACATTGCTCTTCCTAAGAAATTGAAAAAAAAATTAAGGATAGAGATTAGATGTAATTGACTACTCTTGCTACCTTACGTTCAAACTACTTGTTTTAAAACTGTATGTATTATATTCATTCCTTATGAATAAAACTTTACTTTCTGATATCCATGCACTAATGTTTAATATAACTGCTTGTAAATTATTAAAGGGAGAACTCAGTTAGATGTGGCTGGGGTTGGGCGTGGTGGCTCATGCCTGTAATCCCAACACTTTGGGAGGCCGAAGGGGGTGGATCACTTGAGGTCAGGAGTTTGAGACCAGACTGGCTAACATAGTGAAACCCTGTCTCTACTAAAAATACAAAACTTAGCCAGGCATAGTGGCGGGTGCCTGTAATCCCAGCTACTCGGGAGGCAGAAGAATCGCTTGAACCCGGGAGACAGAGGTTGCAGTGAGTGGAGATCGCACCATTGCACTCCAACTTGGGCAACAAGAGTGAAACTCAGTCTCAAAAAGAAAACACACATGTATCATGTTAAATAAACAATGCCGTTCAAATAATTTTGAACATATTGTCTAAAGCGTAATACACTAACAGTGTGCTAAAAGTGCACTTTTAGTGTTATAACTAATATTCAATAGAGATATTAATTAGTCTATCTGTAATTCATTTAATATTGACCTTGGTATCATGAATAGATTTGAATAAAAACACAGATAAATGTTCAATTCTAGAAAGCAGCATAATTTAATGAATAAAAAGGCTAATCATTTAAAATTTGCAAATTTTTAATTTAATGACATGTTTTATATATGTGTAAATATACCCTCTGACCTTTGTGGCTATGAAATCAGCTATTTAATTATGGTAAAAGAGTTAAACAGCTCGTACATGTGGTAATGTTAAAATTTTTAAAAATTAAAAATCCTTTCAATGTAAGCACAGATTACAGCAAATTAAAGCATATGGAAAGTTAGGGTATGCTTTGTGACTTCACCTTTTTAATCAAAGAAGGAAAAAATTGTTTTTCATGTTAAATTGTGTTTTTTCTTTTTAAAGTCAGTCTAAATAAGGCTGTCTGAGATGGTTCTATGAAGAAAACATCTGTATTCTTATAAATGTAACTATTTTGTAGCAGGTTGAATTCATGAGTTTTCATGATTGTTTCTACTCCTGCTTCACATCATTCTCTCCCTCCCATCCCTCTGCCTCTTTCCTGCCCATTCTCTTTTTTTTCCTCCTCCTGTTTATGAATATAATACACTTGCAGTAAAGTATTCAAATCTTAAGCATATAGCTTGATTAATTTTAAAAATATGGTACACTCAGGTAATGATAACCAAGATCAAATGCAGACCATTTCCAGTACCTCAGAAGGTTCTCTTGTGTCTTCTTGAAGTAGATATCCCCCTGCCAAAAAGCTGTCACTAATCTCTGCTGATTAGTTTTGCCTGATCTTGAACTTCATAGAAAGCCTTTCGTTAGTTCAACATTACGTCTAAAAAATTAATTCATATTAGTACAAGTAGCTAGTGTGTATTCTTTTTTATTGCTACATAGTGTTTCCTTATATGACCATATCACAATTTATTTATCTATTCTACTGTTGATGGACATGTAGTTGCATGGTGTTGTTTTTTTTCTAATTTTTGGCCATTATAATAAAACTAATATGAACGTTCTTGACATATCTTTTGGTGGACATATATGCTCATTTCTATCAAGTATATCTAGGAATAGTATTGCTGTGTCATATGACTGGCATATGTTTAGCTCTAGTAGATATTGCCAAAATGTTTTACAAAGTGGCTGTACTGATTTACATTTTCATCAGCACAGTCTGAGAGTTCTGATTGCTCTAGAGTCACATCAATATTTTGTATTTCCAATCTCATTTAGCTATTTTGGTGGGTATGACATAATATCTGTTGTGGTTTCAGCTTGCATCTCCTTGATGACTAATGATATTGAGCACATTTTCATACATTTATTGGCTCGTTGTATATCCTGTTTTATAAAGTGCTTGTTCAAGTATGTTGCCCATGTTTTAAAATTGAGTTTTCTATGTTTTATTATTTGATTTGTAGGAATTCATTATATATTCTGGATATGAGTTTTCATCAGATGTATGTATTACAAATATTTTCTCTCACTGTGTCTTGAATTTCTAATCTCTTAATGGTGTCACAATAAGCAGAAGTTCTCAATGTCAATGAAGTCCTATTTGTCAATTTCTTTTTTTTATGATTAGTGCTTTTTGTGTTTTGTTTAAAAAAGCATTGTCCACTCTGAGGACATAAAAATATTTTTCTAGACCGGGCACAGTGGCTCATACCTGTAATCCCGGCACTTTGGGAGGCCTAGGCGGGTGGATCACTTGAGGTCAGGAGTTCAAGAGTAGCCTGGCCAACATGGTGAAACTTTGTCTCTGCTAAAAATACAAAAATTAGTCAGACATGGTGGCTCATACCTGTAATCCCAGCTACTCAGGAGGCTGAGGCAGGAGAATCATTTGAACCTGGGAAGCGGAGGTTACAGTGAGCCGAGATCGTGCAGCTACACTTCAGCCTGGGTGGCAGAGCAAGACTGTGTCTCAAAAAAAATAAATAAATAAAATAAAAAAATAAGAAAAAGGTATTCTATATTTACTTCTATAAGCTTTATTGTTTTATTCTTCACATTTAAGTCTAGGACCCATATGAAACTAATTTTTCTGTATGATATGAAGGTCAACGTTCATTTATACCTATATGAATGTAAATTAACCTAGCACCATTCATTGAAATGATCCGCTTTCTTCAGTGCATTGCAGTGGTACCTTTGTTATTAGTAAATAAAAACTGGCTGTGTAGAGATGAGTCTTTTTCTTAATTCTATATTCTAATTCATCTCTCTATTCTTGTACCAGTTTTACTGTCTTAATTATTGTAACTTCATAATAAATCTTCATATCTGATAGTGTAAGACCATTACCTTTGTTCTTTTTAAGAATTATCATTGCTTTTGTCCATGTGCATTTCAAATTAAATTTTAGAATCAGCTTATCAATACACACAGGTACGTGCATGTGTATGTGCACACATACACACAACTACTAGGGTTTTAATTGGGAATACAAAATTGTTGCTTAACAATAATAAAAAAACTAAATAAAAATATTGTATTTCTTGGTATATCTCTGTGATGGTTAATTTTTTAATTTATTAAATGGTTAGTTTTTTATTTAACTTTTAGTTTCAGGGGTACATGTGCAGGTTTGTTTTATAGGTAAGTTCATATATGGGGGTTTGGTGTACAGATTATTTAATCACCTAGCTAATAAGCACAGTACTTGTCAGGTGTTTTTTTTGGATCCTCTCCCTCCTCCCACCCTCTATGTTCAAGGGTCCCAGTGTCTGTTGTTTCCCTCTTTTTGTCCATGTGTTCTCAGTATATAGCTTCCGTATGATGGCTAATTTTATGTGTCAACTTGACTGGAACACAGGATACCCAGATGTTTGTGAAGGTGTATTTGGACAAGATTAGAATTGGAATTGGACTCAGTAAAGTAGACTGCCCTCCCCAGTGTGGGTGGGCATCACTGATCTGTGGAGAGCCTGAATAGGAAAAAAGGCAGAAAAAGGGGAAATTTGTTCCTTCTGCCTGACTGAGCTGAGACATCAGTCTTCTTCTGCCTTTGACTGGGATGTATGCCATTAGCCCTTCAGTTCCCAGAAGTACCCCACTGGCTTTCCTGAGTATTAAGCTCATAGGGTACAGACAGTGGGACTGCTTAGCCTCCATAATCTCATGAGCCATTTCTTTTTTTTTTTTTTTTTTTTTATTTATTTTATTTTTTTTATTTTTTTGAGACGGAGTCTCGCTCTGTCGCCCAGGCTGGAGTTCAGTGGCCGGATCTCGGCTCACTGCAAGCTCCGCCTCCTGGGTTCACGCCATTCTCCTGCCTCAGCCTCCCGAGCAGCTGGGACTACAGGCGCCCGCCACCTCGCCCGGCTAGTTTTTTGTATTTTTTAGTAGAGACGGGGTTTCACCGTGTTAGCCAGGATGGTCTCGATCTCCTGACCTCGTGATCCGCCTGTCTCGGCCTCCCAAAGTGCTGGGATTACAGGCTTGAGCCACCGCGCCCGGCCCGAGCCATTTCTTTATTATAAACCACACACACACACACACACACGTGCACACCTTATCATCCTATTGGTTCTGTTTCTCTGGTGAACCTTGACTAATACAACTCCTAGCAAATTAAGTTGTAATTAGAATTTGAAATAGGGGAGAAAGAGAGATGGAAATAACACAAATATAGAACCATTTTTGCAGGCAATAACAATTACTGCAGGGATGTGTCTGCAGTGGCTTATGCCTGTAATCCTAGCACTTTGGGAGGCTGAGGTGGGTGGATCACCTCAGGTCAAGTGTTTGAGACCAGCCTGGCCAACATGGTGAAACCCTGTCTCTACTAAAAATACAAAAACTAGCCAGGTGTGGTGGCACTGCCTGTAATCCTAGCTACTTGGGAGGCTGAAGCAGGAGAATTGCTTGAACCCAGGAGAGAGATTGCAAAATGAGCCAAGATTGCACCACTGAACCCCAGCCTGGGCGGCAGAGTGAGACTCCGTCTCAAAAAACAAAACAAAACAAAACAAAGAGAAAAAAAAAAAAACAATTACTACATCAAATGTTAATAGCCTTTCCTTTCTAAAAAAAATACAAAATTATTTAAGTAGTTTTGGAGACAGGTAACTTTGAAATTCATGAGTGTTCAAACTTCCTCCCACATGCCATGAATTGCATGCCCATTGTCCTGCTTTGCAAGAGTGATTTGAACAGTTAATGTAGATTGGTTATTTTCTTATTAATACAAATACAATTGAGTATAAATTCATTAAATTGTATTAATTGCTATATTTAATGATATTGTAATGTCATTAACATTTTTAAAAGAAACTTTTTAATTACTATGTTGTTAATGTCTTTCTCTGTTTTCTTATAACAGATTCAAGTGTATACAAAATAAGTTAAATAAGAGGTTTTTTCTGTGTTTTTTTCTTTTTTTAATTTTATTTTAAGTTTAGCGGTACATGTGCAGTTTGTTACAGAGGTAAACTTGTGTCATGCGGGTTTACTGTACAGATTATCTCATCACCCAGGCATGAAATCTGGTACTCATTAATTATTTTTTCTGATCCTCTTCTTCTTCTCACCCTCCACCCTCCTATAGGTCCCAATGTATGTGTGTGTGTGTACCTTTTAAGTTCCTATGTGATGTAAACTATAGTGTAATGATTCAGTAGAATCAGAACAATGAAGAAAAGTGGGCATCTCTAGAGACACTGGATCAACTTAAGAGAGGTCTGCATTTTAGTGTTCACATGATCAAGAAAATCAATTAAATAACAAATGAAGGTTGCTAAATATTGCATTTATGATTGTTAGAAATAAGTTGTACTTTGGGGACATATAAATTATTAACCCCCCCGAAGACTGAGGTTGGAATTTATTTTATTTAAGACATTTGTAAATTAAACAGAAAAAGGGGGTAATAAAGTTTCAAATTCTGCAGAGAGCACACAGCTTGACCAAATATGGAAAGACGAACTTATGTGCACAAACTTTGGAAAGGCTTAATGAGGTTGGTAAGGCTGTAAAGTGGTTTTTTTTTTTTTTTTTTTGGAAAGACATGAGGAAAAATCGTAAAATAATGTACCTACATTATTTTAACCCCAAATTCTTAATTTTTGATTCAGGACTTCCGACACATATCAGATTGACTGCTGAAGTTCATTTTAAAGGAGGTCTGGGAGAGAATAGATAACTGAGAAGAAAGGTGAACTTAGATCACATGAAGGAAGAACTGGAGCCAAGAAGAGAAAAAGAGAATATTTACAGGATGAAGAATGAATAGCAAAGCAAACAACTGAGGTAATGTGCATGTCATACGAGTCGAGGTAGAAAGAATATGAACTGAATATGGTCAACAATGTCATATGGAGCAGAGAAACAAAAAGAATGGAAAGTGAAAAGGGCTAATGTCTTGGTATTTTTCAGGTCATTAATGACACGGACTATGAAATATATTAAATAAGTAGAACATTTCAGTCCAAAGGTAAAAAGGGTTTTAATCAAAATTTATAATACGAAAGATCTGCAAAGGGTAATTCACACAGACTTGTTCACTGACTCTTGTTGAACTAGAATGGGGGCATCCTTTGAGATTTAAAAGAAGAAAAATGTAAAACAAGGAAATGGAACTAGAACTTTACATAATGGATATTAAAATTATGGAAATGTATTACTTCAACATTCAGTATAGGCTGAAATAAATGTATTTAAAAACATTTAGGTACCTGCATGGCTGATAGATTTCCAGTGAGCTCTGGAGGAAATGTCTTGACATTCTGCTGTTAACATAACGGAGGGGAAACATGACCTCCCACAAACCATTTGTTTATATTGTTTATAGGGACAGAATTCTCTAGCCAGTAAAGCTGAGATGTGTACCAGTATGACATTTCTTATTAGTTTATGTGTGGATAATTGTATATTTTTTAAAACAGAAAAAGTTACAAATCTCTCACACTAAAAATAAACAGCGTCTTAGATCCCTTGGGAAAATGCTGCCTGATAAATTAAAGATGAATCAATGATTAAGGCAAAAGAAAGAACTGCAATAACAACACAGAATTGTCTTTCTAGTCCTGCGAGAAAGAAATCAAGGTGTTACTTTCTAATTTATTTATTTTTCAAATTAAAAATATTTTTAAATTGCACATTTAGCAGAATTACCAGATATTGTGTATTTCATTATAGATATTTTAAGGTTTTTTGTTTTTCCAAATTAGAAACACCAGAGAGCGTCAATTCTAAGGAATTCAGTGTATTTTATAGATATCAAAACCTAATTACTGATAAGATACTTAGCAAAATGTTATAAAATAAGAAATCATATCTCTGTTTTATAAATTGAGAAACTGAAAATCAATAGCTTGTTCTGAGTCACCTACTGACTGTCACCATTCAAATTTTATTTTGTTGGAAGAAGCAGAGAGTGGGATAAAATCGTTTAATGGGGGATTTAGAAGATTTAAGTGGCATTCAGTCTAACATGGGCTCCATGGTAACCATACAGGCTATGCAAGCTGTTCGCTGAATAGCCAAAACATTCAGGTAGAAAGAATGTCAAGCCAACCACCATTGAAATTTGAAGACTTTAATTCTCTCCGCTTGAAATCCAAGCTTTCAGCACAAGTGCCTTGGTGGAGTCCACTATTTTTTGGCTATTGTAGCCAATGTGAAATATTTAAAAACTGAAGTTATCAGAAAATTGTTCTCTCTAGTACAAACTCCTTCCAGTTCTGAAAAGTTGGTTTTGCTTCAGCTCTGTTCTTGGATGAAATTTTGGAGGGCAGCTGGCATGTTCTTCTCCACTTGGCCAGCTAAGGCAATCCAGGCAGGAGTAATTTGTTGTGCTTAGAAATTGAGACACCTGAGGTACAAACAAAACACCACTGATATTTAAGCAGAACACAACTAAGACTAAGATCCATCACACTGGGTGGAAACCTGTACTTGTGCATTTTCATGTGTCTTCAGTTCATTCAATAATCTATGCCTTCATCTGTTTAACAGTTATAATGAGCTCCTATACCAAAACGTGTGCTGTAAGGAAACTGTGAGCTTGCAGGAGGAGAAAAGATTACTCAAATGATGATTACAACTTGAAGAGTTCATGTTCTAACTGGAGGAGTGTGAAAGGGGAGACAGACACTGCAATAAATGTTGTGTATCCCTTATCCAAAGTGTATGGGACCAGAGTGTTTTGAATGTTGCAGTTTTTTGAACTTTGGAATATTTGTGCATACATAATGAGATATCTTCAGAATGGGCCCCAATAGGAAATTCGTTTATGTTTCATATAATACCTTACACACTATATTAGTCCATCCTCACATTGCTATGAAGTAATACCTGAGACCGGGTAATTTACAAAGAAAAGAGGTTTAATTAGCTCACGGTTCTGCAGGCTGTATAAGAAGCATAGCGGCATCAGCTTGGCTTCTGGAGAGGCCTCAGAAAACTTACAATTATGGTGGCAGGTGAAGAGGGAGCAGACATTTCACGTGGCCAGAGCAGGAGGAAGATAGAAAGCAAAGGAGGAGGTGCTATGCACTTTTAAACAGCCCAATCTTGCGAGAACTCACTCATTATCACGAGAACACCAAGAGGATGGTGCTGAACCATTTATGAGACACCACCCTCATGATACAATCATCTTCCCCCAGACCCCACCTCCAACACTGGGGATTGCAATTCGATGTGAAATTTGGGCGAGGACAAAGATGCAAGTTATATCACATATGTAACCCAACGGTAATTTTGTTTTTTCTTTGGGGATGTTGAATAAACTGTGTGTTACGCACCTGTGTTTGTACTACAACCCATCACATGAGGCCAGGTGTGAAACTTTCCACTTGTGGCATCAAGTTAGTGTTCAAAAAGTTTTGCATTTTGGAGAATTTCAGATTTCAGATTTTCAGAAAAGGGATGTTCAACCTGTGTAATTTTTTTTTTGAGATGGAGTTTTGCTCTGTCATCCAGGCTGGAGTGCAGTGGTGCAATCTCAGCTCACTGAAACCTCTGTGTCTCTGGTGTCAGGCCTCTGAGCCCAAGCTAAGCCATCATATCCCCTGTGACCTGTATGTTTACATCCAGATAAGCTGAAGCAAATGAAGAATCACAAAAGAAGTGAAAATGGCCTGTTCCTGCTTTCACTGATGACATTACCTTGTGAAATTCCTTCACCTGGCTCAGAAGCTCCCCCACAGAGCACCTTGTGACCCCCACCCCTGCCCACCAGAGAACAACCCCCTTTGACTGTAATTTTCCATTACCTACCCAAATCCTATAAAACGGCCCCACCCATATCTCCCTTTGCTGACTCTCTTTTCGGACTCAGCCCGCCTGCACCCAGGTAATTAAAAAGCTTTATTGCTCACACAAAGCCTGTTTGGTGGTCTCTTCACACGGACGCGCCGTGACATCGTGTTGCAGCAGTTCTCTACCTCAGCCTCCTGAGTAGCTGGGATTACAGGCACCCACCACCACATCCAGCTAATTTTTGTATTTTTAGTAGAGACGGGGGTCTCATCATGTTGGCTAGGCTGGTCACGAACTCCTGACCGTGTGATCCACCCGCCTTGGCCTCCCAAAGTGCTGGGATTACAGGCATGAGTCACTGTGCCCAGCCCCAACCTGTGTAATTTAATGGGCACTCTTGGAGAAGTAAATACAAGTTGCTGGAAGAGTAACAAGCAGGGTGTGACTCCATTTTTGGAAGATCTGGAGAGGCTTTCAAAGAGGAAGGGAATTTTGGAAAGTGAGTTGGAGCTTTTGTACAGAGAAGTAAGGATAAGGGAGGTGGAGTTGAGGGGTATACAGGTCTTCCTATGCTGATGAAAATATAGATGATCCTACCCTGCATACTTGGTCTTTTCCTTTTTAGATTGTAAGTATTTTGAGGGTACACACCACATCTTAAGCATTGTTTTATTCCTTGCAAAATCTAGTCCAGGGCATTGGATCTAGTTGTTATTCAATAATTGTGTGTATTTTCAATGATTGAAGTTCAGATGATTTCTGTATCTACCATTTTCACAAATGTGAATATTTTCTCCACCACTAATAGAATATAACATTTTAGGTGAATAATGCTGTTTGTTCAGTTAGGTCTTTGAGATTAATGACTCTGATCATGGGTGAGAGCCTCTTTATCAGCAAAAACTTTTGCTACATTTCTAACTTGAAATAAATTACCTGAAATTTCAATTCGTCTTGAATTCTCCTATGCTCTGTGGAGGTCATGTTCTGTCACCCTTGAATAGCAGCAGCAACTTTGACAGAACCTGTCTGAATAAGGAATAGGTGGAGCAGTCCCTGAGATCGTCAGCTTGGTCCCAAGGCTTGGAGTCCTGATCACTCCCATCCCATGGGGAGAAATGATGATCTCATTTCTTGGAGCTCTTGCCAAAACAAGAGTCTTTCCTACCCCACCCCAATATTCATAGAGTAGTAATAACACCAGCAACGAAAGAAACATAGGTATTTATAAAATAAGGCACATATAAAATGACTCCTAATTGGAAGAATTTTCATAACTTTTCAGCAGAGAAATACACACAAATCACCCAGTTTTTTTTTTTTTTTTTTTGCCATTGGAAATTAGCTGATTTAGTACATTATTGTAGATAATGACTGTATGAGGAGTCAGTCAAATCAGTCTCATTTATACATAACTGTGTTTGAAGATGTCTCTCAAATTATATGTGAAAATAGTCTGATGTGTGACTGTGTAACTAAAAGTTCCTATTGTATTATATGCACATTTTAAGTTTTCTGTATAGTATGCTGTTTTGACATCTTTCACAGAGGAAACCAAAAAAAAAAAAAAAAAACCCACAAACAAACAAACACTAATCTTTCCAGCAGGGAGGGACTCCTTTCCTGGGGCTAGTCAATTCTTAGAGATAACAAATGGCTCAGCCAGAAGCATGCCTTTGGTGAGCAAACTAACCAATCCAGAGCTCTACCTCCTCTGTCTGACCCGTACACCACAGGGGACAATATTTCTCTGTCTTCATTATCCTGGGTCACGCACGGTACCAGACAACTAGCCCTTACAGCCTGCCGAAATTATTTAAACTAGACAATTCTAAACTGTTTATCCTGCCATGCCTTGACTTACCTGAGGAAACCTCAATAAAGGTTGTGGCCTGAACATTCCCCTGGCTCCTGTGTTCTGCTTCCTGACAAACTTGGTGTCTCTCCCATGTGGCCCTGTGTGGCGTGCCCTGCTAAACTATCTTCCTGGGTCTCTCGTCTGTCTCCTCTTGTGGCTGCACCTGGCTGACTAGCTCATAAAAGAACAGAAAACATCTAAAAAATAGGAAGGCATAAGATTGAAGATACAAAATAGCAGCTGTTATGTGATGGCTTTTAAATTATTTCTTTTGGAAAAAATAGTTACCCTTTCTATTTGAGATTGAAACAATAAATTCTAGTGCAGATTAAATTAGGTGACGTGATGTCAACAAACATCAAGGAATATTGATTGAATCCTTGGGTTCTGTTACTCCTTGCCAAATTGTATTCAGAAATTGTTTGCACACAGGAAAGCGTCTATATTGTACCCTAGTCATATGCCTCCCATTGTCCAATCATTCCTACCGGTACTGCTTTACTTGGAGCTGATTACTTCTTCTTTCATTATATTTCAATATACCTTGATTTTTTAAATGCCACTTGCATTTAATAAGCAATATAGGAAAGCTGAAAGCATATGCATATTAAAGTTAGATACACTTGAATCTGAATCCTAATTTATTATAAATTCATTTCTGGCTTTTATAGTCAGACATAAAATGATTCATGCATTGGCTCTGATATATATTAATTGTGGATTATGAGAAGATTTCATAACTTTCCTGATAATTTATTTTATCATCTATAAAATGGGAATACTAATTATGTTTAACATCTATTGAGGGCTTATTAGGTACCACACATTGTATTTGCTTTATCTCATTCTATCCTCACTGTAACCTTGTAATATAGCTACTGTTGAAGGGGTTGAAGACACACTACTCCAAAATATAGAACCTTGGCATTTGAGGAAACAGTAGAAGAAAGAAGGTTGTGAGACGGGAGGGTTTCCGTGACCCCTTCACAGGACTTTTGACAGAGGTGTGGCTTGTTTACTCCGCCACTGTGCTCAAACCCCTTGTGGGAGAGGGAGCACACAGGTACCTGGGAGCAGGAGCTGGGGTGAGGGCCTTTGGGTGCTGGATGGCTCACAGCAGCATGTAGGGTTTGCCTGTGACCTCTGGAGCCCCAGAGGGTATGTGTTACAAACAATGCTCTTTTAGCTTTGCTGTCTATGGACAGCTTAAGTGTTAACAGCTCAGTGAAGAGTCAGTATGACAGCCTTTTTGGGTTTCTGCACCTAATGTGTCCCAAATTCTTGTCTAGCATCCAGGAAGAATCAGGTCACACGAATGGATTGAAGGGTGGTGTATGCAGAGGATTTACTGAGCAATGGAAGTAGATCTCAGAGTGATGGGGAGTTGGAAAGGGGATGGAGTGGGAAGATAATCTTCCCTGAGGTTCAGCCATCTCTGGCCAAACTTCTCTCCACATTCAGGTGCTTCTTCTCTTCTCTCCTTCTCTGCTGCACTGCTCTGCTCTTCTGCCAGTGGAGCTTGGGCTTTTTATGGCACAGGTTTAGCAGGCCAAGGTGGTTTTGGAAAAGACAACATTTGGGTGGGAAAACAGGAATGCATGTTCTCATTTACGGCTGCAACTCCAAGCTTGAGGGTGGACCCCTCGCAGGGGACTCCACTTTCCCTATACCCAGAGGAAAGAAACATCCTTATTTCTCAGGACATATGACACAGAAAAGAAGCTGAACAAACAGGTCTTGTTATGTTTCCCCCAATTTATCACCATTAGATCACACCTACTTTGTCCAATCATACTTCACAACCGTGTACTCCTCATCAAACTTTACAGAAAAATATGCTGGTTTCTTTGTTTCCTCCGCCCTTCATTTCTGATGGATCCTGTGTCACATAAAACTTCGGTTACGTAAATATGTATGCTTTTTGTATTAGTCCATCCTCACACTGCTATAAAGAAATACCTGTGATTGGGTAACTTATAAGAAAAGGTTTAGCTGGCTCATGGTTCTGTAGGCTGTTCAGGAAGCATGGTAGCATCTGCTTCTGGGGAGGCCTCAGGGAGCTTTCAGTCATGGCAGATGACAAAGCAGAAGCAAGGCATGGAACTTCCTGCTCCCAGGATATTTCTCTTTTCTGTTTATGAAATACAACCCATGCTGCTAAGGTACAAGCAGGAGGAGGTATCCTTTGCCAAATCCTGTTTGAATATCATTGTAAATAAAGCCTCTGCTCTTAGATGCCAAAAAAAAAAAAAAAAAAAAAAAATTCCAGGTGTGGTGGCTCATGCCTGTAATCCTAGCACTTTGGGAGGCCAAAGTGGGTGGATCACCTGAGGTCAGGAGTTCAAGACCAGCCTGGCCAACAGGGTGAAACCCTGTCTCTACTAATTAATATATATATATATACCAAAAAATTTTTTGTACTTTCTGGAAAACTTGTCTCCCACATGATGGATATGGCACATATTATTAAACCTGCTTGTTTTTCTCTTGTTAATCAGTCTTTTGTGTTACAAGAGTGTCTCAACCATGATCTTATGAAGGTTGAGGAAACATTACATGGCTGGAGCAGGAGGAAGACAGAGTGAAGGGAGAGGTACTAAACACTTCTAAACAACCAAATCACTGGTTGACTGTCACGAAAACAGCACCAAGATTGGGCTAAACCATTCATGAAGGACCCCTCTTGATCCAAACACCTCTCACCAGTCCCCACCTCCAACATGGGGTATTACAGTTCAACATGAGACTTGGGCAGGGGCACAAATCCAAACCATATCACTTTTCTCTTGTTAACCTGTCTTTTGTTACAGGTGCCTCAGCCATGAACCCAGTGATAGAAAAGGAAAATAAATCTTTTCTCCCCTACACAATTTTTACTCCTATTTTGTAGATGAAAAAGGGAGGCTTTTGGAAGTTAAATTTTACCAAGGTCATTCAGCTAATAAGTACATTGTGAATTAAAATCTAGGTCCAACATTTTCTCACTCAAATATTTTTATACACTTTCCTGTTATTCAAAAGCACTGGCTTTTAATCCTAATTGTAGATCAGAATTACCTAAGAAGGATTGTTTTTTAAGCTCTGATGGTCAAGTCCTTTCTTTGGGGATGCTAATTTAATATATTTAGATGCATATTGGATATCATTTTTTTGAAAATTTCACTGGTGATTCTGATTCGAACCTAACATTTAGAGCACTCATTGCCTTAAAGGTTCTTAAATAACATACTGTATATTGAAGGAAGCCAGGATATTTCACTCCCAAGCATACCTCTTTGACATATATATTTTTAATCTAGAGGCAATTGGGAAGGAGCAGTTACAGAAAGGGATATCTGAGCTGTCCTTTCTCACCTATGACAGGCCATAAAAATTTCTGTGAAAAAAACGCAGGGGGCTTCTGTCTTTCTTCTGCTGGCCTAAAGACAGAATATAAATCCTCCTTTGCTAGAGACAACTGTTATCTGTTCAAAGTTGGCACCAGCATGGTTAGAGTCATCTGGGAGCAAACTCTGCTCCCTTCCATAGACTTCCCGCTTTGGGGAGTCTGAAGCTGCTTCCTCCTTTGTCTTATTACTGCTCGAAAATTCATTGCTTTGTGTTAAAATACTATTTAAGGAAGGCTCCCAACCCACTGCTTTGGAAGAGTTACTTTCCTGAAAGACTTACTTGTCTCCCACATGATGGGTGTGGCACGTATTATTAAACTTGTTTGTTTTTCTCTTGTTAATTGGTCTTTTGTGTTAGAAGAGTGTCTCAACTATGATCTTATGAGGGTTGAGGAAACATTATAATTTCTTCCCTTCAATATGCACCGGAAATGATCATTTGAAATACAGTAATAAGATTTACGCTTTGGAGTATTTTTATTGACTGGTCTGATCAGGCCAAGATATTTACCTGCTTTGGAAAGGGGATATGGTGATGTTAGAAAAGGTATACCAAGAAAAATGGTTAGTGTTCAGCTCTGATTCCCAAATAGGACTTTGTAGAAGGCTATGGTTTTAAGAGTTGGGATATGCCAAGAAAGATCTAAAGACCAAACATGGAGTGTTCAAAAGGCAGAGACTGCTTCCTGATACAGAGAGACAAATCCTGTTTCACTTAGAAGAACTAAAGGTTTCTGCCTCAGACAGAAGAGAGGTATGATGTAGAGGAAGTAAAGAGTCCAAAGCCTGCACTTTTCGGTCCTGGTAGAAAATGAATAGAAGAAGATAGGGAAAGGAGAAAGAGAATTAGTAACAGAAAAAACCACAAGACCAACAATTTCTTATATTGCTTACCATGGGCCAGACACAGCTCTGATCCTCGTGATGGTTAATATTGAGTGCCAACTTGACTGGATTGAAGTATGCAAAGAATTTTTCCTGAGTATGTCTGTGAGGGTGTTGCCAAAAAAGGTTAACATTTGAGTCAGTGGACTGGGAGAGGCAGGCCCACCCTTCGTCTAGGTGGGCACCATCTAAACAGCTGCCAGTAAGGCTAGAAAAAGGCAGGCGGGAGAAGGTGGAAAGAGCTGACTGGCTGAGTCTTCCAGTCTTCATCTATGTCCTGTGCTGGATGCTTCCTGAACTCGAACGTCAGACTCCAGGTTCTTCAGATTTTGAAATCTTGTACTTATACCAGTGGTTTGCTAGGGGCTCTCGGGCCTTTGGTCACAGATTGAAGGCTGCACTGTCAGCTTCTCTTCTTTTGAGATTTGGGACTTGGACTGATCCACCACTGCCTTCCTTGCTCCTCAGCTTGTAGATGGCCTATTGTGGGACTTTGCTTTGTGATCGTGTGAGTCAATTCTTCTTAATAAACTCCCTTTCATATATACATATGTCCTATTAGTTCTGTCCCTTTAGAGAACCCTGACTAATACAAGCACCATACCTTTTAAACTTATTTAATTCTCAGAGTAACTATGAGGAGGAAAAGATTACTATAGAACCCATTTTACAGATAAGGAAATTGAAGCACAGAGACATGAGGTGACTTACCCAAGGTTGTACAGCTTGGATAGTGCTAGGGCTGGAACCTAGGCACTACAGCAGTCCATCTCAGCTAGTGATTTATTTTCCAAGGGAAAGATGAAACATGGCATATTTCTTGAGCATGCAAGGGAGAGACTACACGTTTTTAGACTGAAGAAGTACATGTGGGCACACATGCCACACATACACAGTACACACTCTCTTTACCACCACCACTCTTTTCCAGCATGGCTCAAAGCCATGGTGCAACAGCATTGGTGGTAAGTGGCTACATAGGTAAGCTTAAATTCCATCTTCCCCACAGCTTGCCTCTGCATGGCTGGCAGGTGACAAGTAGGGAACCCAAAGAAGGAGGCTTAACACACCCCAGTGAAGAGGTGCAGGAATGCCAAAAGGGCCTGTGGCGCACCAGAGACTTGGGATCGGGATGAGATTTCCATGAACTGTCCCTTCAAGAACAGGGGCAAATAAATGGCTGAAAGCACACATTCTAATGCAGGCATAGGAACACTAAGCCTACATAGTAGAAGGAACCAGTCACATTTAATAGCTACCAGTCTAGAATATGTCAGTTCTGCAATTTCATAAGAGGTACTGCTGGATCTGAAGAACCTAGAACAATCTCTTCAAATAACTCAATTTTTAAGGACAAATGTCAACTCTTTCAGATTTTTACTTGCTACTCTTTTCTAGTTATAATCTGACTAATGAGTAGTTTATATGACTTCATGGAAGCAGAAGGTATTTAGAATGCAGATGACACTAGGAGCTTCTGAAATCCAGCCCAAAATTGGATAAGGGTATGGCTTAAGATTTGGAATTTGGTCAGTTCCAAGGTGGCTGAATAGGAACAGCTCTGGTCTGCAGCTCCCAGTGTGATTGATGCAGAAGATGGACAATTTCTGCATTTCCAACTGAGGAACCTGGTTCATCTCATTTGGACTGGTTGGACAGTGGGTGCAGCCCACGGAGGGTGAACTGAAGCAGGGTGGGGCATTGCCTCACCCAGTAAGTGCAAGGGGTTGGAGGATTTCCCTTTCCTAGCCAAGGGAGGCCGTGACAGACTGTATCAGGAAAATCAGGACACTGCCACCTAAATACTGTGCTTTTCCAATGGTCTTAGCAAATGGCACACCAGGAGATTATATCCCGTACCTGATTCAGTGGGTCCCTCACCCAAGGAGCTTTGCTCACTGTGAGTCTGAGATTGAACTGTGAGGCAGCAAGCCTGGCTGGGAGAGGAGCGTCTGCCATTGCTGAGGCTTGAGTAGGTAAACAAAGTGGCCAGGAAGCTCAAACTGGGTGAAGCCATTGCAGCTCAATGAGGCCTGCCTGCCTCTATAGACTCCACCTCTGGTGTCAGGACATAGCTGAACAAGAGGCAGGACATAGCTGAACAAGAGGCAGCAGAAATTTTTGCAGACTTAACTGTCCCTGTCTGACAGCTCTGAAGAGAGCACTGATCCTCCCAGCACGGAGTCTGAGCTCTGAGAACGGACAGACTGCTTCCTCAAGTGGATCCCTGAACCCTGTGTAGCCTAACTGGGAGATATCTCCCAGTAGGGGCCGACTGACACCTCATACAGCTGGGTGGCCCTCTGAGATGAAGCTTCAGAGGAAGGATCAGGCAGCAATATTTGCTGCTCTGCAGCCTCTGCTGGTGATACCCAGGCAAACAGGGTCTGGAGTGTAGCTCTAGCAAACTCCAACAGACCTTGCAGCTGAGGGACCTGACTGTTAGAAGGAAAACTAACAAACATAAAGGAATAGCATCAACATCAACAAAAAGGACATCCACACCAAAACCCTATTTGGAGGTCACCATTATTAAAGACCAAAGGTAGATAAAACCACAATGATGGGGAGAAACAAGAGCAGAAAAGCTGAGAATTCTAAAAACCAGAGCACTCCTTCTCCTCCAAAGGGCTGCAACTCCTTGCCAGCAACAGAACAAAGCTGGATGAAGAATGACTCTGACAAGTTGACAGAAGTAGGCTTCAGAAAGTTGGTAATAACAAACTTCTCTGAGCTAAAGGAGGATGTTCGAACTCATCGCGAGGAAGCTAAAAACCTTGAAAAAAAGATTAGATGAATGGCTAACTAGAATAAACAGTGTAGAGAAGACCTTAAATGACCTGATGGAGCTGAAAACCACAGAACGAGAACTACATGACGCATGCACAAGCTTCAGTAGCCGATTTGATCAAGTGGAAGAAAAGGTATCAGTGATTGAAGATCAAATGAAGGAAATGAAGTGAGAAGAGAAGTTTAAAGAAAAAGGAGTAAAAAGAAAAGAACAAAGCCTCCAAGAAAAATGGGACTATGTAAAAAGACCAAATCTACATTTGATAGATGTACCTGAAAGTGACGGGGAGAATGGAGCCAAGCTGGAAAACACTCTTCAGGATATTATCCAGGAGAGCTTCCCCAACCTAGCAAGGCAGGCCAACATTCAAATTCAGGAAATACAGAGAATGCCACAAAGATACTCCTCAGGAAGAGCAACCCCAAAAAACATAATTGTCAGATTCACCAAGGTTGAAATGAAGGAAAAAATGTTAAGGGCAGCCAGAGAGAAAGGTTGGGTTACCCACAAAGGGAAAGCCATCAGACTAACAGTGGATCTCTCAGCAGAAACTCTACAAGCCAGAAGAGAGTGAGAGCCAATATTCAACATACTTAAAGAAAATAATTTTAAACCCATAATTTCATATCCAGTCAAATTACGCTTCATCAGTGAAGGAGAAATGAAATCCTTTACAGACAAGCAAATGGTGAGAGATTTTGTCACCACCAGGCCTGCCTTAGAAGAGCTCCTGAAGGAAGCATTAAACATGGAAAGGAGCAACTGGTATCAGCCACTGCAAAAACATGCCAAATTGTAAATACCGTTGATGCTAGGAAGAAATTGCATCAACTAATGGGCAAAATAACCAGCTAACACCATAATGACAGGATCAAATTCACACATAACAATATTAACCTTAAATGTAAATGGGCTACGTGCCTCAATTAAAAGACACAGACTGGCAAATTGGATAAAGAGTCAAGACCCATCAGTTTGCTATATTCAGGAGACCTATCTCATGTGCAGACACACAGAGGCTCAAAATAAAGAGATGGAGGAAGATCTACCAAGAAAATGGAAAGCAAAAAAAAAAGCAGTGGTTGCAATCCTAGTCTCTGATTACACAGACTTTAAACCAACAACGATCAAAAGAGACAAAGACGGCCATTGCATAATGATAAAGGGATCAATTCAACAAGAAGAACTAACTCTTCTAAACATATATGCACCCAATACAGGAGCACCCAGATTCATAAAACAAGTCCTTAGAGACCTACAAAGAGACTTGGACTCCCACACAATAATAATGGGAGACTTTAACACCCCACTGTCAACATTAGACAGACCAACGAGATAGAAAGTTAACAAGGGTATCCAGGACTTGAACTCAGCTCTGCACCAAGCAGACTAATAGACATCTACAGAACTCTCCACCCCAAATCAACAGAATATACATTCTTCTCAGCACGCCATCATACTTATTCTGAAATTGACCATATAGTTGGAAGTAAAACACTCCTCAGCAAATGTAAAAGAACAAAAATCACAACAAACTGTCTCTCAGACCACAGTGCAATCAAATTAGAACTCAGGATTAAGAAGCTCACTCAAAACCACACAACTACATGGAAACTGAACAACCTGCTCCTGAATGACTACTGGGTACATAACGAAATGAAGGCAGAAATAAAGATGTTCTTTGAAACCAATGAGAACAAAGATACAACATACCAGAATCTCTGGGACACATTTAAAGCAGTGTATAGAGGGAAATTTATAGCACTAAATGCCCACAAGAGAAAGCAAGAAAGATCTAAAATTGACACTCTAACATCACAATTAAAAGAACTAGAGAGGCAAGAGCAAACACATTCAAAAGCTAGCAGAAGGCAAGAAATAACTAAGATCAGAGCAGAACTGAAGGAGATAGAGACACAAAAAACCCTCCAAAAAATCAATGAATCCAGGAGTTGCTTTTTTGGAAAGATCAACAAAATTGATCGACCGCTAGCAAGACTAATAAAGAAGAAAAGAGAGAGGAATCAAATAGACGCAATAAAAAATGATAAAGGGGATATCACCACCAACCACACAGAAACACAAACTACCATCAGAGAATACTATAAACACCTCTATGCAAATAAACTAGAAAATCCAGAAGAAACAGATAAATTATTGGACACTTAACACCCTCCCAAGACTAAACCAGGGAGAAGTTGAATCTTTGAATAGACCAGTAACAGGATCTGAAATTCAGGCAATAATTAATAACCTACCAACCAAAAAAAGTCCAGGACCAGATGGATTCACAGCCAAATTCTACCAGAGGTACAAAGAGGAGTTGGTACCATTCCTTCTGAAACTATTCTAATCAACAGAAAAAGAGGGAATCCTCACTAATTCATTTTATGAGGCCAACATCATCCTGATACAGAGTGTGGCAGAGACACAACAAAAAAAGAGAATTTTAGACCAATATCCCTGATGAACATAGATGTGAAAATCCTCAATAAAATACTGGCAAACCAAATCCAGCAGCACATCAAAAAGCTTACCCACCAAGATCAAGTTGGCTTCATCCCTGGGATGCAAGGCTGGTTCAACATACGCAAATCAATAAACATAACCCATCGCATAAACAGAATCAAAGACAAAAACGACATGATTATCTCAATAGATGCAGAAAAGGCCTTCAACAAAATTCAACAGCCCTTCATGCTATGAAGTCTCAATAAACTAGGTATTCATGGAATGTATCTCTAAATAATAAGAGCGATTTATGACAAGCCCACAGCCAATATCATACTGAATGGGCAAAAACTGGAAACATTCCCTTTGAAAACTGGCACAAGACAGGGATGCCCTCTCTCACCACTCCTATTTAACATAGTGTTGGAAGTGTAACATAGTGTTGGAAGTTCTGGCCAGGGCAATCAGGCAAGAGAAAGCAATAAAGGGTATTCAGTTAGGAAAAGAGGAAGTCAAATTGCCCCTGTTTGCAGATGACATATGGTATATTTAGAAAATCCCATTGTCGTAGCCCCAAATCTCCTTAAGCTGATAAGCAAGATGGATTAAAGACTTAAATGTTAGACCTAAAACCATAAAAACCCTAGAAGAAAACCTAGGCAATACCATTCAGGACATAGGCATGGGCAAGTACTTCATGACTAAAACACCAAAAGCAATGGCAACAAAAGCCAAAATTGACAAATGTGATCTAATTAAACTATAGAGCTTCTGTACGGCAAAAGAAACTACCATCAGAGTGAACAGGCAACCTACAGAAGAGGGGAAAGTTTTTGCAATCTACCCATCTGACCAAGGGCTAATATCCAGAATCTACAAAGAACTTAAACAAATTTACAAGAAAAAAATCAAACAATCCAATCAAAAAGTGGACGAAGGATACGAACAGACACTTCTCAAAAGAAGACATTTATGCAGCCAACAGACACATGAAAAAATGCTCATCATCACTGGTCATCAGAGAAATACAAATCAAAACCACAATGAGATACCATCTCACACCAGTTAGAATGACAATCATTAAAAAGTCAGGAAACAACAGGTGCTGGAGAGAATGAGAAATAGGAACACTTTTACACTGTTGGTGGGACTGTAAACTAGTTCAACCATTGTGGAAGACAGCGTGGCAATTCCTCAAGGATCTAGAACTAGAAATACCATTTGACCCAGCAATCCTATTACTGGTTATATACGCGAAGGATTATAATCATGCTACTATAAAGACACATGCACACGTATGTTTATTGTGTCACTATTCACAATAGCAAAGACTTGGAATCAACCCAAATCTCCATCAATGATAGACTGGATTAAGAAAATGTGGCACATATACACCATGGAATATTATGCAACTGTAAAAAAGGACGAGTTCATGTCCTTTGTAGCGATATGGATGCAGCTGGAAACCATCATTCTGAGGAAACTGTTGCAAGGACACAAAACCCAAGACTGCATGTTCTCACTCATAGGTGGGAATTGAACAATGAGAACACTTGGACACAGGATGGGGAACATCACACACTGGGGCCTGTCATGGGGTGGGGAGATGGGGGAGGGATAGCATTAGAAGAGATAGTGAATGTAAATGACAAGTTAATGGATGCAGCAAACCAACATGGCACATGTACACATATGTAACAAACCTGCACGTTGTGCACATGTACCCTTGAACTTAAAGTATTAAAAAAAAAAAAAAGGTTTAGAATTTAAGCAATTCTGCAATTTTAAGTCTTACCTGTAAAGTGAAGATAATTTAGGTAACCCTCTCACAGAATTGTGGAAATTAAAGGAATTAATTTATAGAAAAGTGGTTAGCACAGTCCCTGACATGTAAGGGGGAGGATGTTAGGCCCCTTAATCTCAGATCATGAGAGGTGATTTATTCTGGCACATCATGTTATGTAGGATTTCACTAACTGAATTGCAAGCTCCTCGAAGGTAAAACTTTTACTTACTTTTTGTAAATGTATAGTACCTGATACAATGTCTAGTACTACAATATTCAGCAAATAAATATTAATTTCAATCTCTGCTCAGGCAGTTCAGGAGATCTCTATTTTTTGGTAATGTGAGCATCCCAAATGGTCTCGTCTATAAAGGGTGCTAGAGGACTTCCTCTCCTAGTTTAGCCCATCCTTGATGGTTTTGCTGAAGTTTATCTCCTCATTTTCCCGTTCACCCTGACCTTGAAAACACAAAGTATCTTGTGGTTCTTTCTTCACCAAAATAAACAGACAATTTCATATTCTTATACACTTCTCCTCTTAACTTTAGCAAAGCATTTCAACCTAAAGATCCATCATCAATGAAACCTCTATTATATAATAATGCCAAGTCAAGACCTTTCCAAGCAAGAAAAGGTTTAGTGTTTTTTTTTCTGCTGAGTGAAACATACAACTGTTTGTCTCACAATATACTTTTGAAATTCGCATTGTCGTTCTATGAACCTAAATAATATTCCTCATTGAATTCATGTTAACTGTGAGACAGAGGGGATATCTAAATGAGCTAAATTTGAGAATTAAGGGGGATGACTTTTATTGTACTTGGTGATTTGACTACATTCACATGTTCTATGTTGCATTTTTATATGTGGTGCTTACTTTAGCTCTTAAAATGTGAATCTAGGTTGAATTATTTAAAAAATTTATAGGAATTTATAAATGGTAAATAGTGGAATTCACTAATTTTGTTCTCTTTTCCTTTTCTCAAAGCTACAGCATCTCAATATAGGCCTATGCCATCAGCTTTCTGTTTTACATGAAATGACCACAGTCCTAATGCCAGACCGATTTGCAAAAATATGCTTCTGGTCACAAAGCGGGACAGAGATATAGGGTATAGATAGAACATGGGAAAACACATTGCAGTAATGTCATGCTAAAGGGTCAGTACAAACATCTCCATAAAAAATAATCACAAGTTATTGTAATTTGGAGTATGGCACTAAATTCATTTTCATGAACACTGCATTACTACAAATGAATATGATGATAATCCATTTGTCTTTGCTTTGCTTTAACTGATATTATTCTAAAATAACAATTTTAAAAATAAAATTAAAATAACGATTTTAGAATAATATCAGTTAAAGCAAAGGCAAATGGATAATCACATTTTGATCTTATTATAATAAATGTTAATGAAGTTCCTTATTTAGCTATTGTCTAATGCACTTTGAAATATGGGGTAATTACTTTTAGCCAACATTAGCTCTTTGGTTAATCAATCCAAATGATTGCCAGAGAAGGGGTATTTTAAAGGACAGCAATTAGGATTTTGATAAATTAATTTGGTTAAATTGTAGTTAAAAGTTATTTTAATCATATGACATAAAATCCTGAGTAAATGGTCATTTAATAATTAGTTCAGGCTGGGCGAGGTGACTCACCTGTAATCCCAGCACTTTGGGAGGCTGAGATGGGTGGATCACAAGGTCAGGAGTTTGAGACTGGCCTGACTAACGTCGTGAAACCCCGTCTCTACTAAAAATACAAAAAAAGTAGTTGGGCATGGTGGCGCATGCCTGTAATCCCAGCTACTCAGGAGGCTGAGGCAGTAAAATGACTTGAATCTGGGAGGTGGAGGTTGCAGTGAGCTGAGATCGCACCACTGCACTCCAGCCTTGGGGACAGAGCAAGACTCCATCTCAAAAAAAAAAAAAAAAGAAAAGAAAAGAAAAGAAAAGAAAAAAAAGTTAGTTCAAATTTTACCTGCTAACAATAAAGTATTTAAAGTTTCTATTGAGTAAATGCAAAGTTTGATTGTTTCACTCAATCAATCTTGTCAGTGCCTCTTTTCCTGAACATTTTGCAAAGGAATCTAGATAATCTAAAATAAATGGAATTGAGTACTCGTGGGTGGGAGATTTGACTGCAAAATGGACTCCTCAGAGTGTGTTTACTTATAAAACTATGACAAAGCCTTTTAAAATTCATACACAAAATGGTATGATACAATTGTCTAAGACTTTATTACAATGGGTAGATCCAAATATCTTGAAGTAAAAATAGATCAAATGTCAAAACATGCCAAAACTATTATATCAGCAGCTTTCATCGTTGTTAATATTTTATGGAATGAAAATATTCCTTATGCCTCTGTCAGAAGCCTTCTTGAATCTTGACCTAATTTGTTGGGACAATTTAAGAATTTAAAACTTGCTGTTTCTATCTCTGGCTAGTTTAATTCATCATTTAGCTCTCTACAAGACTAAAGACACACAGCAAAAATAACTCTTACATATCAACATTTAAATGAAAAAAGCCTCTATATCATGCAGAGTGGAGAATTTGCTAATCAAATGTTTGCTGGGGCAATACTTATAGAAATATAGTAAAGAGCACCTGACCAAGTGTTAATGCTTTGTAGGAAAAGAAATGATGTTATTTGCTTTAGATATAAAGTCATTTCTTTTTAAAAATTAGTCTATTTAATGCATGGGAGATTGCCATATTCCTTCATTTAATGTTGCATTCTCTATAATGATTTCTGATTACCAAAATGCATAGTACAAATGCTAATCAGGACCCTTTTCACAACAAGTGCGGATGCTGAGTGCCTCCTACGAGTTTAATCACAGTGTGTGATTCACACAGTAATGGGTCATAATTGCCCCCCACCAAGTTGTCTTGAGGGTCTTGCTTCATTTTATTACCACTGGACCTTATCAACCATTGAAATCCACCAAGTTGCCTTGAAGGTTGCAACCAATCTTTACATGCATAATTATTTCCAAATAAGGATGCCCAAGAAGGGTGAAGGATTGTATTTGTTCTCTCCCCAGTTTTACAATAAATTTAAAAATAAATAGCAATATTTATATAATTTTATATTACCTTTCATTTTTCTTTTACTTGAAAAACAGGCTGATTGCCATCTCTCCAGGTAATTAAATCTAGTTGATAGCTTATGTACAGATGCATTAGAAAGCTTTTTATTTCTATTAGCTTAAGACAGCCTGGGGTTCATTTTCTCTGTGATACCTGGGGAGCTACACATATAAATCATTGTCACTTTAGAGAATAGCAGGCTCCATCGTTTCTTCTTTAAATCAAACTTCAAAGATTCCAAACTTTGCAATTGACTGCTTCAGATTATTAGGAGTAGACTGGATGGCTGTTCTTCTCCAGAGGGGACTACAATGTCTCCTTGCAGGACTGGCTGTGCATAGTTAGAGTAAATGGCTGCCTAGGTTATGTATTGTGATTACTTCCCCTTTAAATAACTATCTCCCACCTAGAAACCTGTATAGTTGACTATATACTTTATAATTAAAAAGAACATTGTTTCATTTTAGTGTAGATGTTCAACAGTTTCTTGATGCCTAAAGTTGTTTTAACAAGCACAAGCTATTTGTGTTCCAAAATTAGAGAAATTAGGCCATGGATATTTGCTAAGCACCTACTATGTGCCAGTCATCATCTAAGGTCTTTGGAAAATAGCAGTAAGCAGGAAAAGTCCCTATTCTCAAGGATCTTATAGGCTAGCAAGAGTAGTGATAACACAAATAAGTAACATAGCAACTTAAATTGACGAGAAGGTGTAAATGAAGGGAAGATTTGTTGGGGTTGGGGTGGGGAGAAAACACAGGACTACTAAATTGGAAAGAATGAATGAATTACAGGAAAGTAAAACACATGCCAGATCCAGTACGGTGGCTCATACCTGTAATCCCTGCATTTAGGGAGGTCGATGCAGGTGGATCACTTGAGGTCAGGAGTTCGTGACCAGCCTTGCCAACATGGTGAAACCCTGTCTCTACTAAAAATGCAAAAATTAGATGGATGTAGTGGTGCTTGCCTGTAGTCCCAGCTACTCAGGAAGCTGAGGCAGGAGAATCACTTGAACCGGGGAGGCGGAGGTTGCAGTGAGCCGAGATCACACCACTGCACTCCAGCCTGGGCAACAGAGCAAGACTCTGTCTCAAACAACGCAACAACAACAGAGCAAGACTCTGCCTCAAACAATACAACAACGAAAACAAACCACATGCCCAAAAGCAGGGAAATACAAAGATAATTACCTTCTTAAGAGGTTTGCCTCAGACTCACTCTATTTATTTTTATTTCTAATTGGGCAATAGCAGGATTTTAGCTAGGCTTTGGGATTCTGATTTCTTTTTTTTCTTTTTTTGTTATCAAGAGTATTGCTAGTGGTTGCTCAAAAAGTTTAACGTAGAATTTCCAAAAGATGCAGCCAATTCACTCCTAGGTATATATCCGAAATAATGGAAAAGAGTTACTTAAATCCGTGTATATGCATGTTCATTGCAGCCCTATTCACAACAATCAAAAGGAAGAAACAGCTCAAATATCTATCAGTGAAGGACTGGATGAATAAATTGCAGTATATATATGTGTGTATATATATGTATGTGTATATATGTATATATGTATGTGTGTGTATATATATATGAATATTATTCAGCCATAGAAAGGGATAAAGGATTGATACATGAAAACATGCTAAGCATGAGAAGCCAGACAGATAAGACTACATATTGAATGTTTTCATTCATGCAATATCTAGAATAGGTAAAATCCATAGAGATAGAAAACAGATTGGTTGTTGCCAGGAATTAGGAGCAAGAAAGAATGAGGAGTAACTGCTTGATGGGTACGGATTGTCCTTTTGGAGTAACAAAAATATTTTGGAACTTCATAGAGATGATGGTTGTATAACATTTTGAATATGTTAAATGCCATTGAATTGTATACTTTAAAGTGGTAAATTTTATGTTAGATGAATTTAGTCTCAATAATTAAAAAAGAATATTGCAACATGTTTACTCCAGGAGAAGGTAAGCACAATGATACGGAACGCTGTGTTATACCCTTGTTAATTTATTCATTCATTTTTCCCCCATATTCATTGTGTACCATTTGCCAGACATTTGTACTATGTGTCACCAAGAAAGACTTAGTTAGTTGGTGTCTTTATAGACACTGTCTAGCATGGGATCCAGACAAATGTAAGCATTTTATATGGACCACAGAAGTTTTCCTTTTTCCATTGTCTATCTCACGCTTTTACAGGTTAACAATATATTTTGTAATTAAAAAGAACATTGTTTTTACTTTAGTGCAGATGTGCAACAGGTGTTTCCTCAAATAGCAATGCTGAAAGTAGGATGTTTCAATCACTTCTTTAAATTCAGCACTGAATCCTCCATGTTATTAAACACAATGGATATTCGGGTCACTAAAAGTTTGTCTATGCAGCACAAGTATTTGCAGATATACAGCTACGACCCCTATTTTATCAAAATTGACAGCGCTCAGTTTTTTGCCCAAATGCTTTCTACAGAGAATTTGTTCAGCAAGTTCTACAGTCAAAACAGGGAAATGCTGCATGTAATATTCTAATATTCTTATATTATAAAACTCTAGCATATAGTAGCATTCTATACCCTCTGAAGAACTGTGCAGAAATACATTTATTTTACTTTAAGATTTCATAAGGGTATTTGACCATAAGATTTTTCTTTTTCCATAAAACACTTGTTATTACCTGACAGAATTAATATTATACAGGACACATAGTGTGAAATGCAGTTTTAGATCTCTGAAACTCTTCAATGTGTTAGCCTTGCCTTTATAGCCAAATAATTCATGGAGTAGTGATCACAAAATAGAGTATTGCTCCTGTACACTTAGTTGGCTTCATTTTTCTACACTTACGACTTCTGAGATTTTTTTTTTTAAATTTTAGAGACACGGTCTCATTCTGTCACCCAGGTTGGAGTGCAGTGGTGTGAACTTGGTTCACCTCTGCCTCTTGGGCTCAAGTCATCCTCCCTCCTCAGCCTCCAAAGTAGCTGGGACTACGGGCATACACCACCATGCCTGGCTGATTTTTGTATTTTTTTGTAGAGACAGGGTTTTGCCATGTTGCCCAGGCTGGTCTTAAACTCCTGGGCTCAAGCAATCCACCCACCTCAGCCTCCCAAAGTGCTGGGATTACAGGCATGAGCCCCCGTGCCCGATGCTGAGGTTATATTATTAATTATTTTGTGTACTCACTGTCTCTTTCTCTAGAGCATAAGCAGTATAAATGTAGGGATGTCTCATGTTTTATTCACTGATGTGTCTCCAGTGTCTAGAACAATGCCTGGCATGTAATAGGTCTACATATGTTTCTGTTGAATGAATGAGTGAAGTAGGTGCAAAAAAATACCTATTGAGTTTTTGGCTGATTTTTTTATACATTAATCTTATGTTCTTGTTCTGCTAAAGGGAGAATGGAGTAGATATGTACTGTAATCAGAAGGGTTTAACAAGATTCTGAAAAAAGAGCAATTTCACTCACCATTTGGAATAGACCATTTTTTGTTGATACTGTAACAGATAATAATATTAATATTAATAAAAATAACAAGAGAATATAAACTGCCAAGAACATCTTGGACAGTAAATGAGACAGGATTGGATTTATCGTCTGTCCGTTAAGTCTATTTTAATTTATGAGTAAAGCATTGGAGAGGGCCTGGGTAACCTGATATTTTTACCAACAAGGCGTGGTAAAAGCAACCACAATCGTTGACTACAAGAGCCAAATCCAGGTCGGACTCTGCTTTAAGAAGCTGGGTAAATCACTGTGTAACTCACTTTTCTGGGCCTCTGTTCTGTTATCTGTGAAATAAGCAGACTGGACTAACATATTTTGAAGGTACCTTCTGTATTCAACTTTCCATGATTCCCACAGTTCTGGATCCATTATTTTCCTCCTTTATAAGTCAGTCTCTCCAACTGCTTACTTTTCATCACAACTGTTTTGAATTCTTTCTCTGTGGCTACATTTTGAGTCTCTTAGGAACTGACTTCAATAGGCTATTATTTGGATTCACTGAGTCCTTGTTGTTATTCTGAGGTCAGCTTCTGCCCACTCATTTGCCATCCATCACCAGTCTCCAGACCTTCCAAACAAAACCTATTGAATACATCATCACTTTCTAGGGTCAGGATGAGGGTCAAACATCCCTAAAAGCACATTTCCCACCAATTAGCACTTGGGGTGCAGAATCTCATCACTCGAAGTCCCAAATCAACTAAGTCCTGAGGGATCGGCTGGGGAAATCAGTCAGATTGTCAGTTTTCTCACTGCATTCCTGGCCATTCAGTTTATGGAGAGGGTCTGAGTGATGCATGTAGATTAAACCAGGCCTCCTTCTTTTACAATTCTTTAGAGTCTGGGTCAATCTTGTCTCCCCAAGGGAGCCTCAGTTCTACTTCCTCTTGGTTAAGATCCTTGGGCTCTCTAACCCCGGGGTCCTAAGCCTCTGTTATCTTTTTATGTTTCTTTCTTCCAGGAATCTTCTAGGACTGGGTTTACTAAGAGTCATCCACAACCTCAGGCTTGAGCTTTTCTTGTAGCACCATCCAAGTGGGAGGGGAGGAAGACAGCATGGAGCTGGAGAAGCTGCATGAATGTCTATTTTGTAGCTATATTCTCTTCTCTGTTGTCTCCCAGTGAAAAAGGTCCTTGAGACAAAAATTACTTCTTTTCAGTGAGTTACATGGAGGAAGTTTCATGGATTCAGTTGTTGGTGTGAATGTTAAATTAAATGTTAATGTTAAATCAGTATGTTAAAATGAGAACTCTTCTAAATATATGTGGGGAGAAAAACCTGATGCAGTAAAAACTCCTTTAGAATAGTGTGTTTCTTGTTAAATACCAAAAATTAGCACCATTTTGCTGATCCTACAATATGAAGTTTAAGGCCAAAACATTTTTAGATTCCCACAATGGATTTTTCAGCGTTCTTACAAACATTATCATAAACTCTCATATATTCTAAAATAATTAAACGGAAGTTCTTGGAGCTATCTTGCCAAGGTCATTTGGAGATTATTTCTTGAGCTGCTTTGAAATAATGAAAAAAATTGTAATGTGAATTGTAATTACTTAGAACACTGTAGAATAAAGCTACAGTAAATTCCTTCACAGTTGAACTAAACTGTTTAACACATGGAATGTCTAATTGACAATTCTGTACCAAAGTGTAAATTTGTCAAGGAAGGATACACAACAAGTTTTTTTTAACATCTCAGTGAGTGCTGTTGTGATTTGGATCTATTACTTCTGAATATTGCATGAAGCTGACAAGCACTTGTCATTTAAAGACCACATGGAGGCATTTAGTTTTCCATTTAGACATAATAACACATTATGCAAATAAGCTTGCAAAGGAAAGCTGGAGGCTGACATGAAGTAAACTGTCAAACACAAGTTGCTAATAAGTGAACATTTCTTTATAGATTGTCTTAATTTGGGGAGTTGAAAAATACATTTGGCTGTGGTGGATCAGGAACCTTACTATCGTGGTACATAGTAGAGGTTTCAATTGTTGGCTTTGCAACAACGTTCCTTCCCGGCAATTATGGCAAGAGGTTTTAGTTTAAGAAAAACTCTCAAAAAGTAAATTGTATTCCCACATTTTCATGGTTTAGAGATACCCTAGTGAGATTTATTCTCATGTGGTTTTTCATTCCTCAATTTTGTGCTGTCCTGTAATAGGTCTAATACTTTCAATTTGATCTGGATAACAGATTATTGGAATTCAAAGGAGTTTTTGACATTTGTAATTTTAACTAGGCAGGATTTCTCAGAGAACACATCCAAATCTCCTGGAAGTCTTCTTAAAAATGCATATTCCTGGAAGCCTTATTACAAATGCATATTCCAGAATACCAACCAAGACTGACCTAATCAGAATTTCTGGGAGTAGGACTTACTAATTTGCATTTTTGAAAAGTAGCCCAGTAATTCTTGTGCTCAATAGAGTTTGAGTAACTCTGGACTAGACAGTCCTTGAAGGCCCATCACAAGTACAATTTTAAGACTGCTAAAGCTGGAATTAGTGTTTCAAATCAGGTATAGCATGAAGTTGGGGACTGATTTATTTCTGGTGAGTCTGGCTCAAGATGCAGCATTTGCCACTGAGTGAGCTGCACTCTACATCTGTCCTCAATGTAACAGTAACTCCAATGATGTATAAGAGACACAACCAGAGCTATTTCTCTGTGACAGCGGCCCCTAGGGGCAGACCTGGAGGTGGGACAGATATCAGAAGTAGGAGAATGTGGCTGGAAAAGGGGGAAGGTCTAAGTGCAGAGACAGAGCCAGGGGCTGCTTAGCCTCCTGTCTTCATCTCATCTTTGCCCAGAAGTAATCTTGAGAGCTTTTGGTCATTTTTTTTTTTTTTTTTTCAAAGAACAAGGAAAGATAGCAAAAGTTTCCTTCTGGCCTGGTGTGGCGGTTTATGCCTGTAACCCTGGCACTTTGGGAGGCTAAGGCAGGAGGATTGCTCAAGCCTAGGAATTTTTTCTTTCTTTCTTCCTTTTTTTCCCTTCCTTCCTTCCTTCCTTCCTTCCTTCCTTCCTTTCTTTCTTTCTTGACAGAGTCTCACTCTGTCGCCAGGCCGAAGTGCAGTGGCGTGATTTCCGCTCATTGCAACCTCCGCCTCCCGGGTTCAAGTGATTTTCCTGCCTCAGCCTCCCAAGTAGCTGGGACTACGGACACCCGTCAGCACGCCCAACTAATTTTTTTGTATTTTTAGTAGAGATGGGGTTTCACCGTGTTGTCCAGGATGGTCTCAATCTCTTGCCCTTGTGATCCACCCACCTGAGCCTCCCAAAGTGCTGGGATTACAGGCGTGAGCCACTGTGCCCTGCCAAGCCTAGGATTTCGAGGACCAGTCTGGGCAACATAGTGAGATCCCATCTCTAAAAAATAAAAATAAAAATTAGCTGGTGTGGTGGCATGCCCCTGTGTCCCAGCTACTCAGAGGCTGAAATGGGAGGATTGCTTGAGCCCAGAGGGTCAAGGCTGCAGTGAGCCATGATTGTACCACTGAACTCCAGCCTGAGCCATGATTGATTGTACCACTGAACCCCAGCCTGGACAACAGAGTGAGATCCTGTCTCAAAAAATAAAAAATAAAAATGTTTCCATCATTGCCTTAAATTAATTAGGAGAGCATCAGATTGAAGCAGCTCCAGGGCTCTGAGTTTCTACCTAAGCAAACTAAAACCCAACTCAGTATAACTATTCTAGAAAAGCAAAACTTAAGCTTAACCAACCAGAAACCACTAACCTCTAGCTAGCGATTTCCTAGTGGAATGATGGAAATAAGGTTGTTGTTGCACTTTAACCAATCAAATAATTTATTGGTCTTGCTTCTGATCATAAAAGCCTTCCTCTTGTGCCCTTGGGCTGAGCCTCTGAAACGTTTCTGGTTTGGAGCCACCTGATTCCTAAATCATTGTCTACTCAAGTAAACTCTTTAAAATGTTAGTGTGCATAAATTCATCTTTCAGCACCCCTCAGACTTCCTTTTGAACCCATTAACTATCAGAACAGGAACACTTTTCTGTTCCCTGACACTGCTGAGCTGTTGCTTAGTTAGCTGTGAGTTCAGACTTTAATGGATTCAGTACTGCATCCAGTTTAGACTTTTGAATTAGCTCAAATTTTTGTCCACTGTTCAAATGCTTGGAAAAACGTTTGCTTTATCGCCACCTCTCATATGGAGGCATCCTGTTGTGTTTCCAATGCTGAAGTGTAGTTGTTGTTTCTTTTAATTCCAGTCTCTTGTTTGCCTTAGTGCCCCAATCTACATATTGACAAAGACTCCCTGACTGAACTTTATAGTCAGGTTCCTCTGAGCCCTCTTCTCTACTGGACCCTGACTTTGGTCCCTGTCTTTGCTGGGTTTGCATAGCCCACTTGTAGCAAGAATCCTGCTGAATCAATTTAGGGAGAAAGACTCACCCTCAATATTTGATCAAATTTTTCATACCCCAACCTTGATATCTTATTAACCTGGCTTGCCTTCAGCAATAATTTTGTTAAATTGGTTTATAAAGAATCCTTCCACCCTTGATGACTTCTTATAGTATTTTCCATTCACTGGCCTTCTCATTCTGCTTGTTGGCTGTGAATCTCCATTTGTCTTTGCTGTGTTCTGTTCTATCCTATAGTCTCTTTTCCCCTATTGCAATATTTTATTAATAAATTATGTTTTAACATCTCTAATTACTGTCTGGCTGAGATTTTCTTTAACAGTTACAATGCCCAAACTTGGATGGAATCAGATTGCTGATTGAACCCCCAGGTCTCTCACTCAAGACCCACACCTGTGATGTCTTTCAGGAAGCCTTAGTGAGTCCTACTCTGGAGCCAGTGCTCCAGACCACTGTCCACTGAAGCACAGAAAGGACAGGTTTTGATTCTTAAGACTCTGAGTATGCTATCTTTGTCTGAAAGGTTATCTCCTAGGCTGGAAGTTCTTCCTGGCTTCTTGTTTCAAGTGGAGATTCGCTCGTTGACTCCTCGGCTCGAAAATTATTTTTTTTCTGACTCCTTTTGAGGCTTCTCTGTTCTATTTCATCCTGTTTCTCCCATAGGAAACACTCAGTCTACTAAAACTCAACCACCTCCTCAAACCCTCCTAATGATATGCTCCTTTCTTCTTGGCATAATTTTGTTAAGAATAATTTGGAACTTCATTCACTTGTTACCTTACCCACATTTAGGCTCATTTAAGGCCTCTTCTCTTTTCCTCTTTTTCTGCTTTACTACCTTTGATCTTCCCATCAGCTTTCTTGAATACTTTGATATGTCCCTCTTGAAAGACCCTACATCCTCTATTTCTCTGTGTGCTCCTGCCAGACTTTTCCCTCTCCAGTCCAGCTGCTCAACTCTCCACAGTCACTTGAACTTTAGGTCCCTTGTCCCCATGGACTCTTAAGGGATTTAGGAGTCCCCAACACAACCATCTGAAACTTAAAAGAGGGAGAGAAAAAAAAGACTTATTTAAAACAGGCTCAATATTTTCCCCCCTCAGATGGACTTTGGAAACAACCAATCACTTAGTATTTCCAAAAGATCCAATACCCAAAATTTAGTCTACAGCCTCCATAAGATTACATATCAAAGCAAATGAAAATCTTAGGAGTTTCCTCTATAAATAGTGGTAAAAAGAATTCGTTGTCAGGCCGGGCGCGGTGGCTCAAGCCTGTAATCCCAGCACTTTGGGAGGCCGAGACGGGCGGATCACGAGGTCAGAAGATCGAGACCATCCTGGCTAAAACGGTGAAACCCCGTCTCTACTAAAAAATACAAAAAACTAGCCGGGCGAGGTGGCGGGCGCCTGTAGTCCCAGCTACTCGGCAGGCTGAGGCAGGAGAATGGCGGGAACCCGGGAGGCGGAGCTTGCAGTGAGCTGAGATCCGGCCACTGCACTCCAGCCTGGGCGACAGAGCGAGACTCTGCCGTCTCAAAAAAAAAAAAAAAAAAATAGAAAAAAGAATTCGTTGTCATATTAAGCAGATCATCTTAATTTGTTTTATCTGCCAAAAGCACAATTCAGAGAAAGACGAGAGCCAACTATCATACATAAACCAGAGAGTTTTGTATCATTGTGTTTACCTGCACCATGGCTAAAATTTTAGAATGAAATGTCTGAGGTCTCCATTTGTGTCTGCCTGTATGTTTGTATGTGCATGTATGTAAGTTATGTCTATGTGATATTTTTCTCCCTCCCGATGGTAGTAACAAGTTTATTTATAAAATAGCTTTAAAAAAACTGTTCAAATTGGCTGAAGACTAAGTAATTATGTATTAGAAATGAAGTACTCTTACAACTCAAGAAATATAGAAAGTAACCCAAATCGTTTTCAAATTTAAGTGATTTGAGTGGGACTACTGATCTAGTTTGGATATTTGTCCCCTGCAAAATCTTATGTTGAAATGTGGTCCCCAGTGTGGGAGATGGGGTTTGGTGGAAAGTGTTTGGTCATGTGAACAGATCCCTCATGAATGGCTTGGTATCCTTACCACAATAATGAGTTCACCCAAGATCTGATTGTTAAAGAGACTGGGACCTCTCCTCTCTCTTGATCCCTCTCTCATCATTTGACATGCTGGCTCCCCTTCCCTTTCACCTTGAGTGGAAGCTTCCTGAGGCCTCATCAGAAGCAGATACCAGCACTGTTTCTTGTGCAGTCTGCAGAATTGTGAGTCAAAATAAACCTCTTTTCTTTGTAAATTACCTAGCCTCAGGTATTCCTTTATAGCAATGTAAGACGGACTAATACAACTAGTTTGGTTTTGTAAGTTTAATAAAAATAGGCATGCCTTTTGAGTTATCAGAATAAAGTGTAATATGAGCACATATTTTTATCCTACTTGGGTTTACTAGTCAAATAAGGTGATATTATAGCTACCAGATATTTAAGATGATAAAAACTATAAATTCAACCTAAGAACAAGTGGACAAGTAAAGATGCAGCAAAAATGAATATAAATGGCTCAATATATATATCAAAGCACAGTAGGAAATAAAACATAGGCATATGTATTTAATTTTTAAGATTGTTTTCTATTGTGATTATTTTGATACTTTCCTAACATGCATGTATTATAAAAATAGTTAACAGGGAAATGACTCAAAATGATAACTAGCTTTGTTTAATGTCTCATAAAATTTTCATGAACAATCTAAGCATAATTTTTAGGAACATGTATTAAGTTGACACAACTGGAATAAAAGTTTTATGAGGATGCTTTTCCATAATAATTATGTTTTATAGTATCTATAAACTAAAAATAGTTTCAAAATCATTTTAGTAATGTGCAATCTTTGATCTATGCTAAAGTAAATTATGTAATAAATATTTATTATTAATTTAAAAGATAAATTACTGATAAGAATAAGTTTAAATTTATTATTTAAATAAATTATTTAAAATTACAATTTGTTATTAAGTTGTAGAAGGTTTACAGAAAAGGAAGTCGGGGAAAAGTGATCTCATATGGTCAAACTAAAATTTGATGGACTTATTTATAAGGTTTTCTTGGATTAAGTGTTTTTAGAATATTGGTCTGCTCTTAATATTATATTATAAAAGGTTTTTCTCTACCTTTTGAGAAAAATCTACCTAGGAAACAAACATTTTGTGCCTTATCAGAATAATTTCTTGTATTTTTTGTTAACTTTTATCATGCACTTGACTATTTAAGAGAACCAAATTTCTCACCTTTTTTTTGAGGGGGAGTTTCACTCTATCACCCAGGCTGGAGTGCAGTGGTGCAATCTTGGTTCACTACAACTTCCACCTCCTGGATTCAAGTAATTCTCCTTCCTTAGCCTCCTGAGTAGCTGGGACTACAGGCGTGCACCATCACACCTGGCTAATTTTGTATTTTTAGTAGAGACAGGGGTTTCACCATGTTGGTTAGGCTGGTCTCGAACTCCTGACCTTAGGTGATCCTCCCACCTCTGCCTCCCAAAGTGTGGGATTACAGGCATGATCCACTGCACCCAGCCAAGTTTCTCACTTTTCAGAGAGCTAAGATTGGCCAGGCACACTGGCTCACACCTGTAATCCCAGCACTTTGGGAGGCTGAGGTGGGCGGATCACTTGTGGTCAGGAATTCGAGACCTGCCTGGTGAACATGGTGAAATCCCATCTGTACTAAAAATACAAAATTAGCCAGGCGTGGTGGTGGGTGCCTGCAATCCCAGTTACTTGGGAGGCTGAGGCAGGAAAATTGCTTGAACCCGGGAGGTGGAGGTTGCAACGAGCCAAGATCACACCACTGCACTCTAGCCTGGTGACAGAGTGAGACCTTGTCTCAATAGATAAATAAATAAATAAATAAATAAATAAATAAAAATAAAATGAAAGAACTAAGATTTTTTTACAATTGTGTTACCTCCTATAGTTACTTTTGAAATCTTGTATTGTCACTTTGTTTAAATAGGTATTTAAGTACAGTTTTACAGTGACTTAGGATCTTATTTAGTTAAGTGTTCAAGACTTTTGACACTTTTGATATATTTCTTTCCTCAAATAAAATTCTAATAATGTTGAGTTTTTACATAGGGCGCCTGGAAAGTCTCAAAGGATTTATTCTTTCACCTTCTAAAAGGAGAAATTAAAAAAAATGTTTATTGTATATGTTAAATTGCATGAGAAGCATTGTCAAATAAGAAGAGATTCTTATTCTTCCCTAGGTTAACCATTCATATTTGTGTGAATAAATGATATTCACACAAATACGTTAGAAATTGTACAGTTCTTAGAAAGTTGTCAATAACCTAGCTGTCTATGATATGTACAGTCAGTATAATTTTATTAGTCACAATGCCAGTTATTATTTTGAAATGTATGCTATAGAAATAACCAAATTTCCTTGTCAAATGAACTGTCATAAACTCTTTAACTATGGCCACTGTAAGTCTTATCTAAGTCATCATATATAGTTATTATTTTACTCTGATGCTTTACTGAAAGTGCTTGCAATCAGCTACAGGTCAGAATGCTTTGTTTTCAATAAAAAGGAACGGTCTCATAGATGCATGGAAAGGTCTATGACAGAATGCAAACCCGACTGCTCAGATCCTTATTGGGACTATCCAAAAAGCCTGGTGAGCTGAAGTTAGACTCTCCCACTCTCTGCTTGGGATATAACCATGGCTATGACACTGATGTCTATGATATCACCAAAGATGTTCAAACTTCAAACCAGGAAATCTGCTGGATTGTCACTTCTGTCCTCACTTTACTATCTAAAGCCCAACATCTAGAAATATTCTTGACTGGTTGCACTATGGACTTAGAAACTGGGCTTGTAGACTGCTCCAACGACTAATCCTGTTTTTTCTTTTTCTTTTCATAGAACTTCTCAGTAAATGTCTGATGGTTTGTGCTGTCCAGCAAATATTCTTTACTACCAAGTCCCAACAGATGGTTCAACGGGTGCTTAATGAACAAAGGAAGTATAAATAAATTTACATTGTTCAGAGGAAAGAAAAATGTCTCTTCTTTATTTGAACAAGAAGAACTGACAAAGACTCTCTCCCTGACCAAACTTTAGTCAGGCTCCTCTGAGCCTTCTTCTCTACTAGGCGTTGACCTTGGTCCCTGTTTTTGTTGGGTCCGCATAGCCTACTTGTAGCAAGAATCCTGCTGACTCAGGTTAGGGAGAATTTCCCAGGCTAAAATCTGATCAAATTCTTAATATCTGATCACCCTGACCTGCCTTCAGCAAAAATCCTGTTAGGTTGGTGTAGCAAAAATCCCCCCTACCCTTGATATCTCCTCTTAGTAATTTTTCATTCATTGACCTCCTCATTTTGATTGATAGCTATACATTTTCATTTATTTGTGCTATACAATCAGTGAGTTGAGTCTGATCTCTTACCTCTGCTGTAATAGTCTTGACACCTATTGCTATAGCCTTGAATAAAGTCTTTCTTACTGTCTTAACAAGTGTCAGAATAATTTTTTCTTTATCTATCTATATATTTGCTTTATATAATATGCATATATGATATGTATCATATATATAAACCAAACTGCTATGAGCAAACAAGATTAGCAGATATTAAACCTAACTCTTTTGTTTTGCAAACAATAAAAATGAGACAAAGCTAAGTGAGTTATTTAAAATTAAAAATATTTTCCTCTGGTTGCAATGTAAGCCAGTTCCTCTTTGTGCTATAGTGAATCAAATCAGAAAAGCTGCTAACTTTCACAGATTCATGTGCTATACTTTAAAACCGTGAACGTTCAGGTCATCCTGTTCTCTCTGTTTAAAAGGTTGGAGAAAAAACAGCCATTTATCAAAGGTGTGAAGCTCAAACTATATTGTTAGGGAGAATTTCCAAAGAAGGTTTATATATCTTCAATACATAAAATAGTGTCCTGAAGCCAGAATTCTTCTATTAAAAAAATTCTCTCTGCTCCTTCCCCTTTGATTGTATTGTTCTTTAGTGGAACTTGCCCAAAAAAAGGCCTGAAGAGTAAACACATGGCAAGCAATTGTGATCACTCTTCCCTTGCCCTGGCCAAAAGCTTATTAGATTATATTGATTTACCAGCTCTTTCCTTGCAGAAATAGTCTAATTAAATGCTTAATACTGTCTCTGAAGATGAGTTCAGCTCAATAGTTATTTTGGGTTCTAATTTTAGAAGCTGTCCCTCCTATGATTATAATTTTGGTAATGAGAATTAAATGTTGATGTCTCAAATTGGCATTCTCTCCATTCTTTAACATATTATTTCCTGGAGCCAAAATGTTGTTGGAAGTCCAAGATTAAATTGGACCCAATCACAGAGTATTTTTACCTTCAGCAGAAAGATGATTCTCTTGTTTACTGGGGAGTATATATGTAATTCTAGCTTTTCTTCTTTCTTTGAAAAGTTATTTGGGGAAAATTTCTTTTTTTTTTTTTAATTATACTTTAAGTTCTAGGGTACATGTGCATAATGTGAAGGTTTGTTACATATGTATACTTGTGCCATGTTGGTGTGCTGCACCCGTCAACTCGTCAGCATCCGTCAATTAGTCATTTATATCAGGTATAACTCTCAATGCAATCCCTCCCCCTCCCCCCATAATAGGCCCCGATGTGTGATGTTCCCCTTCCCAAGTCCAAGTGATGTCATTGTTCAGTTCCCACCTATGAGTGAGAACATGCGGTGTTTGGTTTTCTGTTCTTGTGATAGTTTGCTAAGAATGATGGTTTCCAGCTGCATCCATGTCCCTACAAAGGACGCAAACTCATCCTTTTTTATGGCTGCATAATATTCCATGGTGTATATGTGCCACATTTTCTTAATCCAGTCTGTCACAGATGGACATTTGGGTTGATTCCAAGTCTTTGCTATTGTGAATAGTGCTGCAATAAACATACGTGTGCATGTGTTTTTATAGCAGCATGATTTATAATCCTTTGGGTATATACCCGGTAGTGGGATGGCTGGGTCATATGGTACATCTAGTTCTAGATCCTTGAGGAATCGCCATACTGTTTTCCATAATGGTTGAACTAGTTTACAATCCCACCAACAGTGTAAAAGTGTTCCTATTTCTCCACATCCTCTCCAACACCTGTTGTTTCCTGACTTTTGAATGATTGCCATTCTAACTGGTGTGAGATGGTATCTCATTGTGGTTTTGATTTGCATTTCTCTGATGGCGAGTGATGATGAGCATTTTTTCATGTGTCTGTTGGCTGTATGAATGTCTTCTTTTGAAATGTCTGTTCATACCCTTTGCCCACTTTTTGATGGGGTTGTTTGTTTTTTCCTTGTATATTTGTTTGAGTTCTTTGTAGATTCTGGATATTAGCCCTTTGTCAGATGAGTAGACTGCAAAAATTTTCTCCATTCTGTAGGTTGCCTGTTCACTCTGATGGTAGTTTCTTTTGCTGTGCAGAAGCTCTTTAGTTTAATTAGATCCCATTTGTCAATTTTGGCTTTTGCTGCCGTTGCTTTTGGTGTTTTAGACATGAAGTCCTTGCCCACGCCTATGTCCTGAATGGTACTAGCTAGGTTTTCTTCTGGGGTTTTTATGGTATTAGGTCTAACATTTAAGTCTCTAATCCATCTTGAATTAATCTTCGTATAAGGAGTAAGGAAAGGATCCAGTTTCAGCTTTCCACTTATGGCTAGCCAATTTTCCCAGCACCATTTATTAAATAGGGAATCCTTTCCCCATTTCTTGTTTCTCTCAGGTTTGTCAAAGATCAGATGGCTGTAGATGTGTGGTATTATTTCTGAGGACTCTGTTCTGTTCCATTGGTCTATATCTCTGGCTACAGTAACCAAAACAGCATGGTACTGGTACCAAAAGAGAGATATAGACCAAGGGAAAATTTCAAAGTTATTCTAGTTTAAGCTTCGGAGTGGATATATTCTGCATTCAGGATACTATCTCCTTTTTTATGGGAATGGAGCCATAGGATTCTTTTTTCAATGGGCATTTTGCCTTTATAAGAGAAAGACAATTTTAAAGACTTTTTAAAAATTATTTTTTGTAAAGCCACATGATCTAACTTTTGTGACTAACTTCAGCAGTTTAAAAGGCAGGCTCTTATAATGGCTATAGGAAGAAGTAGGATATATGGATTTGGAGTAGCTGTGACTTTTTCTCTTCTTTTCCTTCCTTTTCAAGAATAACTAGACTTATTCTTATGGTAGTAAAGGGCTGGCAAATCTAAATGACGCAATCCATTTTTAATCTAAGATAGTCTAAACCTTCATTTTCCAGCAATAGGTGACCCCAGAGTGACTATGTGAAAATTATTTTAAAAGTAGACTACACATCTCAAATACCTACCTTCTGTGGTTAAAAAAATGTATTTATGAGCCTTTTGTCTGTATGAGTTTTTGTGATTGCTCTTTGCTTTAAATTGTCCACCTAAGAGGTCTTTGATGGTAATATTCGTTTAATATCTACTTCCTTTTCCAATGACCAGTTGATTATTATTATTTGCAAATCTACTAGGAAATAATTTTGAGCAATGTAACTGAACTTATACAACTGACAACCAACAAAAAAGTTTTGTTTCATCGCTTTTGTTTGTTTGTTTGTTTCTGTGAAATTAAGGGTATCACTGACACCCTGGAGCATCTGAAAACAAATTTCCTTTTTTGAGGCTTTGGTGGTTATCAAATAGGGTGTGAATTTACCATGCTCCATTGCGCTGAAGGAGACCCACGTTTGATGGTCTTGCCAGGCATTTACACATTGTATAATGCTGCCTCCACTTTCAGTTCAAAGCAAGCATTGTCTCCTGGGTTTTCACTTAGCTTATATTGCTGCTTCTCATTTATTTTGACATAACAGTTCACTTCAAACTAGATAATCTTCTGATCAGGAAAAAGAGAAGCTAGCTCCTTTCCTTCATAAAACAACCTTTTCTTTGAAGACACAGTTCAGTAAATCTAATAAATTTTGAGACAGCATTACTTTTTATTGGTTGGGTACTATGATAAAAAATGAAAACAAGTCCTTTAAAGATGCTTTTGATACAAGACTTCTTTTTTTTGCTAAGTTTAGAAATGCCATTCTGTACGTATAATAATTTGATAATATTAGCCCGCATGAATTTTAGTTGTATTGGTGGAATTTCGGCTTTTGAACTGGGTATGTGAAACAGAAGAAGAGAAAGCAAAACAAACAACCAACTAATGTAGTTGGTTTTTTGTTGAAATTCTAAAGGGAATTTGAACATGAATTCAAAATGCTGTTTATTAAACAAAGAAGTTTAAAACATAGCAAGATTGATTTTAAAAGTGCAACTCGAAGCCATGTTTTAGAAAATGTTTCAGCTAATGGTGGCTAGCAAAAGATCTCTGCTGGCAGTGGTTTTGGAATCTCAGAGGGTTACTTTCTGTGAACCAATGATTTCTTTTTTCTAAGATTAGTAAGTAAAGCCAGTTAAAAGCAATTTCAGGTATGATTGGGAAAACAGAAACAAAACCAGAAACAGTTGTTTGCTTTCAGTGTTGAAGCCCTGAAAGGGAGGTCATTACAAAAATTGTTTTGAAATTTACAACTTTTGGATTGTTCCTGAAGTTTCCTGAAAATATAAATGTCCTAGTAAGTATTTCCAATACACATGTAAAATTTTTATCGAATCACTTTGGAATTCATTGCAAGTGCCCAAACATGCCTGGTAAATGAGCTAACTACATAAACTAGAAATATTAATTTCTAAGTGTAAGTTTATACAAAAACTTATGCCTGATACAAATACTAGCTAATATTCAGTTGGAGTTTCAGTTTGGAAAGTAATTCTTCATTCACCACATGATGTGATTCCTCTAAGAGTCCTGTAAAATAGATAGGGCAGGTTATATAATCTCCAATGTGAAGAGACAGTAAATAATAGCTATGATTTGTTGAAGGTTAACTGTAAGCCATACATCGTTTAAATATTTTGCATATATTAGCTCATTTATTCCTCTCAACAGCCTTATGAAGTAGATACTATTGTTGTGCTATTTTGGAGACGAAGAAATTACGACACAGAGAGGTTAAGCATCTACCTAAGGCTGTACAGCTAGAAGTGATGAAGGTGAGATTCAAGTTGAGAAACGATTACTGTCCCATTTTGCAGATGAGAAACCTGAGGTTTAGAGAAGCTGAGATCACTGAGCTCACTAAGCTTACCAAGGTCAAAATCCTTGAAAGGGGCTGGGCGCAGTGGCTCATACTTGTAATCCTAGTGTGCAGATCACTTGAGCCCAGGAGTTTGAGACTAACCTGGTCTCAGGATGGCAAAACCTCGTCTCTGCTAAAAATACAAAAATTAGTTGGGCATGGTGATGTGCATCTGAAGTCCCAGCTACTTGGGAGGCTGAGATAGGAGGATTGCTTAAGCCCAGGAGGTTGAGGCTGCAATAAGCCATGATTGTGCCACTGCACTCCAGCCTGGGCAACAGAGCGAGCCCTTGTCTCAAACAAACGAAAACAAAACAAAACAAAACAAAAAACTGACAAAGAACAACACCGAAATTTAGAGAAAAAAAAATCTCTCAATCTGTCTGGCTGTAAAAATCTTAGCTTTTAAGCTTTTAAACATTTTATTACAATGTTTAATTAACCTGGTTTCTCAATTATTGATTTTATGCCCAGATATTTAAGCTAATATGTTGCTCAATTCTGGTTACTGTATACAAAAACTAAATTGACATTTTTCTCCCACTATGTAATTTTTAATATCTGTTTCTACTTTGTAGCTTTGGTAGATGAATGGCTTTTACTTGGGATACTGGGAAACTTTTGGGGGAGTATAAGATGCAAAGTATATAGTAATGTGCTAGAATCACTGGGGAAGCATTTTAAAAATACATCAGCTGGTGCCTCTGAACAGATCTATCATATCAGATAGGTATGGCACTATCCAGGGTGGGCACTATCCAGCTCTCAGAAGGAGGCTGCCCTAACCTGGGTACTTTCAGAAAAGTTCTCCAGCTAAACTTGCTATGTTCTAACCCAGATGAAAACTGCAAGAGGCCCCTCTCCACACCCTCACAAGCTGTCTCATGCTCTGGAGACTTTTCAAGTTGTAGATATTACCTGACAGTTACAATGAGAGAACTGTTTTCCTCCGTCTGGGTAATAAGGCACCTGATCATTAATTTGGGGGCAGAATTATTGTGCTGTCTGTGGTCAACTAAAATCTGCAAATTTTTTTTTTTCTTACTGAAACCAAGATTAAAATAAGTCATCCCCTTTACGCTTGTCTATATTAAATGTACCTAATTTGGGTTCATTATTCCTGCGTGTTGAGCTTTTTGTCAAAATGGATTTGGTAATCTAATATATTAGTGAACTATTTTCAGGTTTGTGTCATATAAAAATTTGAAAAGTAGAATCATCCTGAAGCAGCGGCCAGAGAAGAGACAAGGGCATGAGCATCAGAATGCCATGCCTTTCTTGGATGTGCAGAAACAGTTTGGCCTTAACATAGATCAATGGTTGACAATCCAAAGTGCTGAACAGTCCTACAAGATTCCTGCTCGATGTCATCCTTTTGAAAAAGAATGAATAGAATGTGCACATGGAGTTGGTGGTATCTGGGCAGAGAAAGAGTGCAAAATAGAATATGATTATTTCATAGAGTGTATACTTTGGCAGAAAACGATGAGACGTTTGAGTACCATCAGGAAGCAGTGGGACAAGCTGGTAAAGGAAGGGAAGTACACCCGTCCACCTCACCATGTGGGCAAGGGGGAGCCTCCGCCCCTAAGCAGACTCCCAAAGTGCTGGGACTACAGGTGTGAGCCACTGCACCCAGCTGTTATAAAGTAGTTTTCAGCTTTATTTTCTTCACTAAAAAATTGGGATAGTAATACCAATCTCAAAGGATTGTTGCACATACAGAGATTTCATATGCATATAAACACAAACACGTACATGTATAACATATATATAATTTCCTCTAGAATAGTACCTGACATGGTAAATATTCAATGAATAGTGTCTATTATTAGTAACTAATAATTATTAGCTCATAATTATTATGGCTAGTAATTATTTAGTACATTATTGTCTTTGAGGATATTGTGAGAGAATTTGATCAATATATGTCTTTCTATGCCAGAATATTATCTCATAAAAAAAGAGGTGTATTAGTCTTAGCTTACTTCATAGACCATTTATGATTGATCACTATTAGTCTCTTATTCTGTTTTCTTTTTCTTTTTTTGAGATGGAGTCTCGATCTTTCATCCGGGCTGGAGTGCAGTGGCGTGATCTGGACTCACTGCAACCTCCGCCTCCAGGGTTCAAGCGATTCTTCTACCTCAGCCTCCTGAGTAGCTGGGATTACAGGCATGCATCAGTACACCTGGCTAATTTTTGTATTTTTAGTAGAGACGGGGTTTCACCATGTTGGTCAGGCTGGTCTCAAACTCCTGACCTCATGATCTGCCCGCCTTGGCCTCCCAAAGTACTGGGATTACAGGCATGAGCCACCACACCTGGTAAGTCTCTTATTCTTGAGTTAATATAATATAGTGTTAATCTATTCATATTTCTCAGTTTGTAAAATCTTTGGCTGAGTTTTTTATGTTTCTTTCTTTCTTTTTGGAGACAGAGTCTCACTACGTCGCCCAGGCTGGAGCCCAGTGGCTGTTCACAGGCCTGATCCCACTACTAATGAGCATAGGAGTTTTGACCTGCTTGGTTTCTGACTTAGGCCTGGTCACCTCTCCTTAGGCAAACTGTGGTCCCCTGCTCCTAGGAGGTCACCATATTGATGCCGAACTTAGTGTGAACACCCGATCGGCTTAGTGCACTAGAGTCCGGGTGCACTAGAGTCTTAGTGCGCTAAACTCCTGGACTCAAGCAATCCTTCTGGTTCAGCCTCTTCAGTAGCTGGAATTACAGGCTCACATCACTGCACTCTACAGTTTTTTGTTTCTATACGTGATGAAATAGAATAAAGCCTTGCTTTTCTTAAACCTAGTATTAGCTATATCCCAAGTATCATCTGCCATTGCTGAGAACCCAGAACTAAATAAACAGTTGAGGAGATGAGCTTTCATTTATAGCTTTACTTGTGAAAGGTTGAACTGGCTTTAGTTTTCTTTGTCCATCAGTTTCTAAAAGTTCTTAAAAGTTTGTTTCCCAATCGAGTTAAATGAAATTAGCTAGACAGTTTTGACTATTGCTAAGAAGTCAAAAAGAGGCCGGGCGCGGTGGCTCAAAGCCTGTAATCCCAGCACTTTGGGAGGCCGAGACGGGCGAATCACGAGGTCAGGAGATCGAAACCATCCTGGCTAACACGGTGAAACCCCGTCTCTACTAAAAATACAAAAAAATTAGCTGGGCGAGGTGGCGGGCGCCTGTAGTCCCAGCTACTCGGGAGGCTGAGGCAGGAGAATGGCGGGAACCCGGGAGGCGGAGCTTGCAGTGAGCTGAGATCCGGCCACTGCACTCCAGCCTGGGGGCAGAGCGAGACTCTGTCTCAAAAAAAAAAAAAGAAGTCAAAAAGAAAAAACTTTAAGAGATTTTGTTCAAGGCGAGAAAGCAAATTATAAGAATATGATTGGTGTTTTTAATTCTATAACTAATTTTGCACAATGCTATGTTTTGTTGTGGATGAGAGGTGAAAGTGACATTAGAGATTTATCTCAGGTTAAATAAGATTTCATTGCTTTTAGGTAGTGAGCAGACATACAGAAGGATGTTCATTTAATCTCCAGAGAAAGTTTAAATGGGTTTCTGAGTGTGCCAAGAGATAACCGTTCAGGTTTAGTTTATAAGCAGGACTCATTAGCCAACATTTTTATTTCCCTTTTTATAGTTTCTAAAATAACATTAGCTCTAACATGCCTAACAATCTCAAGAAAATATATCTTAGTTTGTGATATGCACTCTCTGTAATGGTTTACCATCACTTTAGACTTCAGGAATAAGGTTCAGTAATTTTAAAACTCAATGCCGGGACATAGAAAACCACTGTCATTATTAACTTTCAAATCAATGAGGAGAGTAGAAGAATGTTTTAACAAAAGAGCTAATGGCTGTTTTCTTTAACCTATGGTTGGAATAATTAAAAAGCATGGCCTTTTCATCCAACACTAAAAGTAAAATGGAGAGTCTGATGTTTTATATCTGAATCCTGTAGAGGATATCGCTGGCACATGTGTAATAGGTTTCCATTTTATTCTTCTTTTCTTAAACAGATATTCTTCCTAGCACCACCACATGATTCTTATTATTTAACATTTATTTAGTAGTGGCAATAGATTTGGCTCTGCATCGAATGTCAGAGAGTAGGGATAATTCCTTCCTGGTGGGCATAGTATAAAAATCAGGCAAACCAAACTTCAATATTAAGAGATAATTCTCCATGATACGAGGCCGAGGCAGAGCACGACACAGGTGCTCTGCTCTTTCAGGAGGCATCTTAAACAAAAACGGAGGCAAAAGTGCCCACAACCTAGTGCTGTCATCTGGAATGCTGGTGATACAACCCCCTAAAGCTGACTTAAAAGGCACAGCTGAATTGAGCACAAAGAGAAACCAACAGGCTTGTGGATGTTACTGTGCCTTCAATGAAGCTTTAACTCAATAATATGACGATTTAAAAGCAGATGTGGTTTTCCTAACATTGTTACAGTTTCAACCATCCAGCTATTTTGCTCCTTTGTGATTTTGAATGAATTATTGATAAGGAATACTTCAAAGGTGTGCAAAAAATTCTTTTGCGTTTAGCGTTTATAAAACAATGATGTTGATGGAGGGAAAAAGAAAACCACTGTCAATATTTCTCTGAGACTAAACAATAACAAAGTGCCTTCAGGATTCATTTTAATGAGAAATACTAGTGTGACTCTGTGGAAATTTCGGGACAAGCAGTGCACACTAGCAAATTAATTATAGGTTGGCAGCCAGGCAAATGTAGGAGGCTTATGGTGGCACTGTAGAAAATAAATATTATTTTAATCAGCAATACTGGTTTATTTCCTCAAAGGTAACATCAACCTTTAAATGTACAAGTCACATATACGTAGAAAACGATTTCAAAACAAGGGGTGCGTGACTTTTCTGACTGCTATTTTCAAGTTAGTATTTGCACAAGGTTTCCTCAAAATAAGGCACAACTGATCCCTTAGTCTTGTCCGTGGTCAGAGAACAGGGTTATCATTACCGACAGCATTTTATCTAAGCCTGACTCTGATCTGTGCTGGAGGAGACATTGACTTTCATGATGGTTTTATGGATCGATGATTCAGGTGGTTCTCCAGATAGCTCTGCTGGATTCCTGGGCCCTGTTTGCAAGTCAAAGCTGCGTCTCCTCCCCTAGGTGGAATTTCTCAGTTCAAGGATTCACTTCTTAGCTGCCTCCAGCTCCCGCATTTGGCAGCTGACAGGGCAGCGCTGTTAATGCAACCAGAGTGTTTAAAGCGGCAGGTGATAAGAGACGCTGGGATTTTAACAGCATAATGAATTAATTCGCAAACTCACTGAGCACAAATGATAACTTTGGTACAATTTCTAGTTGCAATTAGGAGGGGACTGCATTGTTTCACAGGATAAAGGTATTAGTCCTGATTCTTGTAATGTAATGTGTAGTATACTGGTATCTTTGAGGAAAAGCTAGTTTCTGGATGTGTGAATTTGCCCGTGACCAACTCCTGAAATGGATGCAAATTAAAATGAGCGATTTCTGTGATAGTGAATGTGCTGTAGCGTAGCCTCTATACCCAGATTCCTAAGAGGGGGCTGGCAGAGTCTCAGAATTTCATTTTGCCTCAATGCTTATCCAAAAGCAGCATAACCAGCCCCTGTTCAAATGCATCCCAAACTTTTATTATATTTTGAGTTCATCCACCCTGAGCATGCAATCTTCATTTTGTACGTGGAACTGTAACTATTTCAGTGGCTGCCTTCAGAATCAACAAATTTGAGATGACTTTTAATTTCTGAGATGACTTTTAATTTCTGTGTCCGTAGTCCAAGAGAATCGTTCATATCTTCACCCACTATTTCTGACGTTCCCCCAAAATATTTCTAGCAGAAGAAATACAATTTTAAATACCAAAGACAAGTTTTAGAAAAAAAAATTCTACTTTTATCAGAATTTGATTGGCATTATTAACAGTATTTTCAAAAAGAAAATTGTGAGTTTGCGTTAACGAAAATGTATGCTAATGTCTTTTTAAGAATTATTTGCCATTATTTTTCTCTTTAGATTGCTATACTACTAAAAGTAATCAATAAAATCTATTGTTACCTGTAGAATGCTCAGATAAGTACTAGGTATACATGGCTAATTAAAAAATATCATTTGATGATAATAGTGGTGATAGACATAATGATAAAATACTTGTTCTTTCAGATGACTGACTTATGCTGAAATGATATATTCATTCGATACAATGAATATTCAATGCAATTTAATAAATATTCATTGGACACCTGTGCTAGGCCCTAGGGATATTAAGATGAGAAAGATTCAGTATTTTGGAAGATTATATTGTTACAAATATTTCCTCCTTTTCCTACAAGAGGATTATACTTCCTGCCTGTGGCCATGTACCTTGCAGTGTGTCCTGAGGGAAGGGAATATGTATACTTCTCTGTTCTTGACCATGTGACTAATTTTAGCCAATGACCTGTGAGTGAACATGACTCATGCTACATCTGAGAGGCATTGGTGTTTCTTGCAACATTCTTACTTTTTTCTCTCTTCTCAAGAATGGCATATCTCAAAAAGGAGCTGCTCCTAATCTGAAACACAACCCCGCCTTTAATCTGAGTCCTGGAGAGAAAAGATTAAACAAAGCCACAGCAGTTGACTACAGCTGCCAATGTGTAACACGTCTGTTGTTGTAAGTTGCTGAGACTTTGGAAGTTGATTTTTCACCATAGGAAGCTAACTAAAACACTTTACATGGCATTAAACTACAGTACCTTAATTCTAAGGCACTAAAAGTTGTGATAAACTGCACATAAATTTATGACCCAAAAAAGAACTAGTTCTAGTCCAAGAATCTACAAGCTCAAGTTATGTAACATTGTCGAGATGTACTGTGAGCAAATTACATCTGGGTTGTTCTGCCCAGATTTGGATACTGACAAATTTTAGTGAATTAATTGTGCAGCTATCTCATTGAGTGTTTAGGTTACCGAAAGGAATAACTCTGCCATAATTTAATTGTCCTAGATGTATAGATCTGGCCCAAGTCAGTTGGTAGTTCAAAGTCAAAGCTGACATGCTTTGTTTATCCAGTGGATGAAAACTAAGGCTTTTTTTCAGGACAGTTAACATGCCAGAGATGCATATCCACTCATTTCTAGTATCTCTTGATGCTTCTCAACAATTAGGTATCAACAAACATTTGCATCTCTCCTCTCTTTCTCCTCCTAGGGTCTGGGTTATCGTGGATGGAGAGGACTTCTGCCTGAACAGAAAAAATAGACAGTGTGTGTTTTGTCATATGTATGTTTGCCTGCATCTGAGAGAGAGAGAAAGAGAAAGTGAGGGAATAAAAGGTTTAACTCAGTTCACACTGTATTATACTTTCTTGAGAGGTCTCTTATGCACCTGAAAATATCAGACACCAGATGAAAATCCCATAATATTGTAAAGAAAAAAAAGATGATTTAACATATTTATTTTTGTTGTGTCTTTTCAGAATGTTTTCCCATACACCCTTTGCCAACTGCCTTTCCTTAGACTTGGAGGCCAGGACGCAGGCTGCGGTAGATATTGCTAGTGCTCCCCTGTGTTTGGCCTTCTTGTTGACCCTTGGAGCATGGTACACTCCATCTCCCACTGCCCCGCAGCTGGGTCGGTCATGTGATGGGTTCTAGCCAATGGACCTGAACAGGGGTGATACAGTCACTCCCTGGGCACGGCGCTCCAGAGGTCCTTTCTTTTGTCACAGTTACCTTGGAAGACTCATGCTGAGAGGCCAGTGCCACCAGATGGAATTTGGACAGATCCCCGACTCACTGCTTGGACCTGCAAAAGACTTTTTGGGAGCAAGACATAGGTTTTTATGATTTCTGAACACTTCTCACTTTTTTGCCTTGGAATTAGTTGCTTTTTCTTTTTTTTCCTTTTAATTACATTTATTTTAATGCTGAATTTACTCCTGTGCCATAAGTTTTTGTTTCTTCAGTTTCTTCTGGGATATCTTTTTTTTCCGGGCAACCTCCTCTTCTGGTTTAGGAACAGTCTGTTCCTTTTCAGTAAGGACCATCTCAATGTGGCAGGGAGAGCTCATGTATGGGTTAATCCGACCATGAGCTCTGTAGGTCCGGCGGTGAATCTTAGGTGCCTTATTCACTTGGATATGCTCAATGACCAGAGAATCTACATCTAAACCCTTAAGTTCAGCATTACTCTCTGCGTTTTTAAGCATGTGCAGCAAAAATTCAGCACACTTTTTGGGCCACCGACCTTGTGTCCAGCCTCACTGCTTGGCCTGGGCACACCTGCCATCTCCACCATTGTAACGTCGGAATGGTATGCACTGTTTCTGTAAAGTGACATCTTTCAGATACTTCGTGGCTTTTCGTATATGCATACCCTTGATGGCCTGGGCAGTTTCACGAGTGTTCTTAAAGTGAACACGAAGATTGGAACCTCTTGATTTGCATGATTTCCTGGGGTTCTCTGGGTCAAGTGAATAGTGAATCATTTTCACAGATTACCTCAGGACGCTTAGGGAAAGAGCTAGTTGCTTTTTCAAATCTGTCCTTCCTTCCTTCTTTTCTTTCTTCTTACTTTGTTTCCTTCTTTTCTTTATTCCAAAAGTATTTATGAAACCAGGATCTATGCTGGGATTACAGTGACAAACAGTAGAGTCATACTACTGCCCTTATGGATTTTTGGGGAGTGAGAATAGCACACGTTTAAAACATTTTTTCCCTGTACCAACCACTCTATCAAACTATCTCACTTAATCCTCATAACAACACTGTGAAATAAGACTTATTATTATCTCTATTTTATAGATAAAGAAACTGGCCTTCAGAGAAGTAAATGACATACCTTGAATCATACAGACAGTGAAGGGCAGAGTTGGGCTTCAACCCTGAGCTGCTTGTTGCCAAAGCCTCGGTGTTAAACACCAGGCTATAATAAGGAGTAAATTTTGGTTATCTGGAGAGTTTGATGCAAACTCATCATTATTATTATAGATCTGTCAAAATTAGAGATTTCTCCCCTCTTTGGTCAAGAGTTTGTAGTTCGATATTTTGATCATAATGAAAAGGGTATCAAGAGAGTGGGACCAAAGAGTTCCATTCCCCTTACTCTCTGTGTGAAACAATGCCCAGCCATCTTCCAATATTGCCCTCAGTGCTTTCATTCCTCTCTTGAAGGTGGGATTCGTCATCTGTGCGGATAGCTTCATGAATCCACTTCTGGGGTGGCTAACAAAGTGGTGGGCACGAAGAGGTTTTTCTTACAGTTTTCAGTCAAGCCTCTGTGAGGATAGAATTTCTGTCAAAGGAAGGGTCAGTAGCAATCCTCTTTCCAGGGGGAAGATCTGTGCACCAGTGAAGATGTCTAATTACAACATTAAAACAATATTGTTTGGAATACAAAGTGAGAACTTTCTCCCACTTATTTATGATTTTCTTTTTTCCATCAAAGGAGCAAGCAGGACTTTGAAACAAATCAAGTTGAAGTAAAAATTTTTAATGTCACTGCCTCCCACCTCCCACTAGTGTCTTATATACAGCTTATTTTACTGGAAGGGGCACAGAAAACTTTGGCTTTTTACTTAAGGACATTTGATAATAGTCACTGTTTGTTAATTTCAGGCGCTTCTCCTTAGTAGCAAATTCTCAGGTTCTCAGGTCCTTTAGGGCAACCCTCAACTCCTGCATTGCTGATAACAGCAGTGTTTCTCAAAGTGTAGACCACTGATCACATCAGATCATCTGAGTCTTCAAAAATGCAGTTTCTCAGGTCTCATTACAGGTTTGTTGAGTCAGAGTCTCTGTTGATATTACCTCCTAGCACTGAGCATTTTCTCAAGGTCCAAGGTGGTTATCATGCACACACTTAAGTTTGAGAACCAGTGTACTGGCACCTAGAGTCTCCTGGCAAAGGTTTTGCTTTCACAAAGAGCAAACATTTTAGCTTTTTATTTTTGTCCTCCTTCCCCCATCCCACTGTGTTTTTAACCCATTTATGGAATAGTCTTACAGAACTTCTAACAATAAATTTTCCATTAAAAACGATCTACTGGCCAGACATGGTGGCTCATGCCTGTAATCACAGCACTTTGGGAGTCCGAGGCGAGTGGATCACCCGAGGTTGGGAGTTCAAGATCAGCCTGACCAACATGGAGAAACCCCGTCTCTACTAAAAATACAAAATTAGCCAGGTGTGGTGGTGCATGCCTGTAATCCCAGCTACTAGGGAGTCTAAGGCAGGAGAATCGCTTGAACCCAGGATGCGGAGATTGCAGTGAGCCAAGATCATGCCATTGCACCCCAACCTGGGCGACAAGAGCGAAACTCTGTCTCAAAAACAAAAAACAAAAAACGAACAAACAAACAAAAAAACACGATCTACTTAGAATGGAATAAGCATTCTTTTCAGGGCAGAAATCAAATATAGGACCTTTGAGAAACCACAGCTTTCTTTCTTGATCTCCATTAGGCATATTGAAAGACAGTTTCTCCCCTTAAAAGAAATGTGCTTACAGACTAAAAAATCTCTCTTTAAACAGTTTCAAAAATTAAATTCACTGCCTTGTGCATCCATATTACCTCAACCAGCCACCTGCAAAGATACCAAATGGAAAGCCGACCAGAAGAAGGTGAAGTTCAGGTTCATTTTGTACATCCTTCATCAATGTTTCACTATTGTGCTCTCTTCTTTCTTTTTTTTTTTTTTTGAGGCGGAGTCTCGCTCTGTCGGCGGGACTGGAGTGCAGTGGCCAGATCTCAGCTCACTGCAAGCTCCGCCTCCCGGGTTTACGCCATTCTCCTGCCTCAGCCTCCCGAGTAGCTGGGACTACAGGCGCCCGCCATCTCGCCCGGCTAGTTTTTGTATTTTTAGTAGAGACGGGGTTTCACCGTGTTAGCCAGGATGGTCTCGATCTCCTGACCTCGTGATCCGCCCGTCTCGGCCTCCCAAAGTGCTGGGATTACAGGCTTGAGCCACCGCGCCCGGCTGTGCTCTCTTCTTTCGCATTTGTTTCCTTGGCACACATTTTTCCTTTCACTCAACCACCTCCCTATACCCGTTTCTACATTTATTTTAAGCAAATATTTAGGTTTTGAGGCCAAAAGACTCTTCAGACCATTTACAATGAAGCCCAGGACTCAGAAGGATTAGCAAGAGGGAGGAAGAGGTGAAAGCCAGGCTCTCCCTGGTGCATTTGATGAAGACTGGGTTTACTAGAAGAAATGTAATGATCAAAACTCACATACCTGTGGGAGGCTCAGTGAGGAAACATCATTCCAAATATGCAGTGGATAAATTACCCAAAGTTATAGGAAAAAAAAAACACCCCAAACCAAAACAAACAAACAAAAAAACACCTCCTGGCTGCAGCAAGTTACATAGGCTATGAATTATTTTATTGAACAGCATTAAGTGCTTTCCTGTTGGAAAATGAGGGACTTATTAATTATTTTAAGTTCAAAGTAATTAAGTCAGGCGCTGTCAGACTGACATGGTTTTCTCAGCAGGTGGCTGGATTCATTCAGCAAAGTGAAGGATTTTTCGCATATGCTGGGCTACAGGTGAGCCAGTTGGTAAATATGTGACATCTTTTAATTATACCTCATTGCAATATGTAGCTTGTCTTATGAATTATTTGGTCTTTTGTTGCTTTCTCATGAAAGAGAAGATATTGTTGAGTTTCCCTAGGAAGGATATAGAGGGTGTAATGGGGGAGTGTCTGAGTTCATGGAAAGGAGGAAAATCACCTCTGTGGTAGGTACTTTTCCAGATTATTTTAGGACCTGACCTGCATGTGACCTCCTATTGTAAGTTCTGGGAAAGTTTCTGTCTCCACTGGCTAGCAGTTGTGAGAAAAGATTTTCTAGCAGGCCACATCAGGACTGGATGGTAGGAAAGACTGAAAAGCTGTCTCTAGATGACCTCCCTTCTGGGCTTTTCCTAGAAGCCTTCCTGGTGACCAGCTGCCTAGCTAGATTCCAGGTGCATGATGGAGCGTCTTTTGATATGGACAAGAGACAGAGAAATACTGGGTAGAAGACAGTTGTTCCTGGTAAAAGCCCCACCCTGAAGCCTGAAAACCCATGACCCTAAGTGGGAGCAGGTTTGAACACCAAAAAGTTGCCTTTTAGCCTGCCATGTCCCCCTATTCTGTACCCATATAAACCCCAAACCCCAGGCTCCACAAACAGATTAACAGAAGCGCAGAATGACAGAGGAGAGAAGAAAAGAAGCGTCTGAACGTCGAGAGGAGTTTGGCTGGGGTTGGTGGGAGAGGAGATAGGCTTCTGGGTGGCCAAACTCTAAAGGAAGATCATTTTCCCACTCCATCCCCTTTCCAGCTCCCCATCCATCCTACTGAGAGCCACCACCACCACTCAGTAAAACTCCCTAATTCACCATCCTTCAAGCCCATGTGTGACCTGAATTTTCCTGGACACCGGACAAGATCTCAGGATACAGAAAGCTGTCACACTGGCCCTCTGTACTCGTGAAAAGGCAGAGGGTCCACTGAGCTGTTTAACACTTAAGCTGTTGGTGGATGGCAAGGCTAAAAGTGCACCCTGTAACACACACCCACTTGGGCCTTGGGAGTTGCAGGCTCCCACCCCTAGACGTTACCATGGGACCAGAGCCCAAAAGCACTTGCCATAACTCCTGCACCTGCCTGTCTGCGTGCTTCCCCTACTGTAAGGGATTTGAGCGCATGAACAGAAGAACCACATCCCTGTCACATATCCTGTGAGGGGGGCCAGGGAACTCTCCCATTTCACTTTGAGCTCATATTTGCTTAAAAGAGGAACAGGGCAAAAAAAAAAAAAAAATTGAAAATCAGGGGCTGAAGAGAAATTTGCAGGTGGAGAGATTGACTTCAACAAGGCTGCAAAAGTTTTCTAAGATGTTTATCTTAAAAGACTCAAAGGTCCCTTTCATAGCAATAGGTTTCCAACCCTTTCTTCCATCAGTTTGATAAGGTTGAGAGCAAATTTGTCTTTGTCATTCTTACTCAACGTTCCACACCCCTACCACCCCCAATCCAACACCAAGTGCCTACTCCTCTATCAGCCCTCTGTGTAACAGAGCATGTTTATATCCTCAGGTTGCCATATGTTGTTCATTTGTCTCTGGTCCTCCAGTGTTTGGGAAATTTTCTTTTCTGGACTCAAAACTTATTTATTCTTCCTCTCTACCTTCTGCTAAGTAATAACTAACTAATAATGACATTTGTACTAATGTGTTTATGTAGTCATTAATTTATTTAAGCGCTATTAATTACTGCCTACTTTATGCCCTATGGAAATGATACACAAGACAAATGTGTTCCTTCCCTCCTGGAACTTATCTTCTTGTGTGAAAAGAAATGTTTCCTGGTTCCCATACGTAGAGACCCTGAACTTAGTCCTAAAATTCAAGAAAGCAAGAAGTCTTATACTAACTTTAAAAAAAAAATTCATGTAACTTCAAATTCAATCCCTTACCTTGTTGAGCTGGTGGAAAAATTCAATCTAAGTTACTTTTATTGTAATGATCTATAGTATGTTTATACACAGAAACAGGAAACCAGAGTAGGCCCCCTCATCCCCTACAATACAGAGTTGTCTCTACGAAATATAAATAATTTAGTGGCCACAGTGGGGAAGGGGGAAAGAGTACAACATGGAAGGGAAGGGTTCAAATTTCTTCCAGTCCTCTGGGTGAAGAACAGGGGGCAGGGAGACGCAGGGAGGGGCAGGGGTAGGGAGAGGAAACCATCAGCACTGTGAGATGGGGGACACAATGAGTGGCCCTAGAGGGAGACTACCGGCTGGAGGCACAGGGTCTGGGGCATGAGTGGAGCCTCTGAGGTCAGTGTTTGTGAAGAGAAGGGTACACCAGTCTGGGAGCCATGGATAGAAATAAAGTAAGGGCCAGGGAGCAAGGGAGGAGTGATTTCCTGTGAATGCTTTCTGAGGAACCCTACAGTGGCTGTGAGGTGTGGAGGAGCCCAGTCAGGAGCAGGGCAGGACTGGGGTGAGGGAGGAAGAGATCCAGCAGAGAGGAGGAGGGGAAGGACCCTTGGAGCCCCTTCTCTTATTGGCTGGAGGCCTCTGAGGCTCAGTGACTAGGAAGGAAGGCTGAGTGGGGAATGGGACCAGCTGGCTGTGGGGATGAGGGTGGGAGAGGTGACTGCTGGTGAGAGAGTACCTTACCCACTGTCCCTGAGCCCTCAGCCCAGAAAGATAAACACACACTCACACACACACACACACACACACACACATCCTTAGAAACCCCATCTTTTGGGCCAGTTGCAGTGGCTCATGCCTGTAAATCCCAGCACTTTGGAAGGCTGAGGCGGGTGGATCACGAGGTCAGGAGATGGAGACCATCCTGGCTAACACCGCAAAACCCTGTCTCTACTAAAAATACAAAAAATTAGCTAGCTTGGTGGTGGGTGCCTGTAGTCTCAGTTACTCGGGAGGCTGAGGCAGAATGGCGTGAACCCGGAGGCGGAACTTGCAGTAAGCAGAGATCTCGTCACTGCACTCCATCCAGCCTGGGCGACAGAGTGAGACTCCATCTCAAAAAAAAGAAAAAAGAAACCACATCTTTTTTCTTGATGGGGACACGTTGCACACAGTCCTACCCAATGCCCAGAACCCAACTGCAGCTCGAGTCTGATCCTGCTGGTCACTTAAACACACACCAAACCTCCTGCCCTCCACTCACAGCTGCTGCCTAGAATCCCCTGCCTCTACTGTTCAAGGCCCACCCCACTTACTCCCTTTCTTTTCTTTTTCTTTTATTTCTTTTTTGTTTTGATTTGTTTTTTTTGAGACGGATTCTCTCTCTGTCGCCCAGGCTAGAGTGCAATGGCGTGATCTCGGCTCACTGCAAGCTCTGCCTCCCGGGTTCACGCCATTCTCCTGCCTCAGCCTCCCGAGTAGCTGGGACTACAGGAGCCCGCCACCACGCCCGGCTAATTTCTTTTGTATTTTTAGTAGAGACGGGGTTTCACCGTGTTAGTCAGGATGGTCTCGGTCTCCTGACCTCGTGATCCACCTCTGACATACCTTTAGAATCATCCTTAGTCCATCTAGGTTGCACCTACTCTTGGAGAAAGTGGTGGGGCATGACAGGACCTCAGAGAAGGGGATGGCCATGGTCTTCAACAAGGAAGATGACTAGAGGCAGGTTTGAAGCTGGGAGAATAGCTATGTAGGCTCTAAGGGGCCCCCACCTCTATGGGGGTTGAGTCCTCAGACCCTGGTCCAGATTCTATTCTCAAGGCCCACAGTAGGGACTCCTGCCTCTCATATGATCACCAAAAGATGACCCCATCCGTGAGCTGAGGATGGGACAGTACTAGAGCCAAGAGGAAGGAAGCAGCCTGGTAGGGCTGGGAGAAGAGGCAGAGTGTACTGCAGAGCGGGTGTAGTCTTAGCAAGGGACCACCCACAAGATGATGAATGTCCTTGAGCTGAACAGCAAAAAGATGAAGAAAAATAAGAAGATACTTGATAATTGGATGACAATCCAATAACTCTTAACCCAAGGCACCAATCACCAGATGGCTCTAAAGTATGCAATTCATTATCAGTGGCTACTATTTCATTTTTTCTGCATATGAACATTAAAATGAACACTATCATGGTAGTAGAAAATCGTGCCTTGCTCAGTGCAGCAAGTTTCTGTATATAAAATAAATACAGTCATCAAGTTTATAGTCAAAATTCGCAAACTCCACAACTCTGGGTATAATAGCTCTATTTTAACTGTAGAAAACCACTCTTATTATCTTGAAAGACAATAATAACAAACAGATGAAAAAATTTGGTTATCTTTTTTGATTATCTTTTACATAGTGTTTAAATAAAAATGAAATTATTTAGCCTACTTTCCCAGAATAATTTATTTAAACTATATTCATTTAAAAAGTTAAACTTTTTTTCTGCCAAAAACACAAATCCAACTGCCAATCTGCATTTGTAGTGAAACTGTGTTTCATTGTGTTTCATTCATATAGTGTTACATTGCTGACTATATTTTATATGAGTGACCACTAATAAATTATTTAAGTCAAGGTTTCGACTCAAATCCATCAAACTCTTTGGTCAAATATTTAATATTGATAAGCTAACCAGCAGTATTCAGAGTTGGAGTACAGCTATAAGCATTTTCCTGGTTAAGCTTTCCAAGACACTGTATAAAGGTTTTAACAGAAGACATAGTGTTGTGCAGTTTAGTGCATGTTTGTAAATATTGCTGCCCATTAGAAGTATTTGCATGTAAAGGAAATGTAGATGAAAACAGTTATGGCATTTTAAATGCTCATTGTAGTAAACTTGTGTTTTGCAGATTTAAAGGTACAGACTTTTGTAAGCAACTTCATAAAATGGTGATTAGGTTGTAAACATTAAGTAAAATGAAGTTAAAATAAATCATTTTGTATTTGGTATGTTTTGAACTGATACTTCATGTTGCAGTAGTACCTATAAAACAAACACCTATTACAATGGTAAAAATTAAAAAAAAAAAAAAAACTTATCTAACATGTTTGGATTTGCTTATGTGACCCTATGGAAATCCTCCCAGACAATGGGCATGCTGGGTAGATTTGGCCTTCGTTGGGCTCTGCCAAAAACTTATGAACTGAAATGTAAAACAATCTCTTGCCCTATACTCTTGCCTTTCCATTAGAACATCCTATTATATGTATTTTTTAAAGTTAATTTTTTCCAAAGTCTATATTTTTATTACTCATTACCATCTAGCAAATGTTCAGTATATGTACAGTATTAAAAGAAAGTCACACACACAAAAAAACACTTAGAATAATGACTTTTCTGGTGTACACATATAGCTTAGAAAACGTAAAGATGCAAACACAGAGCTTTATGAAGTAAAACAGTCACCAAATAACTAGTACAATTGAGGCAAGAGTTTCTGTGGGAGAATACTACAATAAACCCAGAGTGGGAAATCAAGTCATTTCTAAAAGCCTTGGGAGAGAAATCTTTGAATTCTTACCAAATCATAGTACATAAGTAGATGTCCGTTCTGCTTATGCTAAGGACCAGCCTTCTGCTTATAAGATTTGTACACTTGAGCAAATATTTCTGAATTCATGGCAGGAAGAGGCAGCTTTCTTTAAAGGAGAAATCATGTTGCATAAGTCCAGGATGCTACAAGATATTGTACATATTAAACTCTGTGGAAAACTACGTATGCCTTTCCATAAAGAGATATTTATTTTCTGTGTTATCCATGTAAAACATTGCACTAGCTATTCTTTTTTTTTGTTTCATTTCTATTTTGAGCCTGTATTTCCTTATAATAAACTAAATTACATAAAAAAAGTAGAAGCAGTAGAAAAAGTCCATTTGTCAACAGAGTCATTTTCTCTTAAATCTGAATTTTGTGGACTGCAGGATGTTGGCAACTAGTAACCTATATGTCGTTGAACACATTAATTCCCAATTTCTCAGAAAACAATTAATACTGATTTATAGAACCTTCAAGTTAGAACCACCTCAACCTCAAAAGTGCCCTTAAATGCAACCATGTAATTGTGATCCTACATGGGCAACATTTAAAACTTTTACTTACTTTCCATTAACAAGATGGCATCATAGCACATTTTACATTTTCAGAAATATTGGAAATAAATTGACATTTGGCTAGGCATTTTCTTGAAAACTGAGCTCGGCACCCATCAAATTTAACACATCTTCCTTTGCCTAAAAAGGGAACAGAATAGCCATGAATATTGTGATGGTACCATTGGTTAACATTTCGGAAATCTTTTAAATGCACTGCTGTCTGAAAGGTGACATCTCTTTTGGTGTTTAGATGAGGCTGACATCGAGTGCACCACTTGTCTTTCTGAGGGTACTTTCATGTCTTTCATAATGACTGCATATTCACGTTGCTGAAATGTGGCTTTCTGTCTGAGCTAGAGCAAAGGGACAGTTTTGAATTGGACCCATCATGTAATGGACTAAAAATCAAGAAAAAAAAAAAGACTTGTATTAGCAACTAGGACAAAATAGACATTTACAATAAAACTAAATGTTTGGTTTAGCTTGGCCCCTAGTGGATGGTAATTCTCATTTTCACATTGAATTGGTGGACTTTGCTTAAATGATGTGCAGAACCAAATAACCCTGGAGACTAAATTACCTCTTCACTTTGGAAATGGCATTCACCTCAAGCCAGTTTTGAGATGAATTTGTGGTGAGTTGACAGAAAGCCTGGAAACATTTGTACACTTGGTAGCAAGAGTGCAGATAAACAGAAATGCCAAATTCAGAAAACAAATTCTATCCCATTCCCAGTGAATTCAGAAAAAAATTCCTTACCTAATTAGCACAAGTTTAGCACAGAGGTTTGACATTAGTGTTGTCTAAAATTAAAGAATGGTTTGCTTTTCTTTTGTATTCTTTAATTAAAGCAAATTTAAGAATAATTTTCTTTCTTTTATAAGAGTCATGTTAAAAAAAAAAAAAGCAGCCAATCAATCAGCCAACAAACCAAACAAACAAGCAAAAAATCAGGGATTTTCAACCTAGGAATACTCAAGGTACACTGAGGAGAGAGGGTATAATTTTGGCATTTTGGCCCCGTGTGCAGGAGCTTTTATATGAGCTCTGTAATGCCTGCCATCTTTCACCCCAGTGAAAATGATGTCATTTGCTTGCGATTATAGACTCCTATTGATTTCCAATTTTCACCAGGCATGTTCAAATCCCTTGTGCTCTGGGGACTTGTAGATTCTTATCAGTCTTGCAGGGAGAAAACAATGTGGTAATAAAATTGGCACAGTGTAGCAATAAGACTCCTGTTGTACTTCCAATTTAGTTCTTTATTGCAATATCTTGATTATATATATTGTCATATATATTTAGAATTATATGTATCTGTAGCTGTATATCTGTTGTCTGTGTGTAAATACACACACGTGTACTTAGCATTTAGCACTAGTAGACTCAAAAAATTTCTCAAAGACCAGACTAAATTTTAATAAAGCCAGGGCTTATCTATTATATACAAAATATATATAATAACTGTATATAATAAAGTCAGGGCTTATCTATTGTATGTATATATATGCATATCAGTAGTACCCTGAGTAGATTAGGTTATGTCATATTACTCTTTTAGCTTGCGTGACTTCCGACTCCAGAGTGATGATTGGTTCACAATTACACTGCAGCTGCTGTCTCAAGAGCTACTTCTGTGGGGGAATCTGCATTCAGCAAGTGTTTATCTTATGTAGTACAGTGCCACCCAAACAGTTCTGAGCTCGTACCAAAAAGTCATCCTTTAGAAAACACACTTCACAACTGTAGTATGTAACATGCAATTACTTCCTTTTTATCACGAAATATCACAGTAACACTTTTATTTGATCTAGGAAAAGGACTTTCTAACAATTCCAATTTTTTTCTTGAGGTTGTATGTTCTAAATTTAGGTTCATGTTCTAAATTTTAACTTACCAATTAATACAGACCACGAGGCTTGATGTGTGCTAAACCATAGAGTCACATTAAAAGTTAAGGTGATTTGCCAAAATGTGGAAGAAATGTAAATGCCTACATTTCAATTTGTCTCTGAAAGAGTAGACACTAGTAATTGCTTTTGGGAGCTGACCAAGAGGAAAGAAAGTAAACAATTTTAATTTCTTCTTTATGGGATTGTTACAAAGTCTCTGCTTTGGATGGTGCCTCCCCATAGGCTTGTGCATTGTGCTGAAGCTCCATTAGAGAGAGTGCACACTTTGATCCAGCTACTGCACTGCACGTGCTCTGTTATGTGAATAGCATGACAAATCTGCACACTTTCCAATCTTTCCCTTTATTTTCTTTTACACAAACTTAGAGTGGAAAAATAAATCTCTGATAAAAACAAATGTAGCAGTATTATAATCTTCGTGTAGTCTTGTGATTAAAGAAGAAAAATGAAACATCTCTATGTTTTAGATGGAAGTACAAACAAAATTATTTATTTGTGTCTGCACATGCCCTTTATTTTTACTTTCTGATCATTCTACTGAGACTGGGTTTCAGTAGAGTCCCCAAGGTAATGGAGCCTAGTGGCTAATCCATTGAGCCATACAAACTCCATCTGCTTACTCACTTTGACATTTTAATAATATCCCATTTGGACCTTTGTTCAATTTTGCTTTGTGTGCTACATCTTTGTTTTAACATTACAGCTGAAATAATTTATTATAATTAATACTATCAAATCTCACTAATTAAAACACACAGAGAGATTTTGTATATTTCAACTCTATACTTTCCACGGAAAATGGACCCATTAAAATTTGTCAATGGACCATCAAATTGCCCTCTTAATTATTGTTCATTGTGTATTTTACTTGGAATAAAGGAAAAAGTATGACATTTTTAAAAAAGTAATACCCTGTTTTATTTCCATCTTACTTTGAAATTTCTTGTACGACGTTGTTCTCTGTAAAAACGATAATAGATTATTCTAATGATATAGTACAGTAGGATAGTTTCAGACACAACTGCTGATGATGGAAGTAATATTAAATGTTGGCTTATTTTGTTTTATAAATATGTGATTTCTTTAAATGAAGATTGATTATGACCTACTATTTATATACATGAATCATACAAATTGTGACAGACTTGTAACATGTTGTATGTGTTGCCCTCCAGGATTTGATTGTATTCAGCATATGTCACAGTCAAAAGCTTATTAACTATTATTGATTAATTTATGTATTTCTTCTCATTCATACCAAGATACTGAGGAATATCATAGATGGAAGAATTAAGACTTAAACATGCATTAGAAGATCCCCAAAATATTTAGTCAAATCTTAGTAGGACATGAAGTACACAAAAATACTGTAATGTAACCTAGATTTTGCAGAAGACACAGATGGTAAAGCAAGTGATACATCATTTGCAGGATGTTAAGTTGCAAACAGAAAGTTAAGCACGATCCAGACTGTAAAGCAATGTAGGAGTCTAAGTGTGAAGAGATTTAAATAATAGAACAGTAACATGCAACATATTTTCTCTTTTTCTCAAATAGTCTCAGTATCAAGAATTTATTGGTGAATGCTGCTCTAATAAAATAATGATTATAGCTTGAATTTATAGAGTGTTCTTCGAATGTAATAACCTTTTGCACACATTATCTCATTTAATCTTCTTGACAACCCTATGAGGTCAGTATCCCTACACTTTGACTTAACAGATGTGGAAAAGGAGGCTCAGAGAGGTTAAGTGGGCTGTGAAATGTCACTTGTCTAGTAAGTGGTGGAGCAGAATCTCAATTCAAGCTTGTGACCCCAAGCTTAGTACTCTGAATTTCATCACCCTTATTGTCTGGGCAATATCTTGGGCCCGTAACTTATGCCCACATTTCAGAGCTGATTCATTTATTTCAGTTATCTTTACAGTGTGTACTAATGGCCATGGTGTTAGCAACTGTCTAGTGATCTGACAGCCTAGTGATCTAATATAGATCAGTCATGCAGGCACTAAATACATGGATTTGCTATACCAAGTTCATTAGTTCTACCATACATTAAAAATCTATGAGTAAAAATGAGATGAGAAGTGAGATATTAATCAGACAATATGATCACTGAAGAGACAGCTCACCTATATAATGAAGAAGTAATGCAGAATAGAGAAAAAAAAATACAGGCTTTGGAGTTGCACAAATCCAGGTTCAGATTATGAATCTTACATAAACTAGCTGAATTTGAGCAAGTTAAGTAATCTCTATGAGCTTTAGGCAACCTCCTTATCCATAAACCACAGTGGGGTTTCTTTAAAGAATGAAATATCTGTAGGGTTATTGCCACATTATAATCACTCAATAAAAGTTACTGCTATTAATATAATTCTGACATTGCATCTAAGCATCACATTTACTTCGACTAGAAACTTTCAGGGGATATAATTTTAATAATTAAATCATAAATAAAGAGTAAAACAATTGTTATCAATTTACTATTTTAAATACTTGAAGGACTAGATATTGATCAGGCTATTTTCTGGGTGGTCTTGAGAAACATTCATGATTCATGTCTACAATTACACTTAAAGAACAAAGAAAATTGTCAAGAATTTATTCAGAAATAAAATATGGTCAGTGACAGAAAATTATAATTATAGCCTTTAAGAGCAGATGGGCTGAGCATGGTTGCTCATGCCTATAATCCTAGCACTTTGGGAGGCTGAGGTGGGAGTATTGCTTGAGCTGAGGAGTTCAAGACCAGTCTGGGCAACATAGCAAGACCTTGTCTCTAAAAAAAAAAAAAGTAAATAATAATAATAATAAAACAATAAAAGTGGGGAAGTCAGATTATATTTGATTTTATCAGCATAATGATGATAATTAAATTCAGAAGTAAACAAATATCAATAGGTACCCAAAGATCTAAAAGGTGTTAACTTTTAATATTGAGAAACCCTATCATTAGGTCACGCCAGCAGTTGAACTAAAATAAGCAAAGAAGAGGAAAACAGCCATCAGAACCATAATAGATACTTTATTTGTATACATTTAATTCTGACATTTAAGAATGGTCAATTGATAGTAAGCATCCTACTATGATGAAAGCTTCAGTTGTCTCATTAGAAGAATCCAGATGGTAGGCCAGACGTGGTGGCTCAATCCTGTAATTCCAGCACGTCGGAAGGCCAAGGCAGGCAGATCACCTGAGATCGGGAGTTTGAGATCACTCTGACCAACATGGAGAAACCCTGTCTCTACTAAAAGTACAACATCAGCTGGGCATAGTGGCACTTGTAATCCCAGCTACTCGGGAGGCTGAGGCAGGAGAACTGCTTGAACCCAGGAGGCAGAGGTTGCAGTGAGTCAAGATAGCACCATTGCACTCCAGCCTGGGCAACAAGACCAAAATTCCATCTTAAAAAAAAAAAGAAGAATCCAGATGGCAACTGATGATAAATCATTCAATTTTATGACTATTTTCACTGGGTTTTGTAATGGTACAACTTATGAATGACTAATACTGTATCTGGGTTAAATTGGGTCCACCAAATTATGAAACTGTAGGCGGAGGCAACTCAATATCTTCAGTTTGAATCTAATAGGTAATAACTGATTAGGTAAATAGAAAATCTTCCCAATATTCCTAATATTAGCTATTTTTCTTTGCATGTAATATAGGTGACCGATAAATAAAGTTACACGGAAAAAATCCAAGAAATCGGAGATGAAATATCTCTAGCTGCAAGATCAGAAAGAAAAGATAAAGGTGTCTATGAAGAGGCTGGGCGCGGTGGCTGACACCTGTAATCCCAGCACTTTGGGAGGCCGAGGCGGGCAGATCACGAGGTCAGGAGATCGAGACCATCCAGGCTAACACAGTGAAACCCTGTCTCTAATAAAAATAAACAGAAAAAATCAGCTGGGCGAGGCAGCGGGCGCCTGTAGTCCCAGCTACTCGGGAGGCTGAGGCAGGAGAATGGCGCAAAACCGGGAGGCGGAGCTTGCAGTGAGCCGAGATCTTGCCACGGAACTCCAGCCTGGGTGACAGAGCAAGACTCCGTCTCAAAACAAACAAACAAACAAACAGATATATATGAAGAAAACTTAAAAGGGACAAGGTCAGAGAGATAGTAAGTCTGTCTGACCTTGACTATAAGAGCAAAGACAGCAGCCTCGGACACCAGAAGGAAAGAACAAATGTGAAAAAGATGAAAAAGACAAAGAGTCAGAAATATAACTCTGGAACCATAATATGATAAGTTATCTTGCGTTTCATCAGTTTATCTTTTATTTTATTTTGAGATGATGTCTGGCTCTGTCGCCAGGCTAGAGTGCTGTGAGCCATAGCTCCGGGCCCAGTTCATCTTTTTAAATGTAGCAAATTCACGAATTAAGTAGACTAGTAGAGATACAAATAATTCTCTTGAATTCCAAAAGTGATAGAAGTTAAACAAAATTTTGAAAAAAAGAATGTTGTGAATACAGGTAAAAGTTTCAATTAAAGAACCAACAGGACGCGTTTTCTTTGCAGAAATACTTGTCAACTAAAAAGAGATTTGAAGAGTATTCAAGTAAATGCAAGTTCAGACTCAGTTGACAATCCCAAGATCATTAGATTAATTTATCACTTAGCAAAGGTCAAATATTAAAACATGGGTAGGGAAATAATATCCTTTAAGAGTCTAAGGAGACGAAAAATGTGTGATCTTTGCATAGCTTTTTAAAATGTTAGCTCCAGTTGCAGTATTTCAAAGTATAGTAAAATTTCAATTGAGCAGTAATTCCAGTTAACCAGAGTCTCTTATCTTTATAAAAAAGGTGGGTATAATTTTCAAGCCAATATGTTCATACATGAGTGATTTTAGTATGCGTGTGGACAAATCGCTTTGTCCTTCTTTATCTCAATATTGGCAGCTCCATATTGGTATGTTCCAAAACTCATCTCTCAGTTGATTATTTGAAACTCAGAGTATATATTTTTAATAGCATCAGAATAATAATACTACCTTGCATGTGAAACTCACAAAAGAACAGGACCGATCTGATATGCTCTGCCTTGATAATAAAAATAAGCTATAGGGTTATAGTATCAATGATTAAAATCAATGTTTAAGTAAAAGCAATGTTCGGATTCTTTGAGTTATCCTATTACCACATTTATCTAATTTATGATTGACTTGGAGACTTCTACAGTAGCGGCAAAGACCAAGCTTCCATTTTGCCCTCTCTGATTGTTCACAGAAATGACCAATAATAGACAAATTAATAGGAAAAAAAAGGCATATGAATTTATTTTATGTGCATCAGCACAAGGGAATCACAAGAGTGTGATTACTCATTAATCCAGCGATGATCAGATGCTTATACACACTTCTTTATAGGGCAAGGGGAGATCAGAAGTGTAGAAGTAAATAATTTGCCAGGAAATGAATGAGCTTAAAGGACAATGGCCTGGGACAAAGTTCCTCTGAGCTCTGGGGGAAGTGGTGGGAAGGTGAGGAGTGAAACTTCACTGTGAACAAAGGTTGTCTTATTATGCAGATAAAATTTTCCAGGTGATCTTTTTGAGCTGCCTCAGAAGAACAGAAAAAATGTGTGTCTGAGCATGGTGAAGACTCTCAGTGTCTTCTCTTTTCTGCGGTTAAATGTTTCCTGTTTATTTGATGTGATTCCTAGGGAGGGGGTCTTAAGACAAGTGCATTTCTTTTGGAAAAAAGTTCCCCTAGTGATATAAAGGAATTCCAGAGGGAGTTCTTCCTGGTGCATCAGAAAAGAAACAGGATCAGAGAGACAGGGGCAGGGCTTGGGGGGAAGATCAGAGGAAGACCTTGGTTCTGAGGCTTATTTCTGAGGTATTTTATTTTCCTTTAATTCAAAGCATTTAGCATCCAAGACACCATATTTTGATGTGTCATTTTTTAAGCCCCAATACTACCAATAGCTGAAGTTCTTCTAAAGTCCTAGAAGGCAAAGACTGAAAGTTTAATAATATTTACATGGCAGAATATTAGTTTCAGGTCAAATTCATGAAACAGAAAATTGGATATTTTATGAGATGTTAATTTTCTTTATTAAATAATCCTGTCTCTTCAATAATAATTTATGCTGCAGATTTATAATATTTTAGTATTTTAAGTTTTTATGAAATCTTATGTTGATACATCTGCTTTTAAGAAAAACTGTTGTTCATATTTACAAATTGTTTGATGGTAAGTCCTTCATTAAGAATACAGGCATCCAGGCTGGGCATGGTGGCTCATGCCTATAATCCCAACACCTTCGGAGGCCATGGTGGGAGGATTGCTTGAGGCCAGGAGTTCAAGACTAGCCTGGGTAACATAGTGAGACCCTGTCTGTAAAAATTAGTCAGACAAGGCCGGGCGTGCTGGCTCACACCTGTAATCCCAGCACTTTCGGAGGCTGAGGTGGGTGGATCACATGGTGATTATGGTGAAACGCTGTCTCTACTAAAAATACAAAAATTAGCTGGGCATGGTGGCACGCGCCTATAATCCTAGCTACTCGGGGGGCTGAGGCAGGAGAATCACTTGAACCTGGGAGGCAGAGGTTGCAGTGAGCTGAAATTGCACCAGTGCACTCCAGCCTGGGCGACAGAGTGAGACCCTGCCACCAAAAAAAAAAAAAAATCAATCAGACATGGTAGTGTCTACTGGGGAGGCTGAGGTGGGAGGATCTCTTGAGCCCTGGAGTTTGAGGTTACAGTGAGCTATGATCATGCGTCTGCATTCCAGTTTTGGTAACTGAGTGAAATCCCATTTCAGAAAAAAAAAAGAAAAAAGAAAAGGAAAGAAAAAGGAGAAAAAAAGAATATAGCATTCAAAATTCTAGTATGCTTTTTGACACCAACAACCAGTTTTCTAATTCTTTAAACACCAACTGGGTGTCCAATAATTCAATTCAATTCTGTTACTATCTACCTAGAGCTAGCTCCAGACCCCACAAATTAAAGCCATTCAGTCTTACAAGACCACCCCACTAGAGATGCCAGTTGTAAGTCTTGAACCACCTGCACTTCTGATTGACTGGCTATAAATTCATGGTTCCAATGACCTTCTCCTCAAGTTTGATAATTTGTTAGAATGGCTCACAGAACCCAGAAAAAACACTTTATCCACATTTTTTCTGGCTTATTATAAAGGATATAACTCAAGAACAGCCAAATGAAAGTGAGGCAGAAGGCAAAATATTAGAGGAGAAGTGGTACAGAGTTTTCATGCCCTTTCTGGGCACCTTAATATGTTTACCAACCTGGAATTTCTCTGAACCTTCTTGTTTAAGAGCTTTTATAGTGCTCAATCTTCAGCCCCTTCTTTCCCTGGAGGTCAGGTGTAGGTCTGAAAATTCCTGTTGTTATAGGATCCATAGGTTTGTATGACCACTGCAGTAACAGACCAATTACACTGAGATAGCAGGCTTTGCAGCAGAGTAAGAATTTAATTATTGCATGGTGCTGAGTGAGGAGATGGGAGGAGACCCTCAAATCTGTCTCCCTGAGAAGTTCTGGGCTGAGACTTTTAAGGGGACCATGGTGGGTGAGGGGCTGGAAAATTGGAGTTGTTGATTGGTTAGGTAAGGGGGATGAAATCATCTGGATGTGGAAATTGCATTTTTTTGTGAGTCAGCTTCTTGGGGAATTCTTCAGACCAGCTGGCATCGGTAGTTTCACTGGTATGCAGGATTGAAAGAATATTTCAAAGGCAGAACTTAAAGTTTCACAATGTTCAAGTTGTTATATATAGAGCAGTCAAGGGGAACTATGATCCTGTGACAGGGTCTACATGATTCTGATGAAACAGTCACCAAACAACCATAAGGAAGCAGGTCAGTGAACCAGCTGGCCTAGTGATTAATGCTTAGTGTGCTGCAAGCTTGGTTTATTTTCTTTCTCTCCCTCCCTTCTTCCCTGATTAATTCTGTAAAGTTTATAGGAGCAGTTTCACTTCTCTCTAGTGGTTTGATCTTTCTAGTGACTAGCACCACCTTGATGCTACCTAGGAGTCCTGCCCTAATTCACCTCATTAGCATGAACTTAGGTGTGATTGAAAGAGAGTCCTTATGAGTAACAAAAGACTCTCCTATCACTTAAGAAATTCCACCAGGTTTAGGAGCCTGGTGCCAGAAACACAGACAAAGATCAATGAATGTATTCCTGATTTCACAACAATTGCCAGGCTACTTGATAGCTAAGTATCCAGAAATATTTTATCACGAAAAAAAGAAGGTTCAGTTCCCCACTTCCCTTTTATCTTGCATGAACACTGTCAGGCCTCTGAGCCCAAGCCAAACCATTGCATCCCCTGTGACTTGCTCAGATGGCCTGAAGTAACTGAAGAATCACTAAAGAAGTGAAAATGCCCTGCCCCGCCTTAACTGATGACATTCCACCACAAAAGAAGTGAAAATGGCGGGTCCTTGTCTTAAGTGATGACATTACCTTCTGAAAGTCCTTTTCCTGGCTCATCCTGGCTCAAAAACTCCCCCACTGAGCACCTTGTGACTCCCACTCTTGCCCACCAGAGAACAACCCCCTTTGACTGTAGTTTTCCTTTACCTACCCAAATCCTATAAAACGGCCCCACCCTTATCTCCCTTCGCTGACTCTCTTTTCGGACTCAGCCTGCCTGCACCCAGGTGATTAAAAAGCTTTATTGCTCACACAAAGCCTGTTTGGTGGTGTCTTCACACAGACGCGCAGGACAAACACACTTTGAGAACTGATCCTTTTATAACTGAAGGAAAAAAAATGGTAGCTATTATAAAGACTGCAAAGGAGGAAAGGATGACTAAGGAAGGAAATAATTTTGGGAGACCACTCCATTTGGTTAATTGAAAAGATATAGTCAGTTGAGGCAGCACTGCTTTAGAATTAGATGGATCTGCATTTGGAGCTCAGTTCTAGCCTTTTCTAGGTATGCAAACTTCATCAAGTTACATAACCTTTCTGGGCTTCAGTTTCTTCATCTATAAAACAGAGAAATAACAATAACAACTTTGCAGGGTATTTCTGAGGTTTATAGTTAAATTATTGGAACACCAAAAAGGATAGTCTTGATCTGAAGTTAAATTATTTGGAATATTTATTCATGGTTGTATGAAGAACACAAAAAAGTGAATGCAAATTGGCATGTGTCTTGGGTATAAGCAATGGATCCCTAGGGAAAGCAAAATCTGCAATAGGGAGAAGAGAGAGAAAAGAGTTCCATTTATTAGATAGCCAGACTAATCCTCCTGAAGAATGCAAGTAAAAACATGGGACTGTATATGTGTATTGCTGTTTGGGTCAAATGCTTAATCAGATTTCTAGAAAAAATAAAAGCCTTAATTTGTTGTTGTTGCTGTTGAATATTATGGTGTAAACACTCTTCACTATAGCTGATTTTAAGGTATAATGATGACATCACTGAATGCACATTTGGATAGAGATGTTAACAATTCAATCTCAGGATCCAACATAAGCCAGCTCCAGCACAACACTGTGTGTGCATGTGCACCTTTTATATATATGTATATACGTATATATATGAATAATATATGGACAATTCATCTATGTCTATATAAATACATAAAATCTCAAATGCATAAAATTGATGACAAAATAGTAATAATTTATTAGAATAAAGTCTAAATAAAAGTTACTTAAACATTGATGCCACTTTTATCTTGAGGTCATTTGCTAAAGTTGATGACGTTCAGCTTTGAACTGTGTTGCCTCCTGGGCCTGGGCAATGGCTGACTAAGCCTCAGGCTCATACAGGCAAGAAGCCTAAAAAGAGACAATCTCCCCATAAAAAAAGTCCAGGAGCAACATCCTCAGTGCAATCAGAAGGAATATCTCCTTTTCATCCAGCCTTTGGAGACTGAGTGGAAATTCATTATCAAGCTAATCAGATGAAGGAGGAAAACAAATTTCCTCTGAGAAGTTTTAACCACTAGCCCGCCCTCAAATGGACTGGTAGGCCACATGAGCGGTCCAAAACACTTGGAAATCTGAAGTATCTCTACACACTTGGTGTAAGAAAATGCAGATTATCTCCAGAGGAGAATGCACTTTCAGCCCAGACTTCAAAGTATATCCACAAGTAGCTTTAGCATTTTTCAATTAAAAAAAAAAAAACCATTAAGTACAGAAGGAAACATATCATCAGGCATGAGACCTTCAGAAATTAGATAAAGCAGAAACCGGTCCTCTAAGATTTCAAATAATCAAACACAAAGCAAATATGCCCAAAGAAGACAAAGATATTCTAGAAAACAAAAAACAAGAGATTACAAAGAGGCCGGGCGCGGTGGCTCAAGCCTGTAATCCCAGCACTTTGGGAGGCCGAGACGGGCGGATCACGAGGTCAGGAGATCGAGACCATCCTGGCTAACATGGTGAAACCCCGTCTCTACTAAAAAATACAAAAAAAAACTAGCCGGGCGAGGTGGCGGGCACCTGTAGTCCCAGCTACTCGGGAGGCTGAGGCAGGAGAATGGCATAAACCCGGGAGGCAGAGCTTGCAGTGAGCTGAGACCCGGCCACTGCACTCCAGCCTGGGCGACAGAGCGAGACTCCGTCTCAAAAAAAAAAAAAAGAGATTACAAAGAATATTTTAAAAAGAATCAAATTCAATTTATTAATTTAGAAATATAATACTGTAAATCATTGCTTCTTCTAGATTAACTTGCATAAAAATTAGCTGGATAGCTTGTCGAAACATAGATTCCTATGGGCCCTACTCCTGTAGATTCTGATTTAGTTGCTCTGAGGTCAGTTCTAAGAATTTTCATTTCTAACAAGCTCTCAGATGATACTAGTGCTGCTGGTCTGAAGACCACACTTCGAATAACACTATTGTAAATAAAAGAGCTCAATGGATTGGCTTGACAACAGTTTAAATCAGCTAAAGAGAAAATGAATAAGCTAGAAGGAAGGTCAGAAGAAATTGTTTAGAATGCATTCAGGAAATATAAAAAGACAGAAAATAGAAAAGAGAGAGATAAACAATAATGGAGAATGGAGCAGGAAAAGAGAAAGACAGGGTAGCAGAGGCCATATTTGAAGAAAATAATAACTAACATTGTTCGGAAGTGGTGAAAGACAATTCACAGATCTGAGAAGTCAAATAAATCCCAAGTGGTACAAATTTAAAGAAATAAATAAAGGAAAGATAATAAACTTGATTCCTCAATCGGGAAAGTGACTGGTTGGTTTCCTTGTTTTCGAGGAACGTGACTGAGAAGAAACAAAACGCAGCAGTCTGGAGATATTTCTCAGACATTGGTCCAGGATTCCTTCAACTGTGGCTCTGCATCATTAGAGATTTCAGTGATGGTTTGCGTATTGGTTTTCCTCTGATCATGGCATGAAACAGAGAAAGGGCATGTGCTCCCTCAAGTTGCTCTACAAGTAGCCGGGGTTGATATAGCGACTTTCTTATAGGAGGTGTTGTGAAAGAGTATTCATTTGTTTCTGGAATCACACGTGATGTTGGGAGTGGAGTCCTATTCATTTGCCATATTGGGAATGATCAAAATTTGGTGTAGCCATAATTTAGGGGAGTTATCTGGAGACTTTCCTCTTCCTGAATATGTTCTTAGGTATTAGGGATTATCTGGACTCAACAGAGTGGAGTGGTATTTAGAGTTATTGAAGAAAAATTCATCTATCTCAAATTTGCTGGTTGTTCAAAGACTACATCTTCTAAAGGAAAATGAATTCTTTTATTTCATAGACATTTTCAACAATAAGTATCAAAACAGAAAGAATTTTCTGTTAACCATCACTAGGTGGAAAAATTACATTAGCAGATAATTCCCTTCTCTGAGGCACTCTTGTTAACCTAGATTTTTGCTTTAATTTGCCTAAGTATTTATCTGTCTACCATCAAAGGACTAGAAAATTGTGTTAGTTGTAAATAAATGGAAGCAACTGAAGACTAGCAGAGAAAATTGTCTCCTCACTGCCCCCCAATTAATTTTAGCAAATTAATTTTATGTCAGAATAAAAATCTATTTTGGTGATCTCATGGGCTAATAAAAACATATAAAAAGTTATAAAGGATTATAAAGATAAATAAGAGATTTCTCTTTTTTTTTTGCCGTAGAGATGGGGTCTCACTATGTTGCCCAGGTTGGTCTTGAACTCCTGGCCTCAAGGAATCCTTCCGCCTTGGCCTCACAAAACACTGGGATTACAAGTGGAAGCCACAAAGCCTGGCCTAAAAAGAGAGATTTCTGTTTCTGGCTATGCTCTTATCATCGATACTAGACTATCTTTCCTGACATAAGTGACTTTAAAACTGGACAAAATATATGAAACAACTATTTTCAGACAACAGTTGACACAACACTTGCCACCCTAGGAATGAAGAAAACAAGAGATGAGCTCATGACTGGCCAACCTTCTGCCTGGAGACAATTCCCTGAGCATGGTGTGAAGAGCCGGAGTTTGAGCAGAGCATTGTGGCCTCATTCAGCTGAGGAGACCAAGATCAACATTAGGGTCAACTGAAATGGCTGGAATCTACAGGGTAGGGCATCAGAAACTGGGAACTGTGCAGAGTAGGACCTAGAAGTTTCTGTGTGGGATCCCCCGTGGATTTGTGGCTGAGGACTGGGTTATATACGTGGAGAGTGGAACCACTTCAGGATCACTAGAGAGAAAAACTGAGACACCGTGGGTGAGCATCTGTGGGAAGAGCAGTGCTTGGGAACACTGGAATTCTGGCCTTGCCAGAGTGAAGAGATCCCTCAATCCTTTCCTGGTAACACCCTTGTATGCAGCTGAGACACACAAAAGCTGCACTTTAGGAGTAAGGGGGACAACTTCGAGTAAGGCCTACACTAGACTCTCCTTAACAAAACCTAAAATTGTGATTCAACAAGATCTTCAGAGGAGACAAAGTTCAGTTTGGATGTGTAGTCCTGGCAAGTTAAAGACATTTGTGAAAGACATTAGGCTTTTCATGGATCTTAATAATAAAGTATAAAAGCAAGGTTTCTGTAGTACATAGTGATCAAACAGCAATAGAACTGCCTGATAACATAAGAATCAAGAATCTTTCAAAGAAAATGACAGAATTGAGTTTCTACAATGAGTTAGCAATCATTCAGTATTCAATCAAAAATGGCTAGACATGCTAAAAAAATTTTTTTAACCAGGAAATTACGATGAACAGTCAAGAAGCAAAACAGTAGATAGAGATTAACTCTGAGATGGGCCAGGAATTAGGTGTAGAAGACAAGGGTTTAAAGTTCCTGCTCTCAAGGTCATTACAATTTGTTAAGGGAGGCAGATATGTTTAAGAAATAAAAAACAAACAAACAAACAAACAAAAACCGCTGGCCTTGTGTAGTGGCTCACACCTCTAATCACAGCACTTTGGGAAGCCTACAGGCTGAGGCAGGAGGATTGCTTGAGCTCAGAAGCTTGAGACCAGCCTGGGCAACATAGTGAGACCTTTATAAAAAATTTAAAAATTAGCTGGACCTGGTGGCATGCCCCTGTAGTTTTAACTACTCAAGAGGCTGAGGCATGAGGATTGCTTGAGCCTGGGAGGTTGAGGATGTGGTGAGCTGTGATCATGCCACTGCACTCCAGCCTGCGTGACATAGCAAGCCCCGTCTCATTAAAAAAAAAAAAAAAAAAAAGTGCTGTGAAGTGAGAGACGAGCTATACTGAATTTTGTAGTTGCTACAGTTTTGGTTCAAAAAAGGTAATGATCAAATCTGCGAAACAGATTTAAAAAGAGTTCACAGACAAAGCATCTGAAATGGGTCTTAAAGGATAAATAGAAGTTTCCAAGGCTGTGGAGGGGGAATAAGGGAGGTTTCAGCTGATAAGCAGGAGGAATGTGTGTAAAGGCATGATGGCTTGAAATAAGAGCCCTGTAAGAATAGCAGTGTTAAGAACATGGTTTCTCATCAGTAAAATGGGGATGATGATAATAATAATAGTAATAATACCTACCCCTTCGAGTTGTTGTGAAGATTAAATGGAGTAATCCAGGAATAGTGCTTGAGTTGTGATAAGCACTCAATAGTATTAGTTATTATCTTGGCGAAATTGCTTGGTGTATTTTGGAAGAAGCTATGTACATCAGTATAGCTGCAGTACACATAAAGAAAAAAAGATGTAAAGCCTAGTATGGGACCAAAGCTAAATGCAATAGAAGATCTGAAAGTTCCTGGCAGGGTTGGTGCTCAATCAGCTCAGGGCAAATCAGCTTTTACGGCTTCGCTCTGGAGAGGCAAAACAAGAACAAAAAATGAATCAAGTGCATTGTGTGAGGCCTACAGGAATGACAACGGGCAGACAGCAGTTATACTTTCCCCAGCACAATGATGTCAATTTCTCTCTATGTGAAAGGCTAATAGAAAAAATCAGGGTCACTATCCAAAAACTTAGAGTTCAAAGAGAGGTAGTTGCAAATAATGGCTGCAGATGAGAAATAAGGTCAATACAGAGTAAAATTGCCAATTAGCTCAATATAAACCAGATGAAATGTATTCTTGAGGACATGAACAGAATGCCATGTTAAGAAATATAAGTGTGATCAAGAAAGTAATGACTGATAAAAATTCAAGTGTAGGTACTGGTAAATTCGCCTAGCAGGTAAAATAGCAATACATCCTTCTTTCTCTTAGACAAAGTTTTAAGGTAACTTTCTAAAATGTCACTTTGGAATTAATATTTTTATGTGTATTTATTTTCTTTAATGTCTAGGCCGAAGAACTTTACTAACAGTAATACAGTATTCAATTACAAGTATTTCTGTTCCAAACATATACCCTCTTTCCACCATCCATCAAACCCTGACTGAATACCAAGACACTACATCACATCCTAGAACATTTGAAATTTGTCAAATGAGAGCAAAAATGAATCCCTAAGATATGGACTTCCCTTAAAAAATGATCTGTTCAAATTTAGAGAGCGTGTAGAGAAGGACTAGCCTCTTTGCCTACACCCCCACTCATTCATTTAACTCTTCTCCCTCTGCTGTGGGGAATTTAAAAATAAGTAAATAAGTGAAAGGAGTTCCAGCCTCTGTTTTTAAATAATTTTTGGTCTTTAGTTAACAGCATACCAGTGCAAGGTACAATTGAACCCATTCAACTGATAGCTAATAGTTGGTATACTCCAAAGTATATATTAACATCTCTGATAAAACAGCTGAATCGATTATATTAATCACAAAACAATAATCTTGAAAACTATTGGGCATTTTTATTCATATTGAACAGTAGCCAGCTCTTTGCTGATAATAACCATTATATAGAGACACATATGCAAATATAAGAAAATTTCCTAGGTTACATATTTATCAGTGAAACACACATATGCTGGAATAGCAAATAGCTAAATAGCAAAACACTAGTCTCCGAAGGCAGGGAGTGTTTTCAAACGGTTACACAAAAAGTATCATAGAATCAATGTCTTTCGCACAGTGGGAAAACAATTTCAGTTCAAATTCAGCTTGGAAGGTTTTCTCTATCCATCAAAAAGCCAAGACTGTTTATAAAGCCCTTTCCACTGCCACAATACTCTGAGAGAGACAGTGAGAAGTACAACACAGAAAGAGATGTAGCTATAAAGCGCTGGAGTAGAATTCAAAACCATGTTAGATTTACTGGAGCTCATACTTGTCTGTGCTTCTTTCCAAAAGGCAGGTTGTGGGGAAGATCATGAGCACTGGACCAAGAAAGGTAAGAGGCTGAATTATTGTCCTTGGATACACTTCCTGATCTTTCTGCTTTTCATTACCTTCACCTTTACAGTTCCAGTCCTTAACCATGTTGTCATACTTAATAAATATTTATTGAATGAATGTATAACTACAATGAATAATAGGTACTTGTGAAGTTGTATAGATAAAAAAATCATTTCTTTTTTATTTCTTAGGCAAATGTGATAACCACTAAACTACAGAAATGTATTCTTTTATATTTGTATAATGCTTTACACATAGCAGGTGCCAAATAATTGCTCCTTTCTATTCTCATTCCTTAGGGAAAGATGCCATACTTTTTTTTTTTTTGATTAATCATAGTGACTAGGATAGTACTAGAACAATAAAACACATCTTTATTGGTTACTTAATAGTACTCATTTCATGTAACAATAGTTGGAAACTGGGGACTTATGTCAGCATGACTTATGCCAAGCACACTATAGTAATCTAGGCAAATAATGTTTAAGACAAGCTGCAAAGTGCAGACCTGCAGGCCATGTCTGCAGGTGTGTTTGATTGGGCCATACACAGTGCTTAAAAGAAAACAATATATATTGGAATATCTTTACAAGGGTATATGCACTCTGGACATATCTTAGCCTCCATCATTTCCTAGTATCTTTCAGGCTGTTCAGATCATGATTCTATTACCATTCTGGCTGCTGTTGGCATTTAAGAGCATATCTTTGGTTTAAGACCAAGGAAAAGTATTGAGACTCAACACTGGAGAAATGGGGATATCACCTCTGAATGAAGTACAGGTAGATAAAAGTTTTAGCGATAAGCAAGCTGAGAACTCAAGGACTGCTGAATATCTAGGCCTATTCTTAATTCACACACTATATCAGTTAATTGAAAGTCTATATATGATAAAGATGCTAAGGAAATTCTGATAGATGTACTTTGGTAGATTGCATATGCCAAACCTGATAATTTTTAGAAAAGCAAGTATAAATTGAGCCAAGATTAATTGTAACAAATGAAATATATATGAAGATAATCAGGTAATAACATAGAGCAGATTTTAATATTATCAAAACCTTAGAAAGTAGATACGACTAATAAAAAATAAGGTTCCAAATTGAGCAGAAGGTAAATTAAGGATAATAATAATGAAAAAAAATTGTTATCATATTGGTACATCAGAAAGTAGCCTATCCCAAGCATAATAAACATGCTACTATAATTGAGTTATTAAAATGGTTCAGCCAGGCCGGGCACCATGGCTTATGCCTGTAATCCTAGCACTTTGGGATGCCAGGGGGAATGGATCCCTTGAGCTCAGGAGTTCAAGACCACCCTGAACAACATGGTGAAACCCTATCTTCACAAAAAACACAAAAAATTAGCCTGGTGTGGTGGTGCGTGGCTATGATCTGAGGGGATGAGGTGGGAAGATTCCTTGAGCTGGGGAGGTCCAGGCTGCAGTGAGCCAAGGTGACCACTGTAATCCAGCCTGGGCAACAGAGTGAGATCCAATGTCAAAAAACAAATAAACACACAACCAAAAACACTGCTTGGCCAGGAATCTGCATATATTAACTATAAAAGGAAATGAAAATAGTGCAGATTTTAATATTATCAAAATAAACTTCTACTTCTTATTCAGCCAACTGAACGTAGTTTTGTCTTCAACCTTAAACTTACTGCTTAACTTGAAATGAAGTATCAACATTTCCCTTTAATTTTAGTAAGTCCCATTGTATTTTACAAGAGGGAGCAGGTTTGTTTGCTTTCATGTAAGATCTGCATTTAATTTTAGTAGAAAATTCTGTAATTCAACATGAAGAGCAGGTTTTTTATTTCAGGCTAAATTAACCACATAAACTTTATTTCTTTTTCATAATTTAGAATGAGGGCAAGAATCTTCATTTTGTTCACGATGTACTACAAATGCCTAGAAGAATTTCTGGAACATGGTAGGAAGTCAACACATTTATTAAATCAATGAAACTGCATCATTCTACGACACTATAGTAGGATTTTTCAAATCAGAGCAAAATGAGAAAAATAATAGTTCATCCATTGAAAGGACTGTTTTTACTCTATAATTATGTACTTTCTTCTAATTAAATTTGATGATAGACTATGGTAAGATTTGTTTCGTTGTTGGTTTAATGACTATATTTGGAAAATAAAATTTGTCCACCATGTATAATTTGGGAGGGAAATTTTATTGGTTTATTAAATCACAAAGCCTGAATGCCACAGCTATATAGCAAAGAATGAAATGCACTGTCCTGCCATCTACATCATTGTTCTTTACTCGTGCTTTGGACAACGCCCTCTGTCAGCTTTTACATTTGTTCCCACGTATAACTGCATGTGGTCTTAGAGTCTACTCTTCGTGTTTGAAGTGTTCTCTTGGATCAAACACCTCTCATTCCTTCTGAAGAGTTTGTGTGTTTTCCATTAGCTCATATATTGTGTAAAAAGAATGACATGGCATGTTTGAGAATTCCTGAGTTCTTACCTATTTTTTTCATGTTGTAGGTACAAAATGAAAATTTGTTTATTGAATGAATTAATGGATGAATCAAAGGAATGGATTGAACAAGGTCAGGAATTAATGAGTAAGATTAAGAAGGAGATTGGCTTGTTTGGTGCTCTTACAGAAAATTTATTCTTCTTCTTGTATTAATGCCCCAAGTACTCATCTACAGTTAGAAATGGCATCATTTCCACATTACACTTGTGGGAATTGAGGCACCTAAATATAATCCAAAAACATGAATAGCTAGGAAAACAGTCCACAGAGCAGTAAAATCTTACACCTGGAATCCAAATTTTCTTACTGCCTATCTAGTCAAATGTTGGGCATTGATATCAACCCATCACCCGTGAGACTGAAGTCCTGCAGAAAGCCACAGGAGCTGTGGAAAGGACGTGAGGAAATCCCTTCCACATCACTGGTGATGAAGGGAAAAAGGAAGCAATTTACAGGCAGAGGTTTGAAAAACTAAAATGAATATAAAAAAGAGGTCCTTGGTTCTGGAAAGAATGGAGCTCTTTGGAGAGAAAAAATACTGATGCCTCATTCTGAGAAGGTCAGAAATGACTTTTCTGTCCTGAACCCAAGGCTTGATTTGAAAGGTTTCCCATACAGTTACATTTTCTGTATTTACTTCCTTTGTAAAAGTTGTCTTAACTATACAAAACAAATAAATCCAGAAGAAAAGTCTTATGCTTTAAAAATTATTTGGAAAATAATTATACAATATTTCAAATAGCAGAAAATATAGAGAAATTTGAATAATCACATGTGTACCCACTATCCAGACTCAACATATGGTAACATTTTGTTGCATTTACTTCCGTTCTCCTTCTTTACCTCCCTCCCTCCCTTTCTCTCTTCCTCCCTCCCTCCCTCCTTTCCTTCTTTCCTTCCCTTTGTTTTCTTTCTTTTCTTTCTTTCCTTCCTTTCCTTTTCCTTCCTTCCTTCCTTCCTTTCTTTCTTTTTTTCTCTTTCTTCTTTCTTTCTTTCTTTCTTTCTTTCTTTCTTTCTTTCTTTCCTTCTTTCTTTCTTTAGAGGAAGAGTCTCACATTGCCACCAAGGCTGGAGTGCAGTGGCACAATGACAGCTCACTGCAGCCTCAGCCTCTCTGGCTCGAACAATCTGCCCACCTCAGCCTCCCAAGTATCTAGGACTATAGGCACACATTACCATGTCTGATTAATTTTTTTATTTTTTGTAGAGATGGGCCTTGCTAAGTTGCCCAGGCTGGTTTTAAACTCCTGGGCACAAGTGATCCTTCAGTCTCAACCTCCCAAAGTGCTAGGGTTACAGGCATGAGCCACTGCACCACTGCACCTACTCAGTTTTCTTTTTAAAATAATAAAAAAAAAAAAATCCAGTTTTAATTGAAGCTTCTTTAAACCCCATCCTGATTCATTTGTTTTCCCTTTCTCTCCCTGGTTAATTGAACGTTTATTATTTTCTTACTTCCAGTCTGTACATTAATAATGTAGAGTGTTGTCATATATTTTAAAAATCTTTCTTATGCAATTACTTTTTTCATTAGCAAAATATTTTTGAGATAAAAAAAAATAAGGTGAATATGCCACAACTTATTTACTCATTCTCCTATTCCCAAGAGTAGGAGTTTATTGGCGATCATGGGAAAAAAAATGCTGCTACAAATATTTTAGTATATCCCTTTGTGCAGGTGTGATGAATTTCTTAGAATTGGAATTTCTTGATCAGAAGGTACATGAAGCTTCCACTTTGCTTGATGTAATTAAATTGTTCTCCAATGTGGTTTCATTGTACAGAAGGATTCCTGCTGCTCCATTTTCTCTCCAACACCTGATGATATCAGGATTTTAAATTTTTGACAATATTTCTGATGTGAAGTGCTATCTCATAGTGGAAATTTGCACTTCTCTGAACACTAGTAGATTTTCTCATTGTTACATCTTGTACCCTTTTTTTCTATTAGGTTGCTTTTTAAAAATTAATTTGGAGGAGTTATTTTACATATGGATTCTATTCTAGACAGTATTTTTATATGTTAGCATTTAAAAGGAAACACAAAAAGCCAGTATAATAAAAAATTGATTTTACATACTGTTTGAAGTTTTATTTTTTTAACCCTATTTGGCAGTGAGACTGCATGAGTTTGCTACTTTGATGACAGGATTTTTTTTTCTTTTGATGGCATTTACTACAGGATTTATAAATAAACTTTCTTGTTTGGATACATTGACTGTAAAATTTTCAGATAATAGTACTCTCTTGCAGTTGTTAAGTTTACATTTCGTAGTCTTTGATATGGGCCGCTCTTGCCCAAAAGAATGAAAGCTTTGCAGAAAGCAAAGTTCCAGGGTGGAGGACACCCTCACCAAATCATCCACTGTGGCTGTGAAGACACTTCATTCATACTAGGTAATTTCAGATTTTGCGGATTATGAATTGGAAATAACTAACATTATTTTCACATTGATTTATAATTCATTTAGTAATTCATATTTATAACAGCCTATGATTAATTGTATGTGTCAACTTGACGAGGCCATAATGCCCAGATATTTGCTCAAACATTATTCCGAATGTTTTTGTGGGGATGTTTTTTGGATGAAATTAACATTTTAATTGGGTGAACTTTCAGTAAAGCACACATAATGTGGATGGGCCTCAGTCAATCAGTTGAAGGCCTTACAGAACAAAGATTGACCTCCCCTGAGCAACAAGCAATTTTGTCAGCAGATGAATTTTGGATTTGAACTGCCACATGGACTCTTCCTGGGTCTCCAGACTGACTGTTTTAGGACTTGAAGAGCCACATCAGCTCTTCTTGGGTCTCTAGCCTGTTGGCCTACCCTATGGATACTGAACTTACTGGTGTCCATAATCACATGAACCAATTCCTTAAAACAAATTTCTTTCCCTCTGTGTAATCTTATCGGTTCTGTTTCTTTGGAGAACCCTAATAGAGTGCCCTTTAATATACAGTTACTCAAGAAAGACATTTTCCATGATCAGAGCGTACTATGTATTTCTTGACACAGCTGGCATGTTAAACCAAAACTATACCCATGTCTTCCACTTTTATTTAGAAATGAAGATCTTCCATAAATAAGTTGTCTGCAGTTATTACTGATTCAAGATTGTTAGAGTTATAAAGACAGAAAGCATCCCAATAATTTATTAGGACATAGGTAGAGGTTTTACCTCTTTATTCAGGCTGAAATATGAGTTAAGCTGTGTTTAGATCGGAGGTCAGGTTGACAAACAGGTCTACAAGGCCAATTGCTGATTTTTGGTGATGATCACCAGCAGGGCTGACTTGAGAAAATTTCTGTGGCCATTTTTGGGCTCAGCGAGAAAAAGACTGTGATGTTTGCCTTAGGAAGCAGAGGAATCCTTATGCTATGTATTTGCCATCTCTGGCCTGGGCCTTAGGCCAGTGATTTAGAAAAAATTCCTGCAGCTCATATGTGAGATAGCCTACCTGTTCATGGCCAGGAGCACCTAGGCTTCTTATTAATATTCATCTGTATTTGCCTGAATGTTCCTCCTGTGTATGTCCCTTGAGAATGTGCAATAAGATCCTGGGCAAATATCTTACCATTGAACTACAACTACTGGAAAAGTAATCACTGAATTCCTTCTATTATGTATGTCCCGTTTATGGAATAATTATATTACCATTATTATATCCCAGCAACATATTTGCTTTAAAAGCACCTGGATTTGTCAGGCCTCTGAGCCCAAGCCAAGCCATCGCATCCCCTGTGACTTGCACGTGTACGCCCAGATGGCCTGAAGTAACTGAAGAATCACAAAAGTAGTGCAAATGCCCTGCCCCGCCTTAACTGATGACATTCCACCACAAAAGAAGTGAAAATGGCGGGTCCTTGCCTTAAGTGATGACGTTACCTTGTGTAAGTCCTTTTCCTGGCTCATCCTGGCTCAAAAAGCGCCCCCACTGAGCACTTTGTGACCCCCCCCACTCCTGCCCACCAGAGAACAACCCCCCTTTGACTGTAATTTTCCTTTACCTACCCAAATCCTATAAAACGGCCCCACCCTTATCTCCCTTGGCTGACTCTCTTTTCAGACTCAGCCAGCCTGCACCCAGGTGATTAAAAAGCTTTATTGCTCACACAAAGCCTGTTTGGTGGTCTCTTCACATGGATGTGCATGACAGGATTTTTAAAATTTCTGAAATATTTACATTCTAGTGTCTGTCACCTAGTAATATGTTGCTGTTTTTTATATAAGATGTGCATCAGTTTATGACTTTATGAGTATAGTATCTACTTGAGCCTTTTGCCAAGACTGAGCCTTTTGCTTCTTTTGTATCCTCTGTAAATGCTCAATAAGTAGTGGCTGGATTGAACTGCTTCTAAGAGACCATGGAGTCTCAGGTCTTGAAGATTCTGTAGCTGTAAGGAAACAAAAACAAAACAAAACAACAACAAAAAAAGGGCAGAGTGTTCTTGGCATCACCAAGCGGGGTATTAGAACGAAAATAGAAAGTATAATGTTACCCTTGAAGAACATGCTCTGGTCACTACACTTCCAAAAAGCTATAACTGACCTGGAAAGGGGTCAGACATGGGCAGTTTTTGTTTGATAAAGGTGCTGGAATAGTCTCCTGATAAGACCAAACAAAAATGTTATGGCCTCATCTGAAGGCATTTGCTATCAGAGCAACACCTATAACGCGCATAACAAGGGAAGATTTTGATAAATGTAATATAAGGACTCCAATAGGGCAGCCTCTATTGGACTAGATTCATGAGAGGATCCTTAGGTCTGGCTGGCAGAGGATCCTTGGGTCTGGATGGCACATGTAGCTTTATCCACACATGTAGGTGTCAGTGATCCTGAATGAATGAGGAGATCACTTCTGTGTTTTAAGATTCAGGCCTGCAGTAACAGTCGCTGGTTTCATAAAATGAAAAACACCAAGGTTTCCTCCAGATAATTGAATTTCCTTTACTTTCTATCTTTGCTAGATTTACCAGCTGCCTTTAGAATTTTCCACCCAGATTCTTTTTATCTACCCAGTTTGCTAAACCCTGCTTAAATCTGAAGCTTACCTGGATTCAGGGTCTTCTCATCTGTTATCCCTACTGTAAGCAGGACTGCATCAGTCAGACCCATGCTAGTGCTCTTACTGTTTTTGATCCCAGGAGGTCAACTCTGTCTTTTCTATGACATCGCCTGGGTCTTAGACTGTTTTGTTACATCAAGTCTTTGGTCACCAGCTTTGCCTTTACACCCAAGACTGAGAAATTAGCACTCTTCTGTGTACAAAGACAAAGGGAAAGTAGGCTACTGATAAGTCTATGAAATTGTGATTCATTCACTAAATATCTAAAATTTAAGAACTAGAGGGTAAAATATTCTGCCCTTTTCACAGCAAATAGCAGGCCCTAGAAATACTATTATCCCAGAGTTGTACAAGACAAATATAAAGAGTGCCCTCAAAGAACTTGAATTTAGTTAAGGAAGGCTGGATTCACTATTCGCTAAAGGAAATTTATTAATATTCAGTGTTGTTAACATTTGAAGATGATATTGAAGGACAACCAGGCTTTTTCACTAAAGGCAACTCTTGGCATTAGACTGCTGGCCTGAATAAATAATTACTTTATATGATGCCTGTTTTCTTGGTTGTTATTGTTTATATACTCTTTACTTTGTTAAGTCGTGTTTTTTTTTTAGGCCATTTTCATGTTTTCATCAGACTATGCTAAAAGAAAGGAGATCAGTTCTACACCTTAATAGCTCTACCATAATAATCATGCATATTTATTGAACACATCTGAGTAAATGCTTGATGTGGATATCCCCATTTAACCCTCAGAACAATCCTATGTGATTGATACTGTATGCATTTTGCAGATGAGGAAATGGAGGCACACAGAGACTAAGTAACTTGCTCAGGTTTCTGTGGTAGGAGCTGGTACTCCAGGATGCGAACTCTGCCTGTCTGACTATAGAACCCACACATTCAGCCACTTCTTATCCTGTCATTGAAGGCTGCAATGCCACACTCTCTGATTGTGTGTCTGCTTGGTAAAGTCCAGCCCAGGATAGGCTGGCATCTATCTTCTCTTGAGGCCTTATTTGAGGGCTATTTTAGCAGTGTTGTCAATACCGAAACCTGTCCCCGATGAGATTATTCCTACTGTAATCAGCAACCCAGAAAGTAAAGTTAATAAATCCTCTACTCATGCCCAGGAACTTAGGAGGCTGAATGTGAAGAAGGCCAAAGCAGATTTAAAGTGATTGAAATGATAAAAGGTGAAATGTGAGTGAAGTGAATGAATTACAAAAGCGTGTATGAATAGTATTACACAAGTGAAGCAAGTTCAATACGAATTCAATTTCTGACCACGTGCAGAGGGAAAACAAGGCTAAAGGAGCAGAAGAGTCAAGGGTAACGAACAGCTTTATTACTTTCTTTCATTGTGCCACTACATATGAATTTTTGTTACTATTTATTAACATGTGGAGGTTAAAGTTTTTGTAAGATCTGATGATAAAATTATGGAAGGCTAAGTGAAGTCCTGTGATGGAGAATGCAGTTTGAAGTCAGGTTACAATAAAATATTAGCCGCTTTTCCTATTATAAAGTGCTGAGGATATTTTAGAAATTAAACATAAAGGCTTTAAAACAAACATGCTGGGTCTTGTTGGGTGAGTCCATTGTTCCTGTCTGTAGGTGGATCTCTTCTAGGTTATTTGGGGGAATGGTAGAGTTTCATGCTAAGCCATCTTTGCTGTTCATGGTATATAATATTCAGCTTTGAGCAATATAAAAAGACTTACTCATCTGAGCAAATAATTCTCAGATGACTCCATTCTCCGTCTCCATTTGAATTTAGACTGGCCTGGGTTTGAGTCTTGGTACCTCACATACAAGGTGTGTCCATAGGCCAGTTGTTTAGTGTTAGCTTTCTTTACTTTTCTTTTTTTTTTTTTTGAAACAGGGTCTTGCTCTGCTGCCTGGGCTGGAGTGCGGTGGTAGAATCATGACTTACTGAAACCTCGACCTCCTGGGCTCAAGCAATTCTCCAACCTCAGCCTCCTGAATAGCTGAGACTACAGGCAGGCTCCACCATGTCTAGCTTATTATTATTATTTTGTAGAGATGAGGTCTTGCTGTGTTTTCCAGGCTGGTCTCAAAATTCTGGGCTCAAGTGATGCTCCTGCCTTGGCCTCCCAAAGTGCTGTGGTTAGAGGCATGAGCCACTGTTCCCAGCCAGTTGTTTAGCTCTCTGAGCACCACCTTCCTTACTATAAGATGCAAATAATTGCTACCTTGGAGGATTATAAATAATATAGCATCTGGAAAGGGATTGGTAGAACCCCCAGGATACAGTAAGCCCTCCATGAATGACAGCACATACAATTACATAAAGTGCACGATACCATGCCAAGTACATACAAAAGCTTAACACGTATTAGTTGAAGGAGTTTAATAAATGAAGGACTAGAAGCTGTCTTCAAGCAATACATTTGCTTTTAATTTGTAGCTCCTTTTTTCCATTTTAAAAATGTGACTCTATGCACCTGTGCTATTGGTGAGGAAGTGGGATAAAGCATGACCTAGATGTTCAGGAGATGCTCGATGAATACACCAACTTCCATTGGTCCTTAAATTACTATGCATAGGTTGCTATTTATTTGAAATATTTATAGAGCCTGACTTGGTTGCAGAAGTTCTATCAATCTTTCAGGGCAGGGGCTGAATCAAGATAAATGTAAATGGCTGATGTGGACAGGGTTTTAAATTAAAACATCAATACTTACACATTCTACTCATTAAACACCTAAGACTATTCTTACACACACCCACACACACACCCATACACACACACACACACAGAGGCACAATAGTCTCTCTCTCTTGCACGTTTCTTCAAATACTTGGGCTTCTCTTTCTTTTGTTTATTTTCCTACTTTTGATAGAGACGGGGCACGGAGAGGTCTTTCTCTAGTATTAGAAAACTGTCAGTGCCAGGGTTATGTTAAATAACCTGTGTGCCATAGGGAGCACTGATGACTATATGCTGGGGACATTTGTCCTTCGGAGGAGACCCTGCTCAACCTCAGCTGAGTGTCACCACAGGTTAATTTGAGCATATCGTAAGAGCTTCTGGTTTTTCCACAAGAAACCAAAAACTAGGGCTTTTGCGTGAGATTTATCAAATTTCATGATTGACACAAATATTTTTAAAACATCACATGGATGAAATAAAGCCTGTTTGTCAGCTGAAGGTGGCTCAATTATTTGTGTGATCTTTCTTCTAGATCTGGCTTCTCTAAAGTACTCCATTGCTTTAATCAGCTAAGAGTAGGAGAATATCTAGGTTGGAATCCAAGGGACTTCATGGTCTGAACCTGTATTCTGAGCTCAATAAGCAGTGGGAGGAGCTAGATATGGAGGCTAGAAAGTGGAAAGTAGGCATAGCCCTGAGAACGGGCAGTGGGGCAGTGCAAACTTAGCAGCAGGTAGGGCAGATGTTTCAGAGGGCATGTTAGGAACTCAGCAAGACCTAACAGAGGGGATAGGTGGTAGTGTGGGGGCAGACAATGGGGACAGACTCAGTGTGGTGAAGAGAAGGTAGTGGGTATCTGTCTGGATGGCCTGCCTGTGCACGCTTAGTAGGAGGATTTCTGAGAGGAAAAAGGGATTGAGAGGGGCCGCATAGATATGACCTAGAGCTGTGAGCTGGAGACTTGGTTTCAGAAGTGGAACAGAAGTGATTTTAGAATAAATGGCATGATGCAGAATCACTTGGGTTATGGAATGAGGGATCTATAACCCACTAGCTCTCATTCAACAATAACAGCAGCCATAACCCCGAAGCCTAAGACAGGGCTGAGCCTGTGAGTTGAGGAAGGAACTAGAACTAGCTGGAACTCTGGCCAGAATTCAGCTGTGAGCAAGGGATCAGGAAAGTCAATATGTTAAGAATACAGAATAGCTTGAGGGACTGCTGATCTGTCTTTCTAGCAAGAAAAGACATATTAATGTTGAGAACAGCTGGAAGCATGTCCACAATCCATTTTCATTGCTGGTGAGAGCACAGGGTGGAGGGCCCGAAGGAATAATCCTGGGCTGTTTCTAGGAAAAGTCCTTTCTGAAAATGATTCAGAAGACTTTGGGCCTTTGAAAAGCAAAAGACGTCCTAAGCACTTTGTAGCTGATTCCCATCTGGCATTTAAGCTGCCATTTAGACTTATCTGGGTATGTTTGGTGAACTGACAGGCTGGGCCTGCTAGACAGAGGGATGGATGAGCTTTTTGGTAAAGAATTTATTTAAAATGAAGAGAATGCAGAAAAGAGTAGGTTGACTCAGAAAGGTAATCTGAAAATGTCAGCAGTGTCAGGACAGAGGGGAGATGCAGTATAGTGACTATCACTGGGAATCTATCTCATGGATTAGCACAGGCCCAGGTCCCAGGGGAATCATACATGAGTTCTACGGAAAGCAGCGGGCTTTTTTTTTTTTTTTCCCTTAGAAAATGTTTCACCATACTACTAATTATCAGGAAAAGGCAAATTAAAACCACAGTCAGATACTACCCTACTCTTGCAAAACTGGCCATAACTAAAAAGTCAAAAAATAATAGATATTGGTGTGGATATGCTGAAAAGGGAACACTTTTACACTGTTGGTGGGAATGTAAATTAGTACAACCACTATGGAAAACAGTATGGAGATTCCTTAAAGAACTAAAAGTAGAACTACCATTGGATCCAGCAATCCCACTACTGGGTACCTATGCAAAGGAAAATAAGTCATTATATGAAAAAGACACCTGCACACACATATTTATAGCAGCATAATTCACAATTGCAAAAATATGGAACTAACCTAAATGCCCATCAACCAGCAATAAAGAAAATGTGATATATATACAGCATGAAATACTACTCAGCCATAAAACAGAATAAAATAATGGTCTTTGCAGCAACTTGGATGGAGCTGGAGGCCATTATTCTAAGTGAAGTAACTCAGGAATGGAAAACCAAATATCTTATGTTCTCACTTATAAGTGGGAGCTAAGCTGAGAGGAGGCAAAGGCATAGGAATGATACAATCAACTCTGGAGTTTCAGGGTGAAGGATGGGAGGGGGTTGAGGGATAAAAGACTACATATTGGGCACAGTGTATACTGCTCAGGCGGTGAGTGCACCAAAAACTCAGAAATCACCACTAACCAACTGATCCATGTAGCCAAAATCCATCTGTACCCCTGATATGGTTTGAGGGTGTCCCCACCCAAATCTCATCTTGAATTCCCACGTGTTATGGGAGGGACCTAGTGGGAGCTAATTGAATCATGGGGACAGGTCTTTCCCATGCTGTTCTCATGATAGTGAATAAGTCTCACGAGATCTGATGGTTATACAAAGGGGAATTTCCCTGCACAAGCTCTCTTCTCTTGTCCACTGCAATGTGAGACGTGCCTTTCACCTTCTGCCATGATTGTGAGGCCTCCCCAGCCACGTGGAACTGTTAGTCCATTCAACCTCTTTCTTTCGTAAATTGCCCAGTCTTGGAGATATCTTTATCAGCAGTGTGAAAAAAGACTAATATAACTGGCAAAACTATTGAAATAAAAATAAACATTTAAAAATTGTTTCACCACCACATATTCGGACGACAAGTAACACTGAGTAGAATCTCATTGGAGGAAAACATCCACCATGAAATTCTTCTCCACCTTGAACTAGATACTAGTGCAGCTTTGGCTCATCGAAACCCTAACCTGCTGGTAGGAGCAGCAATGCTGGGTGGCAGATCTGGCGTCTGGCAGCAGATGGCACCTGCTAGGGATGAAAGTGAGCAAAGCAGGAGAAGAGAAAAAGAACTGTTGACAGTACAGCTCAGCAGAGTTTTCCTGAGTGCATGAATGAGGCATGCTCTGCAGACACCTAGAAGTATGTGGAGGACAAGAGGAAACTCTGAAGTCCTGCCTGAGTAAGCCTGGGGAAGGAATACGAATGATTTATGTTCACATAAACCTCTGTGTGCTTACTATCCGCTAAAGTTTACTACAAACTTATGTTCCATTTTTAAGTCATCACACAAAACCCCTGTGCTTTTCCATTATCAAGTAAGTGTAGTCAGTGAGGCCTTTCCACTTGTGAAAGATGAGCTGTTCTGACAGCATCCAGTGCCATCTCACAATTTAGTGTCCTTAGGTTCTTTGACCTTTGGATAGCACTTCTGAGAAGCCACTCTGGCCTGTGACATTATTTATCACTTAGGAAGTAAAGAAACTAATCCATTTTATTTAACCACCTATGTTTGGCAGATGCACAGAAGTGCACACCTGCTGGCACAAACATACACACATACACACAGTCAAAGGAAAGCAGAACTATGTAGAAAGAGAAATAAGTATGTAGGAACTGCTGGTCATGCAATTCATTGTTGAGACCCCGGGTCTCATTTATCTCACTGATAGACTATTTAAAAATAGACTTTGCAGGACCATAGCTGGAAAAGGTGTAGAAAATGAAACAATTTGTTTTGTGTCCCACTTTCAAGACTATGCATAAAATTAAGTAGCTTGTTAAAAGACTCATGTCAGAAGGATGTGCTAGCTTTATAAGAAAAACACTGCATATGAAGCATATTAATTTTTCCTTTCTGCAAGCCTTTTCTGGAATAGTGTTTAGATCAAGAAAATAGCCAGAAAAGGAATAGTAATACATTGTTAGGCAATTATATTAAAATGTTACCCCCTTATAGAGGGTCTCTTTGGCAGGCACTCGCAGTCCTGTGTTTTTCATTGTAAGTGGCTTACATCAGTACTGACATCTTCCAGATGTTAGTAGCTTTGATTTTTTTCCCTCGTGTTGCAAACGAGTTGGCATGGAAACAACTCTTTGCTGGCAACATGACATATGATTCAAGGCAAAATGCATTTTAACACAGATGAATAGTTCAGGAATCTGCCTTTAACAAAAGTCATTTTGAGAGCTGTTTTGAATCTGTTGGTGTTTTGTGACAACTTTTTCAACTTAGATGGGAGAAATCAAAGCATTTCACGTTATGCAATGTAGCTCTTGCTAAAATGTGATTTGGCTCTTATGCTGAGTAAACCCTTCAAGTTTAGAAATGGACTTTAGGTATAAGGAACCTAAAAAAAAAAATCTTCAGTGGAAATTACCTGCTTGTTTTAAATAATGAACCCTCTAAAACAACCCAAATATGGACTGGCAGTGTGCTGCTCTTCAAAGTAAGAGCTAGTGCTATAATTATTTCAGATGGTTTGAATTTTTTTCCCTTAAGAGGACTGTAGAGAAGGAGGAAAAATTCTCTTCACTTTGCCTTGCTAGCTACCATTGTTCACCCACTCTGTAATCTCTTTACCAGAGAGCTTGGGAGCACAGGATGTTCTAGATACCCTGATGTCATTCCTTCTGCTTGCTCCAGATACTGGAGAACTCAAGTGCTTGTTCGTTTCCTGTTGTCCTCTCCATCTGAGCACAGGAAGAACTGCACTTCTTGGCCTCTTTGCAGGAAAAAGAGCTTTGTGACTAGCTCTGGACAGTGGGCTGTAAGTGGAAACTAGTTGCCTGTGCAAAATCCTTCAGCGCCCTGTTTCTCTCTGCCCTAGCAATGAGAGATCACATGTTTCAGACAGTGCAGCTATTAAAGGCCATTAGCTTGGGTCCTAGTGAACCTGCTGAGCAGAATCTCCAAAGACTACCCATGAGGGATATGTAGCAGAGTGTGAGAAAGAAACTTTTGTGTGTTTGTTAAGGCACTGAGAGTCTGAAATTCTTCATGACCACAGCTATGTCAGAGAACGTTTGAGCCACGACATACGTTAGATATCATCCAGTCCAGCCCCTCATTATGCAGATGTAGAAAGTAAAACCCAGAGAAACGACAAACTTGCCAAATTATCACACAGCTAGTAAATCCATAAACCAGGGGCTATACTTCTGCTTGTAGGAGAAATAAGACTAGTCCTTAGGCTTTTCCTCATGGGACTATTAGCGTGTTTGATTTGCATGTGCTACCCTAACCTAGTCATTCTCAATCAAATCTTGGTTATCATGAAAAAGCATATTATATCTCGTCTTCTGTCATCCCCCTATCAACAAGATCCCTATGCCTGAGAGACTGGATAGGAAGGTATGATGAGCAAGAAGAGAGTTTGTGTAGAAGAAAGCACATATAGCTCTATTTTGACTATTTCATGGATTTTTTTTGTCACTGGTAAATTTAAAATTAAAATAGAGGCTGGGCGCAGTGGCTCATACCTGTAATCCCAGCACATTGGGAGGCCGAGGCAGGAGGATCCCTTGAGCCCAGGGGGTTCAACACCAGCCTGGGCAACATAGTGAGACCCCATTTCTACAACAACAACAAACTAGCCAAGTGTGTGACCTCATCTGTTAGGGAGGCTGAAGTTTGAGGATTGCTTAAGTGGGAGAGGTTGAGGCTGCAGTGAGTGACAGAGTGAGATCCTGTTTCAAAAATAAATAAATAAATATTAAATTAAAATAGAAATAAGTAGATGAAAAATTTTGAAATACTGAAATCGAATTGGTAGTAATTTGTCCACTGAGGGAGAATATAAAGTGGTGATTAAGAGTGGCAGCCTTGCTGGGCCTTCCTCACTTCATTCTCATCATTATTTCTGATGAGTCCCACTGCCCTGTCTACATCCGTGATGCCTGTAGTTGGAATATAAGCTCCTTAGCATGGCATAAAACCTCTTCAAAAATGACCACAGTTTACCTTTCTGGTGTCAATTCTGGAACCTCATACTGGCTCCCCACTAATCATTATGCATCTTCTACTCCAGTAGTGTATACACTTGGTTGCAGAGTCCAATCTATAACCTAAAATTGTCATTTGTAAATTTTGACAACTTGAGCTGCATTATGTTGCACACAGAGTCCTCTTTGTCTACTTAGATATTTTCTAATCATCCATCATGATAGTTCTTAAAAATTTCCTCCTTGAAGAGGCCTTCTTCAACATTCCCTGCAGAGTAAGCCACGCCTTCCTATAGTCCTCCATATCACAGCGATGTCACTTAAAATTTGTATTTTACTTCTTCATCTATATCTTTACTATTACTGGATTATGGATTCCCCAGGGGCAGGAGTCATGTCAAATTCATCTTTGCATCCCCAGATGACTAAACTGTAAGCACAATGCTTATCCTTATGTTTTTCCTTATGCAGTACAACTTCAGTCAATTTTCAGAGTGTTTTCTAAATGCAAAGTACTGTTCTTAGGCTAACAAGATACTGAAGACACTGCTTCTTCTCTCAAGAACTTACCATTTTATCTCATTTATATATACATTTTGAATAAAGACTTTTAGGGAGCTTGCTGTTTCTTTAATATGGCAAATTTGTAACATATTCTTGGACTCATTTACAAAGTCAGCTTGCTCTAAACAACTACCATAATGTAGTTATTATTATTATGTGTGATATATTGGCATTTAAAAGTTTTTAAAATATGGTTACAGTCTCAACAAGCCATAATGCATGTGAACATGCATTTCATATACTGTATATAACCACCGTGTTCAAAACAGCCTGGTGAGGCAGGGAGGCATAAGACAGCCATGACTCCAGGATTTAAAGTCAGAATATATGAGTTACAACATCTCTTCTGGCACTTCCTAGCCATTATCACCCTGGATTAAATGAACTTAGATATTATAAGAGACTTAGAAAAGTTCTGAAGATTAAATGAATTCGGATATTATAAATAATGAGACTTCAAAAAATTTTTCGTACATTGTAAATGCTCAATAAATTTGGGCTATTGTTATTATTTCAGACATGAAAAAATAAAGATCAGAAAAGTTGACTAGTTTCCCAAAGATCACAGAATCAGATACAACCTTAAGTCAGATTGACATCAAAGTTCTTGCTGTTGTCTCTACAATGCCTCCTTCTCTATAAAGGGAGACTGGCTCTTGACATCAAAGTTCTTGCTGTTGTCTCTACAATGCCTCCTTCTCTATAAAGGGAGACTGGCTCAATGCACCCAAATTTCATGTGGGTTATCCGAATTTTAACTGGTCAGCTTCAAACTGATGGTGTACACTTTACCTATTGCTGCCTCCATTTTATCATGTACAAAATAAAATGACCCAAATATTCAGTAACCTATTAATCAACATGTAGAAAATTTTTATAGTTGGGGTTCGATAAGCAGAGAAGCAGTGTATATAGTGGAAAGACTTCAGGTATCTGTCTGTGAATCTCAGTTTCTCATCTGCAAAATGGTAATAACATCCATAGGCAGATTTCTTTTGAGGATTCGAGACAACGCAAGAACACTGCTTTGCACATAGTAGATGCTCTGTAAACAATTGTCATTATTGTCACTACTACCATCAGGGCCAGTAAGTTTAGAGCAGCTGTCTGTAAGTTCACCCACAGGGAAAAGATGAGCTTTGCACATGCCTGAGGTCCACAACTCAGTGAGCTACTGCTTAGCCTGTTTATTTATGAAAGTTTTTTATTCCATTTGTGGCTGGATTATGGTCGTAGGGCAATGACAGCGCTGCTGCTCGGTGTTAATTTCTGAGCAGTAATGCAAATTGATGGAGCACAAGACTCAGGCCACCAGCTGTACACAGTGATTCCCTCTGCCATCTGACTGTGAGCTTAGCACCAAGAATTCACATAAGGGGAGACAGCGTGAGGGGCCAATCTTTTGGCTCTGTGCTTGAGAGATGTTTTCCTGCCACAGAAGTGGAACCTATGGTGACTGATTGGAGTCCATGTTGCTAAGGCAAAGCAGAAAATGATTTCTTATTAGTAGTAGTTGTAGCATTAATAATAACAACAGCCATGAAATAACAAAACAGTCTCTGTCTTTGAAATATAGGAGAGAAGTAATTGGCCCAGAAAGACTTTATCAGTTCGAATGTTCCATATTTGTTTGATTTACCATCTTCAAGCAGTTCAAACAGCTTTGCACAATAAACTTAAATGCCCAAAATGTTCTGCTCCTGCACTGAAGCATCTTTTATATACTTATTTCCATAGTTTGGAACACTCTTGCTGCAAAAACAAGAAATCAGAATAGACCCAATTTATTTTCCTGATATTTGAAGGTAATTTTTCCCTTAATGAATGCATCTGTTTGGATGATAAATTGTCCATTAGACAATGCTCAAGTGTTTTTATGCTCTTTGTTTTGATTACGGAGCTTTTAATGTAGTGTTGCTCCACTCTTTGAATTTCTCTACAATTCAGTCATCTGCCAAAGAGAATTGACTAAAGAAAATGCCAGACTGATTTTCCTTCCTTAAGTATTTTAATTTATTAAATAAATGACCTAATAGATTGCATAAAGATGTATTTCTCTGCTTTGTGCTGACCTTATTGAGAGTTAATCAGTTTTATAATGATAATTAGATGTCAGCATTAGTATCCTGTGTGTACATCAAGATAATGGCTCCAGCACACAGCACACAGCACCCATAATGACCAAGACTTGACCCAACACAGTCACGAGAATTTCCAAATTTGCTCCACTTTTCAAGGGGGTGGTGTGCTGCTTGCGTCCTTTCAGAATCATGAAGAAAAATGTTCTATGTAGTGTGAGCAGAAGATACATACAATGTAGGGAATTAGTTACACAGTTGCTATTTCTGTCATATTGTTAATGGCAATTACACAACTAAATTTCCCTGTAGCAATAGTTCACAGTGGGCACTGGAAGGGAGTAAAAATGCATGAGAGAATTCAAATAATGTACGACATGGTGACTATAGTTAATAGCAATATATTGCATTTTTGAAAAATGCTAAGAGGGGATTTTAAAAATTTATTTCTTATTTTTATAGCTTTTGGGGGTGTAAGTGTAGTTTATTACATGCATATAGTGCATAATGATGAAGTCTGGGCTTTTAGTGTAAACATCATCTAAATTGAGCTTGTCCAACCCTCAGCCTGCAGGCTGCCCGTGGCCCAGGATGGCTTTGAATGTGGGCCAAGAGAAGTTCATAAACTTTCTCATAACATTATGTGATTTTTTTCTTGGCGATTCTTTGTTTTTGTTTTTGTTTTTGTTTTTTTAGCTCATCAGCGATTGTTAGTGTTAGTGTATTTTACGTGGGGCCCAAGACAATTCTTCCTCTTCTTCCAGTGTGGCCCAGGAAGTGAAAAGATTGGACACCCTGAAAAATAGTGAACATTGTACCCATTAGGTAACTTCTCATTCCTCACCCTCTTTCCACCTTCCCACCTTTCTGAATCTCCAGTGTCCATTATTCCACTCTCTATGTCCATGTTTACACACTATTGTTTCCACTTTTAAGTGACAGCATGTAGTATTTAACTTTCTATGTTTGATATATTTGAGAGTGGATGGTTAACTTTTCTCACCACAAAAATCATTACTATGTGAGGTAATCCATATGTTGATTAGCTAAAATTAATTAATCCACAATGTATGTATACTTCAAAACATCATGTTGTGTGTGAATGAATACATATAATTTTATCTGTCAATTTAAAAATAAAATAATAATAATTTTAAAAGAATTGAAATAACGAATAGTATTGTGTATTAGTCCATTTTCATGCTGCTGATAAAGACATACCCGAGACTGGGGAGAAAAAGAGGTTCAAATGGACTTACAGTTCCACATGGTTGGGGAGGCCTTGGAATCATGGTGGGAGGTGAAAGACACTTCTAACATGATGGCGGCAAGAGAAAATGAGAAAGATGCGAAAGCAGAAACCCCTGATAAAACCATCAGATCTTGTGAGACTTATTCACTACCATGAGAACAGTATGGGGGAAACCGCTCTCATGATTCAAATTATCTTCCACCAGGTCCCTCCCACAACACATGGGAATTTTGGGAGTACAATTCAAGATGAGATTTGGGTGGGGACACAGAGTCAAACCATATCATATGGTATTTTAGTTTGGTTGAATTTTAAACTACCTTTGCAAATGAACACATATTTATCTTACATAAACACTCTATATATGTAGGCTTCCTGTTAAAATTGGTATATGTTTTACTTCAATATGGTCTCTGTTGCTGGTGCTAGGAAATGGTATTTGACAGTGATGTCCAGTTCCATTGGATCTTCTTGGAGAAAACTAAGTAACGATCTTAAGTGATTTTGACAAGTAGCTTTGCATTTCCTAAATGTTTATTCCACAGTATCACTTAGCGCCCTGACCTACTAGAGAAGTAATTTTCATGACACTAACTTGCGTACATGAAGGCCAAAAAAACAAAAAACAAAAAACTTCCCCTTGCATCCTGTGCTGTACATCATTGAAATTCAATATGCTTCTCAAACAGAAATAGATAAAACATGTGCTTAAATCTCACTTTTCCATTTCTTAAACCACTTGTTTATACACTGTAAAAAGCTGCAGAGTCCCCCCATCACCAGAGAAAACCCATTTCATATTAAACTGTAAAATTAAGCCTCCCACCCCAAATCCTAAAACATTAAATGTAGCTTTTTAAGTTGAAGAAGGGGTGGCAAGACCGGGGTAGACATCTTCCTAACCGTAACCTGCTACAACACAGGGTCCCCAGAGGCATATTTGAAAAATATTAGGGATCCTAGGAGCAAAGTTTAAAAACTGTAGTTTAAAATATTTATATATCAGAATAATATTTCAACAATTCTTCCTCAACAAAAGAGAGAATAACCAGGAAAACTGACCTTTTGGATGAACTAGTTTTAACAATAAATAATTAATTCCTCCTTCTTTACAGCTGAGAGCACTCATTTCCCAATCAAGGAATGGCTTGGAATATTCTCTATGATGTAGGGGTTAAAAACCACCCCTTCTTCAATAGGTTGGATATGAAATGTCCCAGGTGTTGAAGGTCTAGAGCATTGACTCTGTGTCATTCTTGCCATGGCCGTGTGCATCCATTGAGGTAGCGTTGCTATATTGGCAACTCACTAAACTGTTAGTCCTGTGAGGGCAGAGACCTCATCTTGTTCTTCCCTGAAGCCTGGTCCAAGCAGACCATCTTGCTGAATGAACAAATGAAATCTCTGGGGTCTGATCTCTGGCTTACACATTTCCCCTATCATGATCCTGAAGTCTTTCCACTGGACTATGAGTATTCCTTATTTTATATTTTCTTTTAGATGATTCTTCACTGATACTCACCGAAATGTATAGATCTTTTCCATTTAATGTTGAAATGTTTTGAAACTCTGAGAGTGGAATTTAATAAGATCAGTTGGAAATAAGGCTCCCCATTTTTATTTTTATAGTTCATAAAAAATAATTCATTCAGTCAGAATGAACCCCTCTTGCTGTATTACAGTTGCAGCAGGCATCTTCAGAATGGTTCCTGAAAAGAAGTCCTAAATAAAAACTGCAAAATAAGAAGCGTTTTCCTATTGCCTGAAAGGCTTTTCATGACACAATGAGGCTGCTGTCCTCCAGGAGTTTATAATTTCTTCAGATAAATAAAGCAGCTACAGACTGGGCAAGGTTTAATTGGACTTACAGTTCCACATGGCTGGGGAGGCCTCACAATCATGGTGAAAGGCAAGGAGGAGCAAGTCACATCTTACGTGGATGGCGGCAGGCAAAGAGAGAACTTGTGTAGGAAAACTCCCATTTTAAAAACCATCATATCTCATGAGACTTATTCACTATCACGAGAACAGCACGGACAATACCCACCTCCATGATTCAATTACCTCATACCAGGTCTCTCCCACAACAGTGGGAGTTCGAGATGAGATTTGGGTAGGTTCACAGCCAAATCATATCATTCCACCCATTGCCCTTCCCAAATCTCATGTCCTTATATTTCAAAACACAATCATGCCTTCCCAACAGTCCCCCAAAGTCTTAAATCATTTCAGCATTAACTCAAAAGTCCACAGTCCAAAGTCTCACCTGAGACAAGGCAATTCCCTTCTGCCTAACAGCTTGTAAAATCAAAATCAGGGTAGTTACTTCCCAGATACAATGGGGGTACAGGCATTTGGTAAATACAGCCATTCCAAATGGGAGAAATTGGCCAAAACAAAGGGACTACAGGCCCCACGCAAGTTCAAAAGCCAGCAAGGCAGTCAAATCTTAAAACCTCAAAATGATCTCCTTTGACTCCATGTCTCATATTCAGATCATGCTAATGCAAGAGGTGGGTTCCCATGGTCTTAGGCAGCTCCACCCCTGTGGCTTTGCAGGGTACAACCTCCCTCCTAGCTGGTTTCACAGGCTGGTGTTGAGCATCTGCAACTTTTCCAGGTGCATGGTGCAAGCTCTTGGTGGATATACCATTCTGGGGTCTGGAGGACGATGGCCTTCTCCTCACAGCTCCACTAGGAATCGCCCCATTGGGGACTCTGTGTGGGAACTTCAACCCCACATTTCCCTTCTGCACTGCCCTAGCAGAGGTTATCCATGAGTGCCCCATCCCTTCAGCAAACTTCTCCCTGGGCATCCAGGCATTTCCACACATCTTCTGAAATCCAGGCAGAGGTTCCCAAACCCCAGTTCTTGAATTCTATGTACTCACAGGCTCAACGCCACATGGAAACTGCAAAGGTTTGGGGCTTACACTCTCTGAAACCATGGCCCAAGCTCTACACTGGCACCTTTCAGTCACAGCTGGAGCAGCTGAGATGCAGGACAGAAAGTCCCTAGGCTGCACACAGCATGGGGACCTTGGGCCTGACCTATAAAACCATTTTCTCCTAGGACTCCAGCCCTGTGATGGAAGGGGCTTCCATGAAGACCTCTGACATGTCTTGGAGACATTTTCCCCATTGTCTTCGATATTAACCTTCGGCTCCTCGTTATTTATGCAAATTTATGCAACTGGCTTGAATTTCTCCTCAGAAAATGGGTTTTTCTTTTCTATCACATTGTCAGGCTGCAAATTTTCTGAACTGTTATGCTCTGCTTTCCTTATAAAACTGAATGCCTTTAACAGCACCCAAGTTACCTCTTGAATGCTTTGCTGCTTAAAAATTTCTTCTGCCAGATACCCTAAATCATCTCTCTCAAGTTCCAAGTTCCACAAATCTCTAGGGCAGGGGCAAAATGTTGCCAGTCTGTTTGTTATAAAGCATAACAAGAGTCACTTTTGCTCCAATTCCCAACAAGTTCCTTATCTCCATCTGAGATCAACTCAACCTGGATTTCATTGTCAATATTGTCATCAGCATTTTGGTCAGAGCCATTCAACAAGTCTCTAGGGAGTTCCAAACTTTCCCACATTTTGCTACTTCTTTTGAGCCCTCCAAATTGTTCCAACCTCTGCCTGTTACCCAGTTCTAAAGTCACTTCTGCATTTTCAGATATATTTTCAGCAGCACCCCACTCCTGATACCAATTTACTGTACTAGCCTGTTCTCACACTGCTGATAAAAACATATCCAAGACTAGGCAATTAACAAAAGAAAGAGGTTTAATTGGACTTACAGTTCCACATGGCTGGGAAGGCCTCACAATCATGGTGAAAGGCAAGGAGGAGCAAGTCACATCTTATGTGGATGGTGGCAGGCAAAGAGAGAGCTTATGTAGGGAAACTCCTGTTTTAAAAACCATCAGATCTCATGAGACTTATTCACTATTACGTGAACAGCATGGGAAAGACCCACCCCCATGACTCAATTACCTTTCACCAGGTCCCTCCCACAACGTGTGGGAATTTAAGATGAGATTTGGGTGGAGACACAGCCAAACCATATCAGATATTGAGGAACTTAAGCACCTGTGTAAAAGATCCTAGGCCAAGAGAAAATGGAGTTTCCTCTCTCTGCTTTAAAGAAAAAACTTTGGGAAGAAAATGTGGGATGTTTTGCCCACTGTTAAATTCTTGGTTGTTAGTACAGTGCCTGGCACATAGTAGAAGTTCCTTAAATATTTGCTCAATGAAAGAATAAATGAATACACTGCTATGCCACTCAAATCTTCTATCTAACCTTGAAATCCCAAGGAGGGAATTAGTACATTTAAAATGATAATCCACACTTGATAGGTAGAAAATATCAGGCCGTATTAAATGATTGACATCTATAATCCAGGCATAAAGGAGGGAGCGTCTTAGAGTTAGAGTTAAATGGTGGAAGGGCTTGCTTATACAGGAAAAGTTTTAAACTACATTCAGTACTTATGCTTTTGGAATGTGGATTTTAATGCAGCCTGGTGTAGAAGTAGAGAAAAGTTTATGGTGGCTCATAAAATCCTTCTCCACTTAATTCAGTCTTTACAAAATTCTTTGGACTCACGGAAATACAGGGATGAAAATTATTCTTATGAGCATTTTTACCTAACTCAAGGGTGAGTTTCATTTGTGAGGTGGCCTTAATGAGGAATAAAGAATGGTCAAGAAGACAAGAATAATGAAAGGTGAGTGTGTGAGGGCCTGAGGTGAACACCTGGCTAAGCTTTAAGATCTGCTATTATCTAGGGTGAATCTACAAATTTGCATATAGTGTTAATAATTACTGTTTTCAGCCATACAGTTTATCAGTTACCAAGCTAACTGCCATTATGAGGAGCTCTTGCCATACCAAAAGTATGTTGAAACTGCAATAGTTAGCCTTAGAGATGAATGATGATACAGGTGCATTAGTAAACATGAACATATATAATTAGTATACATGTGCATCACATAAGTATTTAAACATTTCTTCTGTTTCAATAAGTAGATCATTTATGCCTTGAGGTCAGTAAATTTTTCATTTATTTATTCAACAAGTATTTCCTGAGTGTCTACCACGGGACAGCCAGGCACTGGTGTAAATGATGAATAAGTCAAATGTGGCCCGGCATTCATGTGGAGATTTTAGCCTGGAGGAAAAGATGAATAAATGAGCTTTGGCACGAAGTGTCTCACTATGTAAAGTGATGTATTATGGGGAGTACAGGTTACTTTAGTGACATGTAGGAGGAACATCTAAACTGTACTTAGAGTTGGGAAGCTACCAAGGGAAAACTAGTCTATGTAAACTGAGGCTGGAGAGATGAGAAGGAGTTGGCTAGGCTGATATGTCCTTTACAAATCTTCATAGCACCCAGCATGGCATTGCACATAGACTAGATGCCAAATGATTTTATTTGATTTAAATTCTTTATTTTTGAGCGCTTGCCACAGATTCAGCTTTGCACTAGGAATTGGAAGAGATTCAAGGGAGTCTAAGACTTCATCTCTGTAATTAAGCATTCTACAAATTAGTTAAGGAGAAAAAGTGCATACATTGTTCTCTAATTGTTTTATACACAAGAGGATGTAATTAATAACTACATGCATGGTATAGGCAATAAGTACCATTTTAACCGCCCAATGGGTTCACCTTGCCCGCTGCCTAGACAGAGCCGATTTATCAAGACAGGAGAATTTCAATGGAGAAAGAGTAAATCGTGCACAGCCAGCTGTATGGGAGACCAGAGTTTTATTATTACTCAAATCAGTCTCCCTGCGCCATTCAGTGATAAGTGTTTTTAAAGATAATTTGGCAGGTAGGGGCTTGGGAAGTGGGGAGTGCTGATTGGTCAGGTTGGAGATGGAATCATGGGGGGCAGTGGGGGTCGAAGTGAGTTTTTTGTTTATTTGTTTGTTTGTTTGTTTGCTGTTTTCTGTTCTTGGGTGGGATGGCAGAACTGGTTGAGCCAGATTACCACTCTGGGTGGTGTCAGCTGATCCATCTAGTGCAGGGTCTTAAGCAGTGATCTTAGGTTTTACAATAGTGATGTGATCCTCAGGAGCAATTTTGAGAGGTTCAGACTCTTGGAAGCAGAGGCTGCATGACCCCTAAACTGTAGTTTCTAATGTGGTAGCTAAGTCGTTAGTCCTGCAAAGGCAGATTGGTCTCCAAGCAAGAAAAGGGATTTTTCAGGAAAGGGCTGATTCCAATTTTGTTTCAGAGTCGAAACATGAACTGGATTCCTTCCCAAAGTTAGTTTGACCTATGCCCAGGAAAGAACAAGGACAGCGGAAATGTTGCAAGCAAGATGGAATCAGTTAGGTCTGATTTCTTTCACTGTCATAGCTTCCTCGGTTATAATTTTGCAAAGGTGGTTTCACTATGGAACATTAGGAAAATGAGAGATTAAAATAAGGGTGAAATTAAAAGGTGGGAAAGGGAGACAACATAGAAGAAAAGAAGCTTGAGATGAATTATGGGACAGGCAGAATTGATGGGGTACAACTTGGTAAGGGAGATGAATGTGGCAATGGGGGAGAATGGCTGCAGAGACTTCAGGTTCAATATAGCAGAGGGTATGTGTTTAGTTGCAGTTTTGACTGAATTTTATAGATGTTGGGATCTAGTTTCCTGAGTAGGAGCATAGCAAAGACATGTCAACAAGTTGCCAGCAAGGCAAATCACCTCTCTCCTAAACCCAAAGCCCTATCTCAATACTTTCTTCTCCCGATGGGCCTACATTTTGCACAACAGATCTTGAGGGATAGGACAGGATATTCTGATACAGAAGTAAACCATTAATTGCTTGAAAATAGGAAAAAGACCTTAGATGATAAAGGCCTGGTTGTCTTTCCAGTGGAGGAAGTAGGAGGAAAGTCCCTTTTAATCCTTCAAGTCTTCTATAGCACAAATCGCAAATACAAATCACAAATTAATATCTCAACAGATTATCCTATCTCATTATCAGGGTTGCTGAAAAAGATAGATACACTTTTGAAAGAATAAGGATAAGGCCAGAGAAAAGAGCTCAAAGATGTTGGTGACTAAATATAGGATGGAAATGTAGGATAAGTGGGAGTTGACAGGATTTATACAAATCCCTATTAATAATAAATGTAAAGGCTTTAGCTTTTAAGATAAAGAAGGTATTCATTGAATTTGAATTCCCTCAGTCATCTAAGGAAAACAGGTCATATCTTGGTGCTGTTTCCTTTTTCTAATCTGCCATGGGGTCTTGCATATGCTGTTCCCTCTGCCTAGAATGTTTCCCCACTCACACACCCTGTCTTTTGCCTGAGCTTCTTCTAGGTAACCTTTACCTTTCAGCTTAAACATGACTTCCTCAGAGAGGCCTTTCACAACTCTTTTGCATCCCTTTGTTATTCTCTTTCATATCACTGTACAACTTATCTTTCTTTTTTTTTTTTTTTTGTGACGGAGTCTTGCTCTGTCGCCCAGGCTGGAATGCAGTGGCCGGATCTCAGCTCACTGCAAGCTCCGCCTCCCGGGTTCACGCCATTCTCCTGCCTCAGCCTCCCGAGTAGCTGGGACTACAGGCGCCCGCCACCTCGCCCGGCTAGTTTTTTGTATTTTTTAGTAGAGACGGGGTTTCACCGTGTTAGCTAGGATGGTCTCGATCTCCTGACCTCGTGATCCACCAGTCTCGGCCTCCCAAAGTGCTGGGATTACAGGCTTGAGTCACCGCGCCGGGCACAACTTATCTTTCATAGCACTTCTTGAAACGTGTATTTCATATTGTGTCTTTGTTTTCTGCTAGACTATGAGCTCCATGGAGACAGGGAGCATTTTTATTTTGCTCTCCACCATGTATCTTTGGAGCAGGCACCATTTCTACAATAGAACATGCGCCCACTAAGTGTTATTAAATGTGTACATATATGCAGCTGCTGCAGGTAAAGACAGGTGGCAGCCTCGCCAGGAAGTCGGTGGAGTGTAATGGTGGGACATTGTCACAGCTTGTGAATCAGTCAGTCAATGGACCATGACCAAAAAATTTTCTGCCATTGTCAGAAAGCATGGACTTGTATTGGGCTGACTTCTTGCATTCTGGGATCAGGGTTCAGGAAAGTCAACTGTGGGGAATATCTTAGGGTTCTTGGTTTCCTGACACAAATCCTAAGATCCACATTTCCTAGATTTGAATAGTTTTAATGTTTCTAATAGTTCCTGTTCTTTTTCTATAACTGTTAATACTGTAACATATGGCAGGATGAAAACTATTTGGAGCTAAACATTCAGATTAGAAAATTCCAAAATTACCAACCAATTAGTAAGTCAAAGAGGATTTTATTACCATTTAATGATTTTTTTGTTCTTATTGTCTCTTCCACCAGAAAAGTAAAAGAGTGGGATTTCTTCTGTAGATCAAGTCAAGATATCAGAACTATTAATTGCTTGTTTGGAGCCATAGAATTTGTGTTCAGAGGGTTCCTCTTCACATTGTTGTCAGAGCTTCCTGTTTTCAGCACGTTACACACCACTCATCACTCACTCCCTGTGTCAGAACCTTATCAGCATGGTGAGCTGTGGCTGCCTCTAGTGGATGGACAGTTTTCCGGCTTACCTAAAAGAACATCAATCATTCTTCATTTTCAGTGTTCAAACTTGCTCATCAGTTAGTAACAACACTTCCTGCAGCCTTGAAAATTATTTCTGAATAAACACAGGGCGGAGGACAGCTAAAGTGATTGACAGCTCATAACTTCTCCAGTGCTTTATGTTTCAAAACCAGTGTGTATGCAGATGTCTCCTCATTACCAACATTTGAATGTCACTTAGTGTAGCTGCTTCTGAGAGAAAAAATGGCATGGGTTAGATTGTCAAGCATCTTAATGGGGGTTTTGTGTCTGTAGCAGACATTCTAGCAAGCTCTGAATCAAAGTTGAGATTTGAGTAGGAGAAGAGCTATTGCTTGCAGATCAGGTAGCTCACAAAATTGTGATGTGGAGAAAAATTGTTTTCAGCATTTCTTTTCCTTTATGTTTTCTTTCCAGATCCCCACAACCAAAGCAAGGCTCCCCACTGAGATACCTATAAGCCTTCTGATCAAAACAGATGTTCTTCCCCAATAAGGGATTAATCACTGCCATCCCACTCCGCTTCCCAGTCTTGGATTTACAGCTACTGGAGCAGAGACTGAGGTGGGAATGTGTGGGGATAAAGGCAGGGGTTAAGAGGAGAGAGAGGAGAGGGTAATGGATTAATTAAATACATTAATTCCCAATAATGAGTAAGATGTGATCACGGAATTTTTTTTTTTTTTTTTAATTTCCAGGCATCTGATGACTTACTCTGGTGAAAATGGCTTTCTCAGAGGGTCATTAAGAATTTTGTAGTTGGCAGGGCATGGTGGCACTCGCTTTTAGACTCAGCTACTCAGGAGACTCAAGGGAGGATCACTTGACCACAGGAGTTTGAGACCAGACTGAGTAACATAGTGAGACTCCATCTCTAGTTTAAAAACAAAAAAGGGAAAAGGAAAAAGAAAAAAATGTTGTGGCTGGTTTGAGGGTATTTTCTAGGACCGGATGGGCTTCAGGTTCCTTCAGAGGTGTCAGGCCTTTATGCATGCCAACTGCTGTATTTGCATAATTTGGAAAGACAAGGATGGCTGCTTACTGTTTCCAGCTGGCCCTGTATTGGATTTCATTAGATTCCCCCACTTCCTAAGGAGTATATTTGGTATTCACTTGGGCGGTGGCAGCAAGCCTATTGGCATGGAAGAATGACCATAGTGCTCAACAATGCATAAACTAATAGCTCATGGCTCAAGTTCTGGGAGGTTTCGTCCATTATCAGTTACCCTCCACACTAGAGCAGCCCAAGGCCTAACAATCACTTACATAGTATGATGTTGGGGCAGTGAAATCAGTAAAGCTATCAGGTTGATATACAACAGCCCCCAGCAGATTTCAGACTCTTTGAGAACAGGGACTATGTTGTGTTTACCATTATTTGGCAATAACATAGCCCAGTACTTGGCTTAGAGTAAGTAAATGATGAATCGTGATTGAATGAACAACAAGGCTTTTCCATCCTCTTTGCTTCCCCTCTTCTCACCCTCCTCCTTTCCCTCATTTGCAACTCTTTGCTCCACCCCCACTCCCAATACATGCACTCACACTGCCAGTAAAAGTTCAGTGGCACAGAATTTCAGATTCAGTAGTTATTCATTTGAATGAAAGCCACAGATTCTCTTTACTGACAGCATAGTGATTTGAGTAGGTGTATTCTTATGGTTATTTGGATTAGGAGCAAGGATAACGACAAAATAGGAACAGCAAGAGACAGAGAGCACAGTGCTCATGGAAAATACCAGGGCCATCGCTCATGGTGTCTCATATTCTTAGTAATAGGGTAAACTCAAAAGGTCAAACTGCTACAGGTTTAAAAATTTTAGCTTTTGCATTTGAATCAGATGGTTCTGTAGCTCTAACATTGAAAAGGCTATTTGTTTATTCATTCATTTCAAATTATTGAAACCCCTCTACAGGCTAGGCATTGTCTCAGACTTTGTGAATAAGACAAGATGGCTGTCTATGAGCTGCTCAGTCTAGGTGAGTCATATATGTAAATAGTTGCTGTGTATTAACAAAACAGTGGCTTGGGGGGAAGATCACAAAGCACAACCTAGCATATAATTTATTTTTTTTAGCCTCACAGTCTCCTGGGGCAAACACTGGGCCAAGACCAAGCCTCCTTACTCAGTTAGACCATCATCAGTTAGACCATCAGTCTGGGTGCTGTGTCTGTGAAATCTTACAGTGTATGGTCAAGAACATGAGTCTTTTTTTTTGTTTGTTTTTTGGCTTTCCTGAGTCTCGCCCTGTTGCCCAGGCTGGAGTGCAGTAGTGCAATCTTGGCACATTGCAACCTCTGCCTCCTGAGTTCAAGTGATTCTCGTGCCTCAGCCTCCTGAGTAGCTGGGATTACAGGCATGTACTGCCATGCCTGGCTAATTTTTTTGTATTTTTAGTAGAGACGGGGTTTCACCATGTTGGCCAGGCTGGTCTTGAACTCCTGACCTCAAGTGATCTGCCTGCCTCAGCCTCCCGAAGTGCTAGGATTATAGTCGTGAGCCACCGCGCCCAGCTAAGAGCATGAGTCTTCAAAGATCTTATGTGAGCTGAGAACAGGAACCCATCCCATTAATGAGGGGATAGCAAATGGAGCAACCTGTTTTCCCCAAACTTAATTAAAACATGCACAACCCCTAATTTGGGTCAGTTTTGGTGAATTCACGAGATTAGATAAATCATGAATGGAAGGCTCAGTAAGAGGTCCTAGGGACAAACAACAAAAGAACATATACACTAAGGCACACAGAAGAAAGAAGAATACAACAAGTGAAAACAAAGAAGTCTCTAGAAATAAAAAATGGGCCTTACCACGAACACTTGGGGCATCTGACAGAACCAAATCAACAAGCTCTGCCGCACTTTCTATTGGCTGTTCATTTTCTATTTTTCTCTCTAGACATCTTTCTTTAAAAAGAAAATCCAGATTTCCCGGGCTGGGCAAAGTGTTGGGATGAAATGACAGGAGGCAGGCGCTGTCAAGGAAAGACGTTCTCTCTGGAAGGAAGTGAGGGGACAGACGGGATGGCTGGCTCTTCTAGGCAGGTTTCCTTGCTGCCATCCCATGTGTGTTTTCCCTCCCACTCCTGTGGGCACTTTCTTGCTTGCTTGGCACAGTGAGAATTTAGGAAAGTCACGACAAAAATCCTGTCATGTGCTAGAAAGGAGAAAAAGTTTTAGATCTTTGCCTTTTCACGAATGAAGAGTTTCATGGAAATTAATGTGCAATTTTAGATAGAAGCTTTGCCTTGTTGAAGCTACTCTAACATTCTTCCTCCCCAAGTTCCTACAGTCCCTGCTTCTACCACTTTAACAAACAAACAAAAAGAACAAACAACTGCTCCCCCTGCTACACGCACACACTCACACACACACACACACACATGTACACACACAAAATCCAACTTAGTTGGCAGCCCACATCATCTACCCCAGGGCTTTCTCTAAGGACTGAAGATTTATCTTGGACTGACTTCAGACATTTCCCCTCTGATCTTCCTCTGGCTACGTTTTTCTCCAATGTTTCCTCATTGCCTCCCTTGGCTCTCATTAATTAACTGCTCCTCACTCTGTGACTAAATGCAAGCCGTTGTGTTTGGCTGTAGAGAGGATTATGACATTTTGCAAACACACACACCACTGGGGAGAATACCTTGGTTATCACACAGGCAAAGGAGGTAAACTAAGAAAATCCGTTTTTAAAAACCTGTTGAAGGAAGTAACCAAAAAGAAAAGGTAGCGAAACAGGTTGATTATTTGGTGACATTTACTTATTCTTGACATGATATTTTAGAAGGCAAATACAGAAACTGGAACTTGCTATTTAACCGAGGTTCAGGTATTTCAAAGCTTGCTTATCTCTCCAGCCCGTCTGGTGTTTCCATGGTGTTCCTTTTCCGCTTCTATTAGTCTGGAACGTGGGTAGCAAGTTGATGAACATTTTTAATGAGTAAATCCTTTTCTACACCAAATTTTATAGATAATTAAATCTGATTTATAGGGCAGGTTTCAGCGACAGTAAAAGAGGAAGGCAAGGAATGCAAAGGGGGCGGGGGCCAATTATTTGACTCTGGGCCTCTGTGAGTGGGCTCTGCCTTGTTTGTATAACCTTCCCAGCAGGCGCACTGCAGGGCTCACAAGGTTTCTGAAGCAGAACAAGACCCAGTGAGGGCTTTGTCATAGGATTTTTTTTTTTTTTTTTTTGGACTGTTTGGTTTTGCTTTTTAGGCAAGGATGTTCTCTTGTCCAAGAAACAGATCCTGATCTTTATTCTTTCCTTTCCACTTTTACTCAAAGTCATGCTAAAAGCAAAAGTCACATATAAAACCTCAGAGCACACCACTAAGGAATTTGCCCTTTCAACGGATATTAATTAAACGTCTTCTATGTAGTAAACCTCATTCTAGTTGCTGGAGATACAGCAGTCAACAATACAGGCAGTTGGCTCACGCCTGTAATCCCAGCACTTTGGGAGGCCGAGGAGGATGGATCACGAGGTCAGGAGATCGAGACCATCCTGGCTAACCGGTGAAACCCCGTCTCTACTAAAAATACAAAAAAATTAGCCGGGCGTGGTGGCGGGCACCTGTGGTCCCAGCTACTCGGGAGGCTGAGGCAGGAGAATGGCGTGAACCTGAGAGGCGGAGCTTGCAGTGAGCTGAGGTCTGGCCACTGCACTCCAGGCTGGGCTACAGAGTGAGACTTGTCTGAAAAAAAAAAAAAAAACCACAAAAACCAATACAGGCAGTTCACACTTATTACCTGTGGTGTGAAATAGACTCAGTGGAAGAAAATGTAGACAAAAGGCAGTCTAATGAGGCAACTGAAACCCAGAGAGCGTAAATGGGTTGACCAGACTCACCCAGCATGTCTGTCAGAAGCACATTGGGGTCTAAGAGTTCAGGTCCCCTGACTGACTTCCATACTGGACTCTTGTTTTGTTTTTTCAGTTTTGGAGACAGGGTCCCCAGCCTGTTTTCCAAGCTGGAGTGCAGTGACGTTGATGTAGGAATTAAGAAGAAATTCCTTAGGCAGATAGTGAGGGTACGGGAGTCCTCGGTAACGTTTTCCTTTTAATGAAAAGCAGCCCCCAAATCATTCTTTTTTCTAACAAAGAGCAGCCTGTAAAATCGAGCTGCGGACATAAACAAGCAAGCTGGAAACTTGCGCAGGCGAATGCCAGCAGTTGTGCCAGTAGGCATAAGCTACCTGGGACTGAGCATGTTCAAAATGGCAGCCCCTTCTCTTCTCCTTGACAGCCACGTGTACATAAGGAACAGACAAGACTGCACTGGCCAGGTGGAAAGTCCATTTGCATATTTGCCTAGTAAGATTAGAGTAGGGTGACCAGTGTTCCCCATGTGCTATGTAAATATCACAGCTGGTTGAACCTATCTGTGGGCCCTAGGGAAATCAGACACCACCTCCTCAAGCCTGTCTATAAAATCTGTGGTCCACACACATGGACTTTCTCCTTTTGGAAGCCTCTCTCTTTCCAGAGAGATAGAGATGCTCTCTTCTCTCCTTTCTTCTGCATGCTGAACTTTCTGCTTCTTAACCCACCCATGTATTTCCAGTGTCCCTGATCTTCTTAGCACGAGAAGACAAAAAAATTACCCAGGTATTTACCCTGAGCAATGATGCTGCTTCGGTTTGATCACAGCTCACTGCAATCTCAATGTCCCCAGGCTCAGGTGAATCTCCTACCTCAGCCTTGTGAGTAGGTGGGACTACAGGAGCATGCCACCATGCCCTGCTAATTCTTTAAATATTTTTTTGTAGAGACAGAGTCTCCCTGTGTTGCCCAGGCTGCTGTTTACTCCTGGGTTCAAGTGATCTGTCTGCCTTGGTTTCTGAACGTACTGGGATTATAGGTGTGAGACACCATGCCTGGCCCAGGTTGGATGCTTCTGAATGCAATCTATTCTTTTCTATTTGTAGGATACATTAAAAACTCCAAACCGTATGATTTAAAGTGGCTAGGATAATGCCTACAATAAGGCAACAGATATTAATTGACCTTGAAACACTATATGAAATGGTTAAGTACAATCTTATTTCAAATCATAATAGAAGTTTCTAACAGCTCCTCTATCCCTTTGTTTGTATTCATTAATAAATAAAAAATTGTGTTAGTTGGAGTTATGAGTCATGAAATACTTGGTACTGCTGAAGATTAAACATAAACCAGATTTTATCAATCAAAGTTTCCTATTCTGACCCCTCTTTGATGGAATGTGTTCAGCATACGTTTTTAAAAGCCAAACTTATTCCTGTCAATCATCATCATCATCATCACCATCATCATCATATTACTGTGAGTGATACATGTGTTAGACGCCTTATAAAAATTAAAAACATAATAAATTCTCTGAAATAAGACAAATGGCATCCTGCCAAACTGTGCCTTAATGCTTAAGACATTGAGAGGCCAGGCACGGTGGCTCATGCCTGTAATCCCAGCACTTTGGGAGGCCTAGGTGGGTAGATCACTTGAGGTCGGGATGTCCGAGACCAGCCAAGCCAACATGGTGAAACCCCATCTCTACTAAATATACAAAAATTAGCTGGGCATGGTTGTGGGCTCCTGTAATCCCAGCTACTTGGGAGGTTGAGGCAGGTGAATTGCTTAAACCCGGGAGGCAGAGGTTGCAGTGAACCGAGATTGCACCACTGCACTCTAGCCTGGGCAACAGAGCAAGACTCAGTGCCCCTTCCGACAAAACAAAACAAAACAAAAGGCATTGCGAGAGGAGTGTACATGTCTGTGGGCAGCTTACTTACGTATTGTTTTCCCTTTAAATTTTTTAATGATTCTAATGGTAATATAAAGTTGCGACCAATTTGCATGTAGGAGAAAATATATAGAAAATGAAAGTCCCATCCCCACGGAGAACTACTAAGAGCAGTATGATCCATGGGCTTCTAGCTTTCTTATCCATGTATACTGATACAGGAACACAGATGCAGAATTGTGCTGCAATATGGTTGTCACTTATTGATTGATTTGGATTGTCTTTTTATGTCCATACATGTAAATTCACCTTTAATTTTTTTTAACAGCTGTATAGTGTTTGCTATAAGTCTGAATAATAGTTTAACTAACCTATATTTAATTAATATTTGAGTTGTTAAGAGTAACTCTTTTTTTTTTTTTTCAAGACAGAGTCTTGCTCTGTCGCCAGGCTGGAGTGCAGTGGCACAATCTCGGCTCACTGCAACCTCTGCCTCCTGGGTTCAAGTGATTCTTGTGCCTCAGCCCCCCAAGTAGATGGGACTACAGGTGTATGCCACCACCTCCAGCTAATTTTTGTGTTTTTAGTAGAGATGGGGTTTCACCATGTTGTCCAGGATGGTCTCAATCTCTTGACCTCGTGATGTGCCCACCTCGGCCTCTCAAAGTGCTGAGATTACCACACCTGGCCAAGAGTAACTCTATTAAAGTCAATGTTATAGAGTTCATTTTTGTACATATTTGTTTATGAAGTGTACCCGTGAATTCAGAATTCCCTATTTCACTATTAGGTTAAACATCAAAGCATTTGGGCTGATACATATACACACATATGTGAAATATAGTATATATATTATCCACATATAAATATGGGGTCATACACAAACACACACATACACATACATATATATTTCTTCCCATAGGTAAAAGCACTGTCCCACTTGATATTGAAGGCAGTTAGCATTACACTACTTACTGATCTGAAGAAACCCCCACATTACCTGCCCATCTTCCTCACAATCATAAAATAAATAAAACCACTTTTAAAAAATCACTTGGCTGGGTTATGTTATTTAAAGCTGGGCAAGCTGGGATGGTAGCTATTAGCAAAACCGATTTAAAACATAGTGCAAATTAAAAAAAATTTCTTCATGAATCAAGCCGTTATTACTGTGAGTCAATTAAACCAATCTCCCTCAGGGAAAAAAACCTAAGAACCCAAATTCCTTTCTTAGAAGGATGTTATTAAAATGTCTCTGTGGTTTATTGATTTCTTTACTTCTGCTTCTTTAAGAATATGGGATTTGCTAACAGAATTGATACCAATACTAAATGCTAGGAAACGCATGTCAAAATAGTATTTAGAAACAATAAATGTAGTATGTCATTATGAAGGGGTTGGTTAGAAATTTTTCTTTCAGAAGGCCTCTCATTATAACCAGGCATACTCCTTCCTTCCACCTGCCAACCTTAGGTTAGTCCTTATTCAGAATTAGTTTTCAATTTCTTGAGGAAGAAAGCCTGAGATTAAAACTTAATGGACTGTTCCATAGATTTTTTTTTTTTACTGTTGGTATCTTGTAGTGTTGTGCTATCTTTTACTTGGATTTGCTTACTCTTTGTTTTGACCCTTTGGCCTGGAACAATGAGACTTTGACGTTTTGTCCATGTTCTTTGTTGGAATGCAACCCTGAACTTCAGTATAGTCTTGCTCCCACTCTGTATTCTCTCCTACTTCCACTTTGGTGAACATGGACTTGAAAGTGTAAAATGATATGCAGGAAATCTTGGGGATAGTTAACGTAAAATTCTTATTTAAGAGATGAGGAAATGAAACAGCGAGGTTAAGTGACCCATCTAGAATCTTACCACAAGTAAGAGTGAGAACTGGAATTAACAGCTCCTGATTCTCAATCGGGTGTCATTACAGTACACCTGTCAGTTACATTCTTCTCCAGGCTGGGTTGGTCACTGTACCTGCTCTAACCTGTGTTCCCTACCTTGTCGCCGACATGTGGCCTTCATACTAAGAACTATTGCTGCCTGCATTGGCTGACTAAAACTTGGTGATTATTTCTCCTATGGGATGAAGTGAAGACAAGCACTAGTTTTCTAAAGCATCTTATATAAATGTCAGCATTAATCTTGTGAGTTAAAAACTTCTGACACTCGGCTTGATGACCTCCTGTTTCTTTGGGGCTCTTGTGCCTTTAATTATTATCCTTTAAAATAATTGTGTGAATGCTCTGCCTCCATAGTTCAGCTAATCAGGAAACAGACTGAATATTTTTATAGGAGCTGGTTTACAATATACATTTCTAATGACAGGATTACACGTTTTCTCTGTGTTCAGTGTGTGGACACTCAATACTGTGGGGGTGTTGACAGCATGGATTTTATGGTCAGATGTATCATGGTTTGAAAACTGGTTCTTATTGCCTGCTGGCTGCATGACCCTGGATTACATCAGTAAAACTCAGTTTACTCATGAGTGAAATGGGGATAATGATGCTGGTTATGAAAGAGTGCTATGGGAATTCCATGAGATAATACACAATTCAGTGCTCAGTGTGGGGCCTGGCACATTGTAAGTTTTCAGTTAATGCTACTTTGCTTTCTGACCCTCTTTTTCCTGTCCACTTTACCACCCAAAAAACTCCCTCCAAGAGAGAAGTGGGAGAGAATTGTAAAAGACTAAATACATCAATTTTAGTTTTTCTTCTTTTTTTAAAATCAAGGATTTCTTGCTGAAAGTGCTGCATTATAAATGGACTTCTCAAAAACCACTTGTATCTGTAGTCTGATCATTTATTCCTTGATGAGAAATATTTTGGTCTATTAGCGAGAAAGAAGAAAGATGAACTGAACATTAATCAAAAACTTCATGATGACTAGAAGTGTGCATATATCACAGAAACTGCCAGAGATGAGCCACTGCCACAGACTGGGAAATGCGTGTTTGGTGTATTGACTTTGGTCTCACACTGCTGAAGTGGAGCCTGACTACTCTGTTAACTGGGCAACCTTAAAATGATCTTAAAAATCCATATGTGCTATTATTTTTAAGAGGAGTTTATCTGATTTTGTTTTACTTACATTTTCCCCCCTTCTCCTAGCAATTAATTTCTTGCTGGTACTATGCCTGGAAACAGTAGGAGAAAATGAGTTGCTAGAAGTGTATTTCTAAATTAGCAATCATCTCAGTGATGTGTGCACTTAGTCAATGTGTTTATTTCTTGGTTATTGCCTGTTTTCTAAAAATACCTAGACCAAGGCTATGCATATCCTGGTAATTCCCTGGAAGCTGAATTAGAGCATGATAAAGTTGGCCAGAGTTTGCCATTTTGGGGTTCTCACCATTGTTTCTGGGATGAGGCAAGGGTAGGTCTTACCGAAATAAGGTGATTCTTCTCCACCTGGAAATCCTGTGGCTAACATAAGTATCTGGTGGAAAACTTGGTTAAAAAGTCAAGTTCAATTCAGGATGTCACTGCAAAAAAAATCTCTTTGAAAGCTTCGAAGAGAAAGCCCCATTTAAAGCTCAGTAGTCACAAAAATAAAGGAGGCTTCACAGGGTGTAAATTCCCTTTCAGGGGTGGAGAACTGTTATTTAGCTATTTGCTAGCATGCCATTATATCAGCACATAATGGGACAGAGTTATCCAGGAAACAGTGATCAGTGGTGCAGGGCTGAAGATGGTGTGTGTGTGAGTGTGTGCATGCACATGTGCGTGTGCCTTTGTGTTTAATAAGGTCCGCTAAGCTATCAACCATCCATTGTCAGAATTCTCTTCCCTATTTTTGCTTTTTCCCTGAGGCTCACTGCTATACAGAGTGTGTATAGCGTAGCTTTAGAGATGCAATACTGTATCAGGAAATGGTGAAGTATAAGTTGTGAGTCTCTAAGGAGAGTTGTATTGGGCTTATAACCCATTTGGCAATGTGACCACAATTTCATTTCATCCCAGAGACCCCCATGGAGCAGTAACAGGGGACAGTAGGATGATTCACCTAATTTCTTTGATGTAAATTTAAAATTTCTCCTGACAGATTCTGCTGGAGAACTGGGGCTTGAATGCATCATCCTGAAGAATTTTTGCAGTTGCCCAGAAATGTGGGGCTAGAGAGAGCAGATGCTTGGAAATGCCGTTGACATTTCCAAGTTTTTATAGCCCTGGTACATAGCCCACTAACTCCAGCATGCTTCACACATGGAGAAGGATCATTTGTCATTTTGATGCCAAAATGATACTCACAACTCTAAATGAAATGGATTGCTTCTTTCTACCTCCTGCTTGGACAGTCAAAGTAGAAACATTTCAGGCATTTATTGGTCACCCTGTGTATGCATGAATGGCAGAGTGGTATCAGTATTTGCTCTGTGGCTGTGAAAATGAGGGCCTCCAAAACTGCTCATGACAGCAAAAAGGACAAATTTCTGCCACGCTCAATTAGGACACGATTTATTTGGCAAATGTGATTTCATTGAGAAACGTACAAACAATAGTCATTAAAAATGCATTTAAATTCTGAAACAACTCACATTCAGATAGGTGGTACACACCTATACACACCATGCTTTGTATTTAAACAAAAGTTTTTCTGGGTAACTCAGAAACTTGCCAGCATTGAAAATCTGGACAACTTCCCAGACAGTAGATATTTTGTGTTTTGAGTTGTAGACATTATAGTCAGGAAATCTCTAGAGCAGATCTCCCTGCTTTCAGAGAATTATTCCTTAACAGTGTCACCCAACTCTTGAATATTACCAAATAATCTATTGAGGTGAGGATTAATCACATTTTGGCTACTGGATGAGGAAGAGTGGCCAAGCACATGGTTGGAAGCAAATTTCTATTTCTCTGGAAACTTAAAGATAATGGCAAGATCAATTAATCTACAAGTATTTATTGTGTGCCCACACCGACCAAAAGGCATTCTGGAAGTCATGTTGCTCTCTCTGGCCTGCACGTCGAAAATATTCCATAATTTGAATTTGCCTTTTCTGTCAAATGCATGTGAGATGATCCTCTCAGGGCAAATTTTAGCCACCAGGATGCTCTAAGATTTTTAGTTTAATTTGCTTCTTTCTGGGGCTTATAAAGAAGATGTTATGCCTTGGACTAAAGGGTTTATGGGGCAGGTGCACCTGGGACACAGCCTATGGGCAGGCAGGTTTCCATTGGGAGGCTGGAATCTGTGTCAGACAAACTCTTAAAAGGATAAGGAGACAACTCTTAAAAGGATAAGGAGTCCCAGAAGTTGCCCAAGCTGCTGATCCTACACCCTTCATCACCTTTTTTTTTTTTTTGAGACAGTTTTGCTCTTGTCGCCCAGGGTGGAGTGCAATGGCGTGATCTCAGCTCACCATAACCTCTGTCTCCCAGGATCAAGCGATTCCCCTGTCTCAGCTTCCCGAATGTCTGGGACTACAGGCATGCACCACCATGCGTGGCTAATTTTTTGTATTTTTAGTAGAGACACGGTTTCGCCATATTGGCCAGGCTGGTCTTGAACTACCGACCTCAAGTGATCCTCCCACCTTGCTGGGATTACAGGTGTGAGCCACTGCGCCTGGCCCCTTCATCATGTTTTGACCACCTCTGGTTCACCTGGTAACCATCTGATGGGCTTTTTTGCCTTGAATTATAGAGCTGGGCTGCTTGGCTCTCATCTGGATTTCTTTTCTTTTCCTTCTTTCTTTCTTTCTTTCTTTCTTTCTTTCTTTCTTTCTTTCTTTCTTTCCTTCCTTCCTTCCTTCCTTCCTTCCTTCTTCCTTCCTTCCTTCCTCCTTCCTTCCTTCCTTCTTTCTTTCTTTCTTTCTTTCTTTCTTTCTTTCTTTCTTTTTGTTTTGAGACATGGTCTCACTCTGTCATTCAGGCTAGAGTGCAGTGATCATGGTTCACTTCAGACTTGAGTTCTTGGACTCGAGTGATCTTTCCCACCTCAGCCTCCTGAGTAGCTGGGACTATAGATGTGTGTCACCATGCTTGGCTAATTTTTGCATGTATATACATTTTTTAATAGAGATGAGGTTTGACCATGTTGCTCAGGCTGGTCTTGAACTCCTGAGCTCAAGTGATCCTCCCAAAGTGCTGGGATTAGAGGCATGAGCCGCTGCAGCCTGGAAATGTAATTTTATTCTAAATCTACCGGTGGGTAGAATTAGAGTGGAAGGCAATGAGTCAGCAGCTCAGGCTCTGGTCATTCTTTCTACCTTAGCTATCTTTCTGACTTTCTACGCCAGCTATCACCTTTCACTTTCTATCCTAGCTATCACCTTTGTTGTGAATCAAACTCTACCTTGAATCCCAATTCCAATAATTAGAAAAAAAATCCACGGTGCTGCTGCCTGGAATCCTATATCCTCCACAACTGTGATCCTGTTTTGTCATCTGAGTTATTTTATGGACCTGAACTTTAGTGCTGTGGTTGGCTTCCTTTACCTGTTGTCAGATTTTCCTGATATTGACTCTGTCTGCTGCCAACCTGGCTCCTGATGCTGTATTTGTCTTCTCTGCCAGCACACCTGTTGCTCACTGCTGACTCCCCTGATGCAGATTTGCCATCTGCCTGGACTTTCTCCTATTTCCTGCTGCTGGGAATGTGTCCTGTCCTCTGTGTCTGTAACTATGATTAAAACATACTTTGTTAACAACAAATAAGCAAACTTTCGAAAACCAGGATGTTTATTTGCCCTATTATCCATCAAACCTTGGCTATAAAATGTATTGTTTATGATGCATTGTAACACTAGAATATTTGTATGAAAGTTCAATTTTATGAGCTAATATCTCCATAGACTTGCTTGGGAACAAATGAACACAAGGAGTAGCATCCATATCTACATGGTGAGTGTGGATTAAAAGTTCTGGAAAAGTGAAGTCGATGTTATCAAATAGAAATGATTCTAATATTTCTAAGAATGTTTGCTGATGGACTTTACCAGAGTCAGACGATGGCTGCCTTTAAACACGCCCAGAGATATTTCAGGGATATTTATTAGGTGACAGGAATCCCTGAAAGAGAGATGTGATCTCTCCTGCTGGGGTGAGAGTAGAGACAATGGAATGCTCTACCTGGTAAGATGTCAGGAGGTTGCTGAAGCAGTTAGAAAGGAAAGAACATTTTGGCCAGGTGCAGTGGCTCAGGCCTGTAATCCCAGCACTTTGGGAGGCCGAGACGGGCGGATCACGAGGTCAGGAGATCGAGACCATCCTGGCTAACACAGTGAAACCCCGTTTCTACTAAAAAATACAAAAAACTATCCGGGCGAGGTGGCGGGTGCCTGTAGTCCCAGCTACTCGGGAGGCTGAGGCAGGAGAATGGCATAAACCCGGGAGGCGGAGCTTGCAGTGAGCTGAGATCAGGCCACTGCACTCCTGCCTGGGTGACAGAGCGAGACTCTGTCTCAAAAAAAAAAAAAAAAGAAAGAAAGGAAAGAACATTTTTCAGTGAACCTGTGTGTCCACAGAAGGAAGTGAGGAGTCTTGGAGGAGCCAGGAGGCGTTGAGCCTGGGTTAAGGGCCTGAGAAAACAGCAATTTGAAAAGGATTAGGAGACAGATAAGAGAGACAAAATGGAAAAGAAACCAGATTAGGTGGTGAGAGTGAAGAGAGCAGGGTGGGATGTGGGACAGAGAAAGAGGCCTTTCAGGAAGAGTGGATTATATTGGAATTCAGTTTAAGGAGACTGAATAACAGGTGGGGCTTCAGAGGTAAGAAAAGTATTTGGCTGAGCCAGGGTGGTTTCCAGTTACATACATGAAGCAAACCACTAACATATGATCTCCTAAAGTCAAAAAGGTTTGGAGCCAGACAGGAACAGCTAACTTTCTCCATTGACCTAGGTATCTGGAGAAGAGGTCTTGACTCATGAATGACAATGATACCAGGGAAGACTTAGAAAAAAGCCAGGACCAGGTATTAAGAGGGGCAGATGGATGAGATAGAAGCAATATACGAACACACACCCTGTGCCCGAGTAAGTGAGAAATGGAAGTGCATGCTTGTTACTGGCTCTTAGTATCTACCACTTTGTGCCTCAAGGGTTCCTCGTGTGGTAGGACACCTGCATCAACTGGCAGCAGAGCAGAGGAATTAAGAATGTGACCTCTGGCCCAAAGGCTTTAGTTTAAATCCCAGGCTCTACCATTTATAAGCTATGTAACCTTGAACAAGTTATTTAATCTTTACATAGCTCAATTTTTCACCTATGAAATAGCATTAATAATGGAATCTATTTCACTGAATTGCTGTGAGAATTAAATGAGATAATGTTCAGAAGAGTATTAAAGGTATCGATTAACACAAGGAAGGAAAGGAGAGTGTGGTCCCCCTCCTTTACTTTCTGGAAGGGTCAGCAGACAACTGTCAGTACATCAACAACAACTCATGGGAAATGTAACAGGGATAAGTCCTTTATTTGCATTCTTGGCAAAGGAGGAGCCTTGTATTTGTCCTTACCTTAGGAGTAGCGTGTGTCTATGGCAGCCAGTTTTCTGGCAGGATACAAGGGAATTACGCCTCTGCTCCAGTTCAGTGAAGCCTTTGATCCTGGATCATCTTGATTTTTTGAGCACCCAAATAGTAGAATAAGTCAGTTCTCCACATATTCACCATTTGTTCAACTTGTTGAATGCAACGCATTATGAGAAACTTAAAGTAGACATCACGTTTAATGCTACATCCAGCAAAGGCATTCCACTTGACAGTAAACTAGAATGTTCATGTGTTGAATTCTGCAAAGGTAATTTCATGTCAATGATAAGTAAGATAATAGATGGTGCTGAAAGAATTGTGAGGCTGTAAGACACTTGAGGTGCTAAGGCAATTGACTAATGGGAGCTACGCCATTTGAGATATTCTGCCTTGGGTACATTTTAAAGTTATGGATGGATTTATAAGATTGCCATATATCACTTAGCTTGTTCCCTACATAATTCTAAAGTCTTCTACAGAGGATGAGGCCAGAGAATTGTTGGACTCCAACAATATCAGCATTTTGGACAGCTGTTAAACTGGTCCAAAATGGCTAGGCCAGCTTCTGCCAGGTAAGAAAATTACTTCCTGGGTGTGGATTAGGCACTTTTGGGAAGGGATGTTAAATTTTTAAAGTCTTGAATATGACATCTCTCCCCACCTTTTTTTTAGTCGATACAGCCAAAAGCATTTATGCTTCCTTCAAAGAGTCTGTTTGTAATTGTCTTAAGAACCTCTTGGGGTTATGTACTCAAACAATTAGAAATATTTCCTTAGAGCCAAAATAATGTTTAAAGTGAGTGGTTTTAAGATGGAACCCATGGTGAATATCTCAGAGTCTCTCTTGACCAATTCCTATAGTTAGACTGTTCTTGTGGTATAAATGCTTTCAGCTTCTTGTGGCAAGTCTAGTTCCTTATGAGAGGTTTCTAATGCCCCTTTCAGAGTTGGTGGAAGATTTCTCTCCAAAGGATATATGCAGCACATTCAGCATGTAGCTTCTGTGGATGCCATCTGTGTAATCATTATAATCTTGAGAAGTGCGTGGTGGCCGCCACACAGTGGCAAAAAGCCTCACTGTCGGTATCTTTACTGACTGACAGAGCAGAGCCAGTATTGACTCCCATCTGGCAATCTTAGCCATTTTCTAATTCTGTGCAAAAGGCTGCAGTATCCTCAAATACCTTCCCACGAGCCCTCTGAATACAGCCCATTTCCCAGGCTTGTTTGTCGTGATTATAAGGTAAACTCTAATGCCAGGTGATGTGACTTGCGATGCCCTTCTGTGAGATTTATGTTGAAGTTTTCTGAGTAACCTGTTAAGATGGTGCCACTTTTCATATCCTAACAAGGTGATGTGTGTGAATGTAAGTGCAGATTTCATGGGCATGAATTCTGTTAATAGCAAAATTCTTAGATTGTCGTCAAGAAATTTCAGACTTTTGCAATATAAACAGTATATATTTGCTTCTCTGTACTCTGAGACTCTACAGCAACTTGACCAACTGTATTAAACTTTCTTCCCTAGGGGCCCTCACAATTCCACTTGAGAAGCCTGTTGAAATAATGTTGAAATGACCAAAAAATAAAATGCAATAAAAATTTGCAAAAAAGGACAATCTACATCAATACTGGAAACTAGAGAGTATTTGCCATTTCCCTGTCAGGTACTCTGAGTGAACTAGTGATGACATAGATGGGATAAAACTGAAACGAGTCATTGTGGGTTGATATACAGCTCTCCTCTATGACAAAGCAGTAAAATGTTCCAGACAAGAGTGAAGTACCTGCTAGAACCTAACTAATACCTACTAAGTGTAGCGGACCATGAAACAGATGGAAGCATTTTCCTTAGAATCTCTTTTTCTTTAAAAAGGCTTAGGCCGGGCGCGGTGGCTCAAGCCTGTAATCCCAGCACTTTGGGAGGCCGAGACGGGCGGATCACGAGGTCAGGAGATCGAGACCATCCTGGCTAACACGGTGAAACCCCGTCTCTACTAAAAATACAAAAAACTAGCTGGGCGAGGTGGCGGGCGCCTGTAGTCCCAGCTGCTCGGGAGGCTGAGGCAGGAGAATGGCGTGAACCCGGGAGGCGGAGCTTGCAGTGAGCTGAGATCCGGCCACTGCACTCCAGTCCGGGCGACAGAGCGAGACACCGCCTCAAAAAAAAAAAAAAAAAAAAAAAAAAAGGCTTATACATTTAGATGTGGCTGCATTGGGAGTTTGTGAGGTTTATGCAAGTGGGCACAGCACAAATGATACAGTACAGCAGTAAAACAAGGTTTCTAGCTGAATACCAGTGACTATTTTCCCTGACATGGTAGGCAACACCAGCAAGAAGGCCTGGACATCTACGCAAGGTAAATAGCCTGGAGAATGGAACAAACAGAAAGCTAGATATAACAAAGCATGGCAGTTCTGCTACACATCTGCTTAGAAACTGTGGCATGGACTTCCCAGGACTCAGACAAGCACTTTCTCACAATTCTTCTGGCTGTTAGATCTTAATATGTAGTACTTCCATCTACACTCTAGCACAAGGTTTGGACAAAGGTTTCTGACCAAGAAGATGAAATGGAGACTGGGAGAGCATCTACACTTCTGCTCTTAGGCAAGTAAGAGGTTAGGAGAGTCAAATTGTCACTCAAAGATAAATAGTAAAGGGCAACAAAAAAGTTTTTCTTCCATAGAAGAGTAAGTAAAAGATAGTACTCAAGAGCCGAGGAACTTTTTTAAAGACAATTTTTTTTGAGATGAAGCAGAAGTAAATGTATAAAATCTACTTCACGCATCCCATAAAATTTTAGAAACCATGAACTATAAGGAAAGAGGAAATGAAAGATAAGATGACAGAGAAGAGATAGAGAGAATAGAAACTGTCTTATGTCATAAATAACAAGACAAGAAAATAATATAATAGTACTGTAATAGACAAATGGAAATGTATACTAGAAGCAGGCAGAGCCAACACTGAAGAAAATCAAGTCAGATGTGGCAGTTAATTAAAGTGATTTTACAAAACTCAGAAAAAAGGAAAAAAACAGTGCATTTAGAAAGTAAAGTAAAGAAATCCAACATATCGATATTTTATTTTTTATTTTTTGAAACAGAGTCTCCTACAGTCATCCAGGCTGGGTTACAGTCACAGTTCAGTGCAGCTTCCACCTCCCTGGCCCAAGCAATCTTTCCACCTCAACCTCCCAAGTAGCTGAGACCACAGGCACAGGTATGCACCACTATGTCCAGCTAATATTTTATTGCTCAGGCTGGTCTTGAACTTCTGGGCTCAAGTGATCCTCCCGCCTCAGCCTCCCACAGTGCTGGGATTACAGGTGTAAGCCACCATGCCCCCCCAATATTTCATATTCTTGAAGAAGAAGGAAACAAAAGAAAAAGAAGCAATGATTAGGCCTAAAAAGGGGATAACTTTTTGAAATTTAAGAAGGAAATCAGTGGAATTAGAGACCTTAACATGTGTTTAGCAAAATTAATTAAAAGAGAAAAACAACAAGGCATATTACTGGGAACTTAGGAATTTCAAAATTCAAAATGATTTCCAGAGTCATCCTGTTAGATACTTAGAAATCAATAAAAGTCCGAGTTTTCTTTGATAACTCTAAATACCAGAATAATAGTGAAATTGATGATGATAAGTGATAATAAAAAATTAAACACTTCCTGGGCATATTTAATACATCAGGTACTGTTCAATATGCTTTCTGCATAATAGGTAATTAAAACTTCACAAGTTTATGACGTAAGTACATATAGTCTCATTTTATAAAATAGTGTTTTAAATAAATCTAAAGAAAAAAATAAAATGAAATTAAAAAATACCAGAAAACAAAGAGCAAAGGAATCACAAAGGTATAAAATATGACTGTGAGATAATTCAGACTAGCCATGTTAATTATGACAATAAATATAATTTTAATAACTGTTTTTAAAAACATAAAATTTAAAAAGTGTAGAACCAAAAAGTAAAACCAAATCTATGCTATCTATAAGAGTGATCTCCCCTGCACTCTAAGTAACTCAGAAATTAAAAACAGAATTGGCAAAAATATTTAAAGTAAATGAAAACAAACAGAAACAAGGATAGAAATGCTATTATTAAAGTAGTTTTTAATGCAAAAGAGCCTTAAATGGAATAAAGAGAGTAAGTTCATATTGAAAAATGGTAACAATGCCTTAAAGTTGATCATCATTACAGTCAACAGAAATATCTCACTATAATTGAAAGATTAACAGTCAAAAAACAAATAAGGATGTAAAAGATTTAAATGGCTTAAAAACAGATGGTTTACCAAATATAACTAATGTTCTGTTTTCTTTTTTTTTGTTTGAGATGGAGTTTCACTCTTGTTGGCAAGACACAAGACAAGGATGTCTACTATCATTGATATTATTCAGTAGTTTTCAGGAATCTCTAGCCAATGCAACATGCAAAGAAAAAAAAATTCAAATGAATAAGTATTATAAAAGAAGAGATTTTCATATGATAGAAATTCTCTATGTGGGAAATCCAATGAAATCAACCGAAAAACTATCAAAAATAGAATTCAATAACAAGGTCAGATACAAAACAAGTATTGGAAAAAGTAAAAATGTTTATATATATTATTGATCCTTAGAATGCAATATAAATGAAGCCTTAGTTACTTTAGAAATGTAAAATCTAGGCTGAGCATGGTGGCTCATGCCTGTAATCCCGCACTTAGGGAGGCTGAGGTAGGAGGATGGTTTGAGCTCAAGGGTTTGAGACCAGCTTGGGCAACACAGTGAGACCTCATCTTTACAAAAAAATACAAAAATTAGCCAGTCTTGGTGCCATGCGCCTGTAGTCCCAGCTGCTTGGGAGGTTGAGGTGGGAAAGTTGCTTGAGCCTAGGAGGCTCAGGTTGCAGTGAGCTGAGATCACACTACTACACTCCAACCTGAGTGACAAAGTGACAGATCCTGTCTTGAAAAAAAAAAAAGGAAAAGGAAAAAAAGAAATGTAAAATGTATATAATTTCTTGAATAAACTTAACAGTAGAAATTCATTAAACTTATTTTAAAATTCATATGGAAAAGTAAATAGAAAGAAAGTCTACTTGAAAAAGAAGCACAAAGAGATGAGACTTTTTAAAAATCAGATATTATTATGCAATCAAGCTACAATTATAGAACCTGTTCAAAGAAAAGTAGACCAATGGAAGTCTAGAGAGTTCAGAAGTAGGGTCATGTGTATGTGGAATATTAATATACAATAGTAGGAGCCCAAGGTATTAGTGGAAAAGGGATAGATTGCAGATAGTATTAGGAAAAATGTCTTACTGTATAAGGAAACATAGAACATGAGGTATAGAGAGGGACTCCAGATGGATTAATTATGTAAATGTGAAAATCATAAAGCTAATAGAAAAGAATAGGGTAGACTATCTCAGTACTCTAACTGTGGAAAAGTGCAATACTCCAGAATCATGAGGTGGAAAATTGCGATATTTGATTACATCACATTAAAGATTTGTATTCAATGTTGAACACCATTGAGACTAATATCTAGAATATACATGAACCTCATATGAATAAAGAAGTGGATATGAATCCCGATAGGAAAATGATCCAGGGATATATGTAATGGCAATTCATAGAAGAGCAAACCCAAAAGACCAATAAACTTATGAAGAGATATTCAAAATCACTAGTAATTAGATGAATGCAAATTGAAATAACAGTAACATATCTCCGAAGACCTGTCAGATAGATAAAACGGTAGCTGACACTGCTAAGTGTTGGTGGGAGGAAAAAAATATAGGTACACTCAAACACTGCAGTTTGATATATACTGAATAAATTATTCTGTAATCCACTGCTGGTTGGATTACAGAATAATTTAGCTATATGTGCCAAACTGGCAATATCTAACCAAATTAAATAAAGATATCTCTTATGACCAGTGCTTCTACTCTACACAGAACCATAAATGGAAGCATCCTCATTTGTTTCCACTTAAGGCATTGTTTGTGATGTTGAGAAGTTGGAAGTAATCTAGTTATCCCTCACTGGAGGAAGGGATACATAAATGTTGTGACTGCATCCATAGAAATCCATACAGGTTAGAATGAATGAATGACGTGGAGCTGTATACTCACAGTAATATGGACAAATTTTAAAAACATTTCGTGGAGTAAAAAAAAGCAAGAAACAGAATGAAGTTCATATCTCACAATAGAATTTGTAAATTAACAATACATGCCTATAAATAAATACACACTTCATAGAGACACATATAAATACTTGAAAAAGATACAAAAACAAATGACAATTATTGCCTTTGGGGAAAAAAAGGAAAATGGATATGAAGGGAATAAATTAAAAAATAAAGAAGAGAGAAAACTTGCAAGGTAATGTTAAAGAAAGAAGAAAGAAGAAAAAAAGGAGGGAGGGTGGGAAGGGAAGAAGGTCTCTCGTAGTGATGGTCTTCCAGGATTTTCCTAGTCTACCCAGATTCACACGCGCTAACAGTAATCCAGTCAGGGCTCTTTAGCATCAATTACCTCCCTTCCCATGAGAATGTTGTCTCAGACCGTGAAAAGGAAAACTGTTTTAGTTTACCAAAAAGGCAGCCCTCTCCTGTGGATTGTAAACTTCTATTTTTAGGAAGTTTGGCCGCAGGAATTTAGAAATTTGCCATGCTATCCAGGCCCTGAACCCTCTACCTGTAGGTAACTTGGTTTCTTTAACTTTAGAATCCATCTTCGTTGGTAAAGGGGCATCTGGTTTGGTCTCTGAGATCACACAACCCTGTCTCCTTCAAAGATCACTGTGGCTTGAATAAACCTTCTATTGTCAGGATGACTTCTCTACACAGCCCTTTTTGTACCTTCAGGCCTTGAGATGATAGTGGTATCTGGCGGTAACTAACCCAAGATGATGCCTTATTCATTGTTGCATAAGAACAATCATGAAAATTTTGGAAAAGATGAACAAGAAGTGACTTACACCATCAGATACATTTTAGTGCATCCTAAAATCATAGTAATGAAAACCAAGTGATGGCACAAATACAGACAAAGTATGAGAAAGCCCTGTATGTTTGTGCTTTTATTTGTGCATGTATGAATATGAATAAAGGTAACATTTTAAATCAGTGGTTTCAGAATATTTGTTTAATTTTTTGAAACTATAAAATCACATTCCCATGTCATGGCACACACTGAGATAAATTCTAGGTGGATGAAACATGAAATCTAAAATAAACACATAAATAAATAAATGAAGAAAGGAAGAAATTCAGCAAAAATTAATTTGAAATATGGTTGGCAAATTTATGCTTAAGCATAAAACAAATATAGAGACCATAAAGGCAAAGAGTGCTCTATTTGATTATATAAAAAGTATAGGCCAGGTGCGATGGCTCACGCCTGTAAAACCAGCACTTTGGGAGGCCAAGGACCGGTGGATCGCCTGGCTGCATGGTGAAACCCTGTCTCTACTGAAAATACAAAAATTAGCTGGGCATGGTGGCAGGCGCCTGTAATCCCAGCTACTCGGGAAGCTGAGGCAGGAGAGTCGCTTGAACCCGGGAAGCGGAGGTTACAGTGAGCCCAGGTCGTGCCACTGCACTCCAGCCTGGGCGACAGAGCAAGACTCCATCTCAAAAAAAAAAAAAAAGTATAAAAACAAACTGTCCATATGTTCAATGGTATAAATAAATTTAAAAGACAAATGTCAAATAAAAAAATATTTGTAATGAATGACTGGTAAAAAATTAGTTATAAAGATTCCCAGCTTCTTTAAAAATAACTTAAAACGTGAACAACTCAATAGAAATGTACAAATTCACTAAAAAATTGCAAATGACCAATCAATTTATGAAAATGCATTTAACCATGCCAATGCTAAAATGAATGTAAATTAAGATAATATAATACCACTGTCACTTGTTAATTTGATGAAAATATAAAACCTAGGGCTGGCAGGGTTTTGAAAAATGAAGTTAAATTATTAAAACTATTTTGGAGGTAATGCAGATGTGTATACATGCATATACATATATTTAAACTTTAATTCTATATACAGAATTTTAATATTTGAATAAATAGTCATAAATATAGGCAAACTTTATGTAAAAAGAAGTTTATGACTACATTACATGTGATACTAGAAGACTGGAAGTAATCTAAATATCTTAAATTGGTAATTAGTTAAATAAAGTAGGGCATATCTATTGGATTGTATAGTATAAAGGCATGTAAAATCTTTTCATGTAACATTTAAAGAAATGAGAAAAAATTTCCTTTTTGGTTAAGGAAAAGAACAGTTTACAGAGCTTTAATATATTAAATATCAGCCCAATTAAATATAAAGACATTGTATCATTTCCTTAAATCATAGAAAATAAAAAAATCAAGCTACTAAAAATTGTTATCTCTAGGTTATCATAAATACGATCTTTAATTTCTTCTTTGTGTATTTCCTGTATTTTCCTAAAATTCATAAATTATATAAATTAATTTTTATAATCAGAAAAATTTTAATTTTAAAAGGAGCTGTTCCCATTAATTTTGATTCATATAGTGTGACAAAGTCTTGTTGGCTAATCAGTGGGCCATTTTAAATACCAGTTTTGTTTTAGTAAAGAAGCATTGCTGGAGGGCTTTACGTTATTTACTTTGTGATTCCCAAATATGTCACCAAATAATTTCCTTAAACTGCAGTGTTGGGCCAAATGGCATATTTTGCTAAATAAGATAATTGTTTCATTAGGCTGACTAGTTTATTGATGATTTTATATATCTGAATGATAGTAACATGAAAGGCTCTCTTTTAAAGCTTTCTGTATAGATTACAAAGTGCTGTGTTTTATAACAACCCAGTAATGCAGGTACTATTATTCCCATTATGTAGGTCAAAAATCAGATTCAATTTATGAATGAGGAGCCAGATCACTAACTGATGAAAATGTAAGAAATGGGTATTTTCATCCTAACCATTCATTGCTCTTCTGCTCCACCATACTGACTTGTATAGACACGGGAAGAATAGATCACCTTTCCATATCAAAGTATTGCTGTATTATGAATTATTTGCCAGATTAAAGCAAGGCCCTTTACCCTTCCCCTCAAATTCTCCAGTCTTCCTCTCCTTTCCTCCTTTCCTCTTTCCCTTTCTTTCTTACTTTTATTTTAATGCAGTCTACATCAATTTATTTACGTACCTTGTATGGATACTTCTGCATAACTGTGGCTGAGTTGAACAGTTGTCAGAGAGACTGGATGGCCAACAAAATCTAAAATACTAACATCAGGCCCTTACAGAAAAAAGTTTGCTGACCTCTACTGTATAGAAAAAGGTTTTTAAAAATAGAAACAAGCAGGCTTTCAGAAAATACCTTGAACCTCCCTGGCATATGTAATAGAGCTGTTCCTTAAAAGAGCTATTTCCCTAAAAAAGCAGCAACACAGTTGTAAACTATCCTCTATAGATTTGGGCTGACAGAACAAAAATGAATTGCTCATTTCCCAGAGGACCTTAGAAGCTATTTGAGCAGGTAGTATATGCCTAAACCAAGAAAAACCATTGACAAGTTTAGCACAGACAGACCTGGGGTTTAGGCAGGTACCTGGGAATGAAGTAGCAGTCAATAAACTTTAACTTGGATTTGAAGAGTTCCTGGATGAAATGGAGACATTACAACAATAAAGAAAAAAGAAAATAAGGATGGTAAAATCCCAGAAGCAGTTTAAGGAGCCACTGGACAGGGCATTAAGCTTAGCAATCTTTATTACCTATAAGTAGGGCATCCCACTCTACCACAATGTGAGATGTGGTTGTAGGAAAGAGTTGTGTGAGGTCTTATTGTTAGGGTACATCTGAGGAGCATGCAGTCTATTTTGGGTGACTACGGGGGCCAACAATAATACTATTGAAGGAACATGATATTATGTAAGCCCTTAAAACTCTAGGTGTCTGGATGGTTTCAAACTGCATAGAAAGACTCTGGGTGTAGAATCTGAAAGGGAGGATTCAAAACCATGGATGAGCATACTCCAAAATGAGATTAGTAGAGAACTGGCGGGAGAATACTTGGGAGGCCAGGGTGCAGGGAGAGGTGTTTTGGGGATCCATCTAAAGGCAGAGGGTTGCTACAAAGCAGAACATTCGTGAGTGTGCCTAGCCAGGGAAGAGAGACAAAAGCACAGTCCACAGGGAAGGGAGGGTAGGAGACCAAGAAGGACTAGCAAGGTGAGAAAAGGATAGAAATGTGGAAGCTAGGGGGTATGGAGACTGGGACGAACAATGAGGAACAGATAACATGATATCATTTCATGTGGGAGGGAGCTCCCTTTATTTTTGAAAACCTGATTTGCCAGGGTTATAATAGGACATAATGGATTAGAATACACAGTGCTTTCTTTCAAGGAACTTGCAATCTGGGGTTGGGGGCGGCTGGATAGAAAACATGTGCACATAAAAATTAACTAATACTACAAAGCAGTAAAAGGAAAACAATCTACAGAATCATAGCAGGCGGTTTAACCCACACAGATGTGAACTGTAAAACATATTTCTTTTTCATTCCTGAATTCCTTTTTAGGAAAATCTCAGATCAGTGATTTAGTTAAAAAATGGTACCTAGGGCAGTAGTTTCCACAAAGGTTATCCTGAGGGTCATATTCAAGTGGCAAAGATAATAAAAAAGGCCATGCACACATTTGCATTTAAAGTGGTGTGATTTACATGTTTTTGCATATTCACATATACCATGCATATGATTATGTTGACTGTATAGTCTGCCCTTATACACAATATTAGAGTTTAATAGGCTGGTGGGAGTCAGTTCTTAAGTTTTCTTGCCTTGATTTCTTCTAATCATTTGTCATTGATCTAGCCATCTTATGGGAAAGGCAAAGAAAAGGTGCATAGGGACTGGGCTGGCAGAGTGTTGAATGTTGACAGGGATTTAAACCAGACCCCAACGTGGAGAGTGCTGGACTCAGTTTATCAGGTTGCTATGTCCCCCCAAAATAAACTAAAGCTATATGTTCTGTGTTAGTGAAAGATTCAGTCAACAATTGTAAAAAATGTACTAATACTATTAATATAATTACCAATTATTTACATCTGTCCATTTTTTGTCTCTGCCCTGTATGAGTGACATAATGATAAAGAGACAGGGATTAAAAAAAGCAGTCACTGCTCATTGAAATTTTAGTATATACCTGGTACTACCTGTGCCAAGCACTTTACATACAGCCTTTCACTCTATTTGGATAAATAATTAATTACCTAATGAAGTTGGTATTATTGTCTTTATGTTTGAAAAATAAGAGACTTAAAGAGGTTATGTGACTTACTCAAAGTCACACATCTAGTAAGTGTCAGAGCAGGGATTCAATTGACTGATGTATTCATTTAATACACACTGAGTGCCTATGTGCAAGATATTTGTGAGGCACTATCTGTTGGACTCCAGAGTCATGTTAAGTAATTAGAAGAATTACATAATTAGAATAATTATTTTCTGCCTTAAAACTGCTTATCATTTTGGTGTCTCTTCATAAAGAGTCAAACCATTCACCCACTCACTGAAGCCATAAATCCACACAGTCATCTTAGAGTATACCTACTCCATTGACTCCATCATATCCAAATAATCATGCAGACCTGTCAATATCTCACTCTTCCAAGGCCTCCTCCAAATCTGCATTGCCACCAAGGCATCTTTTGCTCATATTACCATATAGCTTTTTCCTTGTTCTCCTTTTCTATAGAAAATGAGTAGCCAGAGATGGCAGGGATGACCAATAGGGGATCGTTCTTTCCCAATGCTCAACACAGAGGCCTTAACACAACTAGGACTTAATGTTTGTTGAAGAAATTCTTGAATAGAATTCTTACAAGTGAAATTTTGAAAAGTAATTTGTCCTGAGACAGAGACTTATTTAAGTATATGTATACTTTTCTAGGCCAATAGAAAAATGTTTATGGACATATCTATATATCGTATTTGTAGATGACATTTTCAAATGAGGTACCATTTGGTCAGCAATAGCACTGTGCTGCAAAGAGCCAATGGGTTTAGGCCAGTCTTCTACATAATGTGGTAATTTTATATGGAGGTAGGGGAAAGAATTGTCCTGATTGAAAATGATTCTAAAAAGCACGTTTAGAGAGGCACCAGACTGAGAAAGAAACCTAGATCTTAGAAACCTCAACAAACCAACTCCAGATACTTTTTGGCAATGAGTTCTACCATTCACACCAACCTGCTTTCTCCCCCATTCCCCAATGGAAGATGGACCAGCCACAGTGAATTTAAGTCAAATTAATAAACATTTACTATGGACTGATTTTGTGTCAGGGGAATGGAAAATAAATAATACATAAGCACTGGGGACTGAGAATTAATTAGTGATGCATAAGTAGAATCTCTGCCCCTAAGATGGTAACTGAATACATCAGTCCTTTAATGTTTGTGATGTGCTTTCACATAAACTCTCTGTTGTAAACTCATTTTCCTAACTATTGTCCCCATTTTTTACTGACGAGAAAATAGTCTAGAAACATTAAGTGAATTATTCAATATCACACTACCAATGAATGTTAAAATCCAGGACTCTGAAACCAAATCTTTGCTCTCATATTATGCTGTCAGGTTGCTGAGGCATTTATTCAGTGACTTTCTAATCCAGCAAATACTTATTGGACATGTAGTGTTTTCTAAGCACTTAGGATATATCAGTGAACAAAAGAGATGGATATCACTGCTCTCAAGGTGCTTATGTTCTTGGGAAGCCTTAATAAGCTGCAAATCTCCCTTTGTAGGGGAAGGCTCTGGCTGCTACACACTGAGGCTTCAAGATTCTTTCCCCTTAAGGAGAGAAGCTTACTCTGTGGAACAACTGTCTTCAGGCCCTAACCAGTGTGAATGGCTTCTGGGGCTGCAAGCTTTTGGGTTAGCCATTTTTAACTACATTCCACGGATTTGACTGCACATATCAGTTACTACAAAATTACTTAGAGCACAAGGCTGTTTGCATTTAATTAATTTAACTATAAACACACAATCTTAGGAAAATTAAGTAGACAAAAACATTTTCATGCATCATAGGCATTTTGCAAACATATACAATGTAACCTGTTAATTACATTTTCTCTCACAAACCATTTATCTTCTCAAAGCCTTGCCTAGTAACTTGATGCTTCTCTCTTACATTTTTAACTCCTTATGATTTATTTTTCCATGCTGCTTTAAAGCAATTGCCATGTTCCAAATGAGAGGGAATATTATAATAATGAGGTACAATAAAACATCATACAGTGTCTAATTTTAGCCCAAAGACTATGAGAAATCATTCAAATAGTTATAATTTACTTGAACAAAATAATACAATGAATTCCTTCCCAATCAGTATCCTCTCTTTAATTTGAAGGAGGCTCATCAGAAGACCAATGACAGAAATTTCCAAAATTGGATACATATCCACGTATGTATCAATTGGCATCACCATTTATGCACTCCTAAACTGAATCCTGGGAGTCATCCTCATAGTACCCTTCTGCCTCATTCCCAGTGGACAATCTGTTACTACAGTTGGCTCAGCTCTAGTCACAGCCATCTAGTCCTCCTTGCCATCTCCTCTCCACTCCATTCTGATGTTCATCATCTGTTTCAACTACTGCAATAGAACTCAATTTCATCTCCTTGTCTCCAAACAGCTACTACAGGAAATAGATGTGTAGCAAGGAATACCACCTTAAGCTCCAGCCATACCAAATTATTTGTGTTTTCCTAAATAAACCCTATTCTTTAAAATCCCTGTGCCTTTGTAAATTCCTCCTTTTGTTTCCTTCTAAAAAAATTCTTTCCTTTTAGTCTGCTTAAAATTCTGCTCCCAGTTTTCATACTCTGATCAGAGGTCACTTCTCTCCTAAAAGAAGCATTTCTTCTCCCCTTCACACTCTTTCCCCTCTTCGCTTGGTCTCAGTGAAAATGGCTCTTCTCCTTTGTTCCAACTCTACCCTGCACTACAATGCTTTACTAGTTACCTTTCTTTGCAAGTTTGTCTTTCTCTACTACAAATGTTAGCTCCTTTGGTAGATGGCATGAGGCATTTATTTCCCCAGCAAATACTAGAGTGACAATCAATGATTCAGGGAAACCTACAGTGTGAATAAACAGACACCTTCAATACGTAGGCATGTGCCCACGGCTCAGGTGCAGTGTAACTCTGAAGTAGCACAAGAAATTACAGAAGGCTGTTTCTAAAAAGTGGTGAGATAGGCCGGGCGCGGTGGCTCACGCCTGTAATCCCAGTGCTTTGGGAGGCTGAGATGGGCAAATCACTTGAGGTCAGGAGCTCGAGACCAGCCTGGCCAACATGGTGAAAACCCTTCTCTTACTAAGACTACAAGAATTAGCCGGGTGTGGTGGCGGGCACCTGTCATCACAGCTGCTCAGGAGGCTGAGGCACAAAAATCACTTGAACTCGGGAGGCAGAAGCTGCAGTGAGCCGAGATCACCCCACTGAACTCCAGCCTAGGTGAAAAAGTGAGACTCTGTCTCAAAAAAAAAAAAAAAAAGTGATGAGATGGCAAGATTTGCCAACCATCTTTTTGCTTCTTTTCTCTTTTGATTCTTTACTGTCCCTTCCTCCCAAACAGATAGGTAAAACATTTCTATCTAAATGATGTTTGCTACGTTTTAGCAAACTAAGAGTTTGTAGAGTTGTAGAGTTTTCAGCACTGGAAGTTTCTCTGCCACCCCTGGATATTTTCTCGAAGTGAGCTACACTGGTACCAGCTGGTGGAAAATGACTTGGTCGCAGTGTCTAAACCACAAGTCATGTGCTGTGCCTGCAATTCACATGGGGCTTCTTGACCAATCTCTCCTGCACATACTTGCAAAAATAAATTCCTCAACTTAAATTATTTTAGTTTTGTTACTTATACTATTGTGTGTCTTGCATTTGCCTGTATTACTGATGTGTAGGACAAGTTCACTTTTGCCATGAATGGTTGCTTAAGATACGCACCCAACTTTTAAAACATAAAATATAAAGTTGATCAAAACACATGACTTTAATAATTCTTATCAGGCAAAATATACTTGTTTGCACAGCACAGGTCCTGAAACCTATGACATTTGGCAATAATATGAAAATGGATTTATGTTAATTTAGTGGTGGAAAGAATCTAGGGATAATTTTACTATCCAAGTTATTAAGCTAGGCTCAAACATCTACCTTTAGTGGTTTCCTTAATATCTGTTTGATATTTCTTAATAATCAGCCAAGTAGATGCCAACCGGTTTAAGAAAAAAAATAAGGAAAATCAACATTACAATTAAGAGTTGACTTTACCTAAGGGTAGTGTTTTCTTACATAAATTTGAGAATCATTAAAATGAATCACACTTATGGAGCAAACATTTCGTTAAAAATTATCCGATGTATTGTTACAACTAAGAGAAAGTCACATTAGGTCATCCTTGACTTTGCTCTCATGGTTTGCTCTGCCAGGATTCTCTTTAACTTCAAATCACCTGATGACTGTCTCCACGGTAGCTTTTCGTTAACAACCTTGTCTGCTCCATCATTACTGCAACAGTGGTTCTAGTATATTGGCGAGTTATTTGTTTATCAATGACCCCTAGATGGACTGTGAGCTCACAGAGGACATCACTCACATGTACAAGACTGTATTTAGCACAGGATCTCAGCTAGATCTGGTATTTTAAACATTAAAGTCATTATTAGTTACAGAAAATCTGTAGTCTCTATGTACTTGATCGGGGTGTACTATCAGAGTACTATGCATTCTTAGTATTGCCTTTATTGTAGAATTTAACCATCTATTGAAGGTTGATTTACTTCAATGTTAGGGAGGTGCCTGCTTCACAGCTACCATCAAACTGAAGAAGTGACCTTTTTCTACTCACTTGCCCCTGCAATGTCTCCATCCCCTGAATCTCTTGCACTGCTGCCTTTATTCTCTAGGAGATGAAATGTGAGGTGGTGCAGCTTCCTAGTTAGGCAATTGGATGCTGGTGTCAGGTGTCTGGTGTCAGGAGTCAGGCGTCTCTGCATCCCACTCTACCACGTACTAGCCTTGTGATTTCAGTGTAGTTACTTGATCTTTCTGTTTTCTCTGACCAGAAACAAAGAGGGGTTAGTTTTGCTCTTCTTTTTGCCTGGGTTTTCTCATTCTTAAAACAAGGTAATGATAGGATTTACCTCATAGGGTTGTGGGAAGCATGAAATGATGTGAGATGTTTAAGTGTCTCAGAAGAGGATCTGACATATGGCAAGTACTTAAGAAATGTTAGTTGTTGTTATTATTTTATACTTCAGTGGTAGAAGGGGTTTTATAAGCCAGTTCTTAGTGTAGGAAAATCTTCCCAATTAGGGTCTAAGCTAAAAAGTTTCTTCAAATACACATAAGTTCTCTGAAACTTTCTATATCTATAATGTCATTAAAAATACTTCTTGCTACTGGAGGTTAATGCTTTTCTGTTTTATCATTTTATATAATTTTATCACATTATATAGACCCTTCCTACTTTAATTATGGTCCCAGTAGCATCAATATCACGTTGGTGCGTGCAGAATTTTAAGACCCGCAGATAGCCTACTAAATTAGAATCTAAATTTTAATAAAAACCACACATGACTTTTGTGCACATTAAAGTTTGAGGGGCAATGATGAAGACTAGATTGTAGTTTCCTCAACCAAAACAATGAGAATGACCAAAGTACCTACCTCACAGGTTTATTGTGAGAATTAAATGCATCGCTGTCTGTAAAGCATGTTACACAGTGCCTAGCACACATACTAAATGCCAAAGGCATCTATATACACATTATAATACATATAATGTTGGGAAACGTGGAAGTGAGGATATTGTTCTCTTTTAAATTGGCCACAAAAAACATATGTCTGGTATTTACTCCATTTGTGGTACCATAATTTACATAGACATCAAAAAACCATAGCATATTCAAAAGACAGTGTGTTGAGGAAAACTCAACTATGTCAGAAGAATGGTTAAAGAAACTAGGAGTACATATGCTAGAGAAGAACATACTTATGGAAGATGATAACTGCCTGCACATTTTTAAAGGTTCAGACTATTTCTTTATGACCTCAGACAATTAAATAAGGACAAATGAAGGGAAGTTGTAGACAGATAGATTTCATTCAAAATAAGCAACAGTTCTAATTTTCTTGCAGCTAGATCTGTCCAAAGCAGAATGGACTGTCTTGCAAGAATGTGTTTCCTGCACTAAAAGGTCTAAATAGAGCTTGATGTTCACCTCTTGGGGACAGCAACAGGAATTCGTTACCTGGATGATTCATCACCTGTCTAAGAGGAGCCTCCCAACTCTGAGATGCAATTCTATAAATGATATAACTGATGGGTGCTTAATCTTCATCTAGATTCTGGAAAGTTCAACTTCATTTCATAGATAAGGGAATTAAGACATAGAGCTGTTAATTGGCATGCCTGTGGTTATAATTAGGTGGCTGGTTGGAGCAGGTCTTTGGCCAGAATGCTGATCTTGTGAAATCTGCTCTATTACTTTAACTATGGGTCTTTTTGTTGTGCCCTTATAATCACTAAATTAGTACCAAGCACCAGATACACTAACAGTGACCTCTAGATTTTGATACTTTGGATTCCCTGTTTTTTTTTTTTTTTTTTTTTTTTTTTGAGGTAGTGTCTCACTCTGTTGCCCAGGCTGGAGGGCAATGGCACGATCTCGGCTCACTGCAACCTCCACTTCCTGGATTCAAGTGATTCTTCAGCCTCAGCCTCCTGAAGGGATTACAGGAGTCCACCACCACACTAGGCTAATTTTTGTATTTCTAGTAGAGATGGGATTTCACCATGTTGGCCAGGCTGGTCTCGAACTCCTGACCTCAGGTGACCCACGTGCCTCGGCCTCCCAGAGTGCTGGGATTACAGGCATGAGCCACCATGCCTGGCCTGGATTTGGATTTCCTTCTTTTTTTTTTTGAGCTTACCTTGGCTTCTATCTTGGGGAAAAGATATCCTGAATCTTATAAAGTGCAGTAATTTAGGTTAGTTTTGTGTGGAAAATTTTCCCCTCGGTTGCCATTGATTGGACCTTCACATTATAACAGAGTCTCTCAAAGCAGAAAGTATTCATTGAACGCCAGTCCTTTGAAATGTTCTCTGAAAAACAAGTTCTGAGGAGAATTACATTTGTAAAACCAGAACACTTAGTTGAGTTACTGATGTTCCACAACGTACAATAGCATATTAAAGATTCTTCGAAGTTCTGTAATACAACCACTTGTTTAATTTGTTATCAGAATTTCTTAGGCATTTCACCATTCAGACACTGAGCACCCCACACGTAATTCCCCAATCTCTTATGTAATAAACATTAATACTTTATAAAATCTGTGGGGTTTTTTTTGTTCTTTTTCTTTTTTTTTGAGACAGTCTCATTCTGTCACCCAGGGTGGAGTGCAATGGCACCATCTCGGCTCACTACAACCTCCACCTCCTGGGTTCAAGCAATTTTTCAGCCTCAGCCTCCTGAAGGGATTACAGGAGCCCACCACCACACTTAGGCTAATTTTTGTATTTTTAGTAGAGATGGGATTTCACCATGTTAGCCAGGCTGGTCTCGAACTCCTGACCTCAGGTGACCCACGTGCCTCGGCCTCCCAAAGTGCTGGGATTACAGGTGTGAGCCACTGTGCCTGGTCTGGATTTCCTTTTTATTTTTGGAGCTTACCTTGGGAAGGGACTATAGGCATGCACCACCATGCCTGGCTAATTTTTTTTTGTAATTTTAGTAGAGACAAGGTTTCACCATGTTAGTCAGGGTGGTCTCAAACCCCAGACCTCAAACGATCCAGCAACCTCAGCCTCCCAAAGTGCTGGGATTAGAGGCATGAGATACCACACCTGGCCTATAAATTACTTTTCATGAGACTAGCTCTTGTGTCTAGGAAAGTCATAGCAAGGAACTTTGACAATCAGTTACCTAATTTCTTCTGGGTTCTCTGTCTCTCTTAATGGTTCCTTGTTTCTCTTTTCCACAATTCATAAGCAAGAAGAAAGCGACGCAAACTTAGCACTTTGTACAATTAGTATGTGAATTGTTCTCTACTGATTTAGTCTTTTCAAACCAAAACACAATTATCTACTTAACTGTCAAAGGGAATGGAGCTGCTCCATCTCCTTGTAGCCTTCTAGGTGTTTTCTAGAAATGATGTCATATTAAATAGATCTTCCTTTGCCAAAGATATAGAATGCTTATATACAAGGTTTATATATTTCTTCAGTAAGAATTCTATAGGATTGTTCCACATATATCCTGGATCTACTTGGAGCAGTATATATATATATATTATATATATATATATATATATAGACACACACACACACACACACACACACACATATATTTCTCTGTTCTTTTTCCTAACAATTAGAACCTACGAATGGAGCAGTATATTTTAAAACCAATGTAAATATATGTTAGAGTTGAAAGTTGCTTAATTAAGTAAGAAGTTAAACATCCGTCAGGGTTCATTATCACTGAATCATTGCTTCCACTAATGGGAGTATATTCTAGGAGAATTCCAGGCACCAAGACAAGGCCAGTAGGGGTAACACAAGTCAGACTAGCAGCATGATAAGATCAAACTCCTTAATCTGACCTACACTAAGGTGAAGAAATATGACAGAATGATTGCCTCGTCTTTCATGGGCAACAATTGGTGTAGTGAACCCGAGACAGCAAAGGGCAAAGCTGAAAATGAAATAAAAACTAACTGACAATCTGCTGTGTGTCAGATACTTCCACACGTGTTTTCTCATTTAAAGCCTCACAATAAGGCTATGAAGAAGGTTGAGTTCTCATTTTATAGATGAGGTAGTTGAGGTTCAGAGAAGTTGAGTGACTTACTCATCACACAGCTAATTGATTGCTAAGCTGATATTCAAACTTGGATGCTGTGATTTTCAATGTCGGTTCATTCCTGTTACACTCAAAGTGCTGGAATTTGCAAATCCAGCAAATCTTATCCCTGAGACTGACTAGACAACAAACAGAAAGGTAGAATCTCTTCTAAACAAGTGCTCACTCTCAATTATTTCAATAACTTAGTAGACAACATTCCAGGTGGATAATGCCAGAAACCAAATTTCTGAATAGAAAAGAGGCAGCATTTTAGATGCAAATGAATCCTAGAGCCCTGTGTGTGGTAAGACTTAGCACCACAGTTCCCCTGTCTCCGTAGAGAAGCAACACAGCAAGGGAAGGCAACGTGAGGATTCCAAGTTGCTAACAGAATGAACTAATCAGCATATATATGTACTCCGTATTATGTTCGTGTGGCCAAGTGTGTGGGGCGGGGGCTGAAGAACTCAGAGACTACAGAGTTGGAAGAACTACCATTCCACGTCAGCATGAGGGCAAAGAATGAAGGGATTGGCTGTGATCGAAGTGTCAATAGTTAGAGCTGTAATCACAACTTCAGGAGAGATCAGCACCTACTGTACAAGAGGATTTAAAAATCCAATAATTGAAGCTAAATGGAGCTGCTATACTGAACAGTGGCATAAAGCCATGGTTTACTGGCAACATAGAACATCATTGCATAATGGCTGAACACAACCAGCATGCTGCGTCAGGCAGCGTGAAGCCCAGCCTGCAAAAAGCCAGAGAGAGGTTTTGAAGTGATTGACCAAGTTATATGATTTGCAGGTGCTTTTGTGTACCATTTCACTGGTTGGTAACTTATTCAGAAGATAGAGAAGGCTTGAACCCAAGCTGGCAATTATGCCACTGATTTTGAGTTTGGAAAGAAGCCATAAAGGGGTCACAACATGGTCTGGAATCTACAGGTGACTTCCAATTTGTCTTTAAAAAGGGAATTCAAGGGAAAACTCAGTAAGCATTTTAAATCACTTTTGTGTAATCATATGTAACGAACAGGTGGCTTACTGTAGAATTTATTTAAAGTATGATGGCATGTGAGTGTGTGCCTATGTGTGTGTATGTTTCCTCAAAAACATACAGGAATTATTGAAATTAATGGCATGTAGTCCTGTTCTGGGCTGTAGCTGGCATGCCAGAAACGACAATGCCATAGCTGTTACCACATTCTTTGCCTCAGAAGGGGAACAAATGAGCTTCTGTTGTTAAAGCCACTCCTTCCTGAATCACCATTTCACTCTCTCTCTTTTCTGCTGCCTGTCATATAAAGCCGTTTTAATTTAAAAAGCAAAATAAAAGACAGCTATTTTAAGGCAAAATATTAAATATGAGAGTGATTTGAGCTCCGGGTTTGTTTTTTAAAATTAAAATAGAGAGTCAGTGTGTGGGTATTGTAAACAGGCGAAGCTTTAGCTCTCCCTACAGGCTTTTGTTACAGTAGCTGTCTAAGAGGAAGAGAATATTGGAAGCTGAAATATCCCAAAGTGTTCACCAAAGAGAATGATTTCCTTTGTCCAAGACAGAGTCACAAGCTGTTACCTGGGTCAACAGTGAGACCGTGCAAATGACACTTTATCACATTATTGAGGCTACAGAGTCTTTTTTTTCTTTAGTGATTCTCAGCTTTTCATTGGAAAAAAAGGAGAATAATAATAATAATAAAAGGAACAATAATGACACAATCCCAGAAATGCTGATGCTGCTTTCCAGTTTGCCATGGTCTTTCCATAGCTTGGCTTTTGAGACTAAGGGTTACACTGAGGCTTCCGATTTGCGGTTGGACTCAGTATGGATTCCAAGTGGAATTACTGCAGAATGATAATCTATTAGCATAAACCCTTGCTAAAAAACAGATCAACAGCGAAGATTCTCAGTGAGCCTCTTATCTTAATAGTCACACATCAGCGACATGGATACCATCTAAGAAATGTGTCGTTAGGCCATTCTGTCATTGTGCAAACATCATGGAGTGCAGTAACAGAAACCTACATGGTATAGCCTACACACACCTCGGCTAGATGGTACACCCTATTTCTCCTAGGCTACAAACCTGTATAGCATGCTACTGTACTGAACTCTGCAGGCAGTTGTAACAAAACAGTAAGTATTTGAGTATCCAAACACATAAAAACATAGAAAAAGTACAGTAAGAGTAGCTGTAACCCCAGCTACTCTGGAGACTGAGGCAGGAGAATCGTTTGAACCCGAGAGGTGGAGGTTGCCCTGAGCTGAGATCACGCCATTGCACTCCAGCCTGGGTGACAGAGGGAGACTCTGTCTCAAAAAAAAAAAAACTAAAAAATGGTATGCTTGTATAGGGCGTTTACCATGAATGGAGATAGTAGGACTGGAAGTTGCTCTGGATGAGTCAATGAGTGAGTGGTGAGTGAATGGGAAGGGTCTAGGACATTTCTGCACACTCCTGTAGACTTTTTACACACTGTGTAGTTAGGCTGCACTAAATTTGTGAAACAATATTTTTCTTTCTTCAATAATGAATTAGCTATAGCTTACTGCAACTTTTTTATTTTATAAACTTTTTGATTTTTAAAAACGTTTTATTCTTTTATGATGATACTACTTAAAACACACATTGCACAGTTTTACAAAAATATTTTTTCTTTATATCTTTATTCTATAAGCTTCATTCTAGTTTAAAAATTATTTCTTTATTTTTTAAACTTTTTTGTTAAAACCTAAGACACAAACACACACAATAGCCTAAGAGAATCAGGATCATCAGTATCACTATCTTCCACCTCCGTATCTTGTCCCACTGGAAGGTTTTCAGAGGCAATAACACACATTGAGCTGTCCTCTCCTATGATAACAATGCCTTCTTTCTTCTGAAATGTCTCCCAAAGGACCTACCTGAGGCTCTTTTACACTTAATTTTTTTTAATCAGTAAAAGGAGTACACTCTAAAATAATGACAAAAGTATAGTACAATAAACACATAAATCAGTAACATAGCTGTTTACTTTCATTACTAAGTATTATGTACGCTATACAATTGTATGTGCTAGACTTTCAGATGACTGGCAGCTCAGGAGGTTTGTTTACATCAGCATCACTGCAAACAGGTGAGTAACGTGTCGCACTATGACATTATGATGACTACGACATCACCAAGCAATCACTTTTTCAGCTCCATTATAAACTTATGGGACCACTGTTTTATATGTGGCCCCTCATTGACTCAAACATAGTTATGTGGTGCATGACTGACTGTATAAAAAATAAAAACCAGTTTCATAAGCACACTTTGGCCCACACCCCAAACCCAAAGGGAAAACTGTCTCCATATACTTTTCAGTGTAGCACCCGTGGTGCATTGAATCAATAATAACAATCGATAACAATAATCAGTAATCTGTAATAATAACAGCCATCATTCATTAATTATTTGCCCTTGCTCTCAGCTACACATTTTGCTGAATAATTTTGCTTAGTACTCACAATAATGCAAACACGTAGATGTGATTATCCTCTTTCACAGATGAACAATCCAGTTCAGAAATCAAGCAACTTGCTGAAAATCAGTCACCCAGCGAATTCGGGCTGGAAGCAGAACTCAAACCCTGGACTGTCTGACTGCGGAGCCTAGCCCTTTATCCAATCTGCTGTACTGTATTATCTTTGTTAACTATTATATTACACTGCTTCTGTTTTGTTTTGTTAAAAAGGTACCTCTAGATATCAATTTAGCAGACATCGTTGCTTTTCAACAGGTACGTTTAGTATTTGTGGAGTGCTAGAAATGAGCAAAGTATTTAACAGACACATAAAACATTGCTAGGAGAAATCTGGCAGATGAGAAACATACAAAGTAGGACTACGGAATATGGATGAGTCAGATAAAGAAATAAGTCAAAAGAAGGTGAGGGGAAGTAAGCTATTGAATTAAATAGGACATCCTGGATAACACCACCAGTGAGAGGGGTGAGGGGCACCAAAGATGTTATGATGAGAGGAGTCAGTATGGGGATAGACTGAAATAATGAATAATAGAGAAAAGACAAAGAAGAATTCTGTTTGAATTTTTTAAGGTTAGAAATTAGGGGAGAATATTCAACCTTCCCATGTTCATTTATTCCACAAACATTCCTTAAGTGCCAATTATAAAAATAGTAATTGTTTCATGCCTTTTGGTGACAGAGATTGAGGAAGAAAAACAGACATACAAACAATAACATGTCATGAGTGCTATGATAGGACTCGTGCAAGGTATAGTGAGGTAAAGAGGAAAGACTCATTAAAATTCTAGAGAGAATGCCAGTTAACTTGTACGTTTCATAGAAAATGCAACAATTTAATAGACTCGAAAGATAAGGAAGCTTTTGCCAGGTGAACTGGAGAAGTGATATGGGAAAAGAAAGATATTTTGGGGAGGAAACGGGATGTGCAAAGGCATGAAGCCATGGGTCATGGGGGAATCTGTGAGTAGTTCTGAACAGCTGAATGAAGCATTAGGATTTAAGAAGACTGTGCAGAGATGTAAGCCTAGAGAAGTAAGTGGGGTCAAAGTCATGGGGACTTTAAATGGGGAGCTGGTGCTGAGAAGTCACTGAAGAGACTATGAAAGACATTCATCATTTAAAAATCACCCTGGTAGCAATGTGGCAAATGAGTAAGGGGGCTAAAGCTGAAGACAGGAAGACAAGGTAGGAAGCTGTGCAGTACATGGTTGTAATAGGGAGAGAAACAGGTAGATAAATTCAACAGATCGAGCAAGTAGAATTTATGACTGTGTACTGGGAGTGATTCTGCACCATATTTTGTAATTAAGCAATGGATGTTAGAATTGTGAATAAAAGGATGACCCTGCCACTTCCATATAGAAAAAGAACAACTGGCTAATTTTACACAAATGTTATTTTTCAACTTCTCTACTGTCTAGTGGTTAATACAGCTCTGGGTTTAAAATATTCCTACTTCTTCAAATCTATCCACATGTCGTACAATCAGGATTTTTGATACTTAACAGAATCTCAGTAGTTCTCTAGTCCCAAGCTTCTTCTCTATTGTCTCACCACATAAATAATTTAAAGATGAAACTACTTGTCAAGGGCAACACAGTAAATTAGAGGCAGGGTCATGACTAGAACCAGGTGACCTTACGCCCAGGCCACACTGTGTGTCCCTTAAACACGGACCATATGGTACATTTCTGCTTGGACTCAGTTCCAGGAAAGATTATATCTATTCAGATGATTTTTGGGCTTCCGTAGTTGTCAGAAAATTTACATTCAAATTTAATATTCAGGTGCTATAATTTGCTCAACATGAGTGACTGAAAGCATCTATCTCTCTTGTGTTCTATTCTCTCTTTTTTTTTTTTTTTTGAGACAGAGTCTCGCTCTGTCGCCCAGGCTGTAGTGCGGCGGCGTGATCTCTGCTCACTGCAAGCTCCGCCTCCCGAATTCACGCCGTTCTCCTGCCTCAGCCTCCCGAGTAGCTGGGACTACAGGTGCCCGCCACCATGCCCGGCTAATTTTTTTATGTTTTTAGTAGAGACGGGGTTTCACCCTGTGAGCCAGGATGGTCTCAATCTCCTGACCTCGTGATTAGCCCGCCTCAGCCTCCCAAAGTGCTGGGATCACAGGCATGAGCCACCGCGCCCGGCTATTCTTAAGTACCTTACCTTGCATTGCATTTTAAACTGCTGGCCACCTTTATGTCCTTTAGGATGGTTGATGGGAGTAAGTAAGTAAGTAAGTAAGTAAATAAATAAATAAATAAATTTCTCAGCAATTAGTTTTCTTCTCAGCAGGAATATAACTCTATCTTTTATGTTTATGTCCAACAATCTCATCATGATATTTTTGTGGGGTGGGAATATAAAAATTTCAGGGGACTTTTCCATAATCAGGAGAGAAGTCTGTTTAGGATGAACAAGTAGAAGCATTCGTGGAGTCGTGGCTCTGTAAAAGCTCTTTTGAAGCTGTGTTTATCTTTGTTGAAATATCACCAGGCAAGCCTCTTTATCCTAATGGCACTTGCTGCATATTTTGCTATCCCAGCTTCTGCAGTCTCCCACGGAGTCTTTACTAGAAGATTATCTCGATAATTCAGTCGTGCATCCTTCTCCCCACTCCCAGTTCAAATATTTTTACTTTGATTAAATTAAAACAATCACAGGAAAGTATATAAAAGTGTAGAAACCTAGTACTTAACCTATACCATTTAAAAATGGTCTAATAATATAGCTGCAGGAAAAGCATAGCAGTTCAAGCTAGAACGAAAACAAAGGAAAGCAGTCTTACCAAGAAGATGTGATACATGATGAGACTTTTCTGCTGGAGGCAAGTGAAAACTTTGCCTGTAATATGTGTTATAAGGCTAAGTCCTAGAATGGAGACTGGAAAACCTTCTTTTGTGAGTGGGTGAAGACTGAGGGCAGGGAGGAGAAGAGTAACCTCTATTGTATGTTCAGCACGGTATGCATTAGCTGGTTCTGGCCATTCCAAGTGAAAGTCATAGAAAAGTTGTGTGGGAGAGACAGGCCTGTGACAGCCAGAGAAAATACAGAATAAATAAGTAACTTTATAAATGGCATCATGTGCTGAGTTTACTTTATAAACTGATAGTCAGGACTTAGGGACTTGGGGTTTAATGAGTCTGCATGTATTATTGATGGCAATAGAAATAACTACTTGAGATTAGAATTAATTCTTGGATATAAAGTCACTGTAATCATAGTAAATATTAGTTGATTTTACATGTAGTATAAGGAAGAGTTGGATTCTTTTGGAAATTGCATTTGCTCTCTGCTATGGTTGTGGCTTGGGTGGTAGCCTGAACTTCAAATTAAGCAGAAAGCATATCTTCATATCTTTAGTGCTTTAAAAAAATTTTTTTTTGACTGTGGCCCAGTACCTTTAATTTCACAACTTATTAAAACTATACACGTAACAAACGCATAAAAGTAAAACAAGTGGCCGGGCGCAGTGGCTCAAGCCTGTAATCCCAGCACTTTGGGAGGCCGAGACGGGCGGATCACGAGGTCAGGAGATCGAGACCATCCTGGCTAACACGGTGAAACCCCGTCTCTACTAAAAATACAAAAAGCTAGCCGGGCGAGGTGGCAGGCGCCTGCAGTCCCAGCTACTCCGGAGGCTGAGGCAGGAGAATGGCGTAAACCCGGGAGGCGGAGCTTGCAGTGAGCTGAGATCTGGCCACTGCACTCCAGCCTGGGAGACAGAGCCAGACTCCGTCTCAAAAAAAAAAAAAAAAAAAAAAGTAAAACAAAATTTCAGGAAACAATACTGTTACTAAATGTAATACATTTGGATTTTTTTCTCTTCTATTCTTTTATGATCTATAACTTTTCTTAAAATCTTGGTGCAAACCTCTAAATGGATTTCAAGACTCACCAACGGGTTGCACTCAGCAGTCTGAAAATCACTGCCTAAGGTGACTGTTGTAAAATCAGTCAACTCAACTAAACCAGAGAATCTACTTGATCCGAAAGACAGAAAACTAAACAGATGTAGGATGGTCCCTCTTGATCATATGAAAGCAGAAGCAAGAAGTGTTTGATGGTAGGAAACTACAGAGAAGAAATTCTTAGTGGGAGATTTATTAGCTTTGTGGTCCAGGACACATCATTCTCAGAGTCAGTATTCTATTTGATGATAGAAAACCCAGAGAGAGGAGGGAAACAATATTATTTTTCTAATAAAATATTGAATTGCTATTAATATGATTTTCTATTGCAATTATAATCTGTTGTAAGCCTGCTCTGCAGGGACTGAGCCTAATTCTCTCTTATGCAGAGCCTGGCATCCTATTGGCAGCCAGCGCATGTTTATTATGGGTAATAACAATAATAATACTAATAATGATAACTTGGTGATTAGAATCATTTGCAGTAACATCCAAAGCTAGGATTATAAGAACTTCTTTCCTATAGCTTTTACTTTTATTCTCCGTAGTTTATATTTTTTCCAATCATAAAAATACTTGCCTTATTTCCCTTCTGATTTAGTCTATTTGGCAAACATTAATGTTTTTGAGCATTTTTTTTTTCCTTATGGACCTCAAAATTAAATGTCTTCCCATTTGACTTCTTGTGTGTCTTACCAGAATTGCTGATGAGGTCAACACAGCTAGAACAGGGAGATTCATTTGTTAACTGTTGCTGCAGAAGCCACAAAGAGAGCACAAAAGCTCACAGAACATCATTTTGGTGTTCTTTCTATAACAATAGCGTAAGTTACTTAATTTTCCCAAATGTTCAGTGATTAACTTATTTTTTAAAATGAAGAAACAGGAAAATTAAAATAAAATAAGACAGTGTGTGCTTTTTTCTCGGACTTTACCAAATTTTACTTTCAAATTAAGACTCTAATGCAGCAGGGGTATAAACAGAGAGAGGGGATGAGGGAAGTAACTACCTGCCAGTGGGAGGATAGGGATGCTTGAGAAATAAATGTAACAGTAGGAAAGGGAAGAGAAAACCTGGTGGTAAGGTAGACAGAGTGATGGGAGAAAGTATGAAGGAAGCCTTAAATATGGCCACAGCAATAGATAGGTGACCTGAGTACCAATCCAGGGAAAAGGGATAGAATAGAAGTGGAAAGGAATGGACTGTTAGTAATGGGATAGGGAATTCCAAATAGGGAGAAAGGAAAGGAGATGTAGAGAGAGATGGGCTTTCTGGCTGTGCCAGAAAAAGGCTGTGCCAAAAAGATGGGTTGACATCATCTTTTATAACAAGGAGACTAAATTAGTAGCTATTTGCTTACCTTCAAAGTTTTTTCCCCCTTACATTAGTTATATGTATAAAATAACTTTAGGCCAGGTGCAGTGGCTCATATCTGTAATCCCAGCACTTTGGGAGGCCAAGACGGGTGGATCATCTGAGGTCAGGAGTTTGAGACCAACGTGGTTAACATGGTGAAACCTCGTCTCTACTAAAAATACAAAAATTAGCCTGGTGTGGTGGTGCACACCTGTAGTCCCAGCTACTCGGGAGGCTGAGACAGGAGAACTGCTTGAACGTGAGAGGTGCAGGTTGCAATGAGCCAAGATGGTGCCACTGCACTCCAGCCTGGGTGACAGAGGGAGACTCCATCTCAAAAAAAAAAAAAAAAATCAAATTAATTTGGCCGGGTGCGGTGGCTCACGCCTGTAATCCCAGCACTTTGGGAGGCCGAGGCGGGCAGATCACAAGGTCAGGAGATCGAGACCATCCTGGTAAACATGGTGAAACCGTTTCTACAAAAAATACAAAAAATTAGCCCGGCGTGGTGGCGGGCACCTGTAGTCCCAGCTACTCGAGAGGCTGAGGCAGGAGAATGGTGTGAACCTTGGAGATGGAGGTTGCAGTGAGCCGAGATCGCGCCACTGCACTGCAGCCTGGGTGACAGAGCCAGACTTTGTCTAAAATAAATAAATAAATAAATAAATAAATAAATAAATAAAATTAATTTCCTTACCTGAGTAAGCCTGAATAAGTATGTTGTGCTTCAAGAATTTTACACATAGGGCCGAGCGCGGTGACTCACGCCTGTAATCCCAGCACTTTGGGAGGCCGAGGTGGGTGGATCACGAGGTCAGGGTTTCGAGATTAGCCTGACCAACATGGTGAAACCTCGTCTCTACTCAAAATACAAAAATTAGCTGGGCGTGGTGGTGGGTGCCTGTAATCCCAGCTACTCAGGAGGCTGAGGCAGGAGAATGGCTTGAACCCGGGAGGCGGAGTTTGCAATGAACTGAGATCACACCACTGCACTCCAGCCTGGGTGACAGAGCGAGACTCCATCTCAAAAAAAGAAAAAAAAAAAGAATTTTACACATTTTAATATTATGCCCAATTTATGCCCAATGTTGTCATTCACTCCCAAATAGTACTGTACCACCAAATTTATTCCTTTTTAAAATCTGTATAAATTTAAATTTTTTTTTTTGTTGTTGGAGATGGAGTCTCGCTCTGTCGCCCAGGCTGGAGTGCAGTGGCGTGATCTCGGCTCACTGCAAGCTCCACCCCCCGGGTTCACACCATTCTCCTGCCTCAGCCTCCGGAGTAGCTGGGACTACAGGCGCCCACCACCACGCCGGGCAAATTTTTTGTAGTTTTAGTAGAAACGGGTTTTCACCGTGTTAACCAAGATGGTCTCAATCTCCTGACCTCGTGATCCACCCGCCTCGGCCTCCCAAAGTGCTGGGATTACAGGCGTGAGCCACCGCACCCAGGCAATTTAAATTTATTCTTAATTAAGACTATTAACTATGGCTTTCCCTCTTAGTTGATACCACATTCAATTAAAATTCAGGTTATTTAGTGGACGAATCACAGTCTTTCCTATTTATGTTTTTACAGAATGGGAGATCTGGTCCAAGCCATGGCATGGATTAAGGCAGTGTAGGGTATAAGGCTTAGGACAACTGACTCCAATCTTGGCTTCATCCCTGTCTAGTTGTGGCACTTTTAACAGTTTCCTCATTTGTAAAATAGAGGTAATAATATCAAACTCAGAGGGTTATTATGGGGATTAAAATAACAATGATGAAAGCAACATCTTTAGCATAACTTAGCACATCACAAGAGGCCAGTAAAACAGTTACTTGTTGTTATACATTCATTAGAAGACTTCGGGGGAGGGTATTTATTAAGATAGAAGAAACAGCTAGGAGATTGCAGTTTATTTTACTTTTTAAATTAGGTACATCTGAGACATGTGTGCATTGTGGCACCTGTCTCACAGATCCGATAAGGAGGGTTGAGGAGGTTAAGGTAGAGCAGAGTAAGTAGTCACTATCACAAGCAACATCTGCATCACTGCTTTCTCATACCCATCGGATATAAAAAGCTGAGTTAAACACCATGACATCTACTGCTCTTTATGTTAAATAAACCGAGGCCTTCCATAAATTAAAATGATTTTATTATGCAGTGTGACACAGGGTTATCCAATATGCCAGAGAGGTGCAACTGAGTCTGTTGTCAGGGGAAAGTGCAGGTAGGCTGTGTTCAAAGCTGCAAGTACCGTGTCAAAAAAGTAGAAGCCCTCTCTGTTTAGTAAATGCATTTGCTGAGCCCTAATAAACTAAGAATGGAAAAAGGTTAATTGACAAAATGATACTTGTCTAATGCTGTCCCAAGCACTGCACTCGGGCAGATGTGTGCGACAGGGATCCTGCTGTGCTGACAAGGATGATTATCATAACTGACGCTTTTTGCCCTCAAGGGTGTGTGACTTCTAGAAGCGTTTCACCCTGGAATCTCACTGTTGTGCTAGAGCCAATCCAAGAAGGTTTACAAAACAGGCAAGCCAAAGGACAATGCAGTTTATACTTAAGTGCGGTAAGGCAAGGCCACAGACTGGCATGAGTTTCAAATGTTGCAGTTGAAATTCCACTTTGCATTCACTACTTTCATTTACTGAATAACCCATGTGCCAGGCACTGTGTAAGAGCTCTGTCCCTACAGCTTATTTTATTCCCACAAAGATTCAGTGAGTTATGTGTTAGTCTCCTACAGATACAAATAGTGAAACGGAAGCCATCACAATACTGTGATTACATTATGCTTTCAGTTTCCCAAAGCAATTGATTGTATCAATATATTAATCCAACTTTTTCTTTTTCATGGCTTGTTGACTAATTTACTGAAAAAGCTAGGGTCCTAGACATGGTGTCTGATTCAGCTCAGCAAATAGAAAAGGATTCCCTTAAACCTGTTGCTGTGATTTCCACTGAAACTATGAAGGGCAGCCACTTAACTTTCCAACTGAAGAGGATGGGGAAACCCACACTTTTGCTTTTCTAATTCTTAGGAGCTAGACGGAAATTCCCTGGGAAGAGCAACATATCTGATATGGAGCTTAGAGGAGATGGTGTTGTAGGGGAGAAAAAATAATTTTCTCCTCTACCCTTCATGAGAGCACAGTTGGGACTCCCTGTAACAAGAAACAGATTTAAAAGAGAAAAACAAATAGAAGTATAATAGCATGTGTATTTCCTTTATACATTGAAGATAACGCAGAGAATTTAGTGCATCTCCAGATCTCAAATAATTGTCTCACACGCCAGGCTTCAATTTTTGTTTTTCTGAAACAAAGAAGGAAGAAGGTAGGGAAAAGCTTGGTTAACCATAAAACAAGGGTAAGGTTTATTGTGAAGATTGAAGTCCCTGACTTTATTTTCCATTGATTGAGACTCTCTAGTGATTTAGTCTTCCCTCACTTCCTGGTGCAGAGAGGGAGACACACTCACAAATGGAGATTTTCTTGATAGATGTAAATTTTGCCTAGGAAAGGGCAGCTTCTCAAAGCTTCTCTTATGTCTGTGGTTTCTTAAAATAACCAGCTCAAAATAATCCGTATGCCAAAAAGGCATATTTTGTGTGGCATATTCTGGTTTTCTACAGTCGTATTGTGGGGGGAGTGTCCTGAACCTCATCAGTGCTGTGGCTCTGTAACTGTCTGATGGTTGAAATAAGAACAAATCAAATAGCAAACCTACATATGAATGCATACATTAAAGTGACACATAGTACCTTTCATAAGTAGTTATCTGCCTATTGGGCCCTACTGGAAAGAAGGAAATAATCATGATTTTTTTCAAAACTACTAGGGCTGTTAGCTGTGATATAAACTAAACAGAATAACAAAAACCCTTTCCAAGTAGAAACTAGTTCTATTTTCATAGTCATCAGAGCAAGGCTCTTAAAACCTAAATGTCTCACAAGTACCTTCTAATGGGTTTATTGCTTTGTTTATTCTGCTTAGAGCAAGTCAGGGGGCAATTTGCAATTTGCATCATTAAACATCTTTTTTGAAAGTGTGTTGACATTTCAGTTTCTGGTTTTGAAGTGCATTAAACAGCTCTCTTAATGTGCGCAGTGGTCATCTGTCCAGACACTATGGACACATAAGCATTGTCACATTCCAACACAGGTTGTCACATGTATGGATACATCTACCCACATTAATATGCCTGCCTTCCCAAATGCACATTAGCTGCGGTTATTTTGATCCCTTTTGCCTAAGCATCTCTAGATGTTACTTTCAGATACATCAGACATAATGGTTCACCTTAGGTCTTTCTAATCAGTAGGTGAATATTTGCTTTATTCTTAAATATTCTTCTTTTAAGTCAGACATCTTTTTTTTAAATTTCCTTTCCTCCAACATACTAATGACAAAATTCTCCACGTTTCTCCATACAATTGGACATATCTCCCAGAGTGTTCACTTTCCCCAAGCACTCTTCCAAGAATCATTTTCTGAGTTCCCTTTAGACAAACTAAAGGGCTCCTCCAGGTAATAAAACATGACTAGGAACACAGAAAAAATCAAAATGCACATTAAGATGCATAAAGTAGTCATGGGTAAAAAGAAAATTAAAGAAATTGTGTTGGTCATTTTATTGTCCCTTGATTTGAACACATATCCTGTGTAGTATATATAGTTCGGATTTTTTTTTTTTTTTTGAGACAGAATCTCTCTCTGTCGCCCAGGCTAGAGTGCAGTGGGACGATCTCGGCTCACTGTAACCTCCACCTCTCGGGTTCAAGCAATTCTCTGCCTCAGCCTCCGAGTAGCTGGGATTACAGGCGCCCACCACCACGCCGGGCTAATTTTTTTGTATTTTTAGTAGAGACGGGGTTTCACCATGTTGGCCAGGCTGATCTTGAACTCCTGACCTTGTGATCCACCCACCTCAGCCTCCCAAAGTGCTGGGATTACAGGCGTGAGCCACCGTGCCTGGCTTATAGTTCAGATTTTAACATAAACTCCTTGAGTTACAGTTTTTCTCTGTTTCCATTGAATAGTGAAGAGACTTAGTTGTCAGAGCTCTTTGCCCCCAGTCTTGAGAACAGAATGGAGGAGGAAAAGTACACATAATTAAAGACCTGTCACCAATGCCCTAGGAACTGGAACAAGTGGACAAGCCATTTGCCTTCTCTGAGGTTCCATTTCCCCAGAAAATACTACATGCATACATACATAAACAAATAATAAATTTTGTGATTTGTGTGTTGTCAAAGCAAAATTGCATTGAACAAAACAGGCAAGGAAGATTATTAAAGGCTATTGCAATAAGGGATAGAGACCAGAATAGTCTTCATGAACTCAACTCTTCTGAAAGAAAGCCTGGGAGAGTTTTTAGGAGCTGGCGCGGGGGCATTCCTAAGCCATCTGTTTGCTAACTGGCCTTGGCCAAAGGAAAAGTAAACTTTCTCTCATACTTTCATGTCAAGGGGTAGTTTTACAACTGTGAGCAAGTATCCTAGGAAGTTGGGCTCTTATCCTCCCACAGAAACTGGGAGGGTGGGGCAAATATATTTTCTTTGATGTTTACACTTGAGAGAGATGGCTCCTGAGCCCTTGGGAAAGACGTTCTTGGGTTGTAAAACTGGTAAGAGGGGTTTATAAAGATTTACATCTCAAAGGGGTGGAAAAAGAATTTACAAGGTTTCTAAAGTAAATGCTGTAAGAAAGAGAGGTTGGGGGCCTTGAAGAAACCCATCTAAAGCTTTGTTAGACACCCACTGACCACGAGGGCTTTAATGATTCCCTTTAATCAAAATGAGGGGAGCCATGAAGGCCCTCTGGGTCAGTGGGTGTGTTTGAGGGTGGGAAGGAAAATTGTGGACAAGATCAATGTTCTCCTTTCTGAGCTTTGATTCCATTAAGTCTCCCGTGTGTTAGGGTAAAGTGTGATCAAAACCAAGGAAGAAGGGTCCCTTTGTGAAACGTGTGGGCCAAGCCGAGCCCTGCAGGGCATGTTTTCTTCTTACTATGGCCTTCCAGGTGCCCCCTAGCTTTGTCCCTGAGTTGTCTCCACCACCCCACCACAGTACCGGCATGCCCAATCCCTCAGGTGGCCTAGCGTGGAGGAAGGCTGTGAGGGCGGGAGCAAAATAACCACTTGCTGCTTTAGCATCACCTGAGGAAATTTCTAGAAATGTAAAAACTCAGGCCTCACCCCAGACCCACTAAGTCAGAATCTGCATCGCAACAAAATCCCTGGGTGATTCGCAGGTACATTACAATTTTGGAACAGAGGATTCTGTAAACAAAACCTGTCAGGAAGTGGCACACCCATGACACCTACCATTAAGCAAGAAAGACAGGGAATTCACTGAAATGCCCATACTCAAGGTGGCCATCACTAAGCCAAGAAATGACTGACTTGAGAGACAAGCCATCTTCCTCAGGTTAAGAGTTTTGAATCAGTTTGGGGAAACTTATCCTCCTTCTCACAAATAACCAACAATTTTACTTTTCCAGTTTTTCCCTCTGGTTTTCTGCCCCTTTCATTAGAACCTCCCTCTTTCCACTGTGTCGCTGTTGATACCTAGAATCATCCTTTAGCTATGCCCAGATCCCTCTGCAGCCCTTTTTCACTGCCATTAGCCTCTGCTCTTTAGGGACTGACCCAGGTCCTGACATTTGGATTCTGGTATATGTTATTTGTTATTCAGATTCATCCGCTTCTTCCAGAGAGCTGCCTGAATTTTTAAAAGAGCATAAACTCATAACACAATTCAGAAGAACTGGATGAATTTAGTGCGATACTCTGAATAACGGTAGACAAATCCTGGGACGTGAGAAATGCTAATTTCAACTGGCGCTGTGAAAGCAGAGGATCGGCTTTAGCCCAGAGATATTTGCAATGAAGAACACACCGCTGAGCAGACAGCGCTCACTCCCTCCGCTCCCAGCACCCTGTGGCTTAGCCCTCCTTTTTATTTCTATTTTTCTCCCTCCACTGAAAACACCTTCCCTGGTGCCCAGCTCCCGCTCAAGGCCAACACCCTGACAGACAAGCAATCTCACAGTACCTGGGGGGAAAAAAGCTGTTTTAACTAAAATAGATCAGCCAGGATATTTTCTTTGACAATGCTCTCTTCATGCAGTTATACCTCTCCTACACACTGCCCAAGGGGATGAAAATGGGAGTCAGCGGGGAATTCATATGTGAGTCATCTCTCACCGACTCACTCCCTGGGATCACTGAGGCTGTGTCTAAATGCAAACGTGTGTCCCCCATTTTTCCTGAATTCATTGTGCATCAGAAAGCATTGTAATGGGAGTCAGGAGGTGTGTGGGGTTCTAGTCCCAGTTTTGCCGGGACCTCACTGCTTAGCCTTGGGCTTTAGCCTATTCTTTCTGTACCTCAGTTTCTTCCTCGGTTAAAAGAGAATTTGTACTAGACCAGTGGCTCTTAGCCTTGGCTACTCATTAGAATAATCTGAGGATCTTACAAAACAAAACAATACAACAATAACAAACTAATACTGGAGCTCCACCTCCCCGTCAATTAAAACAGAGTCTCTGCGCATGGGGATCTACTTAGGTAAGTATTTTCAAAGCTCCCAAGATGCTTTCTAATGTGCATGTAGGATTTAGAACCACTGGACTAGGATTCTCATCAAATGTGTGTCAGAGGACAAGAAGCATCAACGTCACCAGGAAACTTGATAAGAAATGCAGAATCTAGGGCTCTACCTGACATTCTGGCCAGATCTCCATCTCTTCTAGCACTGCCTAATAATATATGAATTGTCATTTCATTTTAGTCACATTTACAGATTTTAGAGGTTCTTTGTTTTATGTAATAAATATCCCTTGAGCATTTACTCTGTGGGAGGAACATGTGAAAGGCTGGGGATGAAAAGTAAACCAGGAAAACCTGGTTTCTATCATTGCAGAGCTTCAGTCACTGGGGGAAGACAGATCCTAATTACATCATCACACAGGATATTGTGTTCCAGGAGAGGGAAAATATGGGGAGTTCTGAAAGCACCTAGTAGGCAGGAAGGAGGTCAACTAGGTTAGGGAAGACTTTCCTGAAAAATAAACTTTAAGTTTTATAACTAGTGCATCCTGTGAAGATATAGAGCTAGTTTTATATCTATATATACCCATAATTTCTGGAAAAGCACAGACTGATGTTGAACCTTCTTTGCCTTTGTATCTTCGGGTAACTGAGAATTGACTATGAATCCAGTGCAATTTAGCAATTACCCTTTGAAAGTGTTCTCATCAAGTCTACCAATGATCTTCTCATTGTAAACTTGGTACAATTTTCTAAATCACATCTTGTTGATGAATAGCTTTTAATAATAAGAACTACTCCTATCTTGAGTAGTTCATTTCCTTTGGATTCTGTCTTAGCTTGGATTTTCCTCAAATAGCTTGAAATATGTGCACACTTGTGGTAAACTAGTTTTGAAAGTGATCCTAGATGTGGTAGGTTGAATAATTGCACCCCCCACCCACCCTCGCACCAACCCCTTCATCAAGCTATGCACAGAATCTGTTACATTATATGGCAAAAGGGACTTCAAGTATGACTAAGTGGAAAGATTATCCTGGGTTATCTCGGTGGGCTTTAAATGCAATCACAAGGATCTTTAAAAGAAAGGGAGGCAAGAAGGACAAAGGAGGAAGTACAAGATATGATGATGAAAGCAAGAGGTTGGAATTGTTCAGTAAAGATTATAGGGCATTGCTTTGGACTAAATTCCTACACTAAGCTCCAACAGACCACACTATAAGTCAAAATGAAATCACTCATACTGAGTCCCACCTCATCAAACTGAATCTGAGTTTTCACCTGGCCTTCCTAGAAATCAAGTGAGAAATCTAACAGCCTAATTTCCCAAACTGCTGGTTTTAGTCTACAAGATAATGGTTTTAAACCTTGACTTGAAGTAATCTGGTTAACCAATCAGTTAGCTTTCCATTCTCCCCTTGTCCCTGCCTTATAAGGAAAGTTAAGTTTGACATGACCAACCCACTTTCTGCTCTTTATTTCTGCTTTCTTCAGCCTTTTTTTTTTTCGTCTGTAAAGTCAATCTCCTATGTTCTACTCATTTAGACACTTATTTTATCTCAAGGAATAAAATGTTGCCCAATTCTAGAATCTCAAATAAAGCTGACTGACATCTTTAAACTAAATTTGTTGTAATTTTGACAGAGTGATTTGAGGAAGTGTCATGTGCCAAGGAATGCAGATGGCCCCCAGAAGCTAGCAAAGGCAAGGAAACAGGTTCTCTCCTAGTGTCTCCTGAAGAAACCAACCCTGCAGACACCTTGACGTTATACAGTGAAACTGATTGAGGACTTCTGACTTCCAGAACAGAAGAGAATCTGTCTGTGTTGTCTTATAGCCACTGAGTTTGTGGTAATTTGTTACAGCAGCAATATGAAACTGACTCACCAGGGAAAAAGGAATAAGGGATTGGGAAGAATACCGACAAGAAAGAGAGAAAATCAAGCTTGAATTGATTTTTCCTGTGGATGACTGGGGCTTCATTCCACTGGGGACCTTCTAGGGTATCAGGTACAATGTCATGTCTGCCCAAGACATGGAAAAGGGAAGTATTTATCTACCGGCTCCTACTCCTTACTGGTTAAATCTTGAAGGCAGTGTTTATTCCCATGATTTTCAAGGGCAAGGAAAACAAAATACACCTGTGGCTTCCTTCGGAGGCTTGTAAATTCAATGGGAGATGTAGTCAAGAAATGGGATAAAGTCCAATGTAATATGTGATAGTGGTAAAGGTAAATTTATACTGTATGAAGAATAGAACAAAGTTTCTATAAGCGCCTCTGGAAAATATCATGGGGAAATGGTTACTTGAATTCAAAAGTATGAGTCCTTGAGAATGAAAAATAAGGGAGTTCACTCCAGGAAAAAAGGACAATATATACACAAGCAGGGAAGTAGAAAGGTCTATTGTCAACATGTAGACATTGTTTGTAGATGGGGTGTGGCGTTTATATGGAAAAGTGAGAAGGAGACACTGAAAGAGCTGAGACTGAAGGTCAGATCCAGAAAGGCTTTGTGGCTCTGGCTGTTGGCTCAGTACCTGAACATACGAGTACACGGCAGCAAACCTCTGACAAAACAAGACCTTTTGATGAAAGCTTATTTGGTTCCACGTGGGAGTATGAGAACAGAACCCCAATTATACGATTCTTTAAACTTCACTACAGCAAATTTATAATTTTTAAAATGTCTTCAGTTATCAGCCTTGACTTTACATTTTCCTTCAACACTAGAGCAATTCTACAAAATAGAGGAAAAAGTTAATTAGAACATAAAGCAGGAAAAGTTTAATTCTTGTTTTCAATAAGAAGCTGGCTTTAGTTTATACAGGCTTAACGATAATTCTGTTTTATGACTAACAATAATTACTAGTGATTAATTATGGAATAGAAATGTGAAAAATGTCTAATTAGAAAATAAACAGCTCCCCCAAATTAGGTATTTATGATTGCAATTAGGTATTATTAGAACCAATAATGACACGATGGCAACATAAGATATTAATGAATACATTGTTAGCCATTGTATATATTTTGTTATGTCAGAAATAAATTTGACATTTTCTGAAGACATTTAGTTGAAACTGTTATTGCAAATGTAAACAATCTAGGGCAATAACTCCACATTTTAGCTACTGTACTAATCATACATCCAATTAAAAGCAGAATTTCTTGCTGTGATGAAGATAGATCTGTCTCGGTTAATTGAAAGGTGAAATACCTTGATAAATTGCGATGATGTGTAGGGTCACCCTGCTAGTTCAGATTTTACAAGGAAAGTGTCCTAAATATTGTATTAGCTCAGAGAAATAATACAGGTACCAGACTTCTCTATAGGAAAGGCTTAATTAAGAAGAGAGATTTAATAAGCCTTTAAAGAGGCATTTTGAAACCTTGTGGTTGCCATGATAGCCTGGAATTGTCATATTTAATTTTATTCACTTAAGAGTTAGTGTATTATTTTAGAATAACTTTTTAGTGAGCCAGAAATATAGGAGGGAGCCTTGCACTGCCCATTGCCTTCTAGGCTCTGTGACTATTCCTTAGCTACTTTTTGGATTTCAGAGATACAGTGGCAGGTCAGCACTCACTCTGAAGTACACACTTAATATTTGGCTCTCTTGAGAGACCTGGCTCATGCAGTGAAGGAGGGGCACACAAAGTCTGCCCTAAGAGTCTTTCTAATAGCAAGGAAAGGATGAATTTCTGACCAGGCTTGGGGCCCTATTGGTTTCTAAGACACAACTTAAATTTCCACATTAGGTTATATTCTCCAAGGCTCCTGGATCAGGTCAACCCAGGGCTGGCTTGAGTCATAGTGACCTGTGGCACATTTTACTGACTGGTCCATAAAAGAACCAACCTCTAAGACAGCTATGAAATCTTGCTAAGGTGATTGGATTTTGTTCAATGTAGGATTTTGTTTATAAATTGGAAGAACTGAAGTTAGCTGAAATGAGAAAAAAGAGAATTGGTCACTTTATGGAATAGGTACATTGAGAAAGACACCATTATGATTTATGCCTCCTGGTGAGATATTTATTGTAAGAATGTTTTAGTATAAACAATACCGTAAGCTTAGGTGATGCCCTCCAGCTGGGCACATGATACCATTCAAGAGTGAAAGTCTACACACTGAACTTGGCTTTCAATCCTGTAACAATTCTAAGACCATGGTGGAGATATGATTTTGGACTGAAAAATGCTTATGAGACCCGTAGCTGTTTGGAGAATTTACAGGCCTGAGTGTAGGGAGTGCAGGGTAGGAGAAGACATCCTCTGTGCTTGGACTTAGGTCAGCTTCTAGGTAGGTGAAGAAAGAAAAGGAATTAACAATTACTGAGTACCACCATGTACCAGGTTCTATGATTATCTCATTTATTTGTTATAGCTCTATGAGTTAGGTATTATCCCTGTTTTACAGATTACAAATTTGGAGAAACTAAGACAGTTGTCCAAAGCCATACATTTAGTTCTCACCAAAGTTGAGATGTAAAGCAATTTTTGTCTGTGTCAGTAAATCCATGCTCTTCCCCATGCTAGGCTACCTCCTAATAAAGGACATAGGTTTTCTTGGGATCCACTTAGGACAGGCGTCCAAGGATACTTTGGTAGGATATCACTTTAACTGGAGAGAGTGTTCTAGCTTTATCAATGTTTACTCCTCCCTCTTCTCCCCTCTCCATACCTTCTTGAGATTAGGGAGACCCCCACACATATTTCATTCATGTTATCATTCTTTACAGAATAATGGAAATAGCCTAGGCTCAGACTAGTCATCAACTGAGCCTAGATGAGAAATTGCCATTTACTTCATCAATATCAGACATGTTTTAGATTTTGAATCTGCTCTTGCTTGTTTAGACCTCATTTGTAACTACTCTGAAAAAAGAGCGAAGAGCATAGGCTCTGGAGTCTAATAAACCTTGATTTGTATCTATTTTTATGTCCTCAACAAAGCTCTGTTACCCTGGGTAAATTATTTAACTTCTCTGAGTCTTGGTTTCCTAATCTGTAAAATGGGGATGAAACAAAATAATTAATGCATGCTCCACTTAGTAGGTGCTCAAGTACATGGAAATGAAAAACAGGAGAAAATGCCTTCACAACACCATTTATCCAGACAGCAAAAGAGAAAACGTGAACCTTTCAAACCTCACAACTAGAATTTTCTGCCCTGTGTATTAACAGCCTAGAGATAACTCCACCAGGTTACCTGCAGTGATCTGTGAAGCACAAAAGGTTTGCAGAGAAACTCATCATCCGTCAGCAAAACAGAACAAATTGTTTCTTAAGGATATCATATAATCTTGCTATCATTTCCTTAATTCTAAGTCTTACTTTCAACTACAATCCACATCTGTAGTTGTACTTTGAGGTGCACAGCTAGAAAATGGCTTTTGTCAATAAAATAAAAATTGTGAGTTTTCATTTTCTTTCTTACGCCTTATTGACAAATCTCAATGCTACTCCTATGCTACCACATCATCTAACTTAACCTATTCACCTATGTACAAATCCTCAGTGGATGGGGAAGAAGAAGGAGAAATACTGGTCATTTTAACTCCTCTGAGTGGCATGGGAACACTTGTTTTGCATTTGGACCTCTGTTTCCTTCAATGGTTGTCAATCTGCATAAAGAACCTTTTACTTCCCTGAGTGTTGACTTCTGAGAGAGCCCACCACATGAGATCCTTAGAAGTTAGAAGCAGAAAAAGCATGAAAAAACACCCATGGGACTTCTTTCTAGTGCTTTCGCACCTAGCCTTGCTGTGGCAAGCTGTCTACCAGAGAACAAGTGACTTTTCATTGAGCCATATAGCCATTGTCTATGAAGCTATTTCTAACTCACTCTCTAGACTTTTGACACAGTGAAAAAGATAATCTTGTGAGTGAATGACTTTGAGGCTTGATGAACACCCACAACAATAGTTGAAGAGCTAAGGGGTGTGTGTGTGTGCGTGTGTGTGTTTGCAAGCACATGCATGAACTCACTGGGGCCTGTGTTGGACTGTGAGGTGGTCTCCTTCAATCTCATATTAAATTATTCTCTCTGAGATGAAAAAGAAATCTAGTTTTTTCTTCCAGGAAAATCCATTCATTAGTCCTTCTCAGTTTCTTTAGTTTTGAAACAAGTTAACTGTGTAGAAAGAAGGCCTGGAACTAGGGGCTATGTGTGATCCATTTGTTGAGCAGAAAGCAGGAAATAGGCCATGAGGGATCAGGAGCTTAAGTGTAGTGAACTCCGGAAAGTAGTAGCAAAGAATCACAGTGCCCACAGCCAGCTACACCGAGAACCAAAAACAGGTCATTGGCTCCTGCCCTGCAATTCACGGTAACTGCCAGCGATATTTCTACATAAGGGAACACACGTTACACGACAGCTCTCTTTGCAGGAAACCTCCATCCTGGGGAGTTGAAATTGCATTAGGATTACTTCTCTGCAAGCACGCTGACACCAATATGCAATATGTGGTATGAGAAACCAAAAAGCCATTAATCTAAAGCAGGAACTTAAACAATTGCATCCAACTCTGGAAGAATTCCTTTGAATTAGAATGCCTTTCTAAACTGAAACTGCTTTGACTGAATTCAACATTGAAAAGAAAGATTTAAATTTAGCAAAACAATCAGATTTAAATGTAAATGACCTACTCCCACCTTTATTCCAACTTTTTAATTGGAATCTTTGGAATTGAATAAATATATTCATTCATTCATCCATCCATTCATTCAATATTTATTGAGTACGTATTCAGGGACGTGCTTTGTGCTAGGGATTAGGATTACAAATATGAATAAATTATGATCCCTGACTTCGAGAAGTGTGCGGGACAATGGTGAAGACAGATGAGGAATCAGATAGGTGTAACACAGTTTGACAAGGGTTCGTCAACGACATTGGAAGTACAAAAGACGCAACTTCACTTAGATTCAGATTTTACTGAATTTTGATGCTGCGCAGCCAGTGTCTTTAAACTAAGGTGCCGACCCCAGTTAATCTGCAATCTGCATTCAGAAAGGACAGGAGAGTGCCAACCAGTATTGTGCCACCTTTCCTAGAAGGAAATATTTCAGGAATATTGCAACTGGACTTGACCTAGAAATCCTCATTATATTAATAACCGGCTCTGGAAGAGATGTCACACTTCAGCCTTTGCCCACCTTCCATGAGAAAGCGTCTTGCTCGTGACTTTACATTCATAAATACGCTCACAATGCCAAGGGATGTTTTTTTCTTCCATCAATTCATTAGATCTGCTCACATGAATTATTTATATGCAGTGCTAAAAATGATTCTGAAACATTACAAGAATTCAATATCAGTTTTCACAGTGGGATTTCATCATTTTAGCATTGCAGTGTGGTAGCCTAATGCAATACTAATAAGATATGGTGCTAATAGGGTACAACGAGAATTCTCTCTAATATGCAAACATTTCCATGTTGTCTTATTATTTCTTTTAAGTTAATATGCTGTGGTGATAATATGATGAAATGAATTAGCTTCATATCATTGTCTGCATGAGTTGTGCATATTAACGGCATCTTTCTTCCCCCACCCCTCCTTTGAATTTACTTGGAATGAGCTTGAAAACTTACCCTGTAGTTATGCTTATGTTAATGAGGCTGTTTAGTAGGAAACATCCTTGCTGTTGCTTAGCCAGCTGGAGAAACAATAGATGCGTATCCCCTCTCTTTGGAATGAAATGTTTCCTGGCCTCCCTTCAAAGGGTCTATCTCCATCAGGCTGCTTTAGTATTCTCCACTTGTTCACAATCTCAATCCACCCATGTGTTAGACATTTTACCAGCAACATTTAACCAGATTGTATATTTCTATTAGATATGAAGCAAATCTTTTCCAAGAGAAACTGAATGCATGGCCAACTGGCCCAAAGCTTCGGAATATTTAAACACATGCACACACACACACACACACATGCACACACACACACACACAGACAAACCTACATGCATTTATACATGAAATGCATAGAAATATACACATATTTGTGTGTGTGGATTATGTATAGACATGTTTACATATGTATACAGACATATACATATGTGCTGCTTTGTTTTTGTGTGTAAATTACTTAAAAGTTTATGGAATCCATGCCATAACCAACATTTCTTTTCTGGCTGTTAAATCCTGGGTGGATTAGGTCCAGTGAGTATGAATCTTCCAGATTTCAGTGTTTATTCATTTTCAAATATATAACCAAAAGCCAGATGCTTATCCAAATCTTAGCTGACATTTGCAAATCATGTATTTCTCACCCAAACCTGTGTGACCTTTCCTCTGGAGTTGCTATCAGGTTCAACGAATTCAGGTTCAGAAATCCCAGATGTCATTGCTCTCAGGAGACTTCTAAAGCTCCTTCTTAGCCTTTCAATCAAGTTTCTTCAAAAGGTACCTTAATGAGGATCAGGACCACATGCCAGGCTATATGGTGTCTTAGTGCAAACTGGCAAAAGGTGCCTGTTTGGACCAGTACAGCCCCTCAGGAAGGAGTGTGGTGGGTGAAACAAGGCTGGACTTCTGTTTCCTCTCATCCGCTCAGATAGGCTTTCTCGGATTGCAACGCCAGTGATGTTTTGTCTCTCCCTTCTAGGAACACCTCTGAGTGGGAATGTTTCTATCTTAATGGTAGTTTGAGGTTGTACAGCAAGCAATACAATTCTGATCCAACTACATTTAACCTACCTGTAGCTCATTTCGTCATTTGCAAAGTGAATAAAGATATGATCTCTGGTTACCTCCAACTTTGAACACTATCATCTGTGATTGAACATGATAAATCTCTTCATCATTTTAATGGGAGAAATAATTAATACGTTTCTGCATTTGGTGGGAGAAAGAGAATAATATGGAAAAAAAGTAGGCCTAAAAGAAAAGCAAGTGGATAATTTCAAATATTACAGTTTGGATCCTGGACTTTCAATAGGATTAAGTATAAGTCATATGCTTTGTTAATAAAGGAAGTTACTAAGAAGAATGTGGGTGTGTCACACATCTGCAAGATGCAAATACTGGCAAATATCAGTGGGTTGATTATTAAGCTGAAGCTGAATATGTAACATTTGAAAGACATTAGTAAAACATATATTTTAGAGTCTTGTAATATGACCTTGGTTATTGGAATAAAATATTGTGATTAGACTATGTAGAGGACCACCCCAAAATGCCACCCCAAAATATTCCATTTGATATAAGTATTATTTTGAGCTGGAGGCAAATGAGATCAACAGATTCAGAAAGAAGTGTTCTTGGAGCTTCTCTTCTCTAAAAGCAGAAACTGGCCAGGCATGGTGGCTCGTGCCTGTAATCTCAGCACTTTGGGAGGGCAAATTGGGAGGATTGCTTGAGCTGAGGAGTTAGAGACCAGCCTGAACAACTGTCCCTACAAAACAATAGAAAAAGTAGCCAGGTGTAGTGGCACAGGCCTGTAGTCCCAGCTGCTGGGGAGGCTGGGGTGGAAGAATCACCTGAGCCCAGGAGGTGGAGGATGCCGTGAGCTGAGATCGTGCCACTGCACTGTATAGCCTGGGAGACAGAATGAGACCCTGTCTCAAAAAAACAAAAAAACCAAAAACAAAACAAAACAAAACAACAACAACAAAAAGCAACTCCTAAGAAATAAGAATAATCTCATCTCCTGTGGAAGTTTTACAGCTATGAAGAAGATGGAAAGTTGGCACCAAGACGGGCCTGCACAACCTTACCTTACTCCCCCATATATTTATCTTCCCACAATATGCAGTTCCTACAAGCCTAAAAACCTTTTTTTATTTTGTTTTGATCACTTCTCTGCAAATTTACTTTTGTTTGTTAAAATCCTATATATACCCCAAGTTCTAACCACCCCTTTGTATTGCTCATCACTGAGTTTCTCAGCATTTATGCTTGCCTGTCATGTTAATAAATTCTGCTTGCTTTCTTCTTGTTAATCTCTCTTTTGTTTTAATTTTCAGGGGCCTAGTCAGCCATAGAACCTAGGAGGGAAGACAAAAATAATTTTTTCCCCTTTCTTATAACTCCTAAGAGGACAAAGATGGATCTTTTTAGTTGAAGTACTCCCAATAGCTCTGATAATAGGAAAAATTGTGCCAAATATCCCTTACTTTGCATCAGATGTGAATACATATTTGGATCGCTTTTGTCTACATTCACCTAAGAAAGAATCAGATTTATTCTGAAGTCTATGAAAGACTTCCTCTTTGTATATCACATTGGACAATGGAGAATAAAGGAATATTGGGAGAGAGTCCGTTGATTCACCTTTGAATCAATTCAATTTCTTTAGCAGACCATTATTTTCTTGAAAGTTACAGTTATTTCATTATAATTTTATGCTTCTCTCTTCCTTTCTCTACTAAAACCTAGTCAGAGCAGATGGCCTTTTTGCAGCTCTGTAGCCTGGGTAGTTGGCTTTTCTGGTATGATTTTGTATCTTTTCCTTTCTTCACAGTTCCCTCTTAAGGTAGCTAGCTTCATTGGGGTTAGAAATGTACTCATCATGTGCAACATTACTTAAATATAAAATTTCACTGTAGCATTGATGCAAACTTTTTAGGCTCAAAAATGTCATCAACAAAGAGTCTGGTGCTTCTTTAATTATCCGATTTCCAAAGCTATAGTACATAATTCCTTGTTTAATCAGAGCTTAAATTCTGAAGAAACTCATATGGATGACATTTCCTCTCAATTTTGAATGGGGATTATTTTAAGAGGATACAGAACTTAGAAATATTTCAATGGAGCTGATATTTAAAGCATATTTAGTGGCATTTATGTTTTAATCTGCTTATTGACTAGGCATTAAAGGGAGCTGTTAGCATTTTAGCAGTGATTAAAAGAACCAGAAATTGTTTGATATAATGAGCAAGGCAGTATTTCCAGAATGTGGTGCTAATACTTTTTTTTTTTTAACTTACAGAATGATGTAGCCTCTTCTCAGTGAGGCATTGCCCTATGAAAAACTTATATTTGGACATTTTTTTTTTTTTTTTGCTACTGGTACAAGAAATTCCATTTACAGATACATTTTCCCCAATTGCATAAAACATAAAGATTTATTGAATTCCATTGTTAAGCGACTTTCTTATCTTATGTATTATCACAATCAACAGCAGCAAAAGTAATTATGAAAGCAATAATAACAATTGTTACCCAGGGGTCAATATGAGGCTCTGCACAAGATATCAGACATGCTAAGATAGAAAAAAGCAATTCTTCTCTCAAGGAGCTTCCATACCAAATTTTCATTCTGTAGTACAATACCTGGCATAGCTAGATAGTCAATAATACTTACTGAATAAATGAATGAGTGAATGATTTGGCTCTAATCACCAAGGCAATTTATTGAATGATTACTAACTTCACAATCAGCTATTACAATCTACTCCGTTTAGGTTTTGTTTGCATAATGGCCAAACACCCATCAGATCAATCACTTTAGAGAAACAAATAGACTTCTTTTTTTTTTTTTTATTTGAGACAGGGTGTCCCTCTGTAGCCTCCGCCGTCCAGGCTGCAGTGCTGTAGCTCTGTATCAGCTCACTGCAGCACGGACCTCCCCATCTCAGATGATCCTCCCACCTCAGCCTTCAGAGTAAATGGGACCACAAATGCATGCCTGACTAATTTTTTTTTTTTTTTGGTAGAGGTGGGGTTTTGCTTTATTGCTCAGGCTTGTCTTGAACCACTGGGCTCAAGCAATCCACTCGCATCGGCCTCCCAAAGTGCTGGGATTACAGGGGTAAGCCACTGCTCCCGGTCTGTTTTTTAATAACATATAAAGTAATAGATCATTTAATGGGGTTCTTTATTTTTTTCAAGTTGTCTTTGTTGCAACAATTTTTTGTTTGTTTGTTTTTTGAGACAGGATCTCACTCGGTCTCCCAGTATGGAGTGCGGTGGTATGATCTCTGCTCACTGCAACCTCTGCTTCCCGGGCTCAAGCTATCCCCCAACCTCAGCCTCCCGAGTAGCTGAATTTACAGGCGTGTGCCACCATGACTGGCTAATTTCTGTATTTCTGTTTTTTTTTTTTTTTTTTTTTTTTTGTAGAGAAGGGTTTTGCATGCAGCCCAGGGTGGTTTCAAATTCCTGGACTCGAGCCATCTGTCTAATCTCTTGCCTCCCAAAGTGCTAGGATTATAGGTGTGAGCCACCGCAACCAGGAGCAACATTTTTTTTTTTTTTAATCCAGAAAAAAATAAACAGAAGTTTCTAAAATAGCAGAAATTTATCATTTAAAAAACAATAGCTTTCTTGAGCTGTGACGTGTGCATGCTGACCACTGCCAGCAGATATATCATCAAAGCTTCTTTTCGTTGTTTTCTGTTAATATTGGTGACCCCAAACAATAAGGTGAGTTTCTGAAACATATATACTTAAAATGAGCCTTTTTCTCAGCCAAACCATTTGATTCAGTTTTACTTCAAATACTCTGGGGTACCAAAGTAGGTTTTATTTAATTTTCTTCATCACTTTTTTCAAATGTTGCATATTCTTTGAGAACATTTTTTCCTTTGTATAGGGATCAATTCTGTTCAAATACAGAAACCATCCCCTGACTATTTCTTTCCCAAAGAACATCAGAAAAATCTAAAGGGAACATTTATAGGTAACTTGAATATGAATATAAAGTAACAATAGCTGTAATAATCTTTCTGTAAATATTGCTATAAAGTAAAATTAAAGAAATTGATCCAAGGAGTCAACGAGAGAACAAAAAGTAAGTTAAAAGAGCCTGGTATGCACCTCAATATCTCTACCTAGGGACTGCCTTTTTCATCTTGCTCAATTTCTACTTTAAACAAAATGAGAAAATATTAGCTATGACCACATAAAATTGGCATTTCTTGGGCAATGGACACCATTCTAGGCACCAGGAAACCAGGGCAAAAAGTCAAATTATAAGACTGTGAGGGGCTGGGACATTAATGTCACACAAAGACAGGTTGGGTTAAGCTTAAAAGTGGTTTTCTTTGTTGTTCATTCTTTAATTCTATTTTTATTTACACCATAACAATTACCAATGAATAATTAGGATTCATAAACTTTCAAAATAGGAGAAGACAATAAAGATGAAAAATTGAGATATATCTGCATTTAATTTTCATAAAGTATGAAATTATTGAGGAATTCCCTTTCCATTTGGTTTAGGGTTGCTCATAGATGTAGTCCAGCAAACTCTAGTTTGAAGTAATACTTACCTTTTTTTACTTTGAATAATTAATTTTTTATCAGTTTCTTGTATTTGTAGGACTCTTGAACTTGGTCTTGACTCTTCATATATAACTGATTTGCACATGGATAATCACAGAATATAAATATTTATTGACATTTTAGTTATTTGAGGATAAATTTTAAAAATATCTTAAGTTCCTTTTACCCAGACCCAGTACATCATGTTTGACTATCAAGGAAAAAATGTAAGACATGCTAAATGACAAAAACCACAGTTTGAGGAGATAGACCAAGCATCAAAGCCAGGATTCTTGGTATGCTCAGGATGTTGGTATTGTCAGACTGGAAATTTAAATGAACTATGATTAATACAGCATTTGCTTTAATGGATAAAGTAAATGTTATTCAAGAACAGATGGTTAATGTAAACAGAAAGATGGAAACTCTAAGAAAGACTCAAAAAGAAATGCTAGAGATGAAAAACATTGTAACAGAAATGAAGAATACCTTCGATGTGCTTATGAGATTAGATACAGGTAAAAGAAATATTTTTGAGTTTGAGGATATTTCAGTAGAAACTTCTAAAACTGAAAAACAAAGAGAAAAGAAATGACTGAAAAAAAATAGAACAGACTATCAAAGAACTGTGAAAATGAAAACACAACTTATCAAAATTTGTGATGCAGTAAAAATAGTGCTTAGTAAGAAATTTATAGCATTGATTGTGTATATTGTAAAACAAAAAGATCTAAAAGTCAATAATCTAAGCTTCCATTTTAGGAAACTAGAAAAAGAAGAGCAAATTAAGTATAGAATAATAAGAACAAAGAAATAATAAAAATTAGAAAAAATCAATAAAATTGAAATAGGAAATCAATGGAGAAAATCAACAAAACCAAAAGCTGGTTCTTTGGAAAAAGTCAGTAAAATTGATAAGCCTCTGGCAAGCCTAATTAAGAAAAAGAGAGATAATATGAATAACTAATATCAGAAATGAAGGAAAAGCATCATTACAGATCTCATGGACATTGAAAGGATAATAAAATAATACTTTGAACAACTCTATGCCAAAAATGTTATAATCTAGATGACACTGATGAATTCCTTCAAAGACACAATCTGCCAAAACTCACTTAAGGAAAAATAGACACTCTCAATAGGCCCATATCTACTAAGGAAAAGAAATCAATAATTAAAAGCCTTCTAAAACAGAAGACATCAGGTATTGATGGTTCAGTGGTGAATTCTGCCAAACATTTAAGGAAAAAATTGAACCAATTCTCTATAATCTCTTCTGGAAGATAGAAGCAGAGGAAATACTTACAAACTCTTTCTATGAGGCCAGTGTTACCCTAATACCAAAACTAGACAAAGTTATTATAAGAAAAGCAAACTACATACTAATATCCCTCATGAACATAGATATAAAATTTCTTAGCAAAATATTAGCAAGTAAAATCCAACAATGTATAAAAAGAGTTATACACTATGACCAAATGGGTCTTATCATAAATCTGCAAGTCTGGTTCAAAATTTCAAAATCTATCACATGCACAGGTTAAAGAAAAAAATACATAATTACATCAATAAATACAAAAAAACTTTTGAAAAAAATCCAACATGGATTCATGTTGGAAACTCTTAGTAAACTAGGAATAGAGGGAAATTTCCTCAATTTGGTAAGAAATATCTACAAAAAATCCACAGCTAACAACTTATTTAATGTTGAGACGTACAAAACTTTCTCATGAAGATCAGGAGCAAGACAAAAGTGTCCCCTCTCACTGCTGTTCTTCAACATCATACTAAAAGTTTTAGCTGATGCCAAAAGAAAAGAAAATGATATAAAAGATATACTGACAGGAAAGGAAGAAATAAAACTGCCTTTGTTAGTAGTGATATGATAATCTATATAGAAAACCCAAAATGATTTAAAAATTCCTGGAATTAAAAACGAATATAGCAAAGTTGCAGCATATAAAGTTAACATATGAGAATCAACCACTGTAAATCTAATGAAAACATATTCATTATCCATATGAGAACACCTAAAAACACTGATGAAGCCTGGGTGTGGTGGCTCTTGCTTGTAATCCCAGCACTTTGGGAGTTCAAGGTAGAGGATCGCTTAAGGTTACTAGTTTGAGACCAGACTGGCCAACATGATGAAACCCTATCTCTACTAAAAATTGGAAAATTAGTGAGGCGTGATGGTGCACACCTGCCATCCCTGCTACTTGGGAGGCTGAGGCACGAGAATCGCTTGAACCCAGGAGGCAGAGGTTGTAGTGAGTTGACACCATACCACTGCACACCAGCCTGGGCAACAGAACGAGATTCTGTCTCAAAAACATGCTGATGCAAGAAATCAAATAACTAAATAGACAGATATTCTATGTTCATGGAAAGGAAGAATCAATATAGTCAAGATGTCAATTCTTCCCAAACTGACCTATAGATTTAATGCAATTACAAACAAATTCCAGCAAATTGTTTTGTGGATACTGACAAATTTAAACTAAAGTTTATATGAAGAGGCAAAAGACCCAGAATAGCCATCACAATATTTAAGGAGAACAAAGTTGGGAGACTGACACTATCCTTCATCAAGACTTAATATAAAGCTACAATAATCAAGATTGTGTAATATTGGTGAGAGAATAAACAAATAGATCAATAAAACAGAATAGAGAACCCAGGAATAGATCCACATGAATATAGTCAGCTGATCTTTGAAAAAGGAGAAACGGCAATTAATGGAACAAAGATAGTTGTTTCAACAAATGGTTCTAGAACAATGGAAAATTCACATAAAACAAAACAAAACAAACAAACAAGCAAAAAACAGATACAGACCTGGCACCCCTCACAAAAATTAACTATAAATGGATCATAGACCTAAATGTAAAATGCAAGATCATAAAACTCCTAAGAGATAACACAAGACAAAATATACATAATGTTGGGTTTGGCAATGACTTTTTTGATATAAGGCTAAAGGCAGGAACCACAAAAGAAATGAATAATGGCTGGGCATGGTGGCTCACACCTGTAATCCTAGCACTTTGGGAGGCCAAGGGAGGCAAATCACAAGATCAGGAGTTTCAGACCAGCCTGATCTACACGATGAAACCCCATCTCTACTAAAAATACAAAAAATTAGCTTGATGTGGTGGCGGACACTTGTAATCCCAGCTACTCGGGAGGCTGAGGCAGGGAAATCACTTGAAACCGGGAGGCAGAGGTTGCAGTGAGCTGAGATCACGCCACTGCACTCCAGTCCAGGTGACAGTGTGAGACTCCATCTCAAAAATAAAAAGAAAAAAGAAAAAGAAAAAGAAATGAATAATAAGCTGGACTTTACTAAATTTAGGACTCATGCTATGCAAAAATAAAAGATCCACTGCCAAAAGAACAAAGAGACAAGCCACTGATTGATAGAAATATTTAAAAAGTGTATCTTCTAAAAGACTGTTATTTAAAATATACAAAGAATTCTTAAAACTCAACAATAAGATAATGAAAACCCAATTAAAATTGGGCCAAAGGCTTTAACAGACAACTAAACAAAGAAAATACACAGATGCTAAATGAACGTATGAAAAGATGCTCCACATCATATATCACTAGGAAAATGAAAATTAAAAAAACGATGAGATACCACTGTTATACATTTTAGACAGGCCAAAATCCAAAATACTGACCACATCAAATGCTAATGAGGATGTGGAGCAACAGGAACTTTTATTGCTCTTGGGAATAAAAAACGGTATAGCCACTTTAGAAGACAGCTTGGCAGTTTCTTACAAAACTATGCTCTTAGCATGCAATCCAGTAATTGCCCTCCTTGGTGTTTACCTAAATGGTTGAAAACTTATGTCCACACAAAAACATGCACGTGGATGTCGATAGCAGCTTTATTCATAATTTCCAAAACTTGGAAGCAACCAAGATATCCTTGAGCAGGAGGCACATGCCGACAATGAATATTATTTAGCACTAAATATCAAGCCATAAATAGACATGAAAGAACTTTAAATGTATATTACCAAATGTAAAAAAGCAATCTGAAAACATAATATACTACATGATTTCCTACTATATGACATTGTAAAAAAGGCAAAACTATGGTAACAATTAAAAAAACAGTAAAAAAATCTGTTCTCAGGGGTTTGTCAGAGACGCATAGGCAGAGCGCAGAGGAATTTTGGGGCAGTGAAACTATTCTGTATGATACTATAATGGTGGTTACAGGTCATTATACATTTGTCCAAAGCCACAGATTATGTAACACAAATAGTAAACCCCAATGCAAATTATGGACTTTGGCTGACAATGACGTGCCGATGTAGGTCTATTAATTGTAACAAGTGTACCACTTTGAAGGCGGATAGTGGGAGAGGCTATCCATATGTGGAGCCACAAGATACATGGGAAATCTATGTACTTTCCCCTCAATTTATCTGTGGACCTAAAGCTTTTCTAAAAAATAGTCAACTTAAAAACACATCTAACAACAATTATAAGTCTTTTGAATAGCTTCCATTTATTTAGTACTTACTATATTACTAACACTCTACTAAAAGCTTTTTATACCTTATATTGTGAATTTCTCCTAACAGTGTTTAAGGTGGTTATTATTTTCATTTAACATATGAAAAAAACCCTGGGGCTTTCAGATATTAAAGAATTTGCCAAGGTCACGTAACTAGAAGGTGATAGCTCTGAGAACCTAATTCAGACCTATGTGACCTAAGAGTACATCCTTTAAAAACTGTGCTCTTAAATACACTAGCGAATTATTATACAATTATGCATTGTTTATAAGCAACCATCAAATGTCCGTTCATGGTATCAACGATTTAATTATGCCTATGTTTAAAGAAGAGGTCCTTTTCAGAATAGAATTAAACCCACTTTTTACCTATTGCAGTAGTTTTGTTTCAAAGTGTGAACTGAGTCCTTTAGAATAATACATACACAAGTATATTTGTGTATATACACAATATACTCAAATCCTAGGATAAATTTTTACTCTACCTCCCTACACTTTAGAAAGAAATATGGGTATTGAGAGAATGAAGTAGTTATATAAAGAGAGCACAATGCAAAGTAATTGTTGCCTAACATTTCTAGAACTTTCTCAAGAGGATATTGTCAGTAAAGATGTTTTAGCTTCGCAGGACACATGCTGGGCACTCCATATATATTTGTCAAAGAAACAAAGCTTAGGGATAAGCATCAGTGCATAAAGAACTTTGGAGATTTTAAGCTCGTCTATAAGATTTTCATGGAAGAATCTCACATAAATGCTGTCATCTTAACTCCATTAGTAATGGGGAGATTTGCTCAGCTGATTATAAAGCTAGTTTATGACCTTACTATTATGAAATAAGGAAATAGAGCTATAAAATGTTAGCTAAAGTTAATCAAGTTGACTTGCTTGTGTTGAATTGCAATGCCGCTATCCTTTTTATTCCTTCCTGAACACATGCAAAATAAGAATGGCAATGTAAGAGTTATTCCGTTTACCAGAATTACAAAACATATTAGATACATTTTTTTCTTTTCCTTAGAGACAGGTTCTTGCTCTCTCACGCAGGCTGGTGTGCAGGAGTGCAGTGGCCACTCACAGCTCACTGTATCAGTCCAGCTCACTTCATCCTCCAGGCTCAAGGGATTCTTCCACCTCAGCCTCTTGAGTAGCTAGGACTACAGAGGTGCACCACCAAACCTGGCTAATGTTTAATTTTTTTTTTGTAGATAGTGTGTCTCACAATCTTGCCCAGCTGATCTTGAACTCCTAGGTGATTCTTCTGCCTCTGCCTCCCACAGTGCTGGAGTTACAAGGTGAGCTACCACACCTGGCCTAGATACGTTTTAATTAGACCTTTTTGGGACTGTGTCTATTTGAAAGAACAATGAACCATTTAAAAGAACAATGAACAATGAAATTATTGGTTAATTTCATTTAAAAACTCCACAAAAGACAAAGAGAAGCCCCCTTGCCCCAAATCCAAACTCCAAACACACTAAACAGTACCAAGAAACTTCTTTATCATAAACACTGTCACCCCCGTTAGAGCAGCAATCAGTAGTGTGAGAGTGAGACCATCCCATCCTAAATCTGGAACCCCTCAAAACTGATGCATATCCCGAGAGAGCCAATATCCTCCTCATTATCACAGACAGTGCCCTTAAAAAAACTCCCTTTTAACTTTTCAGCAATTGGCACTGTTAACTATCCATCAACTCATTCTTGAAATTCACTCATCTCTTGATTTCATCATAATATTTACTATTGGTTCTTTTTTTGCTGAGCCATTTCTTTATTTACATATTAATTGATTAATTCTTTTATCTAATCTATTTAATAGATAAATTAATTACTCTTCTATTCAAAAATATTTGCACACAGTAAACTGAATAAATCATTAGCTTAGTGAATTGTCACAATATGAACACATTTGTTTAAAACTATCTAGATCATGAAGTAATCTATGACCATCACAACAGAAGCACTCCTTACACACTTTCCCAATCATTGCTCCAAAAAACTATTATACTGACATTCATCAACATAGATTAGTTTTACCGGTTTTTTGAACTTTATATAATTAAATAATACAATGCTCTTTTTGGTTTCTGACTTCTCTGCTCAATATTATGTTTGTAAAACATAGTATTATAATTAAAACTAATCATGTTCGTGCATGAGGCAATATTTCATATATTTTCATTGCTTTCTAGTACATGATTGTATGATTATACTACATTTTTTTTTTTTGAGACACAGTCTTGCTCTGTTGCCCAGGCTGGAGCGCAGTGGCATGATATCAGCTCACTGCAACCTCCAGCTTCCAGGTTCAAGTGATTCTCCTACCTCAGCCTCCCGAGTAGCTGGGATTACAGGCATGTGCCACCATGCTCCGCTAATTTTTTGTATTTTTAGTAGAGACGGAGTTTCAGCATGTTGGCCAGGCTGTTCCCAAACTCTTGACCTCAGGTGATCCGCCTTTCTAGACTACCGAAAGTGCTGGGATTACAAGTGTGAGCCACCATGCCCGGCCAATATCACAGTTTATTTATCGATTCTACTGCCAATGAATACTCTGAATTGTTTGTAAGTTTTGGCTATTATGAATGATGCTGCTAGGAACACTGTTATATATCTATTCTGCATATATGTATCTATTTTTCAGGAGTAAATCCCTAAAGCTAGAATTACTGAATTGCAAGCTATATACGTGATTGACTTTAGTTGACGGTGCCTGTTTCCAAGGTGGTTCTGTCAATTAGCACACCCACCAGCAGTTTATGGGAGTGCCAGTTCCTCTAAATCCTTGGTAAATCAGTCCCTTTTATTTTAGTTATTCTGGTGAGAATATAGAGATACCTTATAGTGGTTTTAATTTTCATTTCCTTGATAACTGTCAAAGTGGAGTATCTTGTCATATACTTACTGCTATTTGCATATCATTTTTTGAAATGTTTTACTCATTTTTATATTGATTTGTCTGTATTTGCTTTATTGATAAGTAGCAGTTTTCAAAAATATATTCCAGGTATGAGTTTTTTTGTTTTTTTGTTTTTTTTGTTTTTTGTTTTTTGAGACAGAGTCTCGCTCTGTTGCCCAGGCTGGAGTGCAGTGGCTGAATCTCAGCTCACTGCAAGCTCCACCTCCCGGGTTTACGCGATTCTCCTGCCTCAGCCTCCCGTGTAGCTGGGACTACAGGCGCCTGCCACCTCGCCTGGCTAGTTTTTGTATTTTTTAGTAGAGACGGGGTTTCACCGGGTTAGCTAGGATGGTCTCGATCTCCTGACCTCGTGATCCGTCCGTCTCGGCCTCCCAAAGTTCTAGGATTACAGGCTTGAGCCACCATGCCCGGCCCAGGTATGAGTTATTTGTTGGATATATGTTTTGGAAATACCTTCTCCCATTCTGTGACTTAAATTTTTTTTCTCTTTTAGTGTATTTAATAAATGGATGTTTTAAACTTAAATGTATCAGTCTTTTCCTTTTTGAGTAGCACTTTTTATGTGCTGTTTAAGAAATCTTTGCCTACCTCAATATCATAAAATATTTTCTTATATTACTTTCCAGAAGTGTTTGTATTTTAGCCTTCCATTTGTGTCTGCAATCATCTGCTATTGACTTTTGCATTAGTCTAAGCATGGGGTTAAGATAAATATTTTTATATGAATACCTAATCTCATATGACCTACCACAATTTGTTATAAAGAGTATTTATTTATTTACTTTTTTGAGATGGAGTCTCACTCTGTCACCCAGGCTGGAGTGCAGCTCACTGCAACCCCTGCCTTCTGAGTTCACGTGATTCTCCTGCCTCAGCTGGCCAAGTGACTAGGATAACAGGCAGCGCCACCAGGCCTGGCTAATTTTTGTATTTTTAGTAGGGACAGGGTTTCGCCATGTTGGCAGGCTGGTCTCAAACTCCTGACTTCAGGTGATCCACCCGCTTTGGCCTCCCAAAGTGCAGCGATTACAGACAAGAGCCACCGTGCCTGGCAAGAATGTTCTTTATTCATTGTGTTGCAGTATCAGCTTTGCCAGATTTCAGTGGACTGCAAACATGTGATTCCTTTTGGGACTCAATACTGTTTCACTGGACTAATTGATGATCGTGTTTATACATCACATTATCTTAATTGTTGTAACTTTATAATAAATCTTTTTTTGCTTCAAAATTGTCCTGGGGCTGAGCACTGTGGCTCACACCTGGCACTTTGGTAGACCAAGGCTGGCAGATTGCTTGAGCCCAAGAGTTGGAGACCAGCGTGGTCTCCAACATAGTAAAACTCTGTCTCTACAAAAAATACAAAAATTAACCAGGCACAGTAGCATGCCCCTGTAGTCCCAGCCACCCGGGAGACTGAGATGAGAGGAACACCTGAGCATGGGAGGTCAGGGCTACAGTCAGCTGTGATCACGCCTTTGCACTCCAGGCTTGGCGACAGAGTGAGACTCTGCCTCAAAACAAATAAAATTGTCTTGATTTTCTTAGTGTATGGAAGTTTCACATATATTTAAGTATTAACATGTTGAATTTTCCTACATTCAAACACAAAAACATGCTGAAAATTTGATTAGGATTGAACTGAATCAATTTGGGAAGGATGAACATCTCCAGAACACTGAAACTTCTAATCAATGACCATGGTATATTCCTTTATTTATTTCGGGCTTTTAAAATTTCTCTCAACAATGCTTTGTAATTTTATGTGTAGAGGTCTTACAAAATTTAGTTGAATTTATTTTTATAAATATTGTGTTTCTGATACTATTATTAATAGTACCTTTAAAATTTATTTTCTCTTTTAGCTAGTATGCAGAAATATAATTAGTGTTTATATATTTAATCCACTAATTTAGCCTAGTATGTCTAATAGTTTACTTATGAAGATTATTTTTGAATTTCTATGTTCAATATTATGTAACTTGTGAATGAAAGTTTTTTACTTATCTTTAAGCTCTTATTTTCATGTCTTATTGCACTGACGTTTAGACAATTGTATCCTTGACTCATTCAGTATCTCAAGGTAATTGCTTTCAGTCTTTTACCATTAAGTAGAATATTTGTTTAACTCTTTTTAGGTATAGATTTTGTCAGAGTAAGAAAGTTCCTTCACATTTCTTATTTCCTAAAAGTTATTTTTTAAAGCATAAATATGTGTTCCATTTCATCAAATGTTTTCCCTGAATCTAATGAAATTATGTAATTTTATTCCATTTTGTTTTATTATAGAAACTTAAATTAATTGAATTTTGAATATTAAATCAAGTTCATTTTTCAAAAGAAGCCACTTGGATATATTATCTTTCTAAATCACTGGTTTTGCTTTGATAATTTTAAGATTGTGTATTTTTCTTTATGAGAGGTATTGGCCTGTCAGTTTCCTTTTTTGTCATATCTTTGTTCAGTCTTATTATCAAAGCTGTGAGGAACCCTTCTTTTAAAAATATTTCTTGAGGAATTTGTGTTATTTCTTCTTTAACTGTCTAGAATGATCCCCCAGTAAATCTCTCTTGGCTTGAAGATTTGCCCGTGGGAAGATTTTCCAGTATAAAATAAATTTCTTTAATAGAATTAGACAATTCAGGTGTACTACTTATTTTTATATCATTTTTATAAATTATATTTTCAAGTAACTTGCTCATTTCACATAAATTACATAATTTATTAGATACAATTTTTAATAATATTATTTTTTGATCTTTTTTATGCCTGCAGAAAAATTTTATTTCTGTCCCTATTTTATCTTCTGTTCCCCTTCTCCAATTTCTATTTTCTTTTATTTCTCATTGTTCAGCCTTGTTGAGTTTTACTAATTTATTTAGTCCTTTCAAAAAACTTGTTTTTGACTTTAACTTGGTCTGGGTCTACATGTCTGTGTAATTAGATTTCTCACTGTTTTTGAGGTCCTAATATGCTCTTTTTTGAAATGAGCATATTAGGACCACAAATAATATATATATATATATTTTCTTTTTAAAGAAGTGAAATCTTGCTATGTTGCCCAGGCAGAACTTGAACACCTCAAGTGATCCCCCTGTCTCAGCCTCTCAAAGTGCTGGGATTACAGATTTCTTTTACATCCCAATTTTTTTTTTTTTAAAATGTCTCCTTATCCTTGACACTGTTATTCTTTCTGTAATTCCTATCCTTTTCTTAATCCACCTGATTAGATCCTTTCAGATTTGCCTTTCCCTCTCTATCAAGCCATTAAGACTACTTCTACTACTCAAAGGAAAATAAAATTTTCTCTATTTTATAACCTATAAAAATCTGTCTACTCCACTGCACCAAGGGATGCCTGAAGGTAGGAGCTTAGGTACCTAGCAAATTGTCCCATACCCTACAGAGATAAAAAACGTGGTGTATTTAATAGAGTTTAGTTATCCTTATTTCGATCCTATTTCTTTTCTCCTTGACCTTTTTTTCTAAGAGAGTGTATCTGAAATATCAAGAAGAAGGAGCATGCTAAGAATTTACAGAGTATTTAGATTCTTATGTTAATAGCACACAAACCACAATTAGCAAAATTTACAGGAAAAAAAAAATGTCAGTATCTATAAAATCCCTGTGTTTGTTCAGCAGCATGATCTGGGCAATTATATTTGGTTAAGGGCTTCACAAAAGCAAGGCTTCCAAGTCTGCACAATGACACCCTACTTCCTTGAATACTGTTGCTTAATTACTCATTGAGAGAATTCCCAAATTCCTTACAACTGAGAATTCTATCATTCCTGTACTCTTCTGGAACTTAAGGGCATGTGCATGGATAGAAGTATATGCTGTTACAAATTCAGGCTGTGTCAACCTTACTAACTTGAATTCTAGCATGGAATAGAGGTCACAGTCAAATTATGACATGAGGAGAGTTTAATAGGGACTATTTACAAAGTTTTGGTAAGGTGTAGTGCAACTACAAGAGATCATGCTATACCTTGGGAAAGTATAACGGCAGTATTCTTTTACTAAACTTGGAGATAAGTGATAAGAGGAGAGAGTGATTGCCTGAGTGACAGACAGGGATGGCTATTTGGAGAAGGCTGTTTATTGGAGCTAAGACATTTGGCTCACGGATTAGACACAGCCTACCCATGATGACTCTGCATGGAAGGATTAGAGGGACTAATATTGAGATGTTACTTTTCTTCCTCTCTCCTTTCCACCTGTCACTCTTCTCCCCTTCCTTCCCTGCCTTCCTCCTTCCAGATCTCTTGCCAGCATTCCCTATTGGGTAAATTCAATGAAAGTCAAAGGATGTTGCTGATCTTCCAAACATATCAGCCTCCCAGGGCACATAGCAGAGCCTGGAAGATTGGAGAGTGGATCACACTGAGAAAAGGCATCACTCCATTTTCCAAAGGTGAATGAAGAATTTTCACTTGAGGTGATAAAGGAGCCCAGATGTTGGGAGCTGCAGTAGATGAGGTCAGAGGTTAGGGAGACTGTGTTCATCCTGAGGCAAAACAGAGTAGAAAGAGAGCCTGTGTCTCATGCTTTTTGTTTGCTGTCTCACGTATGGTTTTGTTTCTTTGGCCTGCCCTGCAGCTTCTATCCTATGACAATAAAAGGTGGGTGTTACTATTAGCATTGGCCCAATTACATGGAGAAAACATTCTAACACAAGGAAACAATTATAAACAAAGCCCAGTTAATTATACAAAACATTCTTGGCTGCCTTAATTAAGGCATAGTTCAATACTACTATCTGTGTATTTAAAAAAAAAAATTGTGAATAGATTTAGGAGGTACTTGTCTGGTGAACAAATAATGAGATCAGTATCACAGAAAGAATCTGATTAAGAAAAATTATTCACCAATCACTTGTTTTCTGCTGCTTTAGATAACTTATGGTATGGATAGAGAAGAATATGAATTTACTCTCCAAAAAGCCTGAAGCCTAAATTACAGGAAACTAGGGGGTGTTTAATTCATTAAGTGGGAAGGCCTGAGGAATGGAGGATGATCCTACAGGGACATATGTGTATTCTTTGTGCTTCTGGTGTCTTTTCTGACTAGTTTCTTCCCCAGAGAAGTTTCTAGATCTCACAGCTCCCATGCAGATGTGAACCATGTGACAATGTGAAAAGTGGCTATCCAAAAATCTGTACTTTCTTTTTGTTCACATACAATACTAGAAGTGTACAGAATAGCCAAATACCTAATTTTATAGACCCTTTAAATACTTTTGAGATATAGGATATAATAGTATAAAACTGGACTTTGGACTTTGGTGTCAGATAAAAGTACAATCAAGTCCTGGTAAATAATTTTTCTGTATGAGTTCAGGCAAGTAGCTAACTTCACTGAATCTTCAGGTTCTTTTTTGTAAAACAGGAATTACAGTTGACTTTTGAACAAGGTGGGGACTTGGGGTGCTGACTTCCTGCACAGTAAAGCTTCATGGATAGCTTTTGGCTCCCCCAAAACTTAACTACTGATAGTCTACTGTTGACCAGAGGCCTTATCAATAATACAATCAATTAACACATATTTTATATGTTGTATGTAGTATATATAAGCATATAGTATATTCTTAAAGTAAACTAAGCTAGAGAACAAAATGTTATTAAGAAAATCATAAGAAAGAGAAACATTAACATTCATGAAGTGGAGGTCAATCATCATTGGCCAGGTGTGGTGGCTCATGCCTGTAATCCCAGTACTTGGGGAGGCTGAGGCAGGCTGATCATTTGTGCTCAGGAGTTTGAGACCAGCCTGGCCAACATGGTGAAACCCTGTCTCTACCAAACATACAAAAATTAGCTGGGCGTGGTCGTCTGTGCTTGTAATCCTGGCTACTCTGGAGGCTGAGGCAGGAGAATCCCTTGAACCTGGCAGGCAGAGGTTGCAGTGAGCCAAGATCACACCAGTGCACTCCAGCCTGGATGACAGAGCGAGATTCTGTCCCAATAAATAAATAAATAAATAAATAAATACCATAAATATCATGCTCATTGTCCTCATGTTGAATAGACTGAGGAGGAGGAGGAGGGTTTGGTCTTGATGTCTCAGAGGTGGCAGAAATGGAAGAAAATCCACATGTAAGTGGGCTCACACAATTCAAACTTGTGTTTATGTTCAAGAGTCAGTTCTCTATGTTCCTCATGGTACACGGTACATACATAAATCTTAGGGTTTCTTTTTAATTTAGTGTTCATTTTGAGAATTAAATGAGCCAACATATGTGGAGAACGTTCCCATTGTCAGGCATTTGGTAGATGCATAGTCACTCATGCTTTGATACCTCCTTGGTTCTTTCTTCTCTAATAACCCTTGTATCTTTTGTCATCCAAATGTTCGCATTGTCTATGTAGGGTACCTTGTAAATGAGATTTTTTTTTTTTTTAAAGGAGAGGAAAGTGTTACTGAGCTGAGATGACTGTGGAAAGAATGGGAATGCAAATTAAAATATCCTATACTTAGAGTTTTCTTCATATTATGTTCTCTTACAAAAATTTTTGGTTAATTTTAATTTCCTATTTTTAAGCTGCTAAACATGTTCTCTAAGTAAACAAATGAGTTGGCAATTATGCAGTAAGTATAGTTTATGCTAAATTTAGATAGTGACTAATTTAGTACTTGCGTTTTAATGTACAGATCCAGTCTAGAGGAGATAAAGGGAAATAAAGGATATTTTAAAAATAAATTTAATTTACTCACAAAGGCAAATTCACCCAATTTATATATTTTCCTATAGGTAATTTTAGCAAGATGCCCATCAAGTAACACCCTAATCAGTTTCCAATTCCTCTCAATTCTATCTGTATTTCTGTTTTCTGTCCACTTGGCAGGATTGAAAGTTGGCAGAATTTGTATTTCAGAGCGATCACTGTCTTATGGAGAGTGGATTAATGGAGGTGAGTTTGGAAGCACTGAATCTCCATAATAACTAACATTATGGTGCTCTACTCTATGGCCAGGCTGTCTTCAGGCCTCTCTCTACCTGATTTCCTTCACTGCTTATAACAGCCCATTTGGAAAGTACTATTAGTATATACTATTTACTATTAATATTTACTATTAATTCTATTAGTATTTACCATTACAAGTGGGAAGAAGTGAATTTAGATTAGTTAACCTCTACCAAATCACACAGCTAAGAATTAGTTGCAAGTCTAAGACTTGAATGAAGGTCTACCTAATTTCAAAATTTGTGTGACTAGCCACTGTGTTCTGGAGTGGCCTAAGTGAGAAATGATGAGTCTGAACTAGGACAATGTTATTTAGGGTACGGATGACAGCATGTATCTATAAATTACTTAGGAGGTAAAGTTTTCCAGACTTGGTAAAGAACTGAATATAGAAAATGAGAAAAGAAGAGGAGTCTGGGATGATTTGCAGTGCTCTTTTCTGATAGAATGATGGTGCCAGTTACTGAGAATAAAGCAAGGAGTGAATTGGGGTTACAGGAAGGATAGGAAAAAATTACAGGCTAAAAATTAGGCAAGTGATAAAATTCGGAAGTGAACAATACACTTTAAAGTTGTAATGGGATTGTGTAGGAGGAGCACTGCAGGCAGCGGACTAAGGATGGAGAATGCCAACTTTAAAAGAGAGGCAGAGAGAAAGGATTGAAGATAGAAGGTTGGTGTGGGGTAAGGGGTCAAAAAGGATACAATCACTACAGGCAGTAGCAAATGTCAAGGAAGACACAATCAACAGTGTAAAACGCAGCAGAGGTATTAATTACCATATTAATTAATACATATATTAATTAGGGTAACATAGGATGCTGTAACAAATACCCAAAGTTTTGTAATATAACACACTAAGTTATTAACCCTAATTATTCAAGTTGAATAATTCTGATTATCAGTCAGCTTTCCTCCCCCTGGTAATTCAAAGATGTAGACTCTATCCATTATATGGCTTGGCTATCCCTTAGCTTCTTGGAATTCTTGCTTTCCGTCTAGGAGATGGGTAAAGTGAAGATGATGCACACTTGTTTCTTAACCACATTGGCCTGAGGTATCACACATTACTTACACACAAATTCTATAGAAGAGGACTAACAAACACATGGGCCCACTAGGTGCAAGGAAGGCTGAGATATGTAGTCCTTGGCTGGCAGCCACTTCACAGAAACATATCTAAATCTGGGAGATGGGGCACACATTTCTGATGGATAGCCATCTCTGCTAGGGTAGGATTAGAACTGAAGTGTCTATCTGAACTGGAAATGTGGAGATTGTTGGTGATGTTTGCCAAGTGTTGGGAGTGGGAACCTCTTATGTTGGTAGACCCATTCTTGAAATAATCTCTAACTGGCCCTTCTACTAGCCTGCCCAAATGTGGGTCCAGTTTGTTAATGTCCAAATTAAGCCAACACGTTGCACATAACTCAGGTGTCCAACTCGGAGTCAGTATCCTAAACTCCAGGGCCTGGTTTCAGTACTGCTGTTTGGTGTCAGAGTGCCCAAATGTGTTGGCATTATGGAATGTGCAGTAGAAAACTGTCTTAGGGGAGTTTGTTTAAATAAGTTAGCAGTGGCACTGGTACCACAGACACACTTTCATCTTTTTAGGTAGGTCTGTTAATCTATCTAGAAAAATTGAGTAATCTTTTGAACAAAGAGCAAAGAGAATGTTTGGCTTTGTAGTAAGTCTACTGAAGATTAAGATGGCAGATAGGAGACTGGACTAGGTTGCAGCTCCGCCTTGGACAGACAGAGCAGAGTGTGGAGACTCACAATGTGAACTTTTGTTCCAAGAATTACCACAGGAACATACCAGGAGACTCTAGAGAATCCACAGACCCTTTGAAGGAACTGAATCACTCCTGCAGGTTCCCTGAGACGCTGAAAAACTGACCACAGCTTATGCAGTCTTGAAAGCATCACCTCCTGGATGGAGGCCAACCAACATGAAACCAGCACACTAAACAAAAACACAACCAAGGACCCTCACAGAGTCCACCTCATTCCCCGGCTACCTACACCAGAGCAGGTACTGGTATCCACGGCTGCAAGACCTGAAGACAAATAACATCACAGAACTCTGCAGACACTTCCAGGCTGGAGCCAGTAGCTCCACTGGATGGCTAGACCAGGAAGAAAAATCAATCACTATAGTTTGGCTCTCAGGAAGCCCCATTCCTAGGGGAGGAGAGAACACCACATCAACAGAACACCCCATGGGACAAAAGAATCTGAACAGCAGTGCTTGAGTCCCAGATCTTCCCTCTGGCATACTCTACACAAATGAGAAAGAACCAGAAAAACAATTCTGGTAATATGACAAAACAAGGTTCCTTACCACCCCCAAAAGATCATACCAGCTCACCAGGAATGAGTGGATCCAAGCCAAGATGAAATTTCTGAATTGCCAGAAAAAGGATTAGGAGGTCAATTATTAAGCTAATCAAAGAAGCACGAGAGAAAGGTGAAGTCCAACTTAAAGAAATAAAAAAATGATACAGGATATGAAAGAATAATTATTCAGTGAAATAGACAGCATCAATAAAAAAACAACTTCTGGAAATTAAAAACACAGTTAGAAAAATGCAAAATTTGCATTGGAAAGTCTCAGCAATAGAATCCAACAAGTAGAAGAAAGAACTTCAGGTTTTGAAGACAAGGCTTTCAAATTAACTCAATCCATTAAAGACAAAGAAAAAAATAATGAAAAATAATGAACAAAGCCTCCAAGAAGTTTGGGACTATGTTAAACATCCAAATCTAAGAATAATTGGTGTTCCTGAGGAAGAACAGAAATCTAAAAGTTTGCAAAACATATTTGAGTGAATAATTGAGGAAATCTTCCCTAGCCTTGCTAGAGATCTAAACATTCAAATACAAGAAGCTCAAAGAACACCTGGGAAATTCATTACAAAAAGATCATTGCCTAGGCACTTAGTCATTAGGTTATCTAAAGTCAAGATAAACGAAAGAGTCTTAAGAGGTGTGAGGCAAAAACATCAGGTAGCCTACAAAGGAAAAATCTGTCAGATTAACAGCAGATTTCTAAGAAGAAACCCTATAAGCTTGAAGGGACTGGGGTCCTACTTTTAGCCTTCTTAAACAAAACAATTATGAATCAAGAATTTTGTATCCAGCCAAACGAAGCTTCATAAATGAAGGAAAGATACAGTCTTTTTCAGACGAACAAATGCTGAGAGAATTTGCCACTACAAAGCCATCACTACAAGAACTGTTAAAAGAAGCTCTAAATTTTGAAGGAATTCCTCAAAATACACCAAAATAGAACCTCCTTATAGCATAAATCTCACAGGACCTATGTAACAACACAATTAAAAAAAACCCACAAGGTATTAAGGCAACAAGTGGCACGATGAAGAGAAAAATATCTCACATCACAATATTGACATTGAATGTAAGTACCCTAAATGCTACACTTAAAAGATAAAGAATGGCAGAATGAATAAGAATTCACCAATCAAATTTCTGCTGTCTTCAGGAGATTCACCTACCATGTAAAGACTCACATAAACTTAAGGTAAAGGGGTGGAAAAAGACATTCCATGCAAATGGACACCAAAAGCAAGCAGGAGTAGCTATTCTTATATAAGACAAAACAAACTTTAAAGCAATAGCAGTTTAAAAAGACAAAGAGGGACACTATATAATGGTAAAAGAACTAGTCCAACAGGAAAATATCACAATTCTAAATATATATGCGCTTAACGTTGGAGCTCCCAAATTTATAAAACAATTACTATGAGACCTAAGAAATGAGATAGATGGCAACACAATAATAAGTGGGGGACTTTAACACTCCACTAACAGCACTGGACAGGTCATCAAGACAGAAAGTCAACAAAGAAACAGTGGACTTAAACTATACCCTACAACAAATGACTTAACAGATATTTATAGAACATTATACTTAACAATCACAGAACATACATTCTAGTCATCAGCACATGGAAGTTTCTCCAAGGTAGACCATATAATAGGCCACAAAGCAAGTCTCAGTAAATTCAAGAAAATCAAAATTATATCAAGTACCCTCTCAGATCACAGTGGAATAAAATTGGAAATCAACTCCAAAAGGATCCCTCAAAACCAGGCAAACACATGGAAATTAAATAACCTGCTCCTGAATGATAATTGCATCAACAATGAAGCTAAGATGGAAAAAAAAGATTCTTCGAACTGAACAATAATAATGACACAACCTATCAAATCCTCTGGGATACAGCAAAAGTGGTGCTAAGAGGAAAGCTCGTAGGATTAATTGTCTACATGAAAAAGTCTGAAAGAGCACAAATAGACAATCTGTAGTTATACCTCACAAAACTGGAGAAACAAGAACAATCCAAACCCAAACCTAAGAGAAGAAAAGAAATAATAAAGATCAGAGCAGAACTAAATGAAATTGAAACAAAACAATACAAAAGCTAAATGAAACAAAAAGCTGATTCTTTGAACAGACAGATAAAATTGATAGATCATTAGCGAGATTAGCCAAGAAGAGAGATGATCCAAATTAGAAACAAAATGGGAGATAGTACAACTGGTATCACATAAATACAAAAGATTATCCAAGGCTACTATGAATGCATTTATGCACATAAAATAGAAAACCTAAAGGAGATGGATATATTCCAGAAAATACACAACCCTCCTAGAATAAACCAGGAAGATATCTGAATCTCTGAACAGACCAATAACAAGCAGTGAGATTGAAAGGGTAATAAAAACTTCCCAACAAAAAGAAGTCCAGGACCAGACAGATTCACAGCTAAATTCTATCAGACGTTCAAAGAATTGGTACCAATCCTACTGACACTATTCCAAAGGATAGAGAAAGAAGGAATCCTCCCTAAGTCATTCTGCGAAGTCAGTATCACCCTAATACCAAAACCAGGGAAGGACAAAACAAAAAAAAGAAAACTATAGACCAATATCCGTGATGAACATTCATGCAAAAATCCCCAACAAAATACTAGCAAGCTGAATCCAACAACATATCAAAAAGATGATCAAGTGGGTTTCATACCACGGACGCAGGGACGGTTAAACATATGCAAGTCAATAAATGTGATAGACGACATAAACAAAAACATTTTTTAAACATCACATGATCATCTCAATAGACACAGAAAAACCGTTTGTCAAAATCCACCATCCCTTTATGATTAAAATCCTCAGCAAAATAAGCATAGAAGGGACATATCTTAAGGTAATAAATGCTATCTGTGACAAACCCACAGCCAACATTATACTGAATGGGGAAAAGTCGAAAGCATCCCCTCCAAGAACTGGAACAAGACAAGGATGCCCAATTTCCCCACTTCTATTCAACATAGTGCTGGAAGTCCTAGCCAGAGCAATCAGACAAGAGAAAGAAATCAAGGGCATCCAAATCCATAAAGAGGAAGTCAAACTGTCACTGTTTGCTGATGATATGATTGTATACCTAGAAAACCCTAAAGACTCATCCAAAAAGCTCCTGGAACTGGTAAATGAATTCAGTGAAGTTTCAGAATGCAATATTAATGTACACAGATCAGTAGCTCTGCTATACACCAACAGCAACCATGCTGAGAGTCAAATCAAGAACTCGACCCCTTTCACAATAGCTGCAAAAAAACTAAAATACTTAAGAATATACCTAACCAAGGATGTGAAAGACCTCTATAAGGAAAACTATAAAACACTGCTGAAGAAAATCATAGATGACACAAACAAATGGAAAAACATCTTGTGCTCATGGGTGGATAGAATCAATATTGTGAAAATGGCCATACTGCCAAAAGCAATCTACAAATTCAATGCAATTCCCATAAAAATACCACCATCATTTGTCACAAAGCTATAAATAACAATCCTAAAATTCATATGGAACCAAAAGAGAGCCCTAATAGCCAAAGCAAGACTAAGCAAAAGGAACAAATCTGGAGGGATCACAGTACCTGACTTCAAACTATACTATAAAGTTGTAGTCACCTTAATAGCATGTAACTGATATAAAAATATGCACATAGACCAATGTAACAGAATACAGAATCCTGAAATAAAGCCAAATATTTACAGCCAACTGATCTTTGACAAAGCAAACAAAAACATAAAGTGGGGAAAGGACACCCTATTCAACCAGTGGTGCTGGGATAATTGGCAAGCCACATGTAGAGGAACGAAACTGGGTTCTCATCTCTCACCTTATACAAAAATCAACTCAAGATGGATCAAAGACTTAAATCTAAGACCTGAAACCATAAAGATTCTAGAAGATAACATAGGAAAAACACTTTTAGACATTGACTTAGACAAAGACTTCATGACCAAGAACCCAAAAGCAAATGCAACAAAAACCAAGGTAAATAGATGGGACTTAATTAAACTAAAGAGCTTCTGCACAGCAAAAGAAATAATTAGCAAAGTTAACAGACAACTCACAGAGTGAAAGAAAATCTTCACAATCTATACATCCGACAAAGAACTAATACCCAGAATCTACAAAGAACTCAAACAAATCAGCAAGTAAAAACAAACAATCCCATGAAAAAGTGGGCTAAGAACATGAATAGACAATTCTCAAAATAAGATAAGCAAATGGCAAACAAGCATACGGAAAAATGCTGAACATCAAAGAAATGCAATTCAAAACCACAATGCAATACCGCTTTACTCGTGCAAGAATGGCCATAATCAAAGAAACAAAAAATAATACATGTTGGTGTGGATGCACTGAAAAGGGAGCACTTTTACCCTGTTGGTGGGAATGTAAACTAGTACAACCATTATGGAAAACAGTGTGGCAATTCCTTAAAAGAACTAAAAGTAGATCTACTGTCTGATCCAGCAATCCCACTACTGGGTATCTACCAAGAGGAAAAGAAGTCATACAAAAAAGATACTTGCGCATGCATGTTTATAGTAGCACAAATTGCAAGTGCAAAAATATGGAACCAGCCCAAATGCCCATCAATCACTGAGCAGATAAAGAAAATGTGATATATATATATATATATATATAACTTAGCCATTAAAAGGAAAAAAGGAATGAATTAATGGCATTTGCAGCAATCTGGATGGAATTGGAGAGTATTATTGTAAGTGAGGTAACTCAGGAATGGAAAACTAAACATTGTATATTCTCATTCATATGTGGGAGCTAAACTATGAGGACACAAAGGCATAAGAATGATTCATTGGACTTTGGGGACTTGGGGGAAAGGGTGGGCGGTGGTGAGGGATAATAGACTACACATTGGGTACAGTGTTCACTGCTTGGGGGTGATGGGTGCACCAAAAACTTGGAAGTCACCACTAAAGAACTTATTCATGTAACTAAACACCATGTGTTCCCCAAAAACCTATTGAAATAAAAAATAAAAATAAAAAAAGAAAGTCTATTGAGAAGGCAGTAATTGTGCCACTGCTGTTGGCTGCTCCATAGGTCATTAATAGTGCCCTATGCTATTTATGAAATTGTTTGTGAATATATAGCTGCTGTTTTAATTTAGTGATACTCAATTGTCTACAATTTATGATTATACAAGGGTATACCATATATTTTCAAACTTAATGTGGGCCATAATTGCAGGCACTAATTAATAGTTAAAAACTATCAAGAGGAGGAGAAAAAGATGATGAATATTTTTAGTTCAGTTCCACTAGTATTTATCAGCAAGCTGTACCAGATATTGTTGTGGGGATGAGTGGGGGGGGCAGGCCCAAAAAGGATAATATGGGGCACTCGAATTCAAAGAAATTAGCTTGTTTTCAGGAAGAAGATATACAGTCACCTAAAATAAAGAGCTGTCGCTATCAGGCAGTGCCTGATTGTGTCCTAAAATGCAATGTGCAGAAAAGAAATTCTGCTAAGCCCAAAGAAAGGACAGACTCTTTGAAGTGGAGGAGCTGAAAAGGCTTTTGGAGAAGATGGAAAAAACATACATCAAGTGCCTACTTTATATTGCAAGTTGTTAAGCTTTTGCTTGTTAGCTCATTAACAGCCTTTGGAGGTAGATACTGTTTGTCAAGCTTAGAAAGGTAAAGCTAAAAGGATTAAATTCCTTGAATACTAGAGCCAAGATTCGAACCGTCTCCCAGAACTCAGTCCAGTAAGGTTTTGGCCACATTGGGCTGCAGTCTTTGGAAGACTTAGAGCTCATTATATTCTTGAGAGAATTTATGCTACCCATTTTCTACAGCTTCTCAGATCCAAATAGAGCATTTGTTTTTCAAAGTATCATTAGCCCTGCAGACTTAGTCATCTGATATCTTTCCTGGAGTGCAGTAGGAATTGGCAATGCTGAGAATCACAGTTTGGATTATACTTCTGGGAATAAGAAGTATTTATTATAAAGAATTCCAAATGGAATTATCAGGGGCTTCTCCACTTTGCTGTATCTTTCCAAAAATTTCTGCATTTTGAGTCCCTCAAGGTGGGAAATCAGAGTGGGCAGGGTACTTGACTAGGATTTTCTTACTCTCAATAGTCATTTCTTCTCCAGACAGACTCACAGCCATAATAATTAATTACTGAGTGTCTTATATTTGCCTGGATGGTAAGCAGGTCATATACTGCAGTAAACAGCAGTCTGATGAAGAACAAAGATGCATTGGGGCCATTAAAATATGCTCACTAGCTTTCTGACATAGGAAAACAAATTATACAGCAGCAGTTATAAACATCAAGTTTGAAACGTCAAGTTTCATTGAGAACTGGTGATTTTATCATATACATATCACAGTCCACAGGAAAGTTTCCCTGGGAATTAATTAGGCCCATTAGCATAATATATTGTGACAATATCTCACAGTTATAAAACAGTTGAGTTTGAAATGTTGAAGTGGCAGAATAGATTTAAAATAATTAAGACAAAAGAGAGATGGAAAGAAACGAATCAACTTAACGTTGAGCTGGGGCCTCCCTTATTGGAGACTTGATTTGAAACTCCAAAACAGTGACCAAAACCAAGCCCAAGATATTTGTTGTTTAAATGAGCTATAGCATGTGTTTGCAGGTAGTTTCTGAAGGTAGTTTTATTGAAATATGGTTTTTAACACCTGCCTGGAAACTTTTATGGTAAAAACAGACTTAAGACTGGTTAGGAATATACATAAACACTCACACACAATTTGGCAAATGCAGCTAAATGATTTCTGTTTGGAATAGTTCTTTTATAGTAAAGGATGATAAATGATTCACTTTTCTACTGTTATTTTGAGGAGTGCAGAAATAGCATTAGACTTAAGGAAAACCTAGTTATCAGTGCTGGAGTCACTTATTCACATTCAAGAAATTATCTTGATAAGCCTTCAAAGTAACCAAGAGAATTTATTCCCCCAATGACCAGGACTATTAAAGCCAGGTAGAAATGGAACGCTTACACCTGTGAATGGTTAATCTAGCCACTAATTCAAAGAGTCCTGGGTTGTCACAAAACAGCATTAAAATGTTGATTATTTTATGGCTTGTCCAAATGCCCAATCCCCGAAGCAATTGTTATAATTTACACAAAAAAGAAGAAAGCTCAGGGAAAAGAATATCCATCTTTTAACATTATCCACAAGGGTCTGGTTCTGACTGCAGACATAAAACAAATAGAAGTATCTAGCTCAGGCAATTAAAATGTCCTTGTTTTCTATTAAACAAGAATGTGTTCATTTGTGAGTGACTCCAAAAGGAAGACTTAGAAGTAATTGTCAGTTTGCTTTGGTAAGAGCTCTAGATTTAGTAATGATATTCCAATAACTCCAATAACAAATCTTCTGCAACAGTCATTTTTCCAATCCATTCACTATCAAATATTCACAAAATGTAAGTAGTAAAAATGTATCAGTGCCAGCAAGTAAAATTTGCTTTTTATTTGCTGACAGGTGAAATAGGTAAAATAGAACCACAGAAACTAGCAGAAATATTAGAACTAGGATAATCTCAGATTCTCTCATTTTAAAGATGAGAAAACTGAGACCCAAAGATGTTGAGTGATATTGGTTACGTTATACTGCTAATTACAAACAGAACACAAATTAGCACCCAAGATTTCTGACTTTCCATCTACTGTGCTTGTCCCTATGTTGGGCTGTTTTAGCATTAATAGTTCACCGGCTGACCTTGTTAGTTTTGGCTTCAGGAAGCAATTGGAAGTTCCTACAGGGAAAGAAGGAAAAGACTGGTGAAACCACACTGACTCAATGACTAGATGTTGTAGTTTGGTTAAGAATCTATAATCTGAATATTCCATGTCTAGTATCTGAACAAATTTGAAGTCTTAGAGCTTAACCCACATTTTTTCCACTTAATGAATAAATCAGTGAGAAAGATCAGTGGGTCCCCGGGCCCCACTGGAAATTCAGCTGCTGTCAGAAAACTGTATTGTGTGCTCGCCTCACCTGCTATGTGCCCTCTGTAATCCCTGCTATTTGCCCTGTCTCTCTGCCTGCCTTGTTTTATCTGCTTTCTAGTTTCAAAACCTTATGTGCAGCCCAGCATGAGAGTTTTCACAATCCATTCTACCTCGATCAGACTCTGTCCAGCAAGTCATTTATCTCCTGATGTGGCAACAAATCCTGCCACTGACCTATATTCAGTGTCATGTTCTCATAATGATCAATACCAACATTCACAGCTGGAAGGGACATCTGCCATGGAAGTAGTATTGAAAAGGTCAGGGCTTATTCTTGGGAGATCTATTCCTTTTACTTTTTTATTTTTGTTTTTTAAACTAGCTCACTGTGGTTGTTTCTAAACAAGTGTGAGCTTCTTGAAGGCAGCACTCACAATTTTTGGTATATATATATTTTTTAGTAAGTTAATGCCAAGCACTGAATGAGACATCTAATATCTTCTAAGAATTGTTTTTGAATAAATTTTCAGGAGACGTGAGTAATGAAATAATACAACCACACAGAATCCTGGATGATGAGGAATCCTTGGGCTGTTTGAGTATAAATCTCACTTTTTCTTTCGCACCAAGTTTTTGGCATCCGTCTTCAGAAATCTCTGTTGTAAGTCTGAACATCTGCAGCACAACCTGGCCAAAAACAGGAATTTTCAGAAATTTCTTACTGGGAGAAAAGCCACACTTATTTTAACCTACTGTTTGCTCTTTAAAGAGTTTCCATTTTTTTCTTTTGTTTAAATAGCAATAAGTCTCTACACAAGCATAAATTATTTGACCAAATCTGGTTATGAATTTTATGCTCACTTCTGACTTTGAAATGTATCAGACAATTTAGGAAAGCTTTTTTAAAAACAAGTCACCCAATATATTGTAACAGGATATATGAGGAACAGTAAAATTTGAGATCAGCCAGGTGTACAATTTTTAAACATAAAATTGAAGAGATATTAAAAATAAAAAATAATTCTTAGGGTTATTTAAAACTAATCGATCAAGATTTTTATCAATTTCCTATTTTTTATATTTATTTAATTTTTAAAATTTCATATTTCTTGACCTGAAATATTATAGTATTCTGTCTCTATTTCTTTGCATACAATGAAGATGCTTATGAAATACTGTCTAAAGATTTCCATTCATAGTAACAGTGGTTGGCTTCTGGATATGTGCAGAAACCAGTGTTAATGAGAGAAAAAAATAAGAAGGGTTTTTTTTTTATATTAACAACAATACATTTAACCGCTTGGTCTTTGGAGGATGTAGGATGGAGGGAGGCCATGCTCTTTCACTTATATCTATTAGTATTCAGGGAAAAGGACAGGTATATTGCCTCTAATTTTTCCTTTGAGGTTGTCTAATTAATGTTAGAGGCAGAAAGGGGGAAATAGCCCTAACAGATAACTCACCATAATGGATGGGGTGGTTTGTAGGCTTATCTGTAGATCATAGAACTCTGGAAGGGAATGTGGCTAGAACCCTCTACTAGCCAAGTCACCCTGTGAATTGAACTGAAAGTGCTTTATTTCTAAAGAATGACAATAACTAGGTTGCTACAAAAAAACCTTTCTGAATGCGATTTTGAGAGAGGGTGTGTATACTATCTCATTTCTAGAGAAATGACTAGAGGCCCAGGTAAATTGACTGAGGTCAGTAATGGTGGTAGCAAGAGACAAGAATCGGACCAGCCAAAGAAGATGGTCAATTCAGTTTCCATTTTTGCACAGTGCAGAGTTTCAGCATTAGTATCAGAAATACTAATGATCCACTGCTGGCATGGGAGTAGTGCTGCTGAAGACAACAGCCCCTGGCCAGAAGGCTTCAGAGTTACAATTTTTTAACTAAAGAAAATGTGAGCCTATTTTGTAGTGATAGTATAGAACCAAATATGTCCATGCACAATTCTCTAGTCACTCTTCTCCTGCCATAGTGACTGAGGAAACCATGTGTTCTAGAATATGCAGCTAAAAGATGAGGCTCTATCATCTTGAGTTTCCAAGGGACTATGTAGAATGAAGACCGTTGCTAACCTGAAACATACATAGAGTATAAGTAAAAAATTAATCATTATGTTAGATCAGGTTTTTCCAGGTTAATTTATTTATATGCAACATAGCATATAAATAATTTATTATGTAATTATTAGCATAATTTATTATGCAACATAGCTTAACTTATCCTGATAGTAACAGATAGGTAGGTTCAAAACTGAATATACTCTTTGATTTGCTTCTTTTCATTTTCCAAAGTATTGCAAACATCAGCTTGGAAAAAGCCGAATTGTATAAGGTGTTAAGTTCTATTTTATCTTGGGGAGAAATTTCTCAGTAATACTTAAAGTTTACAAATACATAGCCTATTATTCCATAAATCTTAACTGCACACAAATGATAAAGGGAAAAAGTTCAAAAATGACCAATGCAGTTTTTGTTTTAGCCAAAAATGTTGGAGACCACCCGAATGCGTTTCAATAGAGAAGTAACTTAGTAAAGTATGTAATCCATTTAGCAGCCAATAAGAAGAACATGATTTATATGAATATATTGAAATGAAAGATTGTTTATGATACATGTTGTACAAATAAGGCAAGTTATGGGACAACGTATGTTGTATCATCTCATTTTTTGCTACGCATTATAAATAGTGTTTAGACATGCATAGAAGTGATTGAAAGGATACACATCAACCTTAAAAGTGCTTACACTTGGTGAGTGGGTAAGAAGAGTTGACACAGACTGGGCTTTTTACTTCACATACTTCTATGTCATTTGATTTCTTCTTTACAATAAGCATATATTCTTTATGTGAAACAACTAAAGCAATTTAAATAAAGACCGAAATTAATTCCTTTTTTTGTGACACTGAATTCTTTATTTAAACAACTTTTTGAATACACAGTACCTCTTCTTTTCTTCTATTTTTAGGAAAAAGTTATAATGAGTTTTAAATATCTCAATTCTCAAAAACAGTAAGCTTTTAAAAAATAAGACTTGAAAATGTCCGGAGCAAGATGGCCGAATAGGAACAGCTCCAGTCTCCAACTCCCAGCGCAAGAGACACAGAAGACCGGTGATTTCTGCATTTGCAACTGAGGTACTGGGCTCATCTCACTAGGGAGTGCCGGACAATCGGTGCTGGTCAGCTGCTGCAGCCCGACCAGTGAGAGCTGAAGCAGGGTGAGGCATCACCTCACCTGGGAAGCGCAAGGGGGAAGGAAATCCCTTTTCCTAGCCAGGGGAACTGAGACACACAACACCTGGAAAATCGGGTGACTCCCACCCCAATACTGCGCTTTAAGCAAACGGGCACACCAGGAGAATATATCCCACACCTGGCCAGGAGGGTCCCACGGCCACAGAGCCTCCCTCATTGCTAGCACAGCAGTCTGCGATCTAATCGCAAGGCAGCAGCGAGGCTGGGGGAGGGGCGCCCGCCATTGCTGAGGCTTAAGTAGGTAAACAAAGCCGCTGGGAAGCTCGGACTGGGTGGAGCTCACAGCAGCCCAAGGAAACCTGCCTGTCTCTGTAGACTCCACCTCTGGGGACAGGGCACAGTAAACAACAACAACAACAAAAGCAGCAGGAACCTCTGCAGACGCAAGCAACTCTGTCTGACAGCTTTGAAGGGAGCAGTGGATCTCCCAACATGGAGGTTGAGATCTCAGAAGGGACAGACTGCCTGCTCAAGTGGGTCCCTGACCCCTGAGTAGCCTAACTGGGAGACATCCCCCACTAGGGGCAGTCTGACACCCCACACCTCACAGGGTGGAGTACACCCCTGAGAGGAAGCTTCCAAAGTAAGAATCAGACAAGTACATTCACTGTTCAGCAATATTCTATCTTCTGCAACCTCTGCTGCTGATACCCAGGCAAACAGGGTCGGGAGTGGACCTCAAGCAATCTCCAACAGACCTACAGCTGAGGGTCCTGACTGTTAGAAGGAAAACTATCAAACAGGAAGGACACCTATACCAAAACCCCATCAGTACGTCACCATCATCAAAGACCAGAGGCAGATAAAACCACAAAGATGGGGAAAAAGCAGGGCAGAAAAGCTGGAAATTCAAAAAATAAGAGTGCATCTCCCCTTGCAAAGGAGCACAGCCCATCGCCAGCAACGGATCAAAACTGGTCAGAGAATGACTTTGACGAGATGAGAGAAGAAGGCTTCAGTCCATCAAACTTCTCAGAGCTAAAGGAGGAATTACGTACCCAGCGCAAAGAAACTAAAAATCTTGAAAAAAGAGTGGAAGAATTGATAGCTAGAATAATTAATGCAGAGAAGGTCATAAATGAAATGACAGAGATGAAAACCATGACACGAGAAATACGTGACAAATGCACAAGCTTCAGTAACCGACTCGATCAACTGGAAGAAAGAGTATCAGCGATTGAGGATCAAATGAATGAAATGAAGCAAGAAGAGAAATCAAAAGAAAAAAGAAGAAAAAGAAATGAACAAAGCCTGCAAGAAGTATGGGATTATGTAAAAAGATCAAATCTACGTCCGATTGGGGTGCCTGAAAGTGAGGGGGAAAATGGAACCAAGTTGGAAAACATTCTTCAGATATCATCCAGGAGAACTTCCCCAACCTAGTAGGGCAGGCCAACATTCAAATTCAGGAAATACAGAGAACGCCACAAAGATACTCCTCCAGAAGAGCAACTCCAAGACACATAATTGCCAGATTCACCAAAGTTGAAATGAAGGAAAGAATCTTAAGGGCAGCCAGAGAGAAAGGTCGGGTTACCCACAAAGGGAAGCCCATCAGACTAACAGCAGATCTCTCGGCACAAACTCTACAAGCCAGAAGAGAGTGGGGGCCAATATTCAACATTCTTAAAGAAAAGAATTTTAAACCCAGAATTTCATATCCAGCCAAACTAAGTTTCATAAGTGAAGGAGAAATAAAATCCTTTACAGATAAGCAAATGCTTAGAGATTTTGTCACTACCAGGACTGCCTTACAAGAGACCCTGAAGGAAGCCCTAAACATGGAAAGGAACAACCGGTACCAGCCATTGCAAAAACATGCCAAAATGTAAAGACCATCGAGGCTAGGAAGAAACTGCATCAACTAATGAGCAAAATAACCAGTTAATATCATAATGGCAGGATGAAGTTCACACATAACAGTATTAACCTTCAATGTAACTGGACTAAATGCTCCTATTAAAAGATACAGACTGGCAAACTGGATAAAGAGTCAAGACCCATCAGTCTGCTGTATTCAGGAGACCCATCTCACATGCAGAGACATACATAGGCTCAAAATAAAGGGATGGAGGAAGATCTACCAAGCAAATGGAGAACAAAAAAAAGCAGGGGTTGCAATCCTAGTGTCTGATAAAACAGACTTTAAACCATCAAAGATCAAAAGAGACAAAGAAGGCCATTACATAATGGTAAAGGGATCAATTCAACAGGAAGAGCTAACTCTCCTAAATGTGTATGCACCCAATACAGGAGCACCCAGATTCATAAAGCAAGTCCTTAGAGACTTACAAAGAGACTTAGACTCCCATACAATAATAATGGGAGACTTCAACACTCCACTGTCAACATTAGACAGATCAACGAGACAGAAAGTTAACAAGGATATCCAGGAATTGAACTCATCTCTGCACCAAGCGGACCTAATAGACATCTATAGAACTCTCCACCCCAAATCAACAGAATATACATTCTTCTCAGCACCACATCGTACTTATTCCAAAATTGACCACATAATTGGAAGTAAAGCACTCCTCAGCAAATGTACAAGAACAGAAATGATAACAAACTGTCTTTCAGACCACAGGGCAATCAAACTAGAACTCAGGACTAAGAAACTCAATCAAAACCGCTCAACTACATGGAAACTGAACAACCTGCTCCGAATGACTACTGGGTACATAACGAAATGAAGGCAGAAATAAAGATGTTCTTTGAAACCAATGAGAACAAAGATACAACATACCAGAATCTCTGGGACACATTTAAAGCAGTGTGTAGAGGGAAATTTATAGCACTAAATGCCCACAAGAGAAAGCAGGAAAGATCTAAAATTGACACTCTAATATCACAATTAAAAGAACTAGAGAGGCAAGAGCAAACACATTCAAAAGCTAGCAGAAGGCAAGAAATAACTAAGATCAGAGCAGAACTGAAGGAGATAGAGACACAAAAAACCCTCTAAAAAATCAATGAATCCAGGAGTTGGTTTTTTGAAAAGATCAACAAAATTGACAGACTGCTAGCAAGACTAATAAAGAAGAAAAGAGAGAGGAATCAAATAGACACAATAAAAAATGATAAAGGGGATATCACCACCGACCCCACAGAAATACAGACTACCATCAGAGAATACTATAAACACCTCTACACAAATCAACTAGAAAATCTAGAAGAAATGGATAATTTCCTGGACACTTACACTCTTCCAAGACTAAACCAGGAAGAAGTTGAATCCCTGAATAGACCAATAGCAGGCTCTGAAATTGAGGCAATAATTAATAGCCTATCCACGAAAAAAAGTCCAGGACCAGATGGATTCACAGCTGAATTCTACCAGAGGTACAAAGAGGAGCTGGTACCATTCCTTCTGAAACTATTCCAATCAATAGAAAAAGAGGGAATCCTCCCTAACTCATTTCATGAGGCCAACATCATCCTGATACCAAAGCCTGGCAGAGACATAACAAAAAAAGAGAATTTTAGACCAATATCCCTGATGAACATCGATGCCAAAATCCTCAATAAAATACTGGCAAACCGGATTCAGCAGCACATCAAAAAGCTTATCCACCATGATCAAGTGGGCTTCATCCCTGGGATGCAAGGCTGGTTCAACATTCGCAAATCAATAAACGTAATCCAGCGTATAAACAGAACCGAAGACAAGAACCACATGATTATCTCAATAGATGCAGAAAAGGCTTTTGACAAAATTCAACAGCCCTTCATGCTAAATACGCTCAATAAATTCGGTATTGATGGAACATACCTCAAAACAATAAGAGCTATTTATGACAAACCCACAGCTAATATCATACTGAATGGGCAAAAACTGGAAAAATTCCCTTTGAAAACTGGCACAAGACAAGGATGCCCTCTCTCACCACTCCTGTTCAACATAGTGCTGGAAGTTCTGGCTAGGGCAATCAGGCAAGAGAAAGAAATCAAGGGTATTCAGTTAGGAAAAGAAGAAGTCAAATTGTCCCTGTTTGCAGATGACATGATTGTATATTTAGAAAACTTCATTGTCTCAGCCCAAAATCTCCTTAAGCTGATAAGCAACTTCAGCAAAGTCTCAGGATACAAAATTAATGTGCAAAAATCACAAGCATTCTTATACACCAGTAACAGACAAGCAGAGAGCCAAATCAGGAATGAACTTCCATTCACAATTGCTTCAAAGAGAATAAAATACCTAGGAATCCAACTTACAAGGGATGTAAAGGACCTCTTCAAGGAGAACTACAAACCACTGCTCAGTGAAATAAAAGAGAACACAAACAAATGGAAGAACATACCATGCTCATGGATAGGAAGAATCAATATCGTGAAAATGGCCATACTGCCCAAGGTTATTTATAGATTCAATGCCATCCCCATCAAACTACCAATGAGTTTCTTCACTGAATTGGAAAAAACTGCTTTAAAATTCATATGGAACCAAAAAAGAGCCCGCATTGCCAAGACAATCCTAAGTCAAAAGGACAAAGCTGGAGGCGTCACGCTACCTGACTTCAAACTATACTACAAGGCTACAGTCACCAAAACAGCATGGTACTGGTACCAAAACAGAGATATAGACCAATGGAACAGAACAGAGTCCTCAGAAATAATACCACACATCTACAGCCATCTGATCTTTGACAAACCTGAGAGAAACAAGAAATGGGGAAAGGATTCCCTATTTAATAAATGGTGCTGGGAAAATTGGCTAGCCATAAGTAGAAAGCTGAAACTGGATCCTTTCCTTACTCCTTATACGAAGATTAATTCAAGATGGATTAGAGACTTAAATGTTAGACCTAATACCATAAAAACCCCAGAAGAAAACCTAGCTAGTACCATTCAGGACATAGGCATGGGCAAGGACTTCATGTCTAAAACACCAAAAGCAACGGCAGCAAAAGCCAAAATGGACAAATGGGATCTAATTAAACTAAAGAGCTTCTGCACAGCAAAAGAAACTACCATCAGAGTGAACAGGCAACCTACAGAATGGGAGAAAATTTTTGCAGTCTACTCATCTGACAAAGGGCTAATATCCAGAATCTACAAAGAACTCAAACAAATATACAAGAAAAAAACAACAACCCCATCAAAAAGTGGGCAAAGGATATGAACAGACATTTCTCAAAAGAAGACATTCATACAGCCAACAGACACATGAAAAAATGCTCATCATCACTCACCATCAGAGAAATGCAAATCAAAACCACAATGAGATACCATCTCACACCAGTTAGAATGGCAATCATTCAAAAGTCAGGAAACACAGGTGTTGGAGAGGATGTGGAGAAATAGGAACACTTTTACACTGTTGGTGGGATTGTAAACTAGTTCAACCATTATGGAAAACAGTATGGCAATTCCTCAAGGATCTAGAACTAGATGTACCATATGACCCAGCCATCCCACTACTGGGTATATACCCAAAGGATTATAAATCATGCTGCTATAAAGACACATGCACACGTATGTTTATTGCAGCACTATTCACAATAGCAAAGACTTGGAATCAACCCAAATGTCCATCAGTGACAGACTGGATTAAGAAAATGTGGCACATATACACCATGGAATACTATGCAGCCATAAAAAAGGATGAGTTTGCGTCCTTTGTAGGGACATGGATGCATGGATGCAGCTGGAAACCACCATTCTTAGCAAACTATCACAAGAACAGAAAACCAAACACCGCATGTTCTCACTCATAGGTGGGAACTGAACAATGAGATCACTTGGACTCGGGAAGGGGAACATCACACACCGGGGCCTATCATGGGGAGGGGGGAGGGGGGAGGGATTGCATTGGGAGTTATATCTGATATAAATGATGAATTGATGGGTGCTGACGAGTTGATGGGTGCAGCACACCAACATGGCACAAGTATACATATGTAACAAACCTACATGTATGCACATGTACCCTAGAACTTAAAGTATAATAAAAAAAAATTAAAAAAAAAGACTTGATTACCAGAAACAAGTAATATGTAGTTACATAACCAGTTTCATATCACTAGTCATATCCATTATTTACCAATTCATCTTTGATGTGATTTGGAAATAATTAAGCAGTCACTAGACACCTGTTTTAGAATCTGAAGAAATTATTATCCACCACAGGAATCTAATGATATATATATTTACATATATTTAAAATTTCACAAGGGAAAAAGTAATAAACTATTCTAGTTACTTTATACCAAATATTGATATTCCTAGTCTAAACAACAAGGATTAAGATCTATCTCCAGGTGAACTCTTGACTATATAAAAGTTATTTCCAGCACTTTATTCTGGGGGTTAAAAATGCTTTATTTCTCTGCTGGCTAAAATCATAAATTACATATTACATATTACAAGTAAGTCCTTCAGAAGTGAATATTAATTCCTTAAGAGAACAACCGTAAAATGTATTTTTTTTAACTATCTTAAAAACTGAAAACAATCTTTCCCTTTAAAACCAATGGCATTAATCCCTACTTGACAAAAAAAAAAAAAAAAAAATGGAAGGACACCATTTTCATGATCTAAGCATGCATAAATAAGGAAGTTAATGTATCACCATCTTAACAGAATTTGGCAAACCAGGAGAATGACCTAAAAACAAATAAATAAAAAAGAAGAGTGTACATTATCTTCTAAGTATGAAAGTCTAATTCAGTAGGTCTATGAAGCAAATAGTGCCCCATGAGGGAAGAAGGAGGCAAGTAGCATATTCCTATATACATTTTCTTGATATTCTGGTTGTCTTTCAACAACATATTATACATCATAGAGAATTTTTTTTTTTGGGGGGGGGATGGAGTTTTGCTCTTGTTGCCCAGGCTGGAGTGCAACGGTGCAATCTCAGCTCACTTCAACCTCTGCCTCCTGGGTTCAAGCAATTTTCCTGCCTCAGCCTCCTGAGTAGCTGGGGACACAGGCATGCACCTCCACGCCTGGGTAATTTCGTATTTTTAGTAGAGATGGGGTTTCTCCATGTTGGTCAGGCTGGTCTCGAATTCCTGACCTCAAGTGATCCACCTACCTCAGCATCCCAAAGTGCTGGGATTATAGTTGTGAGCTACCATGCCCAGCCTAAATATTCTTTTTATTATTACAAGCCAGTCATTCATTGCCCTCTATAGAGCAATGACTCAGATAAATGCCTTATGACTTTTAATAATGTAACTTACATATAAATTAAATCTAAGTGCAAAGAGTTTTTAATGATTCCCAGATTCAAGAGTGTGTTGTTAATCTGATTATGAATTTTGAATGTTTGTGCTCCTATATTTTAGGATATGTCATCTTATTTTCTTCTCTTTAAACCATAAGATGTACCAAAATTATTTCATTTTCCTCTACTTTCCTTTGTTTCATTTAGTTTACTTTATGGCATTTGTATGGAGAGAGAGAGGTATGTTAAAATATTGTTATAAAAAACTCAATTACTCTATAATATAGCATTGTTAATCTTTGACCCAGTATATTAATTCCTTTGGTGAATAAATGTCACCAGTCATTTCTGTATAAAGGCATTTTAGCAAGAGGACCAGTAATATGGAAAGAGATTCCTCCCTAACCCCCAGAAAAAGATCAGGTCAAACAGTAGTGTAGAGCAGTTATGTAAAATATGAAAATACATAATTTGCAGCTGCAATTTTTCATGTTAAAAGCATTTTAAAACTATGAGTAATTCAAAGACTTTCTGTCTTGGTTGAACAGGCCAGCTAATAAAACTGACAGAGATCACTGTGAGAACTTAAGTATATCTAGTCAAGATAGAACAAAAATGTTTATAATTTTTTTAAAGTGGCAATTGTTAACTAGCAGTATATAGACAGTGTCTACAATTTGGTGGTTGGCCACAGCTTTAATTTTTTCTAGTTATTTCTATAGCAGACATATTTTTGAGTCTACCTACCCCTGAGTTCAGCAATTATACTTTTAGAGGGTAGAATTATATGCCCTTAATTAACAACATGTACAAAGCTACAAAATGTCATCTATACAGATTAAAAAACATTTAAAAATATTATTTACCAATTGGGGTACATATTTCAAACGTTTCAGCCAACTGGTTTTTAGTTTTAAGCCCAAACTGATTCATAAATTCACTGCAGGATATTTCAAAAAGAGTGCAACAATAAGGCATGAGTAAAAATAACATTATAGTAGAAACAGATTTTGCATATATAAAAAGATAATTTAGGAAAATACGTTAATCACTTTTTAAAAAGAACTTAGTTGTAGTATCATTAACTCACGTGGACCTTTCAACAATTTTTTTTCTACAGTAAATTTCATCTGGTTATAAGCAGAATGTTTTCAACAACAACAAAACAAAACCCTCCAGGAAAACCTATAAGGCTGCGTGAGACAAATAAGCAAACATACTATTTGATTGCGATTTTTGCCTAAATTTTAAAATTAAAATGTCCACACTCTTTTGTTAAAACATTAAGCTTCTGTCAAAAATGTATTTCCTATTTTTGGGTACAGGATTAAAGGACAAGATGATACTTAAGTAAAGAAAATTTACAAGACAAAACTTAACAAAAGTTTTTCAATAAAAGTATTTTAACATTCGAACCTGACATAACAAAAGAAACAAGATTGCACACACGAATGTTTATGGGTTTTCCAAATATAAATAAATGAAATAGTGTTTAGGCAGTAGAGCTCATGCTGATGGCTAGCAGGAAGTTAACAAAGTGTTACCTACTTAGAAAAAATCTTTAATGTACAAATAACAAGCACAAATCATGGAATGCAGCAATTTAATAATCACTGCCATTTTTCTTCCAAAATAAAACCTCGATTAAGCCACTCTTACCCTATATTACTTGTACCTTTACTTCAGAGATTGAGGAATTATATACAACAAATGTATTTATTTTCACCATAAGGATAACATACTGTACCTCTCTGCCAGCGTTACTTGAAAATCTTCCACGTCAAAACAACTTGACAGCAGATATAAAGTATTAAATAAATATGCAGTGATTTTTCCTTACAGTCCTTTAAAGATGCATGTTAATTCATGCTGTTAACCTTAGGATCACAGTGCATAGAATTCTAATATAAACAGTTGGGGTGACTTTTAAAGTAATGTTGGATCCCTCACTTTATTTATATTCCCACTGTAACTGATAAGTTCATTTCATAGGCCTATTATGCATTAATCATTGAGTGGCAGGAGTTAATGAAAATTTTTCCTGTTACGATGTCCGTTTCTGGCAATGAACATACCAAAATCGCCAAGGAAGTCATTGTTATTGCACAATACGTGAGGACCTGGAGATTTTCCAAAAGCTTAAAAAATAAAAATAAAAAATCGGATTATATTTGATGTCTGCTGACACCTGCGTTAATACTGTATGACTAATAAAAGCATTTCAGTTGCCTGGACTGAACCAGCGATCAGCATGTGCCCAGAATGCACACCAGTGAAAATGCAGTAAAAGGAAGTAGTCTTCCTTGCCTGTAGGTCACTTCTAGTCTAAGACTGAATGATCAAAATGCTCATTTTCTCAATGGGACTATTTTCTGCTAGGAGGATCATAACAGTGACATCAACAGGTATCATCATTATGCCACCATTTTGTTTCCTTTGGATTCTTGTTACGTGTTCGCACATAAAAAGAATTATCTGGTGGTCGTGTCTTTTCTTTGCAGCTGGAAAGCATGCTAATAATGCTGAGACAAACCGATTGGACTGAGAGCGCTGTGAACCAGTCTTCTGTTAGAATGGATAAACAGGTATGAACATTGCTATATATATATATATAATCATGAGGATGAACAGGAATATTTTCACCAGTAAACATGACTGTGTAATTGAATTCTGAACACTCTTTTCATTTAAAGTCATCCCAGGAGGTGGGGCATTTTGCAAAGCCAACAGTTCTTTCTGTAGTTGTTAAGACTGAAATAATTCTTAACCAACAACAGAAATGCAACACTTCGGCATAACGTACCTCAGTCTGGAAATAAAAGATATCGTTCTGAAAAGAAAATTATACTTTTTTTTTTTTTTGAGACAGAGTCTCACCCTGTTGCCCAGGCTGGAGGGCAACGGCACGATCTTGGCTCACCACAACCTCCACCTCCCGGGTTCACGCCATTCTCCTGCCTCAGCCTCCTGAGTAGCTGGGATTACAGGTGCCTGCCACCAGGCTCAGTTAATTTTTTGTATCTTTACTAGAGACAGGGTTTCACCATGTTGGCCAGGCTGGTCTTGAACTCCTAACCTCGTGATCCGCCCACCTCGGCCTCCCAAAGTGCTGGGATTACAGCGCCCAGCCTCAGATTTAAAATTTAATGTAGGTATAGAAAACCAAAGACTGCATGTTCTCCCTTATAAGTAGGAGATCAACAGTGAATACATATGGACATAAAGATGGAAACAACGCTGGAGCCTACTAGAGGGGAAGGCAGAGAGAGGAACAAGGATCGAAAAACCACCTATCAGGTACTATGCTCACTACCTGGATGACAGGATCATTTGTATTACAAACGTCAGGGACATGCAATTTATCCATGTAGCAAACATGTACATGTACCCTCTGAAATTAAAAAGTTGAGAAAAAATATTTATGATTTAAGGGCAAGTGGGGGACAGAGGTGAGGGCAACTAGTCAATGTATGCTAATTATTGCCTCTCTGAACTTAACCATATATACGAATGACACTGTGTTGGTAAAGTATTGATTTGGAAAATAATGTGAGTCATAGGTAAAATTAATTTAAAATGATAGCTCCAAATGAAATAATATTATGGAAAGCAGTTCCATAAATCTAGCTTGTTCAATACTTTATAATGTGAAATAGAATGCTTAAAATAGCCACAATCTTTGATACAATCAAATAACCAACAAATTCTGCCAATTTGGGCTTCCTAAAATTCTCTTGGGGGCCAAAATCATCCATATGGTACAGTCACGTAGCTATACAGCTAACGCCAAAGCTCCAGGGCCTTTTTCCTGCAATTTTTTACTTTTGGTGACTGAATGGAAATGCCACTCACTACTCTTTGCAAAAGGAAGATTTTCATGGACATCTTGCTCTTTATGATTTCAAGAAGAAGATAAATATTCTTCACGAACTGTTTTAATGATATAGCAATCCAGAAAAAAGATTTGGTATCACAAAGAAGTGATTCTATTCTAAAATTTCATTTTGAATTTTCTGGTCACAGTGTTGTAGGGAGGCATGGTAAAGTATTAAAATGAAGCACTTGCTTAAACCAAAGGGGATTTCCTAATCAGAAGTGAAAGCCTCCTGATACTCTGCTGCAGGCGTGTGATACTGCAGCCTTCTCTAAGTGCATATCTCACATTCAAAGTCATTTCTCCATGCCTGTCAAGTGAACTGAACCCCCTGATTGTCTGTCTAGGACAGTGATCCATTTCTAATGTATGAGGCTACAGTTTTTGAACTCATAAACTGTAAACTGTATTAAATAAACTGTCTCCTGATTGATGAGTACTGCTCTTATAGGCTAATTTCTCATCTAAACAGTGATATGAAAATTCTTGCTAAAGGGCTGGTGACAGGACTAAACGGGGGTAATAGCAGACTTAATCAAGAAAGACAAATGGGATTCATTAACAACTGGCACTCAGCAGACAGTCTTCAGAGACTTCTCAGCACAATCTCATTGGTCCAATCGAAAATAATTGTGTGCTGCTTTTATCACTGAATGCAGAACAAGGCCAATGAAAAATTCTATTGGTGATATTAAGTAGAATTCAAATTCGGATTGAATTTTGTGCCAGGCAGCCCATCTTTGGATGAGAGGAATAGAGGGGGAAAAAATCCTAGGTTTCATCCTGGGATTTTTTTCTCTGATTGATCAGTTTTCTTATATTGCTCATTCCACTCCAGTATCTTAATCAACTGGATCTCGCCCTAACTGGCAGGGAGGTCTATGCCAGAGGCATCTGGTCTCTGGCTGGCTTAAGAATTGGCACATGGTTTATTTTGTCCAAGCTTGCTGAGCTCCACTTCCAGTAATGCCTGTCTCATTGAGCTGTTTAGATTTGGCTTGTGAGGTAGAGATGGCTAACTCTCTACCAGAGTATGCTCCCCTTCCGCAGTATAGAGAGTTTCCTAGAAAGTTCCTTCTAAATCAGGAGTTATATTTCCCAGTCCCCCTGCATTTACGTGAGGGAAATGTGACTAAGTTGTTGCCAGTGGTTTCCAGGCCAAAGAAACGCATGCCATTTCCAGACCTGTCATGTAATACTTTCACACTTAGTCTTTTACCCTCTATTTTTCCGATCTATCAGCCAGAATTAGAGGATCCAGCAGATCCAAGCCACTTGTAAATGATGAAGCCACAGACAGAAGGAACATGAGTCATATGTGGGAAGAGTATTGGATTTTATATGAAGGAGAAATATTTCTCACAATACACCACTGAGAACTGGGGGTTTATTTGTTGTAGCATCTAACTTTACTTTGATTGAGGCAACTAGTTTTAGCTCTGCCTTTAGACCTATTGGCTTTGGTGACCTTACTTTTTTTTTTTTTTTAGGGAGTCTTCCTCTTGTCACCCAGGCTGGAGTGCAATGGCACGATCTTGGCTCACTGCAACCTCACCTCTCGAGTTCAAGAGACTCTCCTGCCTCAGCCTCCCCAGTAACTGGTATTACAGGCGCCCACCACCATGCCCAGCTAATTTTTGTAGAGACAGGGTTTCACCATGTTGGTCAGGCTGGTCTTGAACTCCTGACCTCGTGACCCACCCGCCCTGGCCTCCCAAAGTGCTGGGATTACAGGTGTGAGCCACCGCGCCCGGCCATGACCTTACTTCTTCTTTTTTTTTGTTTTTTGAGATGGAGTCTTGCTCTGTCGTCCAGCTGGAGTGCAGTGGCGTGATCTCGGCTCACTGCAAGCTCTGCCTCCTGGTTTCACGCCATTCTCCTGCCTCAGCCTCCCAAGTAGCTGCGACTACAGGCGCCTGCCACCATGCCTGGCTAATTTTTTTGTATTTTTAGTAGAGACGGAGTTTCACCGTGTTAGCCGGGATGGTCTCAATCTCCTGACCTCGTGATCCGCCTGCCTCGGCCTCCCACAGTGCTGGGATTACAGGCGTGAGCCACTGCACCTGGCCCTTACTTCTTAACTGACCTCCTTAGCTTTTGATTTTGTGTATAGTTGGGCTTTAAGACATGTTCACTCTTCTGGCTTGGACTTGTGAACTCTAAACTCCATTTTTGGATGAGGATTTCCCATTGGCCTGCTTCTCCCCAGAGCCCATTCTCAGGTACCCAGGTGTAATGTGTGCCCCACCCCCACCTAAACTGTCAGTGAGAAAATGAGATTGGACACACATAGCTGAAGCCAATTAACATTTTATTTTTAGTTTTTTTTTTTTTTTTTTAATCTTTAACATCAAGATGATATACAGGAATTTTATGGAAACAGCTCCTTATCTGGCCAGATTAAGGGGAAGCTGCAATTGAGGCCTGGAAGTTTTAAATGCTGCTTAACCCACTCTCCTCTAGGCTGCACTTCTGGGATTACTGGGCTGACAACAGCTGGACCATTCTGAGACCCTTACTATGGCAGATGCTGTTGTGGTCTGCCCATATTCTTTCAACTCCCACTGTTCCATTACAGGTCAGTGGTGTCTACGGCAGATGCTGCTGTTCTCCTCCTTGGCGTTTTATCTTGACAAGTCTGAAGTGCCGTTGAGGGCAGCCTGTAGCCCATGACAGATGAGGGTTAGGGGATTAAAAACCCAGGCTCCTTGTCCCTCATCAGGAGATAACTCTGAGGCATGCTCTACGTTGTCCCTCGCAGTGCCTAGTGGGGCTGAGCCTCAACTGCCAGCCAGCTATAATGCACATGTCATGGTCTCCCTTCCCTTCTACGTTTTATTTCCCTATTTCTCTACTGGGGCTTCCTAAGATTACCACCCAAATGAACTACTTGTGCTCAAATCCTTGTCGCTAGATCTGCTTTTGGGGAATCCAGCCTAAGACACTGACAGGTTTCCTTCTCATTTTAGGGATTATGATGTCAGCTATTTTTGAACATCAGCCAATCAACTGATGGAAGGTAGCTGCTGATCTCTGAGGTAGTGAGTTATAATCTGCTAAATAGGAGAAGAACAGCTGATACATAAATTTGATATATAAATTAGGATGCTGCATTAAAGCTAATTAAAGCTGAGAATTATATAGAAAATAATTTTTTGTTGTATGTGGACACTGTGAGAGCCGTAATCACAGATACATTTCATCTAGTTGAAGCAACTTCAGAAAATGTGGTCACTCCCTCTGTTTTTTTCTGCTCTCTTTTGAGGGTTCAACTGTATTGTTCTAGATATGACATCAGGGGACATTATGGCCGCTCTACCCTTGAGGATGAAAATTTCCATTTGAAGAACAAGTTACCTGCACCTGGCAGGTGCAGTGACCTGGCAGCTGCCTCAGAAGTGGCAGCTCTTGCTGCCAGCTCTGCTCTGATCTATTTCTACTTGTATGCTTATGCAAGCCATACTGCCTAGTGGATATGCCAGTGTGGCTGGGTAATGGTTTTTATCCTTCCTACAATCTCTCAAGTGCCTTATACCCCCAAATAAATACCCAATCTTAATAACAATTGTGTGCTTGCTAGGATAATATATCAAGTCATTTAACATAAATACAAACATAAATATAAAAACAAGTGAAAACATTAGGCTTGTTATCCATTGCAGTTTTAGCACAAGTCCATCTCTCCATCCACTTTCTGCAGACGGCTGCCGTGAAGCCCTTCCGAATAAGAAATTCTGGAGCTGTTTCAACTCTAGGTACATGTAGAGCCACAGCAGGAGTGAGTGGCATGAACAAGTTTTATCCTAACTTCATGCCCTCTCCAAGATCTTTGTGCTTTCAACTGCCTCTTCCCACACATTTGGCGGCCTCCCTACAAGGCTTTATGTGAGCCACATTTCCCATGCCTCTCCCATCACTAGATAATTGTGAGAGTGAAATATGAGTCTAGCCACAGAAGATAACATAATCTTTACATTTTCAGCAAAAGCAGGTGATAGCATATCTTTGCCCTTCAGACACCTGAGGCGACTCTAGCCACACCCCTCTCAACTTCTCTAGGACCCATGATAATGAGTAAGTCGAGTGGAGATCACAACTTTGAGGGTAAACAGCCAAACACCCCTCAGCACCTACTGATGCCTCCGTTATCACCCTGAAGGATTTCTTCAGGTTTTGAAGAGCGACGTGAGAGAGCTTTCTTGCATTGATTCTAGCCGCTGAGTTGTTGGAAGGGACACTTCTCAGTATGGCAAAGTATTTCATTCCCTGTAGCTAAGGCTTAGCAGATGTCTCCTGATGAAAGCCTCTAAACAAAGGCTTGAAAAATCACCTAAAACCATAGAAACACAGGACAGGTGCTAATTGAAGCAGGAGAGCCTGGGCTTCTAGTGAAGTTCTCAGAAATAAAAAGCAACAACTCAGAATGTGATTACAGAATTCTCACTGGATGCCATGGGATAAATAATATGTATATAATATATAATATGTATATATATTTATATATTTATATACAACATGCATACTATATGTACCTATATCCTTTTATTTAAATAATGATGGTACACTATACACTGTTATGTACATTGTTTAGCCACTTAATGCTAAATCTTGGGGATTGTGTCATAGTTTTCTTTATAGAAAAGTCTTGTTACTTTCTACATATGTAAATATAAATGAATTTATGAATATGGTTATTAATGTTACAAAAAATTATATCATTACTAAATTTGAGCTCTGACATATAATCATTGTTCCTGCAGTTAATCTTAATGCAACTTCAAGCCAATTTAGTAAGTTTCAAGTATTCATATTTTCTAAAGCAACCCAAAATTTAATTAAATATAAGTTTTAATGGTGAGACTAATGTGGAGACTGCTGATACCTCACATATCTTTCAAAAGACATGTTTAGAACTCAAATTACTGTGACCATTAATAATGTGACTTAAAAAATACTTAGAATCAATCACTAGTAAGAAATCACATATAATTAAAGTGAGATAATATGATTAAGTAGAACTCTATAATTTGTTAACAGGCTTTTGTGTTTGCCTAATGTGACGAAGGAGTTTACATTAGAAATTTGATGTTATTTACTTGAAAAGGCAAATTTGCACTACAATGTTGAGTTTGGATTACTTTTCCTAACTTCTCTTTATACTTATACCTTTCTGTGGTTATATACATTATTATACCCATAATAATTAAAAATAAAAAAATTTAAAGAAAGAATGAACCAGTGTTCTGGTGAGGTTGTAACATGCACATTTTGCCATAGTTTTTTTGTATGTAAATTGATAGCTTATCATGAAGCAACCTAGAAAAGATGATTTCTGTTAATATGTTTGATGTATATTTTTTCCCACAGGTACTCAGCTGGTGTGTTTTCTTCCTCTATGGATTCTGCCCAGCATCAAGTACCATGTCCTGCATATCATAGACACAGAGAAATAATAGTCGCTGAATTGTACCATGCTAAATCTGATATAAAATATCATTCTTTATTTGTGAACAGAAATAGCTTCCTATCCTCTAGGTAACAACGACAACAAAAATTCAAAGAAGTTTCTTTCTTTGGGGTTGCAAGTAACAGGAACTGAGTGAAACATGGTACCAAAATAGAAAACTGTCTAATAGTGATCAGTAAGTAGAAGTGACACTTTACATGATTTTTGGGTCTGACTCATTGCTTTTGGGAAACTGGAAACTTTATTGAAAAGTCTGATCTTTACAACATGACACAATCTCCTTGGGAAATACGTAACAAAAAGTACCAGAGATAATTTTGGCACTGAATAGAGAAAAATTTACTGGAGTGGGAAACCAGGAGTGCAAAATCGGAGATGACAGTTGGTCTGAAAAGGGACAAGCAAAGGCCTATGTGGAAAACATCTCTCTGTCTTCTGTAACAGAAAGGATACTTTTAGAGAAGTATAACTGAGGCTGTAAAAGTGGATACAACTTATATTTGAGACTTATCATAATTCCCTTATCTTGGGGAAATTATTTAACTGGTTAGTTTCTTTATGTATAAATTGGGAATAAAGATCTACTTATTTATTTAATTGTGAGGATTAAATGAGAGAATTTGTGCAAACCATCTAGCTGTTCTAGCACACAGTAAGTGCTCATCAATGTTAGATATTGTTATTACCTATTCTATAAATGGATATGGGGAAATTGTCCTTTTGGGTAGGTTCCTAGGCAGACTGTGGAATGGTCTATTTCTAATCAGCATTCCAACAGTCGCTAGGGAAGGCAGTTGGCCAAACACTGCCTTAGGACAGCGAAAGATGAATGATTGCCTTTCTGAAGGGAAATCAGATCCTCCTCCTGATGATGCCACTGAAACACAACAAAGCAGATCAAGAGGGCCTCCGATGCTGTGATGAAAGCAGAGGTATATAGTGATAGGTTCGAGATGAGTATGTTAAAGCACCATAAGAAAGAGTCATTAGGACCTCTAAAATGAATCCTGAGGCTTCTCAGGATACTATGCAGACCTTCGCTAGGCTATCTAGTTCTTTTTTTTGTTTGTTTCGTTTGAGACGGAGTCTTGCTCTGTCGCCCAGGCTGGAGTGCAGTGGCGCGATCTCGGCTCACTGCAAGCTCCGCCTCCTGGGTTCACGCCATTCTCCTGCCTCAGCCTCCTGAGTAGCTGGGACTACAGGCGCCCGCCACCTCGCCCGGCTAGTTTTTTGTATTTTTTAATAGAGACGGGGTTTCACTATGTTAGCCAGGATGGTCTCGATCTCCTGACCTCGTGATCCGCCCGTCTCGGCCTCCCAAAGTGCTGGGATTACAGGCTTGAGCCACCGCGCCCGGCTGGCTATCTAGTTCTTAAAAGGAAGCACCAACATCTGTTCTACCTCTGTAGCATAGCAGTGAGCAATCATATAGAAGTGATAAAGAGCAGTTAAAGCAACAACTAGTTAATCCATTTCCATCTCTATTTATGCTAATATAGGTTGACAGACTGGAATGCCAACCAGTGTGGACAGTAAGGGACATGCTTTAAGGAGGGGGTCGGCTTGAGTCCACTGGGTTGTGATATGCCCAGAAGGGGTGCCTATAAGAATACATGAGAATAGAGGTTCCAAGGCTGCCAAATTAGAGTCATTTGTTACTAATGGAAGTTGGGAATTATCAACTGAGAATTAGAGCTGGATGGTACTAAGCATAAGCAGAAATGGAGGAGGAGGAGGAGAGTATGCAAGAGAGACATCTGGTACTGACAAGAGATAAGAGCTGAGGCCACAAATACTGATATTCCCCACCCGAAGTCAGGAGTTTGAAACCAGCCTGGCCAATTTGGCGAAACCCTATCACTACTAAAAATACAAAAATTAGCTAGGTGTGGTTGTGTTTGCCTGTAATCCCAGCTACTCAGGAGGCTGAGGCACGAAAATCGCTTGAGCCTGGGAGGCGGAGATTGCAGTGAGCTGAGATCGCGCCATTGCACCCCAGCCTGGGCAACAGAGCAAGACTCTGCCTAAAAAAAAAAAAGAAAAAGAAAAAAAGAAAAAAAAAATTGATATTCCCACACCTACCTGGGAAAAGGCAGGTTCTAAAAGAAGAATGTCAAATTGGGCAGAGATGGACTGACTGTCGGTTTTCCAAGCAGTGCCCCTCAAATTCTGGATACTATACAAGAGGGCTAGAGGATAAAGGGACATTTCTTCTTCCCAGACACTCTGCTAAAATTTGCCCCCACACTGAGCACTTGCTCATTCAAGCACTTCCCACTTGGTAAATGAATGGGAGGCATCAGACCCTTTCAGCTTCGCCTGGACTGATATCTGGCATGTATCATTTCCTTTTTCCCTCAATTTTCCATTGTCAAATCATCCATTAAATTGGATTGAGTCTGCCCAAGCCAGCCTGTCTTGGAGTGCTCAGGGGAGATTACTTTGAAAGGAACAAGACCTTGGCTGTCAGGCAGGTTAGCACAAGCTCTCACCGCTTGGCTTCTCACCTCGCAGAGGTCCTGTGACATCTCAGAGGGCTCCAGCCACCTAGCATGCTTTCTCCTCTCAACGCCTTTCTTTCCCTGGCTCAAAAACTGTGATTACCCTCTGTTCTAGCCTCAAGACCTTTTCTGTTTTCTTTTTTAAAGGAGAGGTCAATAGGACAGAGGACAAGTAGAGAGCAGAAAGTGTGAGGCATCCTTTGGTGTTTTATGTTGAAGTCTCACTACGTAAACGTCTGAGATAATCTTCCTAACAGGTGTTAGATAATTTGGGAAAGAATTTTAACTATGAGACTTCAACTAGTGTTTCTGTCAAAAATCATTTGTTTAAAACTTGGAAAAGGAAAGTGGCATCAGAGCAAGATGAATTAGCTCCCTGCTTTTAGAGACAACTGAAACACATTTTTCTTTTACTGATCACTTTCTAGCGGAAGGTGTCTCCTCACCCAGGGCACGATGGCAGCACTGTGGTCAGTAAGCATGAAAGGCTTGCCAACTTCAGTGAAATGGAAAGCTGGTAGTTTTCATGATCTTGGTCACACTCCACGTCGGTGACAGAGCTGTTGCACTTCAAACAAGAGTCCATAGCCATCAGGAACTGAGAGTTGGAAGGGATTAGTAGGAAGGCTTAGGGCAAACAGACACAAAGTAAATGCATCTATCCCAGTGTCGTAGTCCTGCTTTGGGTCTAGGAAAAACTTTGTTTGCAAATTCATCTAGAGTCTTTTTTTTTTTCCTTAAATATTGATATTGTAGTTTCACAAGCTTGAAGAGGTGATGGTTTCTCCTGTCTCAAATCCAAACTTAAAATTCACAGGATTCACAAATTACCCTACACTTTCATACGTTTGTTATGCCTTTTTAAACTAGTTTCTATAACTTCCTCTGCAAACTAAATCTTAATAATATTTTGAATATGTCTAATGTGTGTTTGGTCATAGTTGTCCTAATCTGCCCCTCTTTCTCATCCTTACTGTCTTTGTTCAGACTGTCATTATTACTCACTTAGTTACTGACATGATCTCTTAATTGGCATCCCTACCAACAATCTTGCTTCTGCAAACCACCTTCTATAAAACTGAAAAAATGCAATTTTTCTCCAAAATGAACTTGATCATGTATTTTTCTTTTAAATATCCTTCAATCTCTTCTCATCGCTTATTGTCTATTGTACTAGAGTTCCTTTGAATGAACACAAGCCAGTGCAAGCCATGAAAAGTTACCATGAGCTGCTCTACTACACCTCATGGATCCTTCCTTGGTGTTTTCTTATGCCTGCTCTTTGGATTCCCTGCTTTGATTCCCTCCTTGGCCCTCACTCTCTCTTGTTGCTTGAATTGAAAACTCAGTTTTAGATATATTAACCTGGCTTCATTGTTGACCTCACTCCAGACATAACTTCCCATACTGCAACTGGTTTCATGCACTACAAAGTTGCATACATTCATTTGTTCATCCAATCACCTATTCATTCACTTAAAAAAATAGTGTCAAGCACTATATTAAACATCAAAAATGTTGAACGATATACCTTGCTCAACTTAAATTACTTACACTGTGGTAGAGGATGAAGACAAATCTTATGGTATCAAAGGACATTCTCAGAGGAAATGATATCTAAGGTGACAACTCAATGGTAAGTGGAAGGTAGGCAAGAGAAGAAAGAGGGAAGAGTAGCAAGGTCTTGCAGAAGAACTCTCCAAGGGTAGAAACTGTATCAGAGAGAATAAATGGCAAGAGATGAGGCTGAATAGCTAAGCATCATTCACATCATGAAGGGCCTTACATACTGTGAAGGGATACGACTTTATTCTGAGGCCAGTGAGGAGTCATTGAGGCTTTCAAGAAGGGGAGACATTCATTCATTTGAATTGTAGGAGGATTACTCTAGTTTTGCATATAGATTGATTTGAGGTGGGTAACACTGAAACCAGGGATAACTGGTGAGTGTAAACTACTGTGGTGAGCATTACCAGTAACCTAGGCTAGTATAGTAGCAATCTTGGTGGAAATAATTGCGTGGATGTAACAGATATTTAGGAGACAAAATTAAAAGGATTTGGTGGGTGATAAGAAATGGAGAGTAAATGTAATAATAAAAAATTATAATGATTAGCATTTCTTGAGTACTTACATGTACAAAGAACTATCTACCTGCTTTACATACATGATCTCATTTCATCCTCACACAATTTTTGGGGTAGATACTACTGTTATTCTCATTTTTCGGATGAATAATCTCAGGCACAGAGGAATTACCTGACTTGACGAAGGTCATGCAGTCAAGAGGGAGAACTAGGATGCAAACTGAGGTAGTTTGTCATCAGAGCCTGCATTATATTATTTTACTTTTATAGATTCAGAGGATACATATGAAGGTTTGTTACATGGATATATTGCATAATGGTTTGGATTTCTAGTGTTTTCGTCACCTGAATAGTGATTATTGGACTGAATAGGTAAATTTTTTACCCTTACCTTCGTTCCACCCTCCCTGCTTTTGGAGTCCCCAGTGTCCATTATTTCCCTCTGTGTGTCCATGTGTACCCATTGTTTAGCTCCCACTTACACGTGAGAACATGTGGTATTTGATTTTTTTGTTTCTGAGTTATTTCACTTGGGATAATGGCCTCCAGCTCCATTCATGTTGTGCAGAATATATTATTTTATTCTTTCTTATGTCTGAGTACTATTCCATGGTGTATATGTGCCACATTTTCTTTAACCCATCATCCATTGATGGACACAGGTTGATTCCATGACTTTGCTATTGAGTACAGTGCTGCCATAAACATACAAGAGCAGTACAATATCTTTTCCTTTGGGTAGATACACAGTAATGGGATTGCTGGGTCAAATGGTAGTTCTACTTTTAGCTCTTTGCAAAACCTCCGTACTGTTTTTCATAGAGATTGTGCTAATTTACATTCCCACCAACAGTGTCTAAGCATTCCCCTTTCTTTGTATCCTTGCTAACATCTGTTTTTTAACTTTTTACTAATAGTCATACTGACTGGTGTGAGATGATAACTCATTTGGTTTTAATTTGCATTTCTCTGATGATTAGTGATGTTGAGCATTTTTTCCACATGTTTGTTGGCTGCTTGTGTGTCTTGTTTTGAGAAATGTCTGTTCATGTTCTTTGCTCACCTTTTAATAGGGTCACTTGTTTTTCTCTTGTTGAGTTGTTTGTGTTCCTTTTATAAAAATACCTAGAAAGACATTTAACCAAGGGGGTGAAAGATCTCTACAGGAAGAACTACAGAACACTGATGAAAGAAGTTGTAGATGACACAAATAGGAAAACATCCCATGCTCATGGATTAGAAGAGTCAGTATTGTTAAAATGATCGTATTGCCCAAAGCAATATACAGATTCAATGCAATTTCTATTAAATAACCAACACCATTTTATAAAGAATTAGAAAAAAAAAATCTTAAAATTCATATGGAACCAAAAAAAAGCCCAAATAGCCAAAGAAATCCTGAGCAAAAAGAACAAAGGTAGAGGCATTACATTACCTGACTTCAAATTCTACGGTAAGGTTGTTGTAAGTAACCAAAGCAGTATGGTACTGGTATAAAAATAGACACATAGATCAATGGAACATAATACAGAACCCAGAAATAAAAGCCACATACCTACAACCAACTGATCATTGACAAAAAGTCCACAAAAATACATAATGGAGAAAAAACACCCTATTCAATAAATAGTGCTGGAAAAACTGGATAGCCATATGCAGAAGAATGAAACTAGACCCCTATCACTCATCACATAGAAAAATTAACTCATGGTGGATTAAAGACTTAAATGTAAGAACTGAAATTATAAACATTCTAGAAGAAAACCTAGGGAAAACTCTTCTGGACATTGGCCTAGGCAAAATATTTATGATTAAGACCTCAAAATCAATTGTAAACAAACAAACAAATAAACAAACAAAAACCACCATGAACAATAACAAAAAAACCCAAAATGGACAAATATGACCTAATTAAACTAAAGAGTTTCTGAGCAGCAAAATAAACTATCGATACAGTAAACAGACAACCTACAAAATGGGAGAAAATATTTGCAAACTATACATCCACTGAAGGACTAATATCCAGAAACTGCATTCTTGGCCACTGTACTAGACTGCCTTAGAAAGATTAGCAATAACCACTCTTAACTCTGGGGCAGGCTGGCCCATCTTTCTTTCATTACATACTAGGTGCCAAAGTATTGGATATTTATAAATTTGGCTGGAACATAGCTTCTCAGGGGGACCATGGTGAGTGCTTCTTGGCAAGGCTCTAGAAATACCAAGTTTTAAGTTTTTCTTAGAAGAGGCCATCTGCTTTGCAATCTATCAGGTTGTGCTGGAATTAGTAATGGTTTGGTTTCAAGAAACAGATATTAAGGGGATGGATATTCCATTTACCATGAGGTGATTATTATGCATTGCATGCTTGTGTCAAAAAATATCTCATGTACCATATTAATATATACACCTATGTACCCACAGAAATAAAAAGTAAAAAATTAAGCAAAGTAAGACAATCAAACAAACAAACAAAAAGAAACAGATATTAATTCACACCACCTCAAGTAATGATGAGCCTAAATTCAAGGGACTCAATTACCAGAAACAGAGCGAGCCTAAACTAGGAACTGGAAAATCAGAAACAACTTTGGCTTCTCTTAGTCTCCATGGACCTTTGTCTCTTCTTGTAACATCAAGTTACTGGTTCTCATGCTTCTTTCCCTAAACCTATTATTTCTGCTTCTCTCAAAATATTCATGGATAAAAAGGACTTCCAGCTCTAAATCTGTATGACCAAGGATGACAGTCTCTACCTCCCCAACCTCTGTACTTCTTAGAACAAAGTCTAAAGAAAAGTAGCCTATAGGTCCACTTTGAATAATGTATACAGCTCTCATCCCAGCTGTGATACAAGCAAGACCACACAGAATCACCATTTCAGAAGGCAATGAGGGTAAAGGTAAGTTCACTTAGAAGGAAGTGTGGGCAAGAAGGGAAAGACAGTGTTTGTTAGTTTGGTCTTAAATATTTCACTCTTTTGTGCTTTGTAGGTGGGAGCATGTTGTTGGATGTGGTGATGTGGCCACATCTCTTCTTTACCTGTATTGTTCCTCATGCGAAGCTCCCGCTTATGGTTCTAAAGAGTTCCATGTCTGACTTCTGACACATACTGTATTGTGTCATTTGACAGAGCTGCCCTCTCCTATCTCTATAGTCACTGATTTAATTCTATCCCTTGTTTCTAACTGTATTACCATGAGAGCTCCATGAGTGATCTCCTTGCCTTCAATTTTTCTTCACTCTAGTTCTTTCTGTTCTTCCTTCATATTGCTACCAAAGTGATAGTTCCAGGACGCCAATCAAATTATGTCATTGTTTTCATTTTAATAATAACTTTTACAGAGGTCTAAGAGAATGTGGCAAAAGAGGCCAAGAGGCAATTGCATGTGATTATTAAGCATTGCATGCCTGTATCCAAGTACCTCATGTACCCCATAAATATATATACCTATGTATCCACAAAAATAAAAAGTACACAATGAAACGTAACTATTTATTCTCTTCTACACTTTCCTAATGAGGCTACTTGCATTCCTTTTTGTGCATATTCTCTTTTTTTTTTTTTTTTTTTTTTTTTTTGAGACGGAGTCTCACTCTGTCGCCCAGGCTGGAGTGCAGTGGCCGGATCTCAGCTCACTGCAAGCTCCACCTCCCGGGTTCACGCCATTCTCCTGTCTCAGCCTCCCGAGTAGCTGGGACTACAGGCGCCCGCCTCGTCGCCCGGCTAGTTTTTTTTTTTTGTATTTTTTAGTAGAGACGGGGTTTCACCGTATTAGCCAGGATGGTCTCGATCTCCTGACCTCGTGATCCGCCCGTCTCGGCCTCCCAAAGTGCTGGGATTACAGGCTTGAGCCACCGCGCCCGGCCGTGCATATTCTCTTACTACTCTGTACATATAAACAATGTGCACTTTTTTTTTTGACTTGGGGACTTGCTATGTCATCCAGACTGGAGTACAGTGACATGATCATGGCTCACTGCAGCGTTGACCTCCCGGTCTCAAGCAGTCCTCCCACCCCAGCCTCTCATGTAGCTGAGATTACCGGTGCACCCCACCATGCCTGGCTATTATTTTTTTTGTAGAGACAGAATCTTGCTATGTTGATCAGGCTGGTCTTAAACTCCTGGCCTCAAGTGATTCTCCCACCTCGGCCTCACAAAACACTGGTATTAAAGGTGTGAGCCACTGTACCCCACCACGTATGCACTTGTAAACAGCAAAATTTCCCCCCACCTTCCTCTTCATCTGGACAACTGCTACTTAATCTCAAAATCTAATTCTTATTTGATTTTCTTAGAAAAAAATCCTTGCTAGTTTCTACTTAACACTAATTCCCCTCACCTTCGCCCCACCCTATCCTAAGTTAGGTCTAGAAAATTTTGATAAAGATGCTCCCACCCACATTGAATGGGATTTTCCATCTTGCTATGCTGGTGACAGCTTTGAATAATTAAAAAATAAATCTTCCTCTATTGGATGAACTAATGAATACATCACTGTTAATAGATACATTTGAAATTACCTTGGCATTATCTGGTTCAGCTCTCTCAGTTTATAAGTTAGAAGGCCCAGAAAAGTTATATATTATTATGGATACACAGAGAGCAATACCAGAACCAGAACTACTTTCTTTTCCTCCTGGCTCCCCGTCATTTTCTCTTTCTTTCTTTCTTTCTTTCTTTCTTTCTTTCTTTCTTTCTTCTTTCTTTCTCTTTCTTTCTTTCTTTCTTTCTTTCTTTCTTTCTTTTTCTTTCTTCCTTCTTTCCTTCTTTCTCTTTTCTTTCTTTCTTTGTTTCTTTCTTTCTCTCTCTCTTTCCTTTCTTTCTTTCTCTCTCTCCCTTCCTTCCTTCCTTCCTTCCTTCCTTCCTTCCTTTCTTTCTTTCTCTCTCTCTTTCTTTCTCTCTCTCTTTCTCTCTCTCTCTTTCTTTCTTTCTCTCCTTCCTTCCTTCCTTCCTTCCTTCCTTCTTCCTTCCCTCCCCCCTCCCTCCCCCCCTTTCCTTCCTTCCTTCCTTCCTTCCTTCCCTCCTTCCTTTCTTTCTTTCTTCCTTTCTTACAGAGTCTTGCTCTGTCACCCAGGCTGGAGTGCAGCAGCCCGATCTCGGCTCACTGAAACTTCCAACTCCTGGGTTCAGGTGATTCTCATGCCTCAGCCTCTAGTAGCTGGGATTACAGGTGCCCACCACCATGCCTGGCTAATTTTATTTTATTTTTTTAGCAGAGATGGGGTTTCACCATGTTGGCCAGGCTGGTCTTGAACTCCTGACCTCAAGTGATTGGCCTGACTCGGCCTCCTAAAGTGTTGGGATTACAGAGGTGTGCCACCACGCCTGGCCCTCATCATCATTTTCACTATAACAAAGCTGGCTCAAATACCTCCTTACCTGTAAACTCTTCACTAGTCTCCACTCCACCAACCAGCCTCTGTCAGTGTTACTGTAGCTCTTCCTCTTATTATTGGCACTGGGATTGGACTTCAGAATGGGGAGGCTAGTGCTGTGGTTGAAACTTCTCTACGAGATTTCAAGCTTTAATGACAGACATCCTGTACTCAATATCTTCGTATTTCCTTCAATGTCTAGCACAGTGACAAGTATATGGCAGGTCACCATAAAACTTGGCTGAAAAGTCAAAGATCATTGACAATTGGGAGTATGTGTTGGTGTTAAACACATCTGTAGACATGTAATAAATCAAGGTGTAGGCATGTGCATGATCAGTGCAATTTCAATGATCTCCCTTGATTTGGAATTCAAGTGCTATGTATTCTTTAGGCATGCACTACTGTCAATCCCCAAAACTCTGATTTTTGGAATCTTTGGAAAGCTAGCACTATTGATTATTGTTAGTATCATTCTAATATATTTTTACTATTGTGGTCTTTTGACATTTATAGGGTACTTTTTATAACATACTGTATTATCTTGCTTATCTTTGATTCAATCAAGCACAGACTTAATTTGGGAAAACCCCATTTCTAATATAAATACTAGCACTAAATTATTGTATAGAGTACCATTAATAATTAATTTGTCCATATTTTCTTTGTTTTCACAATGAAAGAAAGGCTGGGAATGCTAAGCAAATATTAAGCTTTTATTTTGCTGGCAAGTGGTTTAAATTGATTTGGTTTTGTTCATGTCAGAATTCAATAGCGCATTTGTTAAGGGTGAATTTGGAGATTCAGAAGTCGGGAAAAAACCTCACAAATTATGACAAAAAAATTTTTTTAAATGATTTTCTTAGTCATTTACAGATCTTTCTTCATGCATTCGTTCCTTCTTTTAAAAGGGAAAATTCAATAAGAGAATACATCCAACAGCTAAATAATCCAGTGTGTGCACCTTCAGGGCCTTGTGCATGTAATAGAACATCTTGCCACGGTAAAGCGGCTCCTTCAGAACATACTGCAAAAACATTAAGCCTTTTTATTGCATTACATAGATCCAGATTGTGCAGAAAGCTCAGTTTTCAAGTAGTTCTTCTCTCCTTAAATCCCGTTTTCCTCTCTTGGTAGCAGAAATTGTGTTCATAAACCTGGTTAAAACATCTGATATTCAGTGGGAAATTCTCCCCTCATTTACGGTTTCTTGTCATCAAGATTGTCTCTGATGAGGCCTGAATGTGTCTCCTTCAGTCTTAGGGAATTGGAAAGTTCCTAACCATACCTGGGCAAAACAGGCCAGAAATGTTCCAGGTCTGAACAATGACCCTTGTCCTGCCCTCAGTCACCAAGACATACCTCATTCAGCTGGCCTTAGGGGAATGGGATTTCAAAGCTGCCATGGCCACAGTAGAACACAGGACCCTACACACCATGATTTGTGATCATTTTCTTCTCTACAGATGCCAATTGTCTCATCAATTTTTTTTTCCCAGTGACTTTAGAGTCACACAAAGCTTCCTAAATTCAGCTACTCTAGAATAGTAATAGCTAATATTTATTGAGTGCTGGCTATGTACTAGGCACCGTGTCCAACATTTTACATAGATTATCATCTTTGATCTTCACAACAAACCTTTTTTTAAATAAGAGATTCAATGAGGTATAATTACATACCACAAGGTTCACCATTTTAAAATGTAGAATTCAATGGTTTTTATTTACAGAGTTCTGCAACCATCATCACCATGTAATTTTTTTTAGTTTAATGATTATCTTGTTTTACTATTTAAATTACAATATGCAAGTTGTAGCTTTTCCTTTTTAAAATTAATTAATTAATTTTCTATTGCCATTTAATAGCTGTACATATTTTTGTGGTATATGCGATAATTTGATTCATTCATATAATCAAATTAGGGTAACTGGGATATCCATCACATTAAATATTTAGCTTTTCTTTGTGCTAGAAACATTTAAATTATTCTCTTCTAGCTGTTTTGAGATGTTTGATAGATTAGTGTTAACTACAGTCACTTTACTGATCTATTGAACACCAAGTCTTATTTCTTCAATCTAACTGTGTATTTGTACCCAATTAATCAATCTCTCTTTATTCTCTCCTCTCCCACCCTTCCTGGCTTCTGGCAGACACCAATTTACTCTCTATCTTCATGAGAATCTACTCTCCATCTTCATGAGATCCACCTTTTCAGTTCCCTCATGAGTGATTACATTCAATATTTGATTAAACATGCAATAATTTTTTTTCTGTGCTTGACTTATTTCACTTAATATAATGGTCTCAAGTTTTGTTGTAAGTTATTTGAGAAATCTCCAAACTGCTTTCTACAGAGGCTGAACTAATTTACATTCCCACCAACAGTGTATAAGCCTTCCCTTTTCTCTACAGCCTTGCCAACATCTGTTGCTTTTTGACTTTTTAATAGTAGCTGTTCAGACTGGTGTTAGATGGTATCTCATTGTGGTTTTGATTTGCATTTCTCTGATGATTAGCAGCATGGTATTTGTCCACAAACAAACACATAGACCAATGGAACCCATTAGAAAGCTCAGAAATAAAGCTACACGCCTACAATCATCTGATCTTCAACAAGGCTGGAAAACATAAGCCACAGAGAAAGGACTCCCTATTCAATAAATGGTGCTGGGATAACTGGAAAGCCACATGCAGAAGAATGAAACTAGACCTTTACCTTTCACCACATACAAAAATTAATGCAAGATGAATTAAAGATTTAAATGTAAGATCTCAAACTATAAAAATTTTAAAGGAAAACCCAGGAAATACCCTTCCCAAAATTGACCTTGGCAAAGAACTTATGAACAAGTACCAAAAAGAAATTGCAACAAAGCCAAAAATTAACAAGTGGGACCTAATTAAACTAAAGAGCTTATGCACAGCAAAAGAAAACATCAACAGAGTAAATAGACAGCCTACAGAATGGGAGAAAATATTCACAAACTATCCATCTGAGAGGAACCTAATATCCAAAATATATAAGGAACTTAAACTAAAAAGCAAAAAAGAAATAACCCCACTAAGAAGTGGGCAAAGGCATAAATAGAGACTTCCAAAAGAAGACATATAAGCAGCCAACAAAAATGTGAAAAAAAAAATCATCTATGTCTTTTAATTGGAGAATTTAGTTCATTTACATTCAGTGTCATTACTGATAAGTAAGGACTTAGTACTGCCATTTTTAGTACTGCCATTTGTTTTTCTGGTTTTCTGGTTGCTTTATAACTCCTTTCTTCTTTTCTTCCTTTCTTACTGTCATCCCTTGTGGCTATGTAATTTTCTTAGTTGTAGTATGTCTTAATTTGTTCCTTTTTATTTTTAGCGTATCCATTACAGGTTTTTGCGTTGTAGTTACCACAGGGTTACATAAAACATCTTATAGATATAATAAATTATTTAAAGAGATAAAAACTTAGATTACAAAAAAGAGTAAAAACAAACAAAAAAAGTAAAAAACCAAATAAAAAGAAACCACCATACACTTTAACTCCATCTCCCCCACATTTTGACTTGTGTTTGTCTCAATTTACATAATTTTAGATTGCCTATCTCTAAACAGGTTGCTGTCTGGTGATAATCTCAGTGTTGTATATATATCTATTTTGGTTTTCTGTGTTAGAGAGTGAGTCCAGCTGTGTCTACACTGTCATTTTGGAAGTATAAATCTCCTAATTTAGAATGCTTTCATCACCCTTAAAAGAAACCCCAAGTCCATTACTTGTCACTCCCATTCTCTTTTTCCCCCTAGCTGTGACAACCATTAACTTTTCTGTTCTTATACATTTTTTCATTATGGCCATTTTGTATAAAAAGAATCATACAATAGATGACTTTTTGTGACTGACTTCTTTCACTTAACATAGTCTTTTCAAGTTTTTTTTTTTTAATGTTGTGACATGAATCATACTTATTTTTCATCTGGCTCCTCAGTAGCTGCTCAGGAAGCCAATCCCATAGTGTAACGTATAGTATTTCATCCAACTTTAAGAACAGAGAGCAATTCAATGAAGGCAAGTAGTCAACTAAGACAGAGATAGAAGGCAGTCAATAAAATCTGAAAAACCACACAAAGTTTGTCTCCAAACCATAGCGAGATTGAAGTTGCTTAATTAAAAGTTTATTTTTTAACTGAAGATGTGTTACATGTTCAGTATGAAAAGTATAGAATGTATAAGGAAACAAAAAGAAGAACATTTAAATGACCTGTAAACTTCTTCTCTCTTGTAACTCATTTCACCTTTTTGTTTACAGTTTATAGTAGTCCTCCATTACCCACAATTTTGCTTTCTAAGGTTTCAGTTACCTCTGGTCAACTGTGGCTTGAAAATAGGTGAGTACAGTGCAATAAGATATTGAGAGAGAGAGAGGGAGAGAGAGAACCTTCACATAAATTTTACTACAGTATATTTTCAGTATATTTTATTATGCCTAATTTATAAATTAAACTTTATAATGAGTAGGTATGTATAGAAAAAATAGTGTATATAGGATTTGCTACTATTTAAGGCTTTGGACATTCACTGGGGGTCTTGGAGCACATTCCTAGTGGATATGGGGGGACAACTGTATTTTCTTCTACATGCGTACATATCTTTTTACAATATATACACATTTATTACTTATAATGACATTATGCTATACCCAATTTTAATTGTTTCCCTTTTTTAACTATACCATAGAGTTCTTAATTTATTCAGTATTATTTTACCACCTAATTTTTACTAGTAAGATGGTACTATAAGAATGTGCCATATTTTTTGATAAATTTTCCATTTCATGGTACATATCTAGTGGTGTGGTGAACATTCTCATTCCTCTATTTATAAAGACTTCAGTAATCTAGGTTTTCAGCTGAATTTCCTGGAAGTGGGTTCGTGCTATATAGTATGACACCTTTTAATTCTTTTAATCCATTTTGCCAGATTATATCTTAGAAAAATGTTGCTAATTAATGTTCCAAATAACAATTAATAAGAGGGCCTATTTTTATGCACCAACCCTAAATATTATTATTAGAAAGTATTTTCTAAGTTGGTCGATGAAAAACAGTATCTTATTGTAATTTTAAAGTTGCATTTGTTGATTACTAGTGAGGATGAGTATTTTATATACATTTCTAGACAATTTGTTATTCTTGTGTGAATTGCCTATTTGTGTTCTTCATAATAATTTTAATTGATGAAGATTAGTGGTGCTTTGAGGGCAGAAATATATCTTATTTTTGCTGGAGCCTGTTTTCATCAGTGTTGCACCCTGGATCTAGCCCATGCCAGGACCTAAAAGTATTTGTAGAATGAAAGAATGAATGATAATCCACTATTATATTTTTACTGGTTATTAATAGAAGGGAATCAAATTAATGTTGCATACACTTATTTAGTGAGCAATGAATGCCATTTTCTCCACAAAAAAGTTTTTCTCTGAAGAAAATTTAACTTCTTTTCAACAATAACACCATTTATAGCCTGAATGGATAAATACAAGATTGGACAGATTTGGCTATTTTCATGTTTGTTTGTTTTTTCTTTTTTCTCAGCAACTGTCAGATTTTTCTATTCTTGCTAGCTATTTTGGAATACTAGGACACAATTAGGGATTTGTTACCTCATTTCATTATAGAAAATGAAAGCACCAAAATAAAACATCTCAAATGCTCATCATTTCTGAGAATATTCTACAAATTTGTGCTTTCTCTGGATTGCGTTCCACAACTGAGACAATACTCAAACTTTTTTGATCTTAATTGTACTTAAACTGACCTACTTTTTTTTTTTCCCAGAATATTTTGTTTTCAGCAGAACTTCTATTTTCATTGAATCTAGGGATATGAAAGTGACATATTATAGATGTAGAGTCTTTCACACCGTTGCACTTGCATATATATGTGAGTAGGTGTATGTATACACACAAACATACATATATTTCTTTTGGGCAAATTGTTTTTCTTGTTAACTTTTCTCAAAAATCCTGTTACGAAGAGAAAGTAGAAGCCACAATTTTTTGAGGCAGCTCCTGGTGTCATACATACAAACATATTCTGTGATCTGCATTGTATAAAAAACCCTTGTTTACCCTGCATCCCACTTCAGTTTCTGTTCCAACTCCGCTCCTTCTAAAAGAAAACTGATCTCCATTGATCACCCTTACTTCCTGTTTTCTTCCCAAACTATTCCAAGTGGGCTTTGGTTTTGGCATTGCTGTAGAAGCAGGTTTTCTAGATCTCCTACTTCTTCCTTTCCAGAGCAAGCATGGAGCTAGTAACACTTTTCCAGTGTTCCCAACCTCTCCTGGGACTCTCTAGGACTGGGAGTAGGCAGAATTAGCAGGCCAGGTCACATTGGTCAGGTACATTTGAACCCACTAACTAAAAATTCATCACCAGCCTGGCCAACATGGTGAAACCCTATCTCTACTAAAAATACAAAAATTAGCCAGGTGTGGTGGCAGGCACCTGTAATCCTAGCTACTCAGGAGGTGGAGGCAGGAGAATCGCTTGAATTCTGGAGGCGGAGGTTGCAGTGAGCTGAGATCGCGCCACTGCACTCCAGCCTGGGCAACAGAAGGAGACTTTGTCTCAACTGCCCACAACCCCCACAACAACAACAAAAAATTGTAATGTAGACATAGCTGTGGACTCTTGATTTCCATAGTGGAATTTGAGAAAGTGCTCCTGGTATTTAGTGAGCAGGGGCCAGGGATGGTAAACCATTTGCAATATATAGGACAGCTTCACCAAAAAGGAGTTATCCTGCACTGTTATCAATGATACACTCCTTGAAAAACACTTATCTAGAGGAAGAAACTAATTCCCTAGTAACAAAAGTTGAGATTGCAGAAATCAGAAAACTGGACAGAGTTAAAGGGAAAAAGCAGATATTATGACCAGGAAAGACAACTGGGAAAATAATATATACCCAAATCTAACTATACTTAAAAAAGGAATTAGAAAAGGGGAAGATGCCTTGTCATTATTAGATCAGAAACTGTGGCAGAGGTCCAAAGAAATCTTAGGTAGAAAGAGAGGGGAAGATATGAGAGGGCAGACTGAATTGTCTGTAGACCCTGCTGAGAAGCAGGATCCAAAAAAAAAAAAAAAAAAAACTGTTGAGAGGTAGCTCTTAAAGCTGAATGTGAAAAATTCATAATATAGACAATTGGGAACCCACTATCTTAAGGATTGAGACTGCTATTTTGAGTAGTTACAAAGATTCTGGACAGATTATAGAGAAGAGTAGGAAGATCAGTAGAAAATACTGGAAGAATTACAAGGGAAGTATCAATATGACAGTTTTGGATGAACTTCATGCTGGATAAGTAAATGGAATAGACTTCTAAGGGAAGACGCAACAATAATGAGGCATATTATGGGGGAATCAGGCAGGAATAAAAGAGAATGAGTCCAGTTTGATGGGGAACAATCACTTGAGTGGGATTGTTCTACTCAGAGAGGAGAATGTGAACAAACTATTTGAACCCTACAGTCAGATTGGGTCTCTGAAATCTAAAGCTATAGCCATGACCAGAGTCTATGCAAAATAACAAACCCAGAATTAACCTGAAGCCGTGTGTTGGGAGTAAATTCTTACGAGATTATGGATATATGCTTCATGGATCCACGAGCCTATTCCCTCAACAGCACCACCTTAGCCTTGAATGATGAACAACATAAATAGAATGTTAGGCAGCTTATCTACATTGTCTCCTATGTCTGGCACACACATTTAAAGCTAGGAGCTTGCATACACTAAAGCTCCCACAGAACTTGGCATCACTTGATAGTCCTGGACTGCAAGCCTGACTGCAAAACACAGAAAAACTAAAAAATAAGTTTAAATCCCTAACATCTAGAAGGCCTGTATAAAAGGAGGCTATTGTGGTCAACTTCCGTATTCGCCCCCTCTCCCCACCTTCCTCTCCCCGGCACATAGGCTGGTGTCTGGAGTCCTTGTCTGTGTAACAGCTACTTACCTCTGCATAATACCAGCATAAGCAGACATGAAATGAACAAGGTCAAAATCCCAAATGACCTACAGTTTAAGGTCATTCACTCAGACCGCAGCAGGTAAACACCAAACTCACATGGCATAAAACAGGTCACTGCCAGTCTCTAAATTTAAAACCAAAACGAAATTGGACCACAAAATCTTAAATTCCTCCTATGGCTTAAACATTTTCATGGGCAATTTACTTCTCAAATTTCATTTATCCTTGCAATGTTCCTAACCGATGCACCAGATGTCTTGTATATACACGTGGTCCCAGGTATGTATCTCCCTGCTGTAGTTTCCTCTGGTTTTCATCTATTCTTTTAAACATGGCTCTTCTGATCTCCATCTCAGGAATTGTTTTTTATTCTTGAAAAAAGAGAGTTGAAACACTGGGCTATTTTGACAACTTATATAGGATCCTCAAATTCTAGAACTCCCATTGTTACAGTACTTTTCTAAATAAAGCCATAAATAAGTAAAGCCAAATATTAAGTATATAATTTGAAAGAAAATCATATAGAAAGAACACCTGTAATTCTATCATATAGAGATAATAGTCAATAACCATTTATTGTTATTGTTATTGTTTAGAGAGGTATAGACACATTATGGTCATGTGTGTATGTATATACATATATTTTATAAAACTATAGTAGTTGACAATAGCGTGTATTGACATTTTCCAGTTTTAAAATAAGAATATATTATTATGGTGTAAAATTTGTTAACAACCTGATGTTATTCATATGATATTGTCCCTTATTAGATATTTAGGTTGTTTCCTTTTTAAAACTGTTATTATAAACAACTCTTTAACATTTTTTTTTTTTTAATTTTTATTTTTTGAAGATGGAGTCTCGCTCTGTCGCCCAGGCTGGAGTGCAGTGGCCGGATCTCAGCTCACTGCAAGCTCCGCCTCTCGGGTTCCCGCCATTCTCCTGCCTCAGCCTCCCAAGTAGCTGGGACTACAGGCGCCCACCACCTCGCCCGGCTAGTTTTTTGTATTTTTTTTTTAATAAAGACGGGGTTTCACCGTGTTAGCCAGAATGGTCTTGATCTGCTGACCTTGTGATCCGCCCGTCTCGGCCTCCCAAAGTGCTGGGATTACAGGCTTGAGCCACCGTGCCCGGCCTTTAACATTATTTTTAAATCAAGAGGACAGTTAGTTCCACCTGTAGATATTTTTTTCTACCCTCAAATTGTTAATTGTATTATATTGAATAACCAATCCATCATATATGCACTGATTTGAAATATCTTTATCATGTACTAAATTCATATTTGTGTCTGGAATTTTTATCCGATTAGTGGTGCAATAAATTCATAGTCACTGATTTCAGCCAAGTCCTTATTACTTATTTGTATATCTTCATGCTTGGCTTCCACTTTTATTCTCCTCAGGTATTAGTTTAGAACTTCACTATAGTCAATGCTCCCTTTTAATCTTGGTGCTAGTCTCTTAACTTTGTCATCAGTAAGATAAAGGCCACAAGTGAGGGCTATGACAATGGAAATTTATACTGTCACAGTTCTAGGGGTTAGAAGTTTGAAATCAAGGCATGAGCAGGGCCATGCTCCTTCTAAACCCTGGAGAGGAGAATTCTGTCTTGCCTCTTCCTAGCTTCTGGAAGCTCTTGGCAATACATGGTGATTCTTTAGCTTGCAAATGCAGCACTCCAGTCTCTGCCTCAGTTGTCATGGCCATCATCCCTCATGTGCCTTCACATTGTCTTCCTTGTGTGTGTGTGTGTGTCCAAATTTCCCTCTTTTATAAAGATTGCAGTTGTATTGGATTAGGGGCCCACCATAGTCCAGTATGATATCATCTTCACTAATTACATCTGAAACAGCCTTATTTCTGAATAAGGTCACATTCTGAGGGAGTGGGGTTAGGACTTGAACATATATTTTGGGGGAACACAATTCAACCCATAGAAATCTCTCCTCCAACCGCACACCACCCACATTCGCTCTCATTTCACTCTCCTCTTGTATTGAAGGATGATGGCATCTTTCTGTTCAGGTTAATTTCATGTTTTTGTTCTTTATTCCAACAGCTTCTATGTGTTCTGAGACTTTGCTCTATCAACCAACCACTCTTTTTGGCATTTTCATCTTCTGCCTTTCCATTAAAAACTCCCCTGCGTTCCGACAACACATCGCTCTCATGTCCCTTTCTTATCCCTCTCCTATTCAAGATACGAAGTTATCCCTTCCTTGAACTTGAACCCCGCTTTAGTCATAATTACACCTTTCTCTCATTCTTTATATATTAGGTCTCTTCACTTCTATCAAGGGCATTCACTGCTTAGGGTTTTCATAAAGAATTGCCACTGTTGTCTTTTGACATGAATCATTGCGTGTAGAGGACAATTAAAGAAAATCAAGACTGAGTTAAGATGTAAATATTAATTCATTTTGATTTGATTTCTATATATGGTGAGACATAGAGTCTAGTTTTATTCTTCTATGTATGGTTATCCAGTTTTCTCAGCATCATTTATAGAAGAAACTGCTTTCTCCTTATTGTATTTTCTTGGTATTTTCATCCAGAATGGGTTGGCTGTAAGTGTGTGGATTGGTATCTGGGCTCTCTCTTCTGTTCCATTGTTTTTATGCAGTACCAGCTGATTTGTTGTCAGGTACCATGATGCCTCCAGTTTTGTTCTTTTTGTTCAAAATTTCTTTGGCTATTTGGGGTCTTTTGGGGTTTCATATTAATTTTAGTACTTTTTTTCTATTTCTGTGAGGAATGTCACTGGTATTTTCACAGGGATTACACTGAATCTGTAAATTGCTTTGGGTAGTACGGTCATTTTAACAATATCGATTCTTCCAATCCATGGGCATAGAATATACTTTTGTTTAAAAATAAAGATACTACTAGACCAAAAAGCTGTAAAGCTACTAGAACAAAACACTGGAGAAATGCTCCAGTACATTGATCTGGGCAAAGATAGTTTGAGTAAGCCTCAAAAGCACAGGAAATAAAATCAAAACTAGATAAATGGTATTACATAAAGCTGAAAAGCTTCTGCACAACAAAGAAAACAATCAAAAATTGCATAGACAACCTACAGAATGAGAGAAAATATTTGCAAACTATCCATCTGACAAGGAATTAATAATCAGAATATATAAAGAACTCAAACAACTCAGTAGTAAAAAACCAAATAATTGATTAAAAAATGGGCAAAAGATTCTGCCATTTTGAGAAATGGCAGAAACTGACATTTCTCAAAAGAAGACATACAAATGGTTAACCGATATATGAAGAAATGGTCACCACCACTAATTATCAGAGAACTGCAAATCAAAACCACGATGAGATATCATCTCACTCCAGTTAGAATGACTTTTACAAAAAAGACAGAGAATAACAGATGCTGGTGAGAATGTAGAGAAAGGGGAACCCTTGTACACCATTAGTGGGAATGTTAATTAGTACCTTCTTTTTTCAAAAAGACACCCGCACTTATGTTTCTTGCAGCACTATTCACAATAGCAAAGTCATGGAATCAACCTAAATGTCCATCAGTGGTAGATTGGGTAAAGAAAATGTGGAATGTATACACCATGGAATATTACACAGCCGCCAAAATGAAATTATGTCCTTTGTAGCAACATAGATGCAGCTGGAGGCCATCATATTTTAAAAACATAACTAGTGAGATGGCTGCTGATGCTGTGAAAAGTGCTGCTATGATTATCATACTGATTCCAACAGGAATAGTTTGGTTGAGACCAGTAAGGGTCGAAATTCAACCACAATTGCCCCAGTTATGAAATCCTACAGCCTGGAGTGCATGTACAGCAAACTAACAAATATAGACGAAGAAGAATACAAAGAATCTGAACGAACTGTCACTCCTGAAAGTTCCATAAAGTGGTCTGTACCAACAGACAAATGAACAAGGAGCAAAAAGCAAGAACCACGGGATACTCAATCCAAAATCAACCACTCTCGCAAAATCAACACAAAACCAAGACAAGCATCTGAAGATATTTAGAAACAGTGTTACAGCATGGAACATCCAGAAGTAGTATATAAGCTTTACTGTCTTTTGGAACTCTGTAGGAATGTCACAGAAAAATCCTGATAGAAACAAAGTTCTACAGGAAAATTGCTAAGAAGTGGCCAATTATTTTTTCTACCATGTTGAGTGAAGTTTTGCATTTCTCATTTCCGATGATCTCATTCCCGATGATCTTTTCTTTCTACTTCTTCTTGGTGTTTAAGAAGTTCAGCTTGGGCCAACACAAGTTATTTTTTGCAATCAGTGTATAAACTGGATGTTTCTCTGTTGGTTTCACTATTGCTGGTTGTATATTGGGTACATTAGGCATCCTCACACTGCCTAGTGGAGGTCTGAAGGGATTGTTGAGATCTGGTCCAAAAGAAAGGAAATGAATATGTCCAAGAGATGTCTGCACCCCCATGTTTACTACAGCACTATTTACAATACCCAAAATATAGAATAAACCTAAGTGCCCATCAATGGATAAATGAATAAGTAAAATGTAGTATATACACAATATTATCCAGCCGTAAAAAGAATAAAATCCTGTTATTTGCAGCAGCATGAATGGAAGTGAAGGACATTATGTTAAATGAAATACACCAAGCACAGAAAGACAAATATAGGATGTTCCCACTCACATGTGTGAGCTAAAAAGGTGGAGCTCATGAAGATAGATTTCCAGAGGCCAGGAAGGGTGGGAAAGGAGGGAATAAAGAGAGATTATTAATGGGTACAATTATACAGCTACTAATAGATAAAAGAAATAAGACCTGGTGTTTGATAGATCAGTAGGGTGACTATAGTTAACATTAGTCTGTTAAACATTTCAAAATAGCTAGAAGAGAATAATTTGAATGTTTCTAGCATAAAGAAAAGTTAAACATTTCATGTGATGGATATCCTAATTACCCTGATTTGATTATATGTATGTATCAGATTATCACATGTACCCTGAAAATATGTACATCAATTATGTCTCAATAAAAATAATTTTAAAAAATATGTAAATGTTGGATAGTTGGCTCAAATCCTTCCTGAGTATCCAATATTTTCCCCCATGAACCTGACAGTGTTAGGTTAATATTCATGAATCAGGAGAATCATGATGGTGTGCCCTGGATGCTTGGAATGTCCTTAAATTGTGGTAACAGAGAATTTTAGATATATTACATTATAAAAAATTATTTTGTCACACTAACCTTAAACTAACAAAGATTTGAGAACTGGATTAAGTTATCTTTCTATCCCCAGGACCTAGCAGAGTTTGGAACCTATTAGGCGACCAATAAATATTTTCTGATGAATGGGATCATGGATAAGCAAATGATGTCTATTCTGAGATAGCTGGTGTTACAAGATGGTTTGTCCATATACAGATCTGTTTTACACATTCATTTCATTAATGCAGTACTTTAACCAGGAAATGGGCCATTCAAGGTAAAGGTTACATAATACAAAAGAAAATGGAATTTTCCAACCAGATATTCTGTGAAGCATTGTTCATATATTATAGGAGGTAAAAATAAATTACTTTTAAAAAAAGTGCTTGTGTGCAAATAAGTTTGGGAAGAACTGAGCTTTTTTGCCTCTTATTTATTTAGGTCTTTCACATCTTTATTATTTTATTAATATTATTTTTAAATTGATAGATAAAATGGTATATATTTATGGTGTACAATATACACATGATGTGGAATGACTAAATCTAGCCAGGAAGGTTTTTCTTTCAGTGCAGAAATTCTTAGAACTCACAAATTATTTAGATTTGCATTTGGCTGCATGTGACAGAAATCTGATTGCATAGATATAAACAAGTAGGAGTTTATTTTTCTTATGTAGAAAAATAAATGCAGACACAGGCATCCAGAGCGGAACGTCAGTTCCAGGATGCCTCCGGTGTGCAGTCTCCTTTCTGAATTCTCCTGCAGCCTCCCTGGAATAGTGTGGGCCTTTCTTTCTCATGCTCACACAGTGGCTGCTGCACTTCTAGGCAGGAAACACAGGGAAGACTCAGGGGCAGAAGGTGGAAAACAGGAAATATGTCCCTTTATTTCTGGAAAGAAATATATTTTTCTCAGTTGTCCACTTAGTTACCTTGTGCTTATGTCTCACTGCCAGGAAATAATAGGTCATGTAGCTATCCCTAGCTGTAAGTGAGTCTGGAATAAGGAGTATTTTTAATTGATGCATTGCTGCCCTAAAGCAAAATCAAAGATCTGTTAGTTAAGAGAGGAAGAGGGAATGGGTATTGGTCTGGCAACCAACAGTGCATAAAACTAAGGTGTATTGTGACTTCCCAAAAGGGGGAATATAGTCATATGTGTTATTTCTTCACTCTGTTTTTCAAGATTTCCTTTGAGGAGGCTTTACAGGTATTCTGGCAAGAACATAATTGACATCATGACCAGAAGGTAGCCTGTCACTGATTTTAATCTTCCCAGCATATAATTCTGTCCTCTCTTAGGTAAATAATCAGAGACATTAGCTTTTTTCATACTGCATTTCTGAAGAAAATGGGCCTTACATTTCTTAGGTTACAATACTCTAGGCAGATCTCGGTCAACTGATAAGGATGCTGCCGTATCAGGGAAAGATCTCAAGCAGGAACACATAAGGATCTATTTAAAGCAAACAAACAAACCCTAAGTAGAGCTAATTTCTGCTCTGTCCGACTCTTAATTCTCACAGTGAACGACATATACTGGAAAAATTATCCACCAAGATAGTTTTTGTTTAACTGAGGTGGATTGATGGTAGCAATGGTCTTGATTTGTTTACTCCTTCCATTAAAGACACTGAGTCTATACTAGCCTTGGCATAGATCATGTGTGTAACCAACAGTGTGCCAGTTCTGAGTCCAAGTCTTTAGAGGCCCTGTGTGTTTCTTCTTGTTGCCTCTTGCTCCTCTCCCTTTGCCATGAGAATAAGGCTGGATGAACCTGCTGGTGAGCAGCCATGTGGAATACAGCAAGATGGCATAGGCTTGTGAGCAAGTTCATCCAGGATTGACTATTTAATTACCCTACAGCTAGCAATAGACACACAAGTAAGTCTTGATGAGCTCAGCTTCCATCAACAAAATGCTTAGTCAACGTAAACACTTGTGAGTAACAAAAGTTTATTGCTATATGCCAGGGAGATTTTGTGTTTTCTGTCATGGTTGTTACATGGCATTACTGTGGTAACAGATAACTGATACACTAATCCAGCTGAGAAGGGAGGTTGAACAAGTTGTGAATAAATTGGAGTGTCTGGAACACTATTACTTACCTAAAAGCCCCTGCTGTTGGGTCTCTTCTCTGCATTTCTTGCCTCAACTTGTTTTGAAAATTGCATCCGAACTTGTATATGAATCTCCTGAATATCTTTGCTCTTTATTTAGTATTATCTTTACTACATCTTTTGAATGTTGTAGGCAACATTACTCTTTTAAAAACAACTTTTATTTTAAAAAATGAATATTTTAAAATCATATAGTAAGTACTTCTGTCCCACCACACAGAATGAGTAGTTCTTAACATTTTGTTACATTTGCTTCAAGTCTCCTGTTTTATGACAGCATACTCCTACATGTAAAGTTGTGACCCCCTGATCTCCCAACTCCCCGATCTCATAACCCCTCTCATTCCTGGGGTCAGCCATTTGACAGATTTAGTGTAAATCCTGCCAATACTTTATAAAAATATATTAAAATACTATGTTTATAAACAGTTATTTTAAAATGTAGGTTTTATTATTATTTGGGTATGGTGAGGCCAACAGATCAGGACCCAATTGCCATTGAAAAGATAGTTTATTACAGTCCCCAACGGGAAGGCTATACCTCACCATGCAGGGGCCACAAGGGGAAGCACCAAGGTCAGTCAGGGGTCAGAGAGAGCTAGGGGAAATCACTGGCAAAGTCTTTATTGTGGGTTCTGCAGAAACAGGTGAGGCAGGATACATGGGCTTAACATTGGCTAATTTGAATAATTTCAGCTGGCTCAAGGGTATAGGGGTTGTCTCTAGTTGTCTGGTAGGCCCTGGGGTGATTAGGGCAGGGGAATGGTGGCCCTAAGTGAAAGAGCCCTATGGGTGCTATATAAAGGAGGTGGTGGTGGGGTGGTCTGGGCTCTGGATTGGTTGGTTTGCATATGAAAAGTACACTCACAGGAAAGTCTTTTACTGTCTCTAGCAACTAGCTAGCCCTGGGAAGGCCGGTTTCTTCAGGGTCAGCAAAGCTCCCACCATGTCAAAGCATTAGAAACATAGAAAATAAAAAAACAGGATTACTACAACATTGCATATCTATAAATAAGGTATTACATTCCATGCATTTTTATAGACTGTTTTTAGAGAAGTTTTAGACTCACAGAAAATTGAGTGGTAGGTACAGAGACTTCCCATATATCCCCTGTCCTATACATGTGCATCACCTCCCACATCATCAACATCCCCTATCAGAGTGGTATGTTTGTTACAACTGGCGAACCTACATTGACATATCATTATCTTCCAAAGTGTGTAGTTGACATTAGAGTTCCCTCTTGGTATTGTACATTCCATGGGTTTGAGCAAATATATCATGATGTTTCCACCATTGTAGTATCATACAGAATAGTTGCACTTTCCTAAAAATCCTCTGTGCTCTGCTGATTCATCTCTCCTTCTCCTCCTCAATCCCCTAACAACCACTGATCTCTTTATTGTCTCTGGAATTTTCTCTTTTCTAGAACGTCATGTAGTAGGAATCATACAATATATACCGTTTTCACGTTGACTTTTTTCACTTAGTAATTTGCTTTTAAGATTCCTCTGTCATTTATTTATTTATTTTGAGACAGAGTCTCGCTCTGTCGCCCAGGCTGGAGTGCAGTGGCGCCATCGTGGCTCACTGCAAGCTCCACCTCCCGGGTTCACGCCATTCTCCTGGCTCAGCCTCCCGAGTTGCTGGGACTACAGGCGCCTGCCACTATGCCCGGCTACTTTTTTGTATTTTTAGTAGAGATGGGGTTTCACCATGGTAGTCAGGATGGTCTTGATCTCCTGATCCCGCTATCCATCTGCCTCTGCCTCCCAAAGTGCTGGGATTACAGGCATGAGCCACCACGCCCGGCCTAAGATTCCTCTGTCTTTTCATGGCTTGATAACTTGTTTTCTTTTGGTGCAGAATAATATTTCGTTGTCTGGATATACCATCTTTTTATCTGCTCACCTTTTTATTTTAATTTTTATTTATTTATTTATTTTTGAGACGGAGTCTCGCTCTGTTGCCCAGGCTGGAGTGCAGTGGCCAGATCTCAGCTCACTGCAAGCTCCGCCTCCCGGGTTCACACCATTCTCCTGCCTCAGCCTCCCGAGTAGCTGGGACTACAGGCGCCTGCCACCTCGCCCGGCTAGTTTTTTTGTATTTTTTAGTAGAGACGGGGTTTCACCGTGTTAGCCAGGATGGTCTTGATCTCCTGACCTCGTGATCCGCTCGTCTCGGCCTCCCAAAGTGCTGGGATTACAGGCTTGAGCCACTGCGCCTGGCCCCATTCACCTTTTTAAAAACCTCTTGATTGCTTCCAAGGTTTGGCAATGATGAATAAAGCTTCAATAAACATTTGTGTGCAGGTTTTTGTGTGGTGGTAAGTTTTCAACTTCTTTGGACAAGCACTAAGGAGTGTTATTATTGATTGTCTAGCAACCATATACTTAATTTTGTTAGAAACCACCAGACTGCTTTCCAAAGTAGCTGTACCGTTTTATATTCTCACTAACAGTGAAGGAGAGCTCCTGTTGATCCATATCCTCTCCAGCCGTTGTTGTTGTCAGTGTTCTATATTTTTGACATTTGAATAGGTGTGTAGTGGTATTTTATTGTTGTTATAATTTGCATTTCCCTGGTGACATGGGATGTAAAGCATCTTTTCAGATGCTATTTAGCATCTGTATATTTTCTTTAGTGAGGTGTCTGTTAAGGTCTTTGGTCCATTTTTAATTTAGTAGTTTCTTTTCTTTCTTATTGTTGAATTTTTTGAGTCCTTTATGTTTTTTGGTTAAGTCTTATCAGATGTGTCTTTTGCAAATATTTCTCCCAGTCTGTGGCTTGTCTTCTTATTCTCTTAAAGTTGTCTTTTGCAGAGCAAACGTTTTTAATTTTAATGAGGTCTGGCTTATTAATCATTTATTTCATGAATTATGCCTTCAGTATAATATATAAAAAGTTATTGCCATACCCAACGTCATCATCTCCTATATTGTCTTCTAAGAGTTTTATAATTTTGTACTTTACATTTAGGTCTATGATGCATTTAGAGTTAATTTTTGTAAAGGGTGTAAGGTCTGTGTCTAGATTCACTTTTTTTCTTTTTGCGTGTGGATGTCCAATTGTTTCAGCACCATTTGTTGAAAATGACTCTTTGCTCCATTGTATTGCCTTTACTCTTTTGTCAAAGATTAGTTGACTATATTTATATGTGCCTATTTCTGGACTCTCTATTTTTTCCCATTGATTTATTTGTCTAGTCTTTAGCCAGTACTAAACTGTCTTGATTACTTTAGCTTCATAGTAAGCTTTGAGGTTGGGTAGTGTCAGTCCTCCCACTTTGTTCTTGCATTGTGTGCATTTTAAAACCTTATATACCTTTCTTTTTCCTTTTGTTTAATTCAAAGATAAAAGTAGTATGCTTTTTAAACAAATTTTTAATTTCCGTAGGTTTTTAGGGAAACAAGGGGTATTTGGAATATACAATGTTTGGGTTTCCATTCCTGGAGTTACTTCACTTAGAATAATAGTCTCCAATCCCAACAAGGTTGCTGTGAATGCCACTAATTCATTCATTTTTATGGCTCAGTAGAATTCTATCATATATATTTATCACAGTTTCTTTGTTCACTTGTTGATTGATGGGCATTTTGGTTAGTTCCACAGTTTTGCAATTGCAAATTGTGCTGCTATAAACATACATGCACAAGTGTCTTTCACATAATGACTCTTCTCCCTCTGGGAGATACTCAGTAGTGGAATTGCTGGATCAAATGGTAGTTCTACTTATAATTCTTTTAAAGAATCTTCACACTGTTTTCTATAACGGTTGTAGTGGTTTATATTCCCACCAGCAGTGTAGAAATGTTCCCTTTTCAATGCATCCATGCCAACATCCATTATTTTTTTATTTTTGAATTATGGCTATTCTTGTAGGAGTAAGTCGGTATTGCATTGTGGTTTTAATTTGCACTTCCCTGATCATTAGTGATGTTGAGCATTTTTTATATGCTTGTTGGTCATTTGTGTATCTTCTTCTGAGAATTGTCTATTCATGTCCTTAACCCACTATTTGAGGGATTGTTTTTTTTCTTGCTGATTTGTTAGAGTTCCTTGTAGATTCTGGATATTAGTCTTTTGTTGGATGTATAGATTGTGAAGATTTCTTCCACTCTGTGGGTTGTCTGTTCATTCTGCTGACTGTTCCTTTTGCCATGCAAAAGCTCTTCAGTTTAATTAAGTCCCAGCTAGTCCCATCTATTTATCCTTGTTTTCATTTCATTTGCTTTTGGTTTCTTGGTCATAAAATTCTTGCCTAAGCCAATCTCTATAAGAGTTTTTCCAATGTCATCTTCTAGAATTTTTATAGTTTCAGGTCTTAGATTTAAGTCCTTAATCCATCTTAAGCTGATTTTTATATGAGGTGAGAGATGAGGATCCAGTTTCATTCTCCTACATGTGGCTTGCCAATTATACCAGCACCATTGGTTGAATAGGGTGTTCTTTCCCCACTTTATGTTTTTGTTTGCTTTGTCAAAGATCAGTTGGCTGTAAGTATTTGGTTTTATTTCTGGGTTCTCTATTCTGTTCCATTGGTATATGGGCCTCTTTTTATACCAGTACCATGCTGTTATAGTGGCTATGGCCTTATAGTATACTCTGAAATCAGGTACTGTGATGCCTCCAGATTTGTTCTTTTTGCTTAGTCTTGCTTTGGCTATGAGGATCTTTTTTGGTTTCACATACATTTTAGGATTGTTTTTTTCTAGTTCCGTGATGAATGATGGTGGTATTTTCATGAGAATTGCCTGAATTTGTAGATGACTTTTGGCAGTATGGCCATTTTCACAATATTGATTCATGAGCATGGGATGAGTTTCCATTTTGTTGTGTCCTCTATGATTCTTTCAGTAGTTTTTTGTAGTTTTCCTTGTATAGGTCTTTCACGTCCTTGGTTAGGTATATTCCTAAGTATTTATTTTATTTTTGCAGCTATTGTAAAAGGAGTTGAGTTCTTGATTTGATTCTCAGCTTTGTTGCTGTTGATGTATAGGAGAGCTACTGATTTGTGTGCATTAATTTGGTATCCTGAAACTTTGCTGAATTCTTTTATTCTAGCAGTTTTTTGAATGAATCTTTCGGGTTTTCTAGGTATACAATCAAATCAACAGCAAACAGTGACAGTTGGACTTCCTCTTTACTGATTTGGATGCCCTTTATTCCTTCCTCTTGTCTAATTGCTCTGGCTAGGTCTTCCAGTACTATGTTGAGTAGAAGTGGTGAGAGTAGGCATCCTTGTCTTGTTTCAGTTCTCGGAGGGAATGCTATCAGTGTTTCCCCATTCAGTATTATGTTGGCTGTGGGTTTGTCATAGATAGCTTTTACTATATTGATATATGCCTCTTGTATGCCGATTTTGCTGAAATTTTTAATCATAAGAGATGCTGGATTTTGTCAAATGCTTTTTCTGTATTTATTGAGATGATCATGTGATTTTTGTTTTTAGTTTTGTTTATGTGGTGTATCACATTTAGTGACTTGCATATGTTAAACCATCCCTGCATCCCTGTTGCAAAACCCATTTGATCACGGTGGTTTAGCTTTTTGATATGTTGCTGGATTCAGTTAGCTAGTATTTTTAAAGAATTTTTTGCATGTATGTTCATCAGGGATATTGCTTCTGTAGTTTTCTTTCTTGGTTTTGTCTTTTCCTGGTTTTGGTATTAGGGTGATACTGGCTTCATAGAATGATCTGGGGAGGATTTCCTTTCTCTATCTTGCAGAATAGTGTCAATAGGATTGGTACCAATTCTTCTTTGAATGTCTGATAGAATTCAGCTGTGAATTCATCTGGTCCTGGACTTTTTTTTGTTGGTAATTTTTTTTATTACAATTTCAAACTCACTGCTTGTTATTGGTCTGTTCAGGGTATCTAATTCTTCCTGATTTAAGCTAGAAGTGTTGTAAGTTTTCAGGAATGTATTCATCTCTTCCAGGTTTTCTAGTATATGCATGTATAGGTGTTCATGGTAACCTTGAATGATCTTTTGTATATCTGTGGCTTCAGTTTTAATATCTTCCCTTTTGTTTCTAATTGAGCTTATTTGGCTTTTCTCTCTTCTTGATTAATCTTGCTAATGATCTATCAGTTTTTTATCTTTTCAAAGAATCAGCGTTTTGTTTCATTTATCTTTTGTATTTTGTTTGTTTGTTTGTTTCAATTTCACTTAGTTCTGCTCTAATCTTCGTTATTTCTTTTTTTCTGGTGGGTTTGGGTTTGGTTGGTTCTTGTTTCTCTAGTTCCTTGAGATGTGACCTTAGATTGTCTATTTGTGCCCTTTCAGAGTTTTTAATGCAGGCATTTAGGGCTAGGAACTTTCCTCTTAGCACCACCTTTGCTGTATCCCAGAGGTTTACATAGGTTGTGCCACTATTGATGTTCAGTTTGAAGAATTTTTAAGGTTTCATCTTGATTTCATTGTTGATGCAGTGATCATTCAAGAGCAGGTTATTTAATTTCCATGTATTTACATGGTTTTGAAGGTTCCTTTGGAGTTGATTTCCAGTTTTATTCTACTGTGGTCTGAGAGTACTTAATGTAGTTTCAATTTTTGAAAAATTTATTGAGGCTTGTTTTGTGGCCTATCATATGGTCTATCTTGGAGAAAGTTCCTTGTGTTGATGATAGAATGTATATTCTGTGGTTGTTGTGTAAAATATTCTGTAAATATCTGTTAAGTCCATTTGTTCCAGGGTACACTTTAAATCCATTGTTTCTTTACTGACTTTCTGTCTTGATGACCTATTTAGTGCTGTCAGTGCAGTATTAAAGTCCCCCACTATTGTTGTGTTGGTGTCTGTCTCATTTCTTAGGTCTAGTAGTAATTGTTTTATAAATTGGGGATCTCCAGTGTTAGGTGCATATATATTTAGGATTGTGATATTTTCCTGTTGGACAAGGTCTTTTATTATATAATGTCCCTCTTTGTTCTTTTTAACTGCTGTTGCTTTAAGGTTTGTTTTGTCTGATGTAAGAATAGCTACTCTTGCTTGCTTTTGGTGTCCATTTGCATGGAATGTCTTTTTCCACTCTTTTACCTTAAGTTTATTTGAGTCCTTATGTGTTAGATGAGTCTCTTGAATGCAGCAGACAGTTTGGTTGGTGAATTCTTATACATTTTGCCATTCTGTATGTTTTAAGTGGAACATTTAGGCTATTTACATTCAACGTTAGTATTGAGATGTGAGGCACTATTCCATTCATCATGCTATTTGTGGCCTGTATACCTTAGTTTTTTTTTTTTTTTTAATGTATTTTTGTTTTGTAGGTTCTGTGAGATTTATGCTTCAAAGAAGTTCTGTTTTGATGTGTTTCCAGGATTTGTTTCAAGATTTAGAGCTCCTTTTAGCAGTTCTTGTAGTGATGGCTTGGTAGTAGCAAATTCTCTCAGCATTTGTTTGTCTGAAAAAGACTGTTATCTTTCCTTCATTTACGAAGCTTAGTTTCACTGAATACAAAATTGTTGGCTCATAATTGTTTTGTTTAAGGAGGCTAAAGATAGGGCCTCAATCTAGCTTGTAGGGTTTCTGCTGAGAAATCTGCTGTTAATCTGATAGGCTTTCCTTGGTTACCTGATGCTGTTGCCTCACAGCTCTTAATATTATTTCCTTTGTCTTAACGTTAGATAACCTGATGGCAGTCTACCTAGGTGATGATTTTTTTGTGGTGAATTTCCTAGGTGTTCTTTGAGCCTCTTGTTTTTGGATGTCTAAATCTCTAGCTAGGCTGGGGAAATTTTCCTTGATTAATCCCCCAAAGATGTTTTTCAACCTTTTAGATTCCTCTTCTTCTTCAGGAATGCCAGTTATTCTTAGGTTTGGTCATTTAACATAGTCCTAAACTTCTTGGAGGCTTTGTTCATTTGTCTCATTCTTTTTTCTTGACTTTGTTGGATTGAGTTAATTCAAAAACCTTGTCTTCGAGCTCTGAAGCTTTCTTCTGCTTGTTCAATTCTATTCTTGAGACCTTTCAGAACATTTTGCATTTTTCTAAGAATGTCAATATTTCCTGAAGTTTTAATTGTTTTTTATTTATGTGATGTATTTCACTGAAGATTTCTTCCCTTATTCCTTGTATCATTTTTTGATTTCCTTAAATTAGACTTTATCTTTCTCTGGTGCCTCCTTGATTAGTTTAATAACTGACCTTCTAGATTCTTTTTCAGGTAAATCAGGGATTTCTCCTTAGTTTGGATCCAGTGCTGGTGAGCTAGTGTGATTTTTTTTAGGGGGCTGCTAAAGAATCTTATTTTGTCATGTTACCAGAATTGTTTTTGTGGTTTCTTCTCATTTGGGTAGGCTGTGTCAGAGGGAAGGTATAGGGCTCAAAGCTGCTGTTCTGATTCTTTTGTCCCATGAGTGTTCCCTTGATGTAGTACTCTCCTGGCTTTCCTAGGAATGTGGCTTTCTGAGAGCTGAGCTGTAATGATTGTTATCTCTTTTCTGGATCTAGTTACCCAGCAGGTCTACCAGGCTCCGGGCTGGTACTGGGGGTTGTCTGCACAGAGTCCTGTGATGTGCACCATCTGCAGGTCTCTCAGCCATGGATACCAGCACCTGTTCTGGTGGAGGTGGCAGGGACAAAATGGACTCTATGAGAGTCCTTAGTTTTGGTTGTTTAATGTACTATTTTTCTGCTGGTTGGCCTCCTGCCAGAAGGTGGTGCTTTCAAGAGAGCATCAGCTGTGGTAGTATAGGGAGGGTCAGGCAGTGGGTAAGGCCCTAGAACTCCCAATAGTATATGCCCTTTGTCTTCAGCTACCAGGGTGAGTAGGGAAGGACCATCAGGTGGGGGCAGAGCTAGGCTTGTCTGAGCTCAGACTCTCTGCTTGGGTGGGTCTTGCCACAGCTGCTGTGGGGGATGAGGGTGTGGTTCCCAGGTCAATGGAGTTATGTTTTCAGGATGACTATGACTACCTTTGCTTTGTCATGCAGGTTGTCAGAAAAGTGGGAAAAAGCCTGCAGTCACAGGCCTCACCCAGCTCCCACACTATCCAAAAGGCCAGTCTCACTCCCATCGTGCCCCCACCAATAGTACCAAGTCTGTTTCCAGGCAGTGGTGAGCAAGGCTGAGAACTTGCCCCAGGCTACCAGTCTCCCAGCTGCAAAAACAAGCAGGGCTTTCATGCTTCCCCACCTGTGGAGTCTGCACACCGGAGTCACACCCTCCCCCAAGTCCAGGCCAAGAGACCTCGTGTTTGGGTGGAATTGTTACAAAGAGCAGGTGGAGATTTTCTTTTCCCTGTCAACCTTTCCCAGTTCCTTTGGCAGCCCTCCCCAAGGACCCCGTGAGACAAGGCAGAAATTATTTCCCAGGGGACCCAGAGAGTCCACAGGACATTTCCTGCTGCTTCCTCTACCCTTGTTTTTTGCTCGGCTCTCTAAATGGACTCAGGTCCCGGTAAGACCAGAATCTTCTCCCGTGATCTAGACCTTCAGGTTCCCCAGTGAGGGTGTGTGTTCAGGGGTGGACAATTCCTCTTTCTTATTTCCACAGCTTGGGCACCCACAATATTTGGGATGTCTCCTGGGTCCTGTAGGACCAATCCACTTCCTTCAGAGGGTCTGTGAGTTCTGTCAGCTTTCCTGGTTTATTCCTGCAGTAGTTCTGGAGCAAAAGTTCATGTGAGTTTCCACACACTGCTCTGTTTGCATGGGAGCTGTAATCTAGTCCTGCCTCCCATCCACCATAATCCCTCCAAATTCCCCTAACTTTCTTATTTCATCCACTGCCATATTCAGTGAAAGCAGAATATGCATGTTAAGGTGCATATATTTTACCTACTTACTTATTTTTCCTGTTGAACTTTTACGTCATATTCTAACATAAGAATATTTCTCGAGTGTTGAGAAGATGGCCGAATAGGAACAGCTCCAGTCTCCAACTCCCAGCGCGAGCGACACAGAAGACTGGTGATTTCTGCATTTTCAACTGAGACTCCACCTCTGGGGACAGCGCACAGCTGAAGACCAACAGGGGAAGCAGCGGGGGACTGTGCAGACGCGAACGACTCTGTCTGACAGCTTTGGGGAGAGCCGTGGATCTCCCAACGCGGAGGTTGAGATCTGAGAACGGACAGACTGCCTGCTCAGGTGGGTCCCTGACCCCTGAGTAGCCTAGCTGGGAGACATCCCCCACTAGGGGCAGTCTGACACCCCACACCTCACAGGGTGGAGTACACCCCTGAGAGGAAGCTTCCAAAAGAAGAATCAGACAGGCACACTAGCTGTTCAGCAATATTCTATCTTCTGCAACCTCTGCTGCTGATACCCAGGCAAACAGGGTCGGGAGTGGACCTCAAGCAATCTCCAACAGACCTATAGCTGAGGGTCCTGACTGTCAGAAGAAAAACCATCAAACAGGAAGGACACCTATACCAAAACCCCATCAGTACGTCACCATCATCAAAGACCAGAGACAGATAAAACCACAAAGATGGGGAAAAAGCAGGGCAGAAAAGCTGGAAATTCAAAAAATAAGAGCGCATCTCCCCCTGCAAAGGAGCACAGCCCATCGCCAGCAACGGATCAAAGCTGGTCAGAGAATGACTTTGACGAGATGAGAGAAGAAGGCTTCAGTCCATCAAACTTCTCAGAGCTAAAGGAAGAATTACGTACCCAGCGCAAAGAAACTAAAAATCTTGAAAAAAGAGTGGAAGAATTGATAGCTAGAATAATTAATGCAGAGAAGGTCATAAACGAAATGACAGAGATGAAAACCATGACACGAGAAATACGTGACAAATGCACAAGCTTCAGTAACCGACTCGATCAACTGGAAGAAAGAGTATCAGCGATTGAGGATCAAATGAATGAAATGAAGCGAGAAGAGAAACCAAAAGAAAAAAAAGAAGAAAAAGAAATGAACAAAGCCTGCAAGAAGTATGGGATTATGTAAAAAGACCAAATCTACGTCTGATTGGGGTGCCTGAAAGTGAGGGGGAAAATGGAACCAACTTGGAAAACACTCTTCAGGATATCATCCAGGAGAAATTCCCCAACCTAGTAGGGCAGGCCAACATTCAAATTCAGGAAATACAGAGAATGCCACAAAGATACTCCTCCAGAAGAGCAACTCCAAGACACATAATTGCCAGATTCACCAAAGTTGAAATGAAGGAAAAAATCTTAAGGGCAGCCAGAGAGAAAGGTCAGGTTACCCACAAAGGGAAGCCCATCAGACTAACAGCAGATCTCTCGGCAGAAACTCTACAAGCCAGAAGAGAGTGGGGGCCAATATTCAACGTTCTTAAAGAAAAGAATTTTAAACCCAGAATTTCATATCCAGCCAAACTAAGTTTCATAAGTGAAGGAGAAATAAAATCCTTTACAGAAAAGCAAATGCTTAGAGATTTTGTCACCACCAGGCCTGCCTTACAAGAGACCCTGAAGGAAGCCCTAAACATGGAAAGGAACAACCGGTACCAGCCATTGCAAAAACATGCCAAAATGTAAAGACCATCGAGGCTAGGAAGAAACTGCATCAACTAACGAGCAAAATAACCAGTTAATATCATAATGACAGGTTCAAGTTCACACATAATAATATTAACCTTCAATGTAAATGGACTAAATGCTCCAGTTAAAAGACACAGACTGGCAAACTGGATAAAGAGTCAAGACTCATCAGTCTGCTGTATTCAGGAGACCCATCTCACATGCAGAGACATACATAGGCTCAAAATAAAGGGATGGAGGAAGATCTACCAAGCAAATGGAGAACAAAAAAAAGCAGGGGTTGCAATCCTAGTCTCTAATAAAACAGACTTTAAACCATCAAAGATCAAAAGAGACAAAGAAGGCCATTACATAATGGTAAAGGGATCAATTCAACAAGAAGAGCTAACTCTCCTAAATATATATGCACCCATTACAGGAGCACCCAGATTCATAAAGCAAGTCCTTAGAAACTTACAAAGAGACTTAGACTCCCACACAATAATAATGGGAGACTTCAACACTCCACTGTCAACATTAGACAGATCAACGAGACAGAAAGTTAACAAGGATATCCAGGAATTGAACTCATCTCTGCACCAAGCGGACCTAATAGACATCTATAGAACTCTCCACCCCAAATCAACAGAATATACATTCTTCTCAGCACCACATCGCACTTATTCCAAAATTGACCACATAATTGGAAGTAAAGCACCTCTCAGCAAATGTAAAAGAACAGAAATTATAACAAACTGTCTTTCAGACCACAGGGCAATCAAACTAGAACTCAGGACTAAGAAACTCAATCAAAACCGCTCAACTACATGGAAACTAAATAACCTGCTCCTGAATGACTACTGTGTACATAACGAAATGAAGGCAGAAATAAAGATGTTCTTTGAAACCAATGAGAACAAAGATACAACATACCAGAATCTCTGGGACACATTTAAAGCAGTGTGTAGAGGGAAATTTATAGCACTAAATGCACACAAGAGAAAGCAGGAAAGATCTAAAATTGACACTCTAACATCACAATTAAAAGAACTAGAGAGGCAAGAGCAAACACATTCAAAAGCTAGCAGAAGGCAAGAAATAAGTAAGATCAGAGCAGAAGTGAAGGAGATAGAGATACAAAAAACCCTCCAAAAAATCAATGAATCCAGGAGTTGGTTTTTTGAAAAGATCAACAAAATTGACAGACCGCTAGCAAGACTAATAAAGAAGAAAAGAGAGAGGAATCAAATAGACACAATAAAAAATGATAAAGGGGTTATCACCCCCGACCCCACAGAAATACAAACTACCATCAGAGAATACTATAAACGCCTCTACGCAAATCAACTAGAAAATCTAGAAGAAATGGATAATTTCCTGGACACTTACACTCTTCCAAGACTAAACCAGGAAGAAGTTGAATCCCTGAATAGACCAATAGCAGGCTCTGAAATTGAGGCAACAATTAATAGCCTACCCACCAAAAAAAGTCCAGGACCAGATGGATTCACAGCTGAATTCTACCAGAGGTACAAAGAGGAGCTGGTACCATTCCTTCTGAAACTATTCCAATCAATAGAAAAAGAGGGAATCCTCCCTAACTCATTTCATGAGGCCAACATCATCCTGATACCAAAGCCTGGCAGAGACATAACAAAAAAAGAGAATTTTAGACCAATATCCTGATGAACATCGATGCAAAAATTCTCAATAAAATACTGGCAAACCGGATTCAGCAGCACATCAAAAAGCTTATCCACCATGATCAAGTGGGCTTCATCCCTGGGATGCAAGGCTGGTTCAACATTTGCAAATCAATAAACGTAATCCAGCATATAAACAGAACCAGAGACAAGAACCACATGATTATCTCAATAGATGCAGAAAAGGCTTTTGACAAAATTCAACAGCCCTTCATGCTAAAAACGCTCAATAAATTCGGTATTGATGGAACGTACCTCAAAATCATAAGAGCTATTTATGACAAACCCACAGCTAATATCATACTGAACGGGCAAAAACTGGAAAAATTCCCTTTGAAAACTGGCACAAGACAGGGATGCCCTCTCTCACCACTCCTGTTCAACATAGTGTTGGAAGTTCTGGCTAGGGCAATCAGGCAAGAGAAAGAAATCAAGGGTATCCAGTTAGGAAAAGAAGAAGTCAAATTGTCCCTGTTTGCAGATGACATGATTGTATATTTAGAAAACCTCATTGTCTCAGCCCAAAATCTCCTTAAGCTGATAAGCAACTTCAGCAAAGTCTCAGGATACAAAATTAATGTGCAAAAATCACAAGCATTCTTATACACCAGTAACAGACAAGCAGAGAGCCAAATCAGGAATGAACTTCCATTCACAATTGCTTCAAAGAGAATAAAATACCTAGGAATCCAACTTACAAGGGATGTCAAGGACCTCTTCAAGGAGAACTACAAACCACTGCTCAGTGAAATCAAAGAGGACACAGACAAATGGAAGAACATACCATGCTCATGGATAGGAAGAATCAATATCATGAAAATGGCCATACTGCCCAAGGTTATTTATAGATTCAATGCCATCCCCATCAAGCTACCAATGAGTTTCTTCACAGAATTGGAAAAAACTGCTTTAAAATTCATATGGAACCAAAAAAGAGCCCGCATTGCCAAGACAATCCTAAGTCAAAAGGACAAAGCTGGAGGTGTCACGCTACCTGACTTCAAACTATACTACAAGGCTACAGTAACCAAACCAGCATGGTACTGGTACCAAAACCGAGATATAGACCAATGGAACAGAACAGAGTCCTCAGAAATAATACCACACATCTACAGCCATCTGATCTTTGACAAACCTGAGAGAAACAAGAAATGGGGAAAGGATTCCCTATTTAATAAATGGTGCTGGGAAAATTGGCTAGCCATAAGTAGAAAGCTGAAACTGGATCCTTTCCTTACTCCTTATACGAAGATTAATTCAAGATGGATTAGAGACTTAAATGTTAGACCTAATACCATAAAAACCCCAGAAGAAAACCTAGCTAGTACCATTCAGGACATAGGCATGGGCAAGGACTTCATGTCTAAAACACCAAAAGCAATGGCAGCAAAAGCCAAAATCGACAAATGGGATCTAATTAAACTAAAGAGCTTCTGCACAGCAAAAGAAACTACCATCAGAGTGAACAGGCAACCTACAGAATGGGAGAAAATTTTTGCAGTCTACTCATCTGACAAAGGGCTAATATCCAGAATCTACAAAGAACTCAAACAAATATACAAGGAAAAAACAAACAACCCCATCAAAAAGTGGGCAAAGGATATGAACAGACATTTCTCAAAAGAAGACATTCATACAGCCAACAGACACATGAAAAAATGCTCATCATCACTCGCCATCAGAGAAATGCAAATCAAAACCACAATGAGATACCATCTCACACCAGTTAGAATGGCAATCATTCAAAAGTCAGGAAACAACAGGTGTTGGAGAGGATGTGGAGAAATAGGAACACTTTTACACTGTTGGTGGGATTGTAAACTAGTTCAACCATTATGGAAAACAGTATGGCAATTCCTCAAGAATCTAGAACTAGATGTACCATATGACCAGCCATCCCACTACTGGGTATATACCAAAGGATTATAAATTATTCTACTACAAAGACACATGCACACGTATGTTTATTGCAGCACTATTCACAATAGCAAAGACTTGGAATCAACCCAAATGTCCATCAGTGACAGACTGGATTAAGAAAATGTGGCACATATACACCATGGAATACTATGCAGCCATAAAAAAGGATGAGTTTGCGTCCTTTGTACGGACATGGATGCAGCTGGAAACCATCATTCTTAGCAAACTATCACAAGAACAGAAAACCAAACACCACATGTTCTCACTCATAGGTGGCAACTGAACAATGAGATCACTTGGACTGGGGAAGGGGAACATCACACACTGGGGCCTATCATGGGGAGGGGGGAGGAGGGAGGGATTGCATTGGGGAGTTATATATGATATAAATGATGAATTGATGGGTGCTGACGAGTTGATGGGTGCAGCACACCAACATGGCATAAGTATACATATGTAACAAACCTGCACGTTATGCACATGTACCCTAGAACTTAAAGTATAATTTAAAAAAATAATAATAATAATAAAAAAAGAATATTTCTCATTTTATTTATGTTTCTTATTTTGGACATTTGGATGACAGCTTTCTTAGTCCTTTAAAGCTGCGATAATAAATACCTTAGACTGGGTAATTTATAACAATGGAAATTTATTGCTCATAGTTCTGGAGGCTGGGAAATCCAGGATAAAGGCTCCAACAGATTGGGGGTACTGGTGAGGGCCTAGTCTCTGCTTCAAAGATGGCAGACACCTTCTTGCTCTATCCTCACATGGTGGAAGGGGAGAACAAACTCCCTCAAACCACTTCTATAAGGGCATAATCCCCATTCATGAGAGCTTTGGCCTCATGACTTATTCACCTCCCAAATGTCTGTCTCTTAATGCCATTGTACTGGCATTCAGTTTCAATATATTAATTTTGTGGGGATACAGACATTCAGAACATATTAGGAAGTAATGAGTTTTTATGTTACCAACAATGTTGTGATGAGCATCCTTGTACTTGCCTCTTGGGACCTGTGTCTATAGGTATGCTGAGTTGTAGAATGTGGCACCCAGAACTCTAAGAAGGCTCCTACAATTCCTTGTGCTCTAGTGTACACAGCCTATGTCAACCTCCCCGCTTTAGGGTGGTTGAGACTGTGACTATAAAGGATTTCACTCCCATGGTTAGAATATACTATAAGACAAAGATGAAATGAGTTTCAGATGTAATTAACCAAAATTAGTTGACTTTGACTTAATCAAGAGACATTATTCTGGGTGGACCTGACTTAATCAGGCAAGTTCTTACAAGGAACTGGACCCTTCTTAAGAAAAGAGATCAGAAGCATGAGGGAGATTTTCCATGCTGGCCTTTAAGAAGCAAATTACCTCATTAACTGCTTATGGAGGGAGCTGTGTGGCAAAGACCTGAGAGCGGTCTCTAGAAGCCGAGAGTGGTTCTTGTTCAACAACCAACAAGAAAATAAGTACTCAGTCATACAACTGCAAGGAATTCAATATTGTCAACAACCAGTTATCTTAAAGGTGATCTTGAAACCTTAGATCTAATCTACTTTCTGTCACTACGGGTTGGATTTTATTTGCCAGAATTTGTATAATAGAACTTTACAATCTGTACTCTTTTTTCTCTGTCTGTTTTCATTCACCATAGTTATTTTATGACTCATCCGTGTTGCATGTATTAATAGTTTATTACTTTTATTGTGTAGTAGTATTCTAGTTTTTCTGTCCTTGTGAATATTTGATTTGGTCAGTCTTTTAAATTGTAACCATTTTAATAGGTACGTAGTAGCATCTCGATGTGATTAATTTTTGTTAGTGACAAATGATGCTGAATATCTTTTTATGTGCTTATTTGCTATCTATATATGTTTGCTGATGAAGTGTCCACTTAAATCTTTTGTCCTTTTTTTAAATGATTTTTTCAAATTAAGTTTTGAGAGTTATTTACATTTTGTAGATACACATCCTTTATCAGATAAGCAATTTGCAAGTCATTTTGTATGTGATTTACAAACATTATCTTTTGGTCTGTGGCTTGTCTTTTTACTTTCTTAATAGTGTTTTTTGAAGAGGGTAAGTTTTTAATTTTCATAAAATCCAACGTACCACTTTTTGTTTTATGGATTTTGGCTTTGGTATTGTATTTAGGAATTCTTTTTCTAAAATACCATCATAAAATTTTCTTTTATCTTTTCTTCTTGAAGTTCCATAGCTTTCAGTTTAACATTTAGGTATATTATTCATTTTGAGTTACTTTTTCAATATTGTGGATAGGAGTACTTACTTGGTATATGGATATCCAATTGTTCTAGCACCATTTTTTGAAAAGACTATTCTCAAGTGAAAATTGTTTTACACCTTGGTTAAAAATCAATTGCTCATGTGTGTATCGATCTATTTCTTGACCCTCCGTTCTTTTCCATTGTTCGAGTAACCTGTCTTCGTGTCGGTATCATACTGTCTTGATTACTATATTTTTTATAATAAGTCTTGATATTGCAATGTCACTTCTCACTTTGGCAAGTCTCTGAAGTTCTCTTACTTGATAATGCTTGCTTCCATTTGGCTGACTCTGGTCCCAAAGGTGGGATGATTGCAACTCACGATTTTTTAAGATTCTGATTTCAAAATGATAGACCAGAGGATCAACAGCCCTTAGATAGCAATATTCCTCAAAGTGTGGCCTGAGGACCATTCACATCAGACACAACTTTGAAGTTTGTGTGTGTGATATTACCATTTACATTCCTGTATGTTTATGCCTGATCTATTAAATCAGAATCTTTAGATATGGGGCTCATAAATCTTCACATTTAGTAAGTTTTCTGAGTGATTCTTACGGACATAAAAGTTGAAGAATTGCTTATGCAACAGTGCTGGGAAAAAAAAAACCCTTTCTTGTGCATTTTTCACATTTGTCACACAGATGAGTAAAGCAGTAAAATGGATGTACTTAGTTAGGTGGAAATAAAGAAAGCTTTAATTTACCTGTTCATTTATATACTCCCTCACTTTTTTATTCAAATGTTTATTTACTATTCATAGATGACAAAGGATAAAGTAGAAAATGTAAAATGTAAAAATGCAAAAACACAACTTGAAGAATTCGTGGAATCTATTTTCAAAGACAGGATATGTTTCTCAAGTATTATTTATGGCTGTCTGATGATGACTCAATGCTCCCTGCAATCAGGAAACAGAGGAACATTGTGCTGGAAGAACTGCCCACAAGCATCCCCACCCCCAGACTTTTTGCAGATTTCTTTTAAACAATCCCAGACCAAAACAAAGCTAACTTATCCTTAAACCTATTTAGGATGGGAAATTTTGTGGCCTCCTTCAAACATTAGTTCTAGTGCTGAATAATACCACTTCCTTTAATATAAGTTCCTGAGTTAAAACAGATACAGTTTCTTTATCATGGAAAATTCAAGGAGGTGGGAGGTGGGGAGTGCTGTAGAGCCCACCCTGCCCTGAGAAATATGAGAACTATTAAGAGGCTGATCAAGCTGGGTCACCTTGTTTTCACTTTTGGTCTCTTTTAGTGGTATGTCCACATCATAATGTTTTCTTTGGTTCCCTGTAACTCCCAATCTCTGCTAAGGAAATAGTCTTGAAAACTCATTCACATCAATGGCAAATGATAGATAAATGCACAATATCTCACACTGTAGAACTGAAGTGTGGTACTTCAGATACTGTCAGTGGCAGTGAATCTGTACAGGTCTGCAATCACCTCAGTTCTTGCCTCCTCAGAAGAAAGAATTTGACCGAGGGCCATAAGACAGAGTGAGGGATGGAGGCAAGTTTTAGAGCAGAAGGGCAAGTTTATTAAAAGGCTTTAGAACAAGAATGTGTGAAAGGAAAATAAATCTTGGGGCTCCCAAACCACTAAACTAAAGGGAAAAATCAAGCTGGGAACTGCTTGGGGCCAACCTGCCTCCCATTCTATACAAAGTCACCCCTCTACTCACTGAGATAAATGTACATCTGATTGCCTCCTTTGGAAAGGCTAGTCAGAAACTCAAAAGAATGCAACAATTTTCTCTTACCTACCTGTGACCTGGAAGCCCCCTCCCGCTTCAAGTAGTCCCAACTTTGTGTCAAGTTGTCCCGCCTTTTCTGGATAGAACCAATATTCATCTTACATATGTTGATTGATGTCTCATGTCTCTCCCTAAAATGTATAAAAACAAAACTGTACTCTGACCCCATTGGGCACTTGTCATCAGGACCTCCTGAGGCTGTGTAACGGGCGCACATCCTCAACTTTGGCAAAATAAACTTTCTAAATTAACTGAGACCTGTCTCAGGTACTCGGGGGTTCACAAATGAAAGGAAGTAAATTGCACTTGGAAGAGGGCCAGTCAGGCAACTTGAAAGATCAAGTGCCCAGGTTGACTTTACCTTAGGGTTTGGCATGCTTCCGGGTCTTATGTTACTTCTCCCGATTCTTCCCTTGGGATGGGCTGTCCTCATGCACAGTGGCCTGCTAGTGCTTGGCAGTGGGGGGCATATGCACAGTAGTTTACGGGAGTTGTATGCATGTTCTCTTGAGGTTTTTTTTCCCACTTACCAGTCAAGTGCTCCTGTAAGGTCATATATCAGTTAAACTCTACCATTTTGCCTTAGAGCACATGCTTGAGCCCACTCACCCAATTCCTGAGGTCTTACTGGAAAGCTGATCAACAGTTTCAGGTTTTTCTTTTTTCTTTTCCTTTCTTTCTTTCTTTTTTTATTATTATTAGATGAAGTTTCACACTTGCACAGGCTGGAGTGCAACGGTGCAATCTTGGCTCACTGGAACCTCCACCTCCTGGGTTCAAGCGATTCTCCTGCCTCAGCCTCCCAAGTAGCTGGGATTACAGGCATGCACCACCACGCCTGCCTAATTTTGTATTTTTAGTAGAGACAGTGTTTCTCCATGTTGGCCAGGCTGGTCTAGAACTCATGACCTCAGGTGATCCACCTGCCTCAGTCTCCCAAAGTGTTGGGATTACAGGTGTAAGCCACGATGCCTGGCCTCAGGTTTTTCTATCTATTGGGGGACTGCTTTTCCCTGGCACTGGCTGAGACTAATTCTTATTTTAGAGAGACAGTTTAGCAACTGCCTGACCGTCACCTGTAGGTTGACTGACATTCCTGGTGCAGGGCAGGGGGGTCCTCTCCTGCCCTGTCCATGTTTGGTTAGCAAACTACTGTGACAATATCAGAGCTGCATAAGATAGATACTTTGGTGGATCCTCTCCCGTGTTTCTGAAATTAGTTGCAAAAGGCATTTTGTTATTCTGCTTTCTCGTTAGACAGTCTTGCAGACTGTATGATATAAGCTCTCAAAAGGGTCGATAATTAAGATCAGTCACAAAAAATGACTCTGTATTAGAGAATAGACATCACGTCTGTTAGGTTTGCAAGATAGAGAACTTAGAGATCAAAGAAACTTTACACTCAGAGAATAACTGAGCATGTTCAAAGTTGGGAGGGGCCTTAATATCCAATCATGCAAAGAAATTATATGAGAAATGCATTGTTAGACAATTTCATTGTGAAGATTGTAGAGTGTACTGACACAAACCTAGACTGTATAGACTGCTTCATACTGAGGCTATATAACATACAGCCTATTGGTCCTAAGCTACAAGCCTATATAGCATGTTACTGTACTAAATACTGTAGGCAATTGTAACACAATGGTAAGTATTTGTGTGCCTAAACACATACAAACATAGAAAAGGACCAGTTAAAAGATGGTATATTGGCCAGGCGTGATGGCCCACACCTGCATCCCAGCACTTTGGGAGGCCAAGGTGGGAAGATAGTTTGAGGTCAGGAGTTTGAGACCAGCCTGGACAACATAGTGGGACTGTGCCTCTACAAAACGTAATTCAAAAAAAATTTTTTTTTTAGCTGGGCATGGTGGCATGTACCTGTAGTCTTAGCTACTTGGAAGGCTGAGACAGGAGGATTACTTGAGCTCAGGAATGCAAGGCTGCAGTGAGTTATAATTGCATCACTGCATTCCAGCCTGGGCAACAGAGCTAGACTTTGTCTAAACAAAACAAACAAACAAAAAACTAAAAGGCAATATGAAAAACAAAATATGATACATCTGTATGGGGCATTTACCATGAATGGAGTTGGTGGAACTGGAAGTTGCTCTGGGTGAATCAGTGACTGGTGAGTAAATGTGAAAGCCTAGGGCATTACTAAACACTACTGTGGGCTTTATAAACACTGTTCACTCAGGTGACACTAAATTTACAAAATTCTTTTTTAATAATACATGAACCTTTGCTTACTGTGACTTTTAAACTTTATCAACTTTTAATGTTTTTAAAACATTTTGACTCTGGTAATAACACTTAGTTTAAAACACAAACACATTATACAGCTGTACACAAATATTTTCTGGCTGGGTGCAGTGCCTCACGCCTGTAATCCCAGCCCTTTGGGAGGCTGAGGTGGGTGGATCACTGGAGGCTAGGAGTTCCATACCAGCCTGGCAAACATAGTGAAACCCTGTCTGTACTAAAAATACAAAAAATTAGCTGGGCATGGTGGCACGCGCCTGTAATCCCAGTCACTCTGGAGGCTGAGGCATGAGAATCGCTTGAACCCAGGAGGTGGAGGTTGCAGTGAACTGAGATTTCATCACTGCACTCCAGCCTGGGCAACAGAACCAGACTCTGTCTCACAAAAAAAGAAGAATTTCTTTATATCCTTATTTTTTAAGCCTTTTTTCTATTTTCAAAGATTTTTTTTTTGTTTACTTTTTAAACTTTTTTTTGTTGTTGTTAAAAACTAAGACACAAATACACATATCAACTCAGGAGTACACAGGGTCAGGATCCTGAATATCACTCTCTTTCACTTCCATGCCTTATTCCACTGGAAGATTTTCAGGGACAATAACATGCATGGAGCTGTCATCCCTTGTAAAAAAAAATGCCTTCTTCTGGAACACCTCTGAAGGACCTGCCTGAGGCTCTTTTACAGTTACCTTTTTAAAAAATAAGTAGTAGGAGTACACGCTAAAATAACGATGAAAAGTGCGGTACAGTAAACACATAAACCAGTAACACAGTTGCTTATCATCGTTATCAAGTACTATGTACTAACCTATATTTTTGACTGGCAGCACAGCACATTTGTTTACACCAGCATCACCATGATAACAGAAATGTTTCAGCTCCATTATAATCTTACGGGATTACTATTATAAAAGTGGTCTGTTGTTGACCAAAATGTCATTATGGGTGCATGACTGAACTGGACTCATTACATAGATGAGGAAGCTGGGTTCCAGGGAGGTAAAGTGATGCATTCTAAGTCACATAGATGACTAGGGACTATCTGTAATGTGGAAATCAGATACAGCAGCCTCTACATTATTTTGGTAACATAATTATCATGGGCTTACTAATAACCCAAAGCAAGTAAAGAGCATGCTAAATACCTTCTTGTTTCATAATCATGGCAAGAGCTCTGCAGTACAAATGCAAGATAATGTCCTCTGAGTCCAATCCTTTGTGGGAAGAGGCAGAGTATAAATAAATAAGCAAGTAAGCAAGTAACCTCCAACTTACACTCCCAACAATGAAGAGTTTTAATTTTTTTTTTAATGAGTGCATCCATAGGGGTATGTATGTATATTAGCTTATATCGTGTACTGACTAGAAAATGATCCATGAGATCTCGGAAGGCCCATTCCCTTGATTAGTGGTAAGTTAGGTTAGTTAATTAAGGTTACTTTAATACTAATTAGTCAGGGCTTTAATTATGCTTTCAGAACAGGAACACAGGACTCATATGGTTCTTAGTGACCCAGTTAACTAAAGTGATAGGATTTTTGTCTTTCATCTAATAATGATTCGTGATAAGGAACAGATGGAGAAAAGCTGATCCTAATGGGATTATAGGAGAATTCTTTAACCAGAGTCAACTAGAGAGCAGCAGAAGGTCTGAGATTAAAAAAGCATCCTCTGTAGCTTCTGGAATAGCTCTGCAGGGAGAACAGCCAAGGGGTTGAAGCATGGCTGACTTTGTCACGAAGCGCTCCCAAAAATTGGCCCCAAACTAGTAAGTCAATGGATTGTAGAGTATAAGCAATAAATGACGGTTTTAATTGCAGAAGGGGTGTCATGACAAACAGAAAACTAAGCAGAAAAAGCCTTTTCCCAACCATGGTAGTGGGCTTTACTTACTGAGTGCCCTTTGTATGCCAGACCATAAGACTTGCTGGAACTGTGGAAATGAGCGTGTCAGGATTCCACTTCTCAAGGCAGAGATAGTCTGGTGGGATGGACAGATTTGCAGACAGATAAACTATGCTGCAACATGCTAAATGTGCTATTGGGAAATCTGTCCCTCCTACCCAGACTGTAAACAGACTGGAATGCATCCAATTTTCCATCAAATTCAGCATGAAAATGTGGTTAACTTCTTGCCAGTCCCAGTACGGTCTTCTGGTAGCTGTAGCCTCTTGTATTCTGGCATAATGTGGTGATAACAATGTCCTCTAACTTGTTTAGGAAGACTTTTTGAATTCGGTGCCCTTTAGAGATGACAATAAGCAATGTGACAACTCAAGACTGACTCGAACAACTAAATTTGCAGCAAGTCATTGGATCTGTACATGTTTGTGGTTTCAATGGATTATATCTATTTTCCATATTTGCAGAATACTTTGTAATCCCCATCCAGTAAAGCCATTTCCCTCTACCATAGAAATGGTAGCAGAATAATCTATGAAAATATTATTTTGTACTGTAACATCCTTTCTTTTGCATGTATTTTCCTTCCTATATACCAAGTCTTTGTGATTCCCTGTCTGGGGGGTCTTTTGTACCATGGGCCATAAAAACAAACTAGTTTTGTTTTTTAAAGCCCAACCTCAATATTGTACTGGATCTTTGCTGGAAGGAGCCATTATGCAGGCAAAGTTAAGGCTGAAGCTTGGAGGTTGAAACACCATTATGGAGAGGGGTGGGGGCAAAGGGGAGGCCAGCCCTGGGCTTTACAGTTTCTAAAAGAATTGCACATTTTATCTACTTGGGGTGGCTGTGGAATCTCTGATGAGACCTGCGGTGCAAGTGGAAATTTTGGATACTTTGATCCTGACAAAGACATATTGGAGTCCCTGCTCTCAAAGAGCCCCTGCTGGCTTGAATAATGAGCATACAGGCAATGAACTTCACGAACAGGAAACCAGAAGGCCCTTCCCAGGCAGTGGGCTTGGCTCTGCAGATCTCAGAGTCTGTGTAGCAGATCCTAGAGTCTGTGTAGCAAACTCAGTGATAACAAAGATTGAATTTCTTGCCAGCTTTTTTGAATAGGAACTCAAAACACATAGAATTTGTTTTAGAAAATTATAAGTAACGTTGACATTAATCCTGTGTTGTGGCTTACAAATTCTTACACATTACCCCACTCATATTCCATAATAAGCAAATGCATTCTTTGCTCCTGAATCAGGGACATATGTTCTCAGCAGTCTCATTTCTGCGTTCTTAGGACCCTTGATACCTACTGCACAAAGCTCCCCTCCATTACCACCGGAAAACTCCCCTTTAGGATCTACGTATCTGACTAGAAAGAAGCTTAGACTAGTATTAGTTATAATGTAAACTCATTTCACATGAACTCGGAACATTCATGAATTCAAATCTATCTGCTAGTATTCTTTGGTACAACCACAGCTTTTATCTGGTACTCGACCCCAGGAGTAGTTTGTATTAGTGCTGGAGCAAAACCAGTCTTCTTTGGACTTATTGAGAAATTTGTATCTGTATAGGGTTGATATATAAAGTATTCTGCTTTAGATGGACAATTTGGAAGATTTTCAAGGATAATTTTTGATTACTAAAATTTTGCCTTCCTTTTTTTTTTTATTCTAGAAACTAGGTTGGCACAAAAGTAATTGCAGTTTTTGGCATTACTTTTAATTGCTTATTGTCCAGTTCCGCATTAAAAGTAATGGCAAAAACTGCAATTAGTTCTGCAGCAACCTAGTAGCTAACTAATATGACACTTGGTCATTTTACACATATCTTTCTCGAATCACACAAATATTACTCATTAGATAAATAAATTCTAGTTTTTTCAACTCTATCCCGATGATATTACTATAATCACAAAAGGAGATGCCACAGAAGTCTGAAGGTGAACGGGAAGGCAGATGACAGCAGCATCTTCAAGGAAAGGCATGGAGGATATTTAGGAGTTATCAAATCACAGGTTAGAGAAGTTATAGGAAGACAAAAGATAAGTGCGGATTTTTTTTTTTTTTTTTTTGGCTTTAGATCTCTGTTATTTAAGCTCGGTGCCTCATACAGTTCATGCCTTAAGCCTCTCTAAAATCATTAACACTATCTTGCAAATAACACTGTATGAGGTTGTGAAATCTCGGTTTGCTTCCCCAGATCTCCCTCACTTATTCCTGGAACTGTTTCCATTACTGATATTCTGATAGCTTCTGAATGTAACTCTGCAACCATGACCTCTCTCCCGACCTCCAAACTGTTTTTCAATCCAATTGCCTACCTGACATCTTCTCTGAATTTCTAAAAGGTCACAAAATAAACAGCCCTCTCCCCGAATCTATTCCCAGTTCTCTCCCCTTTTCAATAATTAGCCAGTTCTCTAAGAGTTGCTTCAGCTAGAAATCATGCAGTGTTTTGTTTGTTTGTTTGTTCGTTTGTTTTTGTTTCTTTTCTTTTTTTCTCTTTTGAGGCGGAGTCTGTCACCCCGGCTGGAGTGCAATGGCACGATCTCGGCTCACTGCAACCTCCGCCTGCCAGTTCAAATGATTATCCTGCCTCAACCTCCCGAGTAGCTGGGATCACAGGTGCCAGCCACCACGCCTGGCTAAGTTTTGTATATTTAGTAGAGACGGGGTTTCACTATGTTGGCCAGCCTGGTCTCAAATGCCTGATCTCAAGTGATGTACCCACCTTGGCCTACCAAAGTGCTGAGATCACAGGTGTGAGCCACCGTGCCTGGTCCCATGAAATGTTTTTACCACTGTTTTTTTCTCCACTTCAACATCCAACATGTCAGCAAATCCTGTCTACTGTATCTGCAAAGTATGTCCTAAGTCAGCTAAGTATTTTTCTGTTTCCAGTGCTGCTATCTTCATCTCAGCACCCACCATCATTTTCCTGAAATACTGCCATGGTCTCTAGACCGATCTCTCCACTTCCCCTTCTGCTGCCACTTCCTTCCACATTCCAGGCTTTACAGAGCAACTATGGTGAAGCCACAAAAACAAAATTCAGATCATGGCAATTCCTAGCTAAAACCTTCTAGAAGTTTCCTATTGCACACAGAATAAAGTCCAAATGCCTGACGTGGTTTACCAGTTTCTCCATGACTCAATGCCTACTCATCTTCATGAATCACCTTCTGCCACTCTTTCACTTGCTCACACACTGCGGTTTCCCCTGTGACCTTCTCTTGGGTCTTTGAAACGCCAAGCTTATTATGATCTTCAGGCCTGTGCCCTTGCTGCTAATGCTACCTGGAATGTTCTTCCTTCAGGATCTTCACAAGGCTGATTGTTTTTTGCTTTTCAAGTCTCAGCTCTAGTGGCATCTTCTCGGTGAGACCTACACTGACTCCAGCTCTCAATTGCGTCAACGTCTTTAATTTTTTATTAAACTCATTTTATTAAACTAAAATGCCCTTTGGCTTTTATTTGTGGGCTGGTTTATGATCTACTTTCACCTTCCTGTGTCTGTCTTATTCTCTGCCATGTCCTTGGCACCTGATAGGATGTATTCACAGAGTAGACCCTCATGAACAAGTGGTAAATGAATGGATGAAGGTCTCTAAGGTATATTCCATTTGGGTTCATTAATATGGTTTTTTGACCTAAAATGTGGCAATCCCCACATTTTTTTAAATCTTGCTTTATTTCCCTTTTGGGATACCTGCTGCTAAAACCTCCTCTTGTCCCATAGCCACAGGGATGAGTTTCTGCAGCCTAACTAACCCTTCTTCCCTCCTCACTTCCCCCACAGAGGGGCAGACAATGAACATTTTTAGCATGACCATTTCTAAAGCTGCATCAAGCTTTCTCGAGCTAGTTCAATGAATCCAAACAGTAATGGAACTACTTTTATATGAACCTAAGGAAAGTGCCTTTTGCTTTTCATGGCTGTGCCCAATCTGTGCTCCTGGTTTTAGTGGCCCACTGAGCTCTCAATGAGATAGTTTTTGAGTATATATATATATTTTGCAGTCCTCTTTCCCAAGGATTCAGATAGGAGTTTAGGGCTATTGTGGACCTGGGGAAATATATGAGAAACAGACTCCATTTGTTCATAAAACATTGCTTCTCACGAAACTGGTTCTGGTCAGTGTCTGGACCTGATACTTTCAAGGCCCCTGGTTCCTAGTGCAAATAGCTTCTACAGATCTTTCCTCTCCAGGCTGCCAGCCTTGCCTGGATATAACTGGATCCCACCATGAACACAGCTTAAGCTCCAGCTGCTATCCCCAGTCCAACGCCAAAGTGATATTATAATCCTGACACAGGACTGATTAACCGTGCCTAAGTGGTTAGGAAGGGATTCATGGAGGAGAGAATATTTAAGCTCATTTCACAGGGTATCCTGAAGAATTTGGGGCAGAGAGGGAAGTGAAAGCAAAAAAAATTGATGTATATATGCAAAGACATAGAATTATACAATCAGGTTCTTAAGAGGAATTTAGTAGTGTTAGAGTAGAAGAGGAGGGAGAATGAGAAGAGACGGGGCTGGTAAGGGAAGTTGGAATCAGGTCATTTAGGCCTTGTGGGCCCTGGCAAGGAACTGAGTTTTAACGAATAGGGGAATGTCACTGAATACATTTTTAAGCAAGAGACAGATGTCATCAAAACTTTCTTTTATAAATATAACTCTGGTAGGAGCATATATAATAAATTAAGGTGGGAGAGATTACTGGTAGAGAGATTGGAGAGGGGTCTATTACCAGGGTCAGGCAGAAGAAAAATAGAAACATGGACTAAGGGGATAGCAATAATGGTGGTGGGGAAAGAATAAGAAGGGTCTTATTTAAGGTGTATTTCAGAGATAGCATAGACCTGATATTGGCTGATTGGCTCTGAGGGATTATGGAAAATAAGTTTCAAGGATGATTAACCAAATTTTACTCTTGGAAAACTGTGAAACTTAATATGGCATCAATTAAGATAATTAATCCAAGACAACAAAGAACAGAGAACAAAAGAGAAAGATGTTTGCCATGCTTCGATAACACAGCCCAGAAGAAAAGTCTTACGTCGTAGATACAGTTTTTAAGATTGGAGTTGTAGTGCTACTCGGACAGGAAGATAGGCCACCCCATTGATATTGTTGATAGAATGGAGGGGTAATCTGACACATGTGGCATATTAGTAGTTTGTACTGAGGATTTTGATCTGTATTGAAAAGGTAACTGATCCTCAAAGAGTCACTGGTCCTTGTCTGACATTTACCCATTCTCTAACTTCCATTAGCAGTCTGTTGGCATTCTTGTACTGAGATATACAGAGCTCTTTGCCTTTTCAATCTCATTGCACAAACACTGAATCACTGTCTGTGCTGTAGGAAGGAGAAACCAATGTTTTGTTTTTTGCTTTTTAAAATGTGTGGTGTTTAAAGCAGAGAGGGGTTGAGTACAGAACTAGGAGTCAAAAGATTTTGGTTCTTTTCCCGGTTGCTCAAGTTAGGTAGCCTTTCCTTTTTTTTTCTTTCTCCTTCCTTCCTTCCATTTTTCCTTTCCTTATTTTTTAAAACTTTGGTTTCATCATCTGTAAAATGGTGATGAATAGTGGTAGTGGTAACATTTTGGCTACTTGGCAGGTATCAAATGTAAGGATCAAGTGGGATCATGTTTACAACGATTCAGTGGGTTACTATTTACTTAAAGCATAGTAGCAGCAAATGTTATCCAATGAAATTACCTGGTATGTTGTAGAGAATGCTCCATGATGCCTGGAGAAGATGACCACATTTCCATACAAGTCAGTTTTGTGTAATAATAAAATAGTGATTGAGAGCAGAGGCTCCGGAGCACACCGTGGCAAGTGGAAGTCCTAGTCAGCCACTTTTCAGTGGAATGATCATAGACAAGTTATTAGGACTCTTTAAATCTTTCCTTCACTATCAAGAAAATAGAGACAGTAATTCTTATTTCACAAATTTTATATAATAAAGCAGATGATACAAGTATTGAAGATATTGATTTTATCCTATCACACTTGGGGGTAAGAAATGTCATATGATTCTTCTAAATAAAAACGAAATCTCACTATGAGCAGCCATTCACCAGGAGAGTGAGACAGCTATTATCATTCATATTTGTTCTTTGCCTCTAGCCACAGATAGTTGTTTGCAAAGAATCTAGGAGTCTTACATTGTGTCTTGAAGGAAAAAAATTCTCAACTCCTCAACCCATTGTAGTTGCTATTAGATGCTTATAGTTCAACTCTAATAGAAGAGGCTCTGCTCATTCTGTGTCAAGTTTGGGTGTAGGGGCCTTTGCTAAGACTGGCAGGTTCAGCTTTTAGTACCCCTAGTACAACACACATTCACTCCAAGGCCTTGTATCTTCTGAGAGAGCAGAAACTGAATTAGGTATGGATCTTCACTACCTGCAAAACCAGTCAAAACCCCCACCCCTTCCCAGGTTTGGGGTATCTCCCTGTCTTTCAGGTTCAGAATATTTGACCTCTCTGCTTACATACTTTCTCCACTCAGCCTTGGCATTTTCCAGGTAATTTCTCTTCAAAGGATCTTTAAAAACAATGTTGCTATTTCTTTCCTGGGGGGTGTGGTGAATAGCATATTTACCCAGTTGATGCTGTCATGTGAAATCCCTGGTTTATACACATAGATCACTTATCATACTTCTTGGCACAAGATAAGTGCTCTATGAATGGCAACTGTGATGGAGAGCTGCTGTCTTTCCTGAACCATCTTCCAACTTCTTCAAGCTTTACAATCCGGCTCTGTGCCCAGTAGGCTGACACACAGGATGCATCATTGAGTTCCCATATTCTCTGGCTTCTGGTTAGACTCTGTCTATAGAGGGAACGAGGGACAGGGAGAAGAGTTAGGTTGAGGAATTCATTCTCCTGGCTGCTCCCTGTGGAGTCACATGTAGCTGCCTCACTCTGTGGCAGGCTACAGCTTTTGCTAGATGGCCCATGCTTCATGGTCTTTTCTCTTCTTTTCCTGCCTCTTCATGCCTTAGATATGGTGACAGCTCCCGTGGTTACCAGCTCTAGAGTATTACCCCACCCTTTGTTGCTTTTCCTCCTTTGGTAAATAGCTCCCATCCTCATTATTCTTTATATATATATATATATATATATTTTTTTTTTTGATGAAGTCTCTCTCTGTCACCCAGGCTGGAGTGCAGTGGCTTGATCTTGGCTCATTGCAACCTCTGTCTTCCGGGTTCAAGCAATTCTCCTGCCTCAGCCTCTTGAGTAGATGGGATTACAGGCACATACCACCATGTCTAGCAAATTTTTGTATTTTTAGTAGAGGCAGGGTTTCACCATGTTGGCCAGGCTGGTCTTGAACTCCTGGCCTTAGGTGATCTACCCACCTCGGCCTTGCAAAGTCCTGGGATTACAGACATGAGCCACCACTCCCAGCTTCTTAATAAAATTTTTATTTTATTCAAGTATTGAGTTCTTAAGTGCTTCCTGGATCACTTCTCAAAACTAGAGGGATAAATGTTGAGGCCAATCATAATCATTTTATTCTCATGTCAGCAAAAGATGGTCATGTGCTGCACTTGTCAGTTAAATAAAAGAAAGAGGGTTCCTGGGAGTACCTCAGAAGGTTTTCTTTACCCTTAAAAAGAGACACCTAATAAAAACTTGTGCTTTTTAACTTTACATGTTGTTGTGTATGGAAGTGATAATTGGAGCCATTGGAGCCACCTTGTGACCATGAGTGAAAGCAAAGAGAAAATCATAGAGAAACCTGATATTGTTAAGTTGCTGAATTAAGTCTAGAATTTCCTGCTGTCAAGCATTTGTTATAGGATATAATTAATTTCCTGTGATTTAAATGACTTCAGTTGGAGTTTTATGTTACCTGTAGCTAAAAATAGCCTTGGGGTTTAATCCCAATCTCTCTTTACACTTGTTTGCTTTTAGTGCAAAAACAATTCTTGATAGAAAAATAATTATTTTCAATTGTTCAGTAGCTGCTATTTTTTCTACTGCGTTTTATTTTCAAGTTAAGATCATAAAATAATAAAGAACATTTGAATCTCTTTAAAGTGAATACTTCTAGCAGTATAAAATTTCCACATCATCTGAGAATGGCACACTTCTGAGATGAGTGGGATAGGAAGTGGGAAATCTACCATTTCAACATATGTCAAATAGGGGTTAAACTTTTCTTGAGAGAACAAACAAACAAAAATCCATCTATAAGATTACAGAAAAAATGTTACCTTGCTTTTCTTAGAATTTCAGTTTTACTGTGGAAATGGTGAAGTCTGAAAAGGAAAAGCTATTTGCTTACAGAATTAAAGAACAGACAATACTGGAGACTGGGAAACTTCAGTATCAACCATTCTCTCAATTACTGATTTACAATTTGCCAAATGCTTGGAAAAGTTCCTGGCCTATTGTTACCATGATGTAATTATTTGTTTAACATATTTTCTAGCAAGAAAAGAGAAGTAGAAGCCAGAAGTGATAAGTTTTCAATTTCAGATACAGGTCAGAGGTAAAGGAGTCATATAGCTGAATTTTCCAGGAAAGACTCCATTTCTAATATGGATTGATTCATTCAGTTCTACTTCAGCGACTCAAGTATCACACAACGTAAAGACCATAAGTCATATGACTCATCTCTTTCTTTTTTTTTTTTTTTTTTTTAACCAGAAACTCTACCAGTTGCCCAGAAATAATTACAATTTCATAAATCCCCTACCTTCCTTAGGGAAGGTACATTTCCTTCCTTCTAATGCCTTTGTCATACAGAGACAGAAAACAAGGAAAAGATATCTGGGGATGGGAAAATGCTACTATCAACATTTATTCTGTTTCCCTCCTCTTTACTCCTCATTTTCAATTTGGTGTGCCAACTCAGGTAACCATCCTCCCACAAACCTAGACTGTGGTGGGGAACAAGGAGGGGGCGGATGTTGGCTCTGATAAATAGCTGCCTCTCTTTCTATGCCTCTGCTACAAAGTACTTATTGATACAAAAATAAAAAAGTACTAAACATAGTATCCAGTTTTTCTGTGTAAATCCAAAAAAGACATTATTATTGACTGGGTTCTATATCAAGTCGGGGCAAGTTATCCACAAACAGGATAAAGATAATAAACTCTTTGGGGCATCAGTATACCATACAACAATCTCACTGTTCCCTAGAGCTGTGGAAGAATTCATTTACTTCACATAGGTGAACCTTTCTCTTCCCCAGAGAGCATTTTGTTCATCTTAGCTCAATACAAGATCAGATCCATTGTCAGCAGTAACGATTTGTACCGTGTGTGTGTGTGTGTGTGTTTTTCCACTGGGTTGAAACTTAAAGCATCTCTGAGTGGAAAATAAATGGCAATAGCTGTATCTCAATTTTTACAAAGGGGTCGAGAAGGAGAGAGGGAGAACCTTAGATTAAGATGTTCTTCTGGAATCACAGGTTCATCCAATGAGCAATAAAGCAAGAAACTAAAGCCAGGCCTCAGAAAAAACCACTCCATTTATTCCCTAAAATCTTGTTTTCTTCTTTGCTTCAGGTCCATGGTAATTCTTGCCTCACTAGCACTCTTTCAAAGACAGTGAACAGTCCCTTAGCATTTGGAAAGAATTTTATTTTGCAAAATTTTGGAGCCGGCCTTGGCTGACTCTCTATTAATGTTAAAGAAAAAGTCAAATAACATGATTTTTCTATTAAAGCAAAGGTTTCTACATTAACTCTGAACTTCAGGACACCACACAGAGCTGAAGATAGCAGTTGGAGTGACAGTGACACAGAAATGAAATGAATTAAAATTGCAACTGACAATAAAGCAGGAAGAGGTGGGAGGCAGTAAAGGCTTGTCCCTGAAAATTTTACAGCATTGCTGATGCTGGAAGGAACAGTAATTTAAGACAGTTATGGACCTTAAAAAAAAGCAATAATGTTGAAGCCAGACTCAGTCTATATGGAATGGTTATTATTTGGTTTAAACTGTGAAGAATGCATTTACTACTTCGGTAAAAAAGAGATACTGACCTTGACGCAGTGCAAATTTGATATGGGATTAGAGGTCCTTGTTCTTAGATTGCTGCTAAAGACAGGGGAGCGGCAGTAAAACAGCATCCTGGCACTGAATAGGCACATGTGGGTGCAGCTCCACTTCAGTCAGGGCTTAGAATCAGCAGACACTTGCGTTTTAGGGATGTAGTCTCAAAGCTCTGAGAGGACTGAAGTGGTACTTTGAGAACACATATGCATATGCTCCCTCCAAGGGAGGTGTCCTGTTCTATTTGGGATCACTGTGCATTATGCAGGAAGTTGGTCACAGAATAAGGAATCAGGATTTCCAGACATCACATCTGCCTACAGGTCAGATCACAGCTCTTACTGCCTGTGTTATCCTGGGCAAGTTATATTCCTTCTCTGATTTTCAATTTTGCCATCATATGTGATTATAATTATATTTTGTTTTTAATGTTAAGTAAATGAAGATACTTTTTCAACGTTGAGCACTATATAAAAGCTGAAAATTGTTCCCACTAGATTGGACTGACAAGGGAATGTAGGTTTCCCTTTTATTAAATATATGTGCATATTTTTGTTTATGCATTTGATATCAGTTGCTATCTGAGACTTGGACAAAATTGCAAAGAAGGCAGAATTTGAATATTTCTAATTTTCCTATGAGCAACTTATCTACCCATTTCTTTTTTCCCTTTTCTCTCCAGAAAACTAAGTCAGAGCAGAAGGAGAATTGAAATGGTGATAAGGTGAGTGGGCAAAGGTAATGGCGTGTAGGCAAAGTGTCAAGGGCATACAAGATTTCAAGAGCTACAATGAGGTTTGAGACTTGAAAAAATAATTTTGGCTTCACTGAAGCTTAGCCAACTTATATAAAGTTACTATACTATGTATTTATTGTATGATGTGGGCAAATTTTAATATGTTTTATATTATACCAATTATGTGCCTAGAATTTTAGAAAATCTTAAAAGGACTTAGGGGGATGATAAGGAAAGACCCTTTCACATGGTAAGATCAGCATCTTACCATGGGAGAAAATGTTCAGCTGGACCAATAATCAGTGTACGTGTGTGTGTGGGGGGGAGGGGAGGTGGGGGATGAGGTGAGCACGCATCACTCAGCAGTAGCTAGGGGGCCATTTTTCAAATTCACACATTTCTGTCTCTCCATGCAGGACATAAGGTAAGATGTGGGAAGTGACATTCCAGGCTATGATAGTTTTTTCTCCTCAGTGTATTCCTAGCTCTGTCAAAGGTCTTAGCACACATTAGGCACTCAATAAACACTGAGTGGATAAATGAATGGGTGGTCTAAGTCAGGGGGTACCTGGTGTTGCCAGAGCAGGTAGAAGTAGAGGGAGAATGGTGTCAGGGTGTCATGAGTTAAGCACTACGAAGTGACTAACCTGAGAGTTACCCTGAATGAGATGAGGCAGCATGGGAAATTGAGTTTTTGGAAGGGATACTAAATAATAATAATAATACATCAACAATGACATTTTGAGTTTACCATCTGGCAGGTGTTATAATAAAAAACTTACATTCAGCATCACATTTTCTTATCACATTGGCTCTATAATATGGGCAGTATTACCATAGCCATTTACAGATAAAGACATACAGAAGTCAGGTTAGTTACTTAAGGACACAGAACTAGTACGTGACAGAACTGAGAGTTAAACCCAGGTTGGTCATACTTCAAATCTGGGCTCTTAATGACTACAATGTAGGAATCTGTAAAGCATACAACAAGCATAGAAATAGAGCTCCAATCCTAGAGGGTGCTGGAATAGTTATTAAAACACAGGTTATTGAAGCGAAAAACTGTTTTTAAGGGAAGGTATCAGAAACTCATTTTCTTAAATAGAAAATGAGGAAGAGGTTAAGTTATAGGAACAAGAAAGGAACCTGATTTGGAACTGGGTTGGTTCCAAAGCTTAGACTGGAGGTCCTAGTTAGGAGATCAAAGTCACTAGTTGTAGAGAGATCTCTCCTTTAAGGCACTCATGCTGATGCTGAGTTGTAAACGTTCTGTGTCTTATTTGAATCTGTCCTTTCTAAGTCTAATCACTCCTCTTTCCTTACAGAGGAGTCTCTCTAACGGGTCTAGACCATTTCTGGTTCTTAAACAGAAATGCTTATAGAAGTACTTGAGTAGCTCACGAAAATATCTATGTTTGAGCTTCACCTCAGACCAGTGAAATAAGACCTCTTGCGGGTGAAATCCTGGCATTATGGTTTCTTAATAGTTCCTATGTCAATTTAAATGTGCAGCCAAGGTTAAGAACCATGGTTGTAGGTTAACATTGCTGATCAACTAACCACTATTCACATAAATTTGGTTCACAGCTCTTGGGTGGCATATATATATAAATGTATGTATTTGTATAGTTACGCTTTTAAATAAAATTTTTCTAATTATAAAATTAAGACAAATTTATACAAAAATAAATCTTTTCAAAATAAGAGATATTTATTGTTTCCTGACAATATGATAGAAATCCTCGTACAAGAGCTGAAATTGCTATCAAAAAGCCCTTTTTGAATAAATACAAGGAGGAATTTCTGAGAAATCAGCAGAAATTGCCAGAAATCAAACTGAAAAGAGCTGAAAGACACATTTCTAGGCTTGTGTTAATGCTACGGATGCACTGGGGCCAGTGTTGGGTGGCAATGGCCCAACGCCTAATGGAGAAAATGTCCTAGGACTGTGGAAGATGAAGGCTTGGAACTGAGACCCCCTCCCCACCCCCCCCGGAAAAGACAGGCACTTGAAAGCCTTCCCTCAATGAAAAGGTGAAGAGGGGGCCAGAGGGTTGGGTAGTGGAAGGTGAGTTATATTAGCCTGGGCTCCAGATAAAAGAAATTTCCCCTCTTGCAATTTATACCTTTGACACAATGCACTGGACACAATTTATGTACAATCTCATATTTGGTTGATCTTTCTCACCTTGGGAGCCTGGTGGCTGCTTCCTCGTGGGACCCCTGGCTGCTACCTCTGTACCAGACACAGCTGCCACCACCTTATCTGCCAGCCTCTGTTATGATTGCTACACTTTCCACTGGAGCCATAGCAGATCTGCAGACCAGGCCCAACCAATTGCACCCACGGAGACCTGGCTCCCTTAACCAATTCTGGATTCAAATAAACCACTACGACCAATTGTTTGGGAAATTCAAGTTAAAATAATTATCATAATTTTGCTCATAACATTCTGGCAAGCCTGATGAAATCGAAAAACAAATCTCTTTTAATAGAACCCAAATAAACTCAAAACCCAAATCTTGCAAGAGTCTCATAAATTATGCAAAACAAATTCACAATTAAACAACAACAGAAACAACAAAAGAAACATATACACACAGTAATAAGCTAACAAAAGCATGAATCAAGAGGGGAAAAAAACACAGCAAATGTACTCTTCGGGAGCATCATGCAATGGGAATATCAATCGGTGAATGTAAAATAAAATTTTGGTTTCCCTCCAGAAGCTGACTGCAAGGGAAGGATTCAAATGCAAGTAGTTTCTGTAGTAGACGGTCCCAGAATGTATCAGTAAAGGATTGGGAAAATTATATCAAAAAGAGAAAAAAGTCAGAAGATTATCTATATTATCAAATGGGTTTTTACTGTGGACAACTGAATCTCAGCATTGGGTCTGGAATTGGTAGGTTCTTGGTCTCGCTGAAGCTGTGGACCCTCGCGGTGAGTGCTTCAGTTCTTAAAGATGCTGTGTCCGGAGTTTGTTCCTTCTGATGTTTGAATGTGTTGGGAGTTTGTTTCTTCTGGTGGGTTTGTGGTCTCACTGTCTTCAAGAGTAAAGCTGCAGACCTTCCCGGTTAGTGTTACAGCTCTTAGGGCAGCGCATCTGGAGTTGTTCCTTCCTCCCGGTGGGTTCTGGTCTCACTATCCTCAGTGGGTTGGTGGTCTCACTGACCTCAAGAGTGAAGCTGCAGACCTTCACCATCAGTGTTACAAGCGTTACAAGACATAAACAAGTCACAACGGCAGCACAGACCCAAAACATAAAAGCAGGAAGATTTATTGCAAAAAGCGAAAGAACAGCACTTCCACAGCCTGCAAGGAGACCCAAGCGGTTGCCAAGGCTGGCTCAGGCAGCCTGCTTTTATTCCCTTATCTGACCCCACCCACATCCTGTTGATTGGTCCATTTTACAGAAAGCTGATTGGTCCATTTTACAGAGAGTTGATTGGTCTGTTTTACACAGATCTGATTGGTCCGTTTTGACAGAGTACTGATCGGTGCATTTACAATCCCTGAGCCAGACACAGAGTGCTAGACAGAAAAGTTCTCCAAGTTCTCACTAGGTTAGCTAGATACAGAGTACTGATTGGTGTATTTACAAACCCTGAGCTAAACACAAAGTACTGATTGGTGCATCCACAATCCCTTAGCCAGACATAAAAGTTCTCCAAGTCCTCACTAGACCCAGGAGCCCAGCTGGCTTCACCCAATGGATCCCGCACTGGGGCGGCAGGCACAGCTGCCTGCCAGTCCAGTGCCTTGCACCCCTCAGCCCTTGGGAGGTCCACAGGACCAGCTGCCGCAGCGCAGGGGGTGGCACTCGTCTGGGAGACTCGGGCCAAGACAGTGGGGGCGAGGCTCGGCCATGGCAGGCTGCAGGTCTCAAGGCCTGCCCCACGGGGAGGCAGTTGAGGCTCGGTGGGAATTCCAGCACAGCCCTGGTGGGCTGACACTGCTGGGGGACCCCAGGCACCCTCTGCAGCTGCTGGGCCAGGTGCTAGGCCCTTCATTGCCTGGGGCCAGTGGCACCCGCTGGCAGTGCCTGCCGGCTGCTGCATGTGAGCGCCCTGTCAAGCCCACACCCACCTGGAACTTGCGCTGGCCGGCGAGTGCCACCTGCAGCTCTGGTTCTCACTGGCACCTCTCCCTCCACACCTCCCTGCAAGCAGGGGGAACCAGCTCCCGCCTTGGCCAGCCCAGAAAGGGGCTCCCACAGTGCCGTGGCGGGCTGAAGGGCTCCTCGAGCACTGCCAGAATGGGCTTTTGGAGCGAGAGCGAGGGCTGCTAGTGTGTTGTCACCTCTCAGTATCACTGGGAACGCTGCTAGCAGAGGTGGAACATGCTTCAGAGTTATCCCAACTAAGATTAAGGAAGCTGGGGATGCTTATTGATCAACTTCTTATCCATCATTAAATAAAGGGTGTTTCTGGAAACACTGGCATTCACCCTTTGAATTTTCTTTGCGCCTGGGCTGAGTGTGCCCTTAGGATCAAGCAAAAAGTAATCAGGCAGAGAATAGCAAGATCCAGCTAACAGATTTTGGCATGTAGAGGTGAATGTCAAAGGGTTAGGAGCAGGAATATGAGGATTTGATCACTAAGAATGTTTAAAGAAATAAAGTGCAATTTAATTATATATATAATATATAAAAGATATAAAATTATTAAAAGATGGAAAACTTCACTGTCAAGAATCCTTCCCAAAATTCAAACAGGAATAACGAGAAATCTCCTTTTGAACACGCAATCAGGCCTATCGCAGAGACTGTAGAACACCAGAGGCAAACAAGAGGTAATACAAGTGGTCAGAAAGAAAATACAAATTACAGCAGATGTCTCACAGACAAAAGAAAGACAGAAGCATAGTATCTTCAAAAGACTTAGAGAACATCCTGTCAACCTAAAATTGAATTCCTTGGCTAAACTTTATTCAAAGAAAGAATACAATAAAAAAATTTTCCGACAAACAAAAATAGAGTTTACCACCAACAGAATGTGCCATATCTCACAAAGATATTTCTAAAATGCTTCAAAAAGATAAAAACTGACCTCAAAATGAAGATCTCTTAGATCAGAAGTCAAGAAACTATGGCTCAGAGGTTGAATCCAACCTACAGATGGATTTTGTAATTCCTGTGAGCTAAGAATATTGAAAAAATAACTTTATATTTTATAACAATATTAGATTTAGAGAAAAATTAAAGAGCTAGTACAGCGAGTTCCTATATATACGCTTCCCCACCTCTGCTCTAGTTTCTTCTATTGTTAGTTCTTATATTTGTGTGGCACATTGGTTAAAATTGATGAAACAATATTGACAGACACATATATACACCTATACACACACATACTCATACACATTACTGTGTGTACATACAGACATACATACATATGTATATACATACTTCTACCAATACACACATTATGGATTTTAATGTCTTCTTGGAGCATGACCCCTTTATCACTATGTAACCGTCCTTTTTATTCCTGTTACAGTAGTTTCCCTTGAGGCCAGGGCTTTGCTAAGAAAAATGAAACACTCTGGGCATATTTCAAAATGTTTACTTTTTCTCTCCTCCTGCCAAAAAATGGGAGAAGATTTTCCTCCAATCTGGGTTCCTGAAAATAAAACTCACAAGGGTATAGGGATCTCCCTATGACTGGACCCCTAGGAATTTTTAACTCTCAAGCTAGTCCACACTCAGCCTCCAACAATTCGTCAATGACCATTAAGTATTCCTACCAGTTACCGGCTGCAGCTCCCAGTAAGTTGTGAGCGTTCTTTTTTTTTTTTTTTTTTTTGAGACGGAGACGGAGGCTTGCTTTGTCGCCCAGGCTGGAGTGCAGTGGCGGGAATTCAGCTCACTGCAAGCTCCGCCTCCCGGGTTCGCGCCATTTTCCTACGTCAGCCTCCAGAGTAGCTGAGACTACAGGCGCCCGCAGTCACGCCTGGCTAAGTTTTTTGTATTTTTTAAAATAGAGACGGGATTTCACCGTGTTAGCCAGGATGGTCTTGATCTCCTGACCTCGTGATCCACCCGCCTCGGCCTCCCAAAGTGGTAGGATTACAGGCGTGAGCCACCGCGCCCGGCCAAGTTGTGATTCTTATATTGCCCTCTCTCTCTAGTTTTCCAGGTGGTGATATGTTCTGTGTCCTCAATTCTCTGATGGATCTAAAAGGAATTGTTGATATTCAGTTTTGTAACTTGTTATGAGGGTAGGAGTGATGACTTTAGAACTCTTGCTATGTCTCATCTGAAATAAGAAGTCCTCTAAGAATGTTTTTTATGTTTTAAAATGGTTGAAATAAAAGATGAATAATATTTTGTGGTACATGAATATTACATGAAATGTAAATTTCAGCATCCACAAATGAAGGTTTATTTGAGTTATGCTCATTCTGCTTTTTTTTTTTTTTTTTTTTTTTTGAGTCAGAGTCTCACTCTGTTACCCAGGCTGGAAGGCAATGGCACTATCTCAGCTCACTGCATCCTCTGCCTCCTGGATTCAAGCAATTCTCTTGTCTCAGCCTCCATAATAGCTGGGACTACAGTCGCATGCCACCATGCCCGACTGATTTTTGTATTTTTAGTAGAGGCAGGGTTTCACCATATTGGTGAGGCTGGTCTCGAACTCCTGACTTCAGATGATCCACCTACCTTGGCCTCCTGAAGTGCTGGTCTCATATCTATTGACTCTGGCGACTTTTGTGTTACAAAGGCAGAGTACAGTAAATTGTGACAGAGACCATATGGTCTGCAAAGCTTAAATATTTACTCTCTTATCCTATACAGAAAAGTTTTGCCATGGGAAATCTCTGTATAGTTTAACAGGGAACAGTGACATGTGGATAAATATAAACAACCATTGACAGTGTAAAGCAGGGTCATGAGTGGCCTCTGGAGCCAGGTTGACTGGCTTTGAATCCTGGCTTCACCACTTAACTAAGTGGTCACAACTGGGTGACATAAGGCAAGTTCATTAACTGCTTTCTACTTCAACTTTCTCATATCCAAAATATAAGGAGACATAGTACCTATTACATAAGTGCTAAAACTTCAGGGGGTGGCTATGAGGCTTAAATGACCTAATATTGATAAAATACTATAAACAGGGTCTATTTGTATACAACTAAGTACACAATAATAATGAATGATTTGATAAAATTAAAAAAACTAAACTACTAAAAAAAAATTATAATTTGTAAAAATGGAGGCAATGACCAAGTTTAAAACATTCTGAAAACCTTATAATGTTTGGGTAGAGATAGAGATTTGAAAACTTCAGATTTGGCTAAATATGCTGTTGTAGACATGGCTAGCCATGCACCAAGAATTTGTTCTCAGACATAGTATAGAGTTGATGCTGGGAGGGATGGCTGTCCACCAAAGACTGTTATTGTATCCAGTAAAATATAAAAGGTAATGATGGTGGTCACCCAGCAGCCATGGCTCTTAAGAAGGGACTCAGGCTTCTTACTCTATTAAATTAAGAGATTACCTACATCCTGGGGATGATGAAGGCACAAGAGCGAAAGGACCTGGATTCTTAATTTATCCCATAAAGGAAAGCCATTTGAAGATTAGGAACACTTGCATTGGGCTGACAGATGTCTAAGGAACATATTTACATTATATTAAGCAACTGAAACATGAAGACTGGTTACAAAAGCTGGTTTTATACTACCCAAATGCATGTATTATGTAACTACTTAGCCATTGGTGGAGGGAAAATAGAATGTAAAATGCCTGATAAATTCAAAAGCAAGCAGGAGAGGAGAAAAGAAAAAGAAGCAGAGAAATAGCTAGATAAATGTAAAGCACCAAGTGGTAGAAATAACTCAAAATGTACTATTAAACACAATAAATGTCAATGGAGTAAATATGCAGGACAAAATATAAATATTCTCAGTTTAGATAATTAGTAAAATCTAAGTATACGCTATTTTTAAAACATACCTGTGCATTAGACACATAAAATTTCCAACTTAAAGGTTAAGTATGTTAGGCAAATACTAAACAAAATAACCTGGTATAACTACATAGATATATAGATCTCTATTAGAGAAAATTATCTTCAAAGTAAAAACTTTCTTTTGGGAGGTAAAGAGTGTCAATATTTAATGATGAAAGGTACAATTCTCACAGGAAAATACAAAAAAAATCTAAATTTATAAGCTCATAAAAACATAGTCTTTATATCTGTATATACAGTTCTCCTTCAATATCCACAGAAAATTCGTTTGGTTCCAGGACCTTTGCAGATACCAAAATCTTTGCATACTCAAGTCCTGAAGTTGACCCTACGGTAGCTGCATAAAGGAAAAGTTGGACGTTCCTATCCATGGGGTTCATAACCCACAAATATTGATTTTTTGATCATCATTTGATTGCTGATTCAGAACCCACAGTTAAGGAAGGTCAACTGCATTTATTGAAAAAAAAAAAATCTGTGTATAAGTGGATCCATGTAGTTTAAACCTGTTTTGTTGTAAATGTAATATATTTTATATATATATATAGAGAGAGAAAAATGGACAAAATTGTGAGGAGAAATTAATGGATTAACATTCATAAGAAATCTTTAACTTATTCTTAATATATAATAGAGAAAGCAGACAAAAACATTAGTAAGGATATGGAGGATTTGAACAACACAATTAACAAATCAAGATCTAATGGGCACCTACAACTCTATGCCAACAATTAGAGAATGTATATTCTTCACAATACACATGGACCATTTGTAAGAACTGAGTATATTCTAGAACATGAGTCAGGTATCAAAAAATATCAATTTTTTTTGTTAAATATATTATCTTTTCTTTAAAAATGTATTGAAGCCAGGGGCAGTGACTCATGCCTGTAATCCCAGACTTTAGGAAGCAGAGGCTGGAGGATCGCTTGAGGCCAGGAGTTTGACACTAGCCTGTACAATAAAGTGAGATGCTATCTTTGTGAAAAAAGTATTTAATTTAGAAGTGTAAAATGCTAACTTAAAATCTATTTAGAAATTATAATAAAATACACCTCCAAATCATTCTTGGTCCTAAGAAAAAACCATAATGGACATTAGAAAATATTTTAAACTGAAAATGCACAGAAACATTACATCCTGAAAGATAGGGTATATAAGTAAACCACTACTTAAAATAGTTTTAACACCCTGATTATTTGTATTATAAATAAAGTTTGAAATTTGGTAATCTAAGTACCAAAGTTAGAGGAGTTAGAAAAACAACAGAATAAACTCAAACTAAGTAGAAAGAATGAAATCATAACATAACAATAAGAAAAGAAATTAATTAAATAGGAAAAACAAGAAATAAAGAGAGTCCACAAAGCCACTCACTGTTTGAAGAGTTTAATAAAATGGACACCCTCTGGCAAGTCTGAGTAAGAACAACAGCAGAAAAAGAGAATCCATTAAAGAATATTAGCAGTGAAAAAGAGTAGTGTCATAACCCCAGAAACAGAAGAGCAGATTTTTTTTTTTTAAGAAGAAGATATAACAATTTTAAGCCTTTAAAATTGAAAACAAGCAAACTTTTCAATTTTTTGGAGACATATAGCTAGGTGACTCAAGAAGAAATTATAAACCTAATTCTTTGTGATGAAAAAGACCAAAATGATGATTAAAAATCTCACTCCTCGAACCCCCATTCAAAACTGGATATCTAAGCCAATAAAAGAAGACAAAATAAGGCAAAATTTCAGTCAGAATCCCAGCCTTTTTTTCCTCCTTGTAACCTGACAAGATGATTTTAAAATATATGAAAGTGCAAATGGTTAAGATAGTCAAGATAATTTTTGAAAACAAATACAATATAAGAGGGCTCCTCTAACATATACGACTACTTATTATAAACTATAAATGATATAAACCCATAAACAATAAAGACAGTGTACATTGTTCTAGGAAAGATAAGCTTGTGGAACTGAACAGGGAGATGAAATAGGGCAGTGCACAGGTGGAAACCTGATATATGGCAAAGGAGATACCGCCCACCAGTGAATCAGTGTTCATACCTTTGATTATCCATATGGAAGAAAAAACTGTGAATCCCTGTCCCTAACCAAGCACCATAATTAATTCTATGTAGATCAAATACTGAAATGTGATAGCAACAGTTAAAATATTTTGAAGGAATTACAGGAAACTATTACGTCAGAATAGAGAAAGTTAGATATTTTAGTCAATCATCTGTTTACTTTGTGATATGAATCCAAATATTAGGATTGCTTAATAATTTTTACCAATGAAATAATTTTATACTATCATTATTATTTTCCTGCCCTGGTTGGTTCTGTATACAGAGCACTGGTGGATCACATTTATTCTTCCCTTGAGTGGTTATTGTTCAGATGAATCAGTAACATTTCATAGTTCAAGCCAAGTAACTTTACAGCAGAGTTTACATAGATAGAATTCTTTAAACTTTGCATATTAAAGTTTTCCTCTAAAGCAAGGTAAATATGAGTCAGAAATATACCTTAAACTCATAGGAGGAAATATTGTAGCATTTAATGTTAACTTAAGAACAGTAACAAAATTTGTGCTTTTAATGAACTTATTTTTTAAAAATAAAATTTATTGACTAAATCATATGAATGATGAACCAGAATATATTTATAAAATCTACATTGCAGTGGCATAGTTATTTGGAGCAGAGTATTACAGAATATTTATAGTGATGTACATTACTGTTAATTCTTTTTTTATCTAGTATAGCACTTATAAGTACAAATTGGTAAATTGGCATATAGTGCTTTTTATAGCATAATTTTGCCAGTGAAACATGAACATTGTATATTTTTATAAAATTGTTAATGACAAACTTGACTATAACATGATTTAAAAGTAAGATCTATTTTTATATAGTCTGGTTTTACAGTTTTCTGTTCATCTGACTGCATAAAGGAAGCAAGTGTGAATGCCTTGTGCGTTTAAAGAGACAAAGCCAAGAGTGCAATTTGTAATAGTGCTCCTCTAACCCTTTTAAGAAACAAAGTAATTTTATTAATGCACTTATTTGGAAGTATTAGTAGTTTTAAATGTTCTAATTTTAAAAATGTAAAAACTATAGTTTTCGTAGAGGAGTGTGATAAATCAACATATTTTCACTAATATTTTTCTGTCTTAGGAACACTAATCCTTTAACACACCTGCAGGGTTTTGGCTGCAATAAAGGAGTCAAGTAACTTTAAATGCTGTTTAGTCATCCAGGAAAGGGGGCCATCTATCGCATGCCACACCATAGCTTTTTCTTTTTGATTTGCATGGGTACTTTTGAGTGACCCTTGCTAAATATGCAAGGGATTTGAATGAAAGATGGGAATAGACAATACAGTCAATGCGCTGACTTTGCATGCTAATTTTCATTACCACAATTTCAAGCCTTTACTTCGTTGTGCAGTATGGGGAAATGAAAATATTCTATTGTTATTTTTTGTTAATCCAAAGATGAAAATAGTATACGGTAATCAATTAGACTTCCGGTCTCTAGACAGCGATTTTGATATTATAGTACAGAGTGGTGCCTGGAAATCATTTTGAAGGATATTTTTTGTTGCCTTTCTGGCATGTATTCTCTCTTCCCCTTACTATTTTTTTAAGCCAAGAATATCTTTTATTATTATTATTATTTTATTTTATTTTACTTTAAGTTCCAGGATGCATGGGCAGAATGTGCAGGTTTGTTACATAAGTATACATGTGCCATGGTGGTTTGCTGCACCTATCAAACTGTCATCTAGGATTTAAGCACCTCATGCATTAGGTGTTTGCCCTAATGCACTCCCTTCCCTTGTTCCCCCCACAACGGGCCCCAGTGTGTGTTGTTCCCCCCGCTGTGTCCATGTGTTCTCATTGTTCAACTCCCACTTATGAGTGAGAACATGTGGTGTTTGGTTTTCTGTTCCTGTGTTAGTTTGATGAGGATGATGGCTTCCAGCTTCATCCATGTCCCTGCAAAGGACATGATTTCATTCCTTTTTATGGCTGCATAGTATTCCATGGCATATATGCACCACATTTGCTTTATCAAGTCTATCATTGATGGGCATTTGGGTTGGTTCTGTGTCTTTGCTATTGTAAATAATGCTGCAATTAATGTATGTGTGCATGTGTCTTTATAGTATAATGATTTACATTCCTTTGGGTATATACCCACTAATGGGATTGCTGGGACAAATGGTATTTCTGGTTCTAAATCCTTGAATTGCCACACTGTCTTCCACAACGGTTGAAAGAGCCTATATAGCCAAGACAATCCTAAGCAAAAAGAACAAAGCTAGATGCATCATGCTACCTGACTTCAAACTATACTATAAGGCTACAGTAACCAAAACAGCATGGTACTGCTACCAAAACAAGAGATACAGACCAATGGAACAGAACAGAGACCTCAGAAATAACACCACACATCTACAACCATCTGATCTTCAACAAACCTGACAAAAACAAGCAATGGGGAAAGGATTCCCTATTCAATAAAAGGTGCTGGGAAAACTAGCTAGCCATATGCAGCAAACTGAAACTAGACTCCTTCCTTACACCTTATACAAAAATTAACTCAAGATGGATTAAAGACTTAAATGTAAAACCCAAAACCATAAAAACCCTAGAAGAAAACTTAGGCAATACCATTCAGGACATAGGCATGGTCAAAGACTTCACGATGAAAACACCAAAAGCAATTGCAACAAAAGCCAAAATTGACAAATGGGATATAATTAAACTAAAGAGCTTCTGCACAGCAAAAGAAACCATCATCAGAATGAACAGGCAACCTACAGAATGGGAGAAAATTTTTGCAATCTACCCATCTGACAAAGGGCTAATATCCAGAATCTACAAGGAACTTAAATTTACAAGAAGGAAAGCAATCCCATCAAAAAATGGGCAAAGGATATGAACAGACACTTCTCAAAAGAAGACATTTATGCAGCCAACAAACATATGAAAAATAGCTCATCATCACTGATCATTAGAGAAATGCAAATCAAAACCACAGTGTGATACCATCTCACACCAGTCAGAATGGTGATTATTAAAAAAATCAAGAAACAGGAGATGCTGGTGAGGCTGTGGAGCAACAGGAATGCTTTTACACTGTTGGTGTGAATGTAAATTAGCCAAGAGTATCTTTATGTTTGAGGGAGAAATTTGCTCCCTCCAATTTTGTAATCAAGCAATTTGGGAAAGACTGAATATATGACTTGCTTTAGGGGTGGGCATTTGTTGTCTAAAAGCCTATCCAAAGTATTGTAACTTTGTTGCCATAGTTATTGTTTCAAGCAAAGGCATGTGGTCCAATTCAGGCCAATTAGAGGAAGTGATTCCCAGGATTTACACAGCAGCTTCTACTGTTAAGAGACTCTTTCCTCCTTGAGAGCTTTTCTGTGAGGGTCTGACATCTGGAGTTGCTACAAACGTTTGCAAAAATTGAGGAATACTCTGGAACTCCCAGTGGACTACCAGGGCAGTGTGGTAATACAGCTAACGGAGAAGCAGAGTAGAACGACTATGAGATAGAAAGTCCTGGGAAATCTTATTTGACGTGGGAAATCAAGCCTCGTTTTAACTTTTCAGTAACATAGGTTAATATTCCTTTTATTTTTAACTTTTATTTTTAACATTTTGACTTTAGAACTTTTAATTTAATTTCATTTTTTGTCACTTGTTACTGAAACATTCCTATTATAAATGCTATATGAGTATTTTGACTTTGAGGTACTAATGAGGGAAAGACCTCTTGATTGTTATTCCAGGATTCCAGGTTACAAGTAATGGAAGGTTACAAACTGGAAAATAAGAATTTTTGGAAAGATTTGTAGACTTATGGAACCAAACTGCAAAACCAACCAACCAAACAAACAAAAAACCTACCTTTTCGCCATATTTAATGGGATCTCAAGCTTCTCTCTCTCTCTCTGTCTCTCTGTCCCTATCCCTTTCTTTCTTCTTCGTCACGTGCACATGTTCATCTCCTTTCTCTGGACATGTCTACTCCAACTTTGGTACTCGAATTCAATAGACCTACCTGAGTATCCATAATCTTCTTTCTCTAAATCTTCCACCACAAACTACATCTCCAGTGTTCTCTTATTTGATGTTGGAACAACCATACATCGTTAACACTAAACAGAAGATTTTCAGTTATTTTTATTTTACCTTTCTCTTATCTTTAAGCACATTCAATACATTACCAAGTCCTGTGCTTTTTTACATCCAAAGTAATTTTCAAATTAATCTATTTGTATGCCACTACTGCTAATACCCCAGGATAATACTAATCATCTTGAGCCTTGACTATTACAATAGCCTCTTTTCTATTCTAATTTCTACTCTTCGGTCCATTTTCCACATTGTAGCCATGGATAATCCAATCACTTTTAAATAAGCATCTATTATATTTAGAACATTGTTGAAACTTCTTGCCATGGCCTGACAGATTCTGAATGACTTGGTCATTCTGAAACTATGCCAAATTCTCTCCCATCTTGGGACATTTACACATGCTACTTCCATAACTTATTTATTATTTATTTTATTGAATTTCCCTGAAATCTGCAAATTCCTAGTCATTGCATTCCCTGAATTTTTGTCCACTGTGTAAGAGCTTTATTGAGATAAGATTCAAATGCAATGACACTCTTTTTGTCTGTCTGTTACATGGCATAAAGAACCCCAAAAGTTAGAAGGTGATCTTAGCTTTAATTCCACAAGGCTCTAACTCTGTTTTCTGGTGGAAGCATTCTTCTAGCTGACTCTAATACCACCCAAACAACTGAATCTAAGTTTGAAGAAAGGGAGGAAAAACTTTCTCTAATAGTTTATTTGGAGTATTAATGAGAGGAATTATTCTCAGCTCTATAACTTGATTCCCAGACCTGTTAATTCTGGCTATAGGGTAGTGGCACTAACTATCAACTGCTGGTTTAAGAATATACTTTATCCTTTTAGTTAGATCCCTGGTTTCCCATGATGTTGTTTTCTACTCAGTGTCCAAACTGTGGCTTCAGCAGTGCATCTCAACATTCTGTTTAGCCAACTGTTTTTGGGTGATGATGGCATATGGCAAGGGTCAATTATGTGAACAGAAGTCTATTGTTACACACCCTTTTCTGTAATATATGTTGCCCATTATAAGGTTATTTGTGTGGTATACCATGGCTGAAGATGATAAGGTATTTGGAAGGGTGGTATTGGCAGAAGTGCTGTCAACAGTTAAGGTACTTAAGCATCTAAAATATATGTGTCTATCTCTGCGAGAACAAATCACTGTCTCTTCCATGATAGAAAAGTTTATTGTAATCAACTGTCACCAGGTAGTAGGCCACTCTCTGCTGGAGAATGGTGTCATATCAGCTTTCTTGTGGCAGGTTGGCCATTTGGCATGGTGGTAGCAAAATCAGTCTTTATGAGGGGAAATTGAAGGTGTTGAACATGTGAATAGCCTTCAACTCTACCCCCCACAGATAGTCTGTATGTAGGTCATTTTAGCAACCACTGGGGAAGCAGGACAACGAGGCTAACTGAGATAGCCACAGGAAAAAACACCTTGACAACCTGATTATTGAAAGCATTCTCCACAGTGGATTTGTTCTGGTGGGGATTTATGTAGAAAAAATATTTTCACACTTTGTACTCTTTCAAAGAAGTTCTGTTGAAACTGTCTCAGAAGACACCACTCTTAAAATTTTATTCTTTCCATGTTCCCAATCATTTAGACAACCTGGTGGCCACTATTCATAAATCAGTATGGTCCTGAACCTGAGGCTATCTTCTTTCTGTGTAAAACAGGCAATCAGGTGTGCTACCTCAATTTCTGACCACAGGAACTATTTCTTCACGCTATTTTATTTCAAGACTTTCCCTGAGTTGGACTACATTGCAGTGACTATCAACTTCTGATTTAAATGAGCATATTAAGCAGGTCTATCTATAAACCATAGTCCTGCTTTTCTTTCCTCATTTATTGGTCATAGGGAATTCCCATGAGGTCACATGTGTGGGTTGTGGGAGTGTCATAGTCTGTTTTCTGCTGCTTATGAAGAATACTTGAAACTGGGTAATCTGTAAGAAACAAAATCTATTTCTTACAGTTCTGGAAAATAAGAAGTCCAAGGTTGAGGGGGCACATCTGGTGAGAGCCTTGTTGCTATTGAGAACTTTCTGCAGCATCTTGAGGTGGCACAGGGAATCATGTGACGGGTGAGGGGGATAAGCATGGTCACTCAGGTCTTTCTTCTTCTAAAGTTCCCATGAACTACTTAATTCTTGAATTAATGGGTTATCATGGGAGTGGGACTATAAAGAATGGGTTAATGGATTAATGGACCTAATAGCCTTTTAAAGGCCCCACCTCTCAGTACTGCCACATTAGAGATTCCATTTCAACATGAGCTTTGGAGGGGACTCATGCTCAATTGTAGCAGGAAGAGGTGGTGAATTTGTAAGCTTGCACGCAAAAAAACTAGAAATCTGTACAGGTTCACATATATGGTTTATGTTGCTTCCCAAACACAGACAAACTTAGCAAGAGTTGCACTTTTATGTGTGTGTGTCTGTGTGTGTGTGTGCTCTCAGTACAATATATAGCAACTTATCTTTTACTAAGAAGAGGATATACTAACAGTCCTTGGACTATTAGATCCTCAGAATATCATATTCTCCTGAATTTTTATAGGCCTTATTTTCTACTTTCTGGCATGTACATGTCTTACCAAGGCATCTAAAATGCTTGCCCTTCCTGTTCATTAGATCCAGTTAGCAAAATGTCACAAGTGTAATGGACCAGGGTTATGTTCTGTAGGATATCAAGATGATCAAGGGGGCCTCAAGACTATATTATGACACTGCGGGAGAGGTGCCATAGCTTTGAGGCAAGACCATAAAGGTGTGCTGTGGTATCTGTGAAGGCAAACTCTTGATTATCTTTGCTTAAAGGTATAGAAAAAGGATTCCAGGTTAATTAGGTCAATAGCTGCATGCTAGCTGCCAGGGATTGGGCTGATTTGCATCATTAAAGACATCACATGCAGAAATTCACTTGTTTTTGGTATCCCCCCCAATTAAGTCTATAATAATGTACTTTCATTTTCTATGACCCATTTGGTTTGTGAACCAGACATACGACTATGAGAAATTGGAATATTATAGATATTATGTGAATGCTTAAAGTATTTGAAGATTTTACTAACCTCTATAATTACTCCAGGAATGCAAAATTGCATTTGGCTTACTTTTCTTGACAGATGTAGATACAGGAAGGTGGGGAGTTCTGTAGGTTTTCATGCAACATTTTCTACCTGCTCTGTTCCCAAACCTTCCTGATCTGAATGTTCTCAAAAATGACATGTTGAAAATTAACCCTCAAGGTGGTAGAATTAAGAGATGGAACCTTTGGGAGGTAATTAGGTAATGAGAGCAGAGCCCTCATGAATGGGATTAGTGCCCTTATAAAAGAGGCCTGAGTGAGGGAGCCCTTTTACCTTTTCACCATGCGAGGACTAGCTAGGAAGTACCATCTTAGAAACGAGTGAGCCCTCACCAAGTACTGAACCTGCTGGAGCCTTGATCTAGCGCTTCCCAGCCTCCAGAACTTGGGTAATAGTTTTTAAATTACCCAGTATATTTTGTTATAGCTACCAAAATGAACTGAGACACTATCAAAATAGATTTCACTCAATGGTTCTCCTTCCCACTACTAACCTGATTGAAGCATCTAATCTGTATTGCCATTGTATAGCCCTTTTACAATCAAGGTTTGGGCTTGGTGGGCAGCTGTTATCTCCCCTGTGATGACAACAGATGAGAAGTCTCTCAGAGCTGCCATTAAGGCTTATGATTTTTAGCTGGGATCTTGAGTTAGAAATTCACAGCCTTCAACTTTTCCTTAGGTAATCTCTGTAGGATCATATGAAACATTCAGTTGATGTCATAATCACTATAATCATTATTGCTGTCACAGTGATCAATTGACATAGCCATTTGTTCTCCCAATGTCGTGTTCTCCTGTGGTACTTCCTCTTATGCCATCATTAAAGTCCCTCTGGACTAGTAAGTGTGGGGAGGCTGTTACTACTCCTCAGCCTAAAAGGGTAATAAGAGGGAATTTTTACTAGAATTAGAAAAAATAACTGTACAGAGAAAGGCAACTGACAAGAGTTAAATCCTTTAGTAGAAAGACACAAACACATGCCTGAATAAAACAGAAAATAAATACCTAACTTATTTTTCTCCCATCCTGTAACATCCTTTTTCCATTGGCCAAATTCAACCTGTAGTCAGAGGTAAAGGCAACCCATTAACAAAGTCCATGTGAGTCAGCTTTCTGCTGCACAGAGCAGAGAGAAGGGTGAATTTGGTAAGACAAAGAGGAAATATCTACAACCCAAATCTTCAGTTGGCTAAGTCAATTCACCTTTTGTTTCTTAACTCACATATTATTTCCTCATAGTTTTCCTTAAGTCCTAAATACAAAATTTTGCATCAACTGTCTTTACTCTTAGGACATCGCTGTTTATCTTTCTAGGTCTTGTTATATTATCTAACTGTATATGATTTAGTTGGGTCTATAGGTTAATTTACATAATGACTCCTTTCTCTCCTCTTAACTTTTATTTTAGGTTCGGGGGTATACGTACAGGTTTGTTATATAGGTAAACTTGTGGCACAGGGGTTTGTTGTACAGATTATTTCATCATTCGGGTACTAAGCCTAGTATCCAATAGTCACTTTTTCTACTACTCTCCCTCCTCCCACCCTCCATCCTTGAGTAGACCCTGTGTCTATTGTTTCCTTCTTTGTGTTGATGAGTTCTCATCATTTAGCTCCCACTTATAAGTGAGGACATTCTGTATTTGGTTTTCTGTTCCTGTGTTAGTTCACTAAGGACAATGGCCTCAAGTTCCATCCATGTTCCCACAAAAGACATTATCTCATTTTTTATGGCTGCATAGTATTCTGTCTTATATATGTACCACATTTTCTTCATCCAATCTGTCATTGATGGGCATTTAGGTGGACTCCATGTGATCTGATTTGGCTCTGCGTTCCCACCCAAATCTCATATCAAATTGCAATCCCCACATGTTGAGGGAGGGACCTGGTGGGAGGTGATCAGATCATGGGGCTTCCCCTACACTGTTCTCGTGATAGTGAGGGAGTTCTCATGAGATCTGATGGTTTTAAAAGTGGCAGTTTCCCCTTCACCCTCTCTCTCTTCTGCCACCATGTAAGACATGCCTTGCTTCCTCTTCACCTTCTGCCATAATTGTAAGTTTCCTGAGGCCTCCCCAGCCATGCATAACTGTGAGTCTATTAAACCTCTTTTGTTCATAAATTACCCAGTCTCAGGTTGTGTCTTTGTAAGAGTGTAAAAACAGACTAATACATCGTATCTTTGCTATTGTGAATAGTGCTGCAATGAACATTCACATGCATGTGTCTTTATAGTAGAATGATTTATATTCCTCTGGGTATATACCTAGTAATGGAATTGGTGGCTCGAATGTTAGCTCCGTTTTTAGCTTTTTGGGGGAATTGCCACGCCACTTTTCACAATGCTTGAACTAATTAACACTACTCCTAACAGTGTATACTAAGTGTTCCCTTTTCTTCCCAACCTTGCCAGCACCTGTTACTTTTTGTTGTTTTAATAATAACCACTGTGACTGGTGTAAGAGGGTATCACATTGTGGTTTTGATTTGCATTTCTCTAATGATCAGTGATATTGAGCTTTTATTCATATGCTTGTTGACTGCATGTATATCTTCTTCTGAAAACTGAATGACTCACTTTTTTATTTCACTTTTTCTCAGTTGTATTGCAGTGACTACTTTGGTATCTTACACACAGTAGATGCTTATTAAATGTTTGTTGAAAAAAAAAAGAATAAAATAATTAGACCCATGTGGATTGGTCTGTGGCCTCAACCTTCATAAATAATATTATCTCTTCCAGAAATTATCTTCTCAAATGTAAATCATTGGGGATTTATGTGAAATCCATAAAATTTATCTAAATTACAAATCCATGAAATTTTTTTAAATCCATGAAATTTGTAAAGTTTGAATCTTTCCAAATCAAGTCTAATCTGTGTGTATCGTTTATACCTGACCTCATATGGTTGCTAAAAAATTTTATAGCAATTTCTGTGTCCTCATTTATTTTTAAGTTCTTCCCAGAATTGTCATATATCTGACTTTCCAAAGAGTCTAGATGAGTATTGATAAAGTGATTTTATTTTTGACAAATTAATTAACACATCTAGAAATAAATAAATGTTTCTGAAATGTTGAAAGACAGCAATTTGACCCATTGTGGGAACCCAGAAATAAATGTGGACTAAATGAGAAACTAACAATTAAACATTACAGTATTTGCCAGACAGGATGCTGAATACTTTGCATGGTTAAATTTAGAACCACAGCTAGTAAACAGATAATTTTATTCCCATTTTACATATTGGAAAATAAAGGCTCAGAGGGGTTAAATGGTGGAAGTCCTTCAGTGTACTGAAAAAAGGAATTTTCTTTAGGAACGCATATCTTCCCCTCTTTTCTGGGTGGTCACATTGAAGCATATGCCAATTATCAGTATATATTTGTATGCCAAGAGTAGGTATATTTTTCTCAATAATTTTTAAAAAATTTTTGTTGATTATTTAGCAACATGTATAGAAAACTGAATCCCTCTCAGATGATGCCCTCTGTTTTATCAAATAGTAAAATACATTCTTTAAGAGGGAAATATGATTCACAAGAATCAGCTTAGTAGGATCAAACTAAGAGCCAAATAATTTATCAGGGGTAAAATATAGAGGTTTCCTGATTACATTCATTCAGATCTTAAAAATCGTTATTATTGTAACACTTCAATGTTATTTGATACCAATGCTGAATGCAGCTTCTCTAACGGCAGTTATCTGGTGTGTGAGGTTCTATTATGCAATGATGGCAGTATCTTCTGTAGTTTTAATTTCACGAGGATCTCACTTGAAGTAGTTTTCTTTTGTGGTTCTGACATATTTCAAAAAGATTAACAGTATTTTATTGTCCATGCCACAGAGCCATGGTCAGCCTTTGGCAATGTTGAAGCATTTTACATGCTTAATTTAATGGTGGCACAGTTCCACATATGTGATTAGTACCTACAGACAATGTCCAGTATAGTATAATTCAATAAGAGAATAAGATGTGGCAATAAAAGAGCTTTGTGCAAAATACCCCAACTAAATATATTTTAAAGGTTCAAAACATTGACAAGTTGAGCTTTAGCTAAATGCACATAAATTCTTTAGCATTAAAGCATTGCTCTAAACAAAGGTCAGAAAACTTTTTCTGTAAAGAGCTTTGTGGGTCATATGTTCTCTGTCACAACTAATCAACTATGCCATTGTAGCATGAAGATAGTCCTAGACAATATGTAAATGAGTGAGTGTGGCTGTATCTCTACAAAACTTTATTTGTAACCACTGAAAATTAAACTTCCTGTAGTTTTAATGTGACACAAAATATTCTTCTTTTTCCCACCATTTACAAATGTAAAAAAACATTTTTAGCTCATGGTGTATAAAAAACAAACAACGGACTGTATTTGGCTCATGCATAGTTGGCTCATCCTCGAATCTGATTGAGACAGATTTTGCCTTCTTTTATGGTCAATTAACCTTTAGTTCTGATAAAAATAGCTAAACGTCCACCAATAATTTGTGCTGTTTCTTCTATATTATAGCTGGGCTTGGAAAGCAGCTGCCCGGCCAAGATTTCACCATCCCCTCCCACTGGACCCACACCCCTGCTTCTGTTTGGAGCAATGTGGTTGGTTCTCACCAAAGGGATATAAGTGAAAGCGACGTGTGTCACCTCTGGACCAAAGCACTTAGTTGGTCATTGTGCCTTCTCTGTCTTCAGTTTTCCTTCTGCATGGATCAGAGGACTATGAGACCTTGGGGAATGCACAGTCACAGAAAACAGAGATGGCACAGCCACTGAAGTCTTGAATCATAGTATGGGTGAAAGATGCCCGTAGCTCAGGACACCTACACTGAAATGTTATGTGAAGGAAAAATAAGCCTATTTTGTTCAAAACAATGAAATAGGCTGGGTGCAGTGGCTTACACCTGTAATCTCAGCATTTTGGGAGGCTGAGGTAGGAGGATCACTTGAGCCCCAGAGTTCCAGACCAGCCTGGGCAACATAGGAGAGAACCTATCTCTACAGACAAAAAAACAAGCAAGCAAGCAAACAAGCAAACAAACTGAAAAAGTTAGCTGGGCGTGGTGGCACGTGCCTGTAGTCCCAGCTACTCTAGCGGCTGAGGTGGGAGGATCGCTTGAGCTCAGGGAGGTCAAGGCTACAGTGAGCCGAGATCATGCCATTACGCTCTAGCAGGGGTAACAGGGTGAGGCCCAGTATGAAAAAAATATATAAATAAATAAAACAATGAAAAAGTGAAGTTTATTTGTTATAGCCACTAGCATTACACCAATGAATACAATAATAATAATTGTATTTAATACCTGCAGGGTAAAAATATTTCCCTAGAAGTGAAAGTTGGTTTTTTTCTGTCTTTTGTTACACAGTCACAGGTGGTAGGATGAATGCTGTGCTGGGAGAAGGCCAAGAGCACATACAAACATTTGGTTGTACTATGATCTTCTGTCCACTTCGACTATTTTACATCAAGCAAATATTTTCTGTGGGCTTATTTCTTAATATAGTCCATCGATTATGGCCCATCAATAGTTTTCCTCCATAATTTCTCCAAAATTCAACTAGAATGAACTTCAAAGAAAAAATTCTGATCATGCCACTGGCCATTGTCCTTAAAATATCTAAGTGTCTGTTTATTGATCTTCTAGATTGAATCCCAAACTGTTTTGGTTTTGCAGGTCTGGTTTTCATCCTCTTCTCCAGGCTTGTTTCTACATCAATAGATGTATTTTCATTTTCAATACTTCAGACTTATTTTTCTCCCATTAGTCACTGGATTTGTATATCCTGTTTCCTTGTTGAGGAAGTTCTACTCTTTCTTCAGTTGACTTCTACTCTTTCTTTAGATCTGATTTCCGTAAGCACCTCTCCAGAGAACATTTTGCATCTCCCTAAATCAGATTCTACTATTGCTTATCATATCACCTTATACCTTTTCTTCGTAGCATTTATTAAAGATGAGACATTAAGCTTAATATGTAAATCTTTAAATATATGTTTTAAGTTTCATGAAGATATGGCAATGCCTTTTTTTAAGTCTATAATCCAAGCACACAGTCTATCAGAGAAGAGGTGATCAAAAATTTGATGATGATTGATTATTAGGAAAATGCAAATTAAAACCATGATAACATATTACCTCACACCTGTTAGAATAGCTACTATCAAAAGATGAAGAATAACAAGTGTTGACAGGGATGTGGAGAAAAGGAAATCCTTGTTTCACATTGATGGGAATGTAAATTATTACTGGCATTATGAAAACAGTATGGAAATTCCTAAGGAAATTCAAAATACACTACCATGTTTTTCTGAAATCCCACTTTTGGATTTATAGCTAAAGGAAATGAAGTAGGCACATCAAAGAGATACCTGCATTTCTACATTCACTAAAGTTACTCACAATAGCCAAGATACAGAATCAACTTAGGTGTCCATCAATGGATGAACAGATTTAAAAAATGCGATATGTATACACAATACTATTCACCCTTAAAAAAATAAACAAGTCCTGCCATTTGCAACAACATGGATGAACTTGGAGGACATTATGTTATGTGAAATAAACCAAGCACGGAAAGGCCAAAACCACATGGTCTTACTCATATGTGGGAGCTAATAAAGTTGAACTCATAGAAATCGTAAAATTATGGTTAGCAGAGGCTGGGAGGTAAAGGATTGAAGAGATGTTCGGCAAATGGCACAAAATTTCAGTTAGAAAGGAGGAATAAGTTCAAGAGATTCGTTGTATATTGTAGTGACTATAGTTAATAATTATATATTGTATACTTAAAAATTGCTAAGAGTTGATTGAAAGTGTTCTCAATGCAAAAAATAAGTATGTGAGGTGATGCATAAGTTAAATAGCTTGATTTAGCTGCTCCATAATATATGCATGTATCAAAACATTATGTTTTACACCATAAATATACACTATTTGATTAAAAGTAAAGAAAACGGCCGGGCGCGGTGGCTCAGGCCTGTAATCCCAGCACTTTGGGAGGCCGAGACGGGCGGATCACGAGGTCAGGAGATCGAGACCATCCTGGCTAACACGGTGAAACCCCGTCTCTACTAAAAAATAGAAAAAACTAGCCGGGCGAGGTGGCGGGCGCCTGTAGTCCCAGCTACTCGGGAGGCTGAGGCAGGAGAATGGCGTAAACCCGGGAGGCGGAGCTTCCAGTGAGCTGAGATCCGGCCACTGCACTCCAGCCCGGGCGACAGAGCGAGACTCCGTCTCAAAAAAAAAAAAAAAAAAAAAACTACAAAAAACTAGCCGGGCGAGGTGACGGCGCCTGTAGTCCTAGCTACCCGGGAGGCTGAGGCAGGAGAACGGCGTGAACCCGGAAGCGGAGCTTGCAGTGAGCTGAGATCCGGCCACAGCACTCCAGCCTGGGTGACAGAGCGAGACTCAGTCTCAAAAAAAAAAAAAAAAAAAAAAAAAAACAAGTTGTGGAATAAATGAAAGAAGGAATACTAGTTCCAGATATTTTGTATTACAGGAGTCTTCCACTTGCAGATAATTTGTGTCTTGTACAATGTTTGATATCTTTTTTTTTTACTTTACTTCATAATAGCCTTACAAATTATGTGGACCTTATTTTTTTATAACTGTGGAAGCCGATTCTCAAAGAAATTGAATGCTTTGCCCAAGGTCACTACCTACCTAAGTTCAGAGCAGGACTCTTGGCTTCTAATTATTTTTCCCTTTAATTATTCAAATTTCATGCAGAGCCAGGTGTGTACAAGTCACAAAAACAAAATGGACATGATCTGTGTTCAATATAAAAAGTAAACCAAATGTCTTATGAAATTAATCTGACATGCTTAAAGATATGCATAAATGTTATTGTGTTGCATAGTGATTAGGTATGGATTCTAAGACCTTTGGATAAATTACAATAATTAGTATTACTTTTCCTTAGACACAGCCACCGATTGGGACACTTGGGTACCCCCAACAAATGCATAATCATATTCAAGTGACAAGACCTGCTGTCTAAGACTCCTCAGGAGACAGAGACTACAGATAATTTCCCTTTGATAAGACAACTGATGAGAGAAAAATACCTGTAGGAAGGGCTTTTAACCCAGAATCTCCTGGAACAGATACAAAAAGAGGGAAGAAATGGATGGGCTGTCAGGGGAGGTGCAATAGAAGAGGGATAAAGGGGGCAGCGTTGGGTAGGGAAGTTTGAGTCTACAGTTAACTCTGTGTATGCTTAGCTTTCTCATTTTGAACATGTCATATCCATGATGTCTTTGGAGTCAAGACCGACTTTGAAATTCAATTGCAAGGACAGTCTATTCCCTATCAAATGAACCGAATTATATGACCTACAAGTTTTTGGAGCTCTGAGGGTTAGTGAGAACTAGGCTCATACTTACTTGCTCTTCATTGCTTTTTCACATCCATTATTCTGCCATTTGATTCGCTTAATAAATAATTATAATATATATTATTTCCCTTCCTATTTCCTTCTCCTTCTTTTTCTTTTTACTACCATAAAAATGGAACTCGATTACTATCTGTCATGCAGGTTCTATACTGTGACGTCCAGGAGTTCAAAGTGTAAAACAGGAATTATTGATGCAGTAAAAATAGATTAAGGGCATATGTTCATTCATTAACAACCAGCCCAAGAAAGACAGAAAATGGAACCAAGGTACACATACTATATAGTTATAAATATTGTGTAGAAAACTCTCTCTATTAGGAAATAGATAACTTTTCTTTCTAAAACACCATCACCTGAAAAATAAGACACATTTTTGGTGAGAATATTTGTATAATAGAAGGAATCTGTGGTATACATGTAGGAAATTATACTCCTTTCATTTTTCTACTTACCTCTCAGTGATAATGCATGTATATGGCAATGCTCTCTTGCATTTTTAGCAAGTGCTTGGATGAACACAGATTCAGATGAATAAGTTTATAAGCTATTTTTAGATATTATTATTGTAACTAGATTTACACATATTTATATATGTATATGTTTGTGTATGTATATATGTATACATATATCTTAGCTAACTCATAAGTTTAAAAAATTTGATTGTAAATTTGTTACAAACTATTGCAAAATGTCAACAAATAGCAAATAAAATAATAGTGAAATGAGTATAGACATTATCAAAGTAAAATGAAATCCAGATGCAACTAACTCTTATTTCCAAAATCTACTTTTAGTTTGTCCCAAGATTCAGCTGTGCAGTTTTAATAGTTGTACCTTTTATGAGCTCTAAGTGGTAGTGGTTAGACATGATAAAATAAAAATAGCATTCATATATAGACTGGATAATTCTTTCACCTATCAGAATAATTCAGCTCTAATATATACATGACACTATATTAGATATTTACTGAAAGAGATAAAAGTTAAATTTACAAGTGACATAAGAAACATCTTATCTTTGAAAAATTATGACAAATTCAACATTGATTAAATATCATGGACAAATAAATGCAAGGTAATTTGAGAAGTAATAAACCATAGCCACACACACACACACACAAACGCACACAAACAAGCCTGTTAACAAAAATAAACATTGCATTAAGCCTTATTATCTCCCAGAAACTTTGCTAAATGTTTTACTGCATCACCTCATTTAATCCTCAGAGAGACTCTGTGAGGTTTTATCTCCACTTCAGTGATAAGGAAACTAAGGCACAAATAGGCGAAGTAACTAACCCAATGTTACACAGGTTTGTCGACCCAGGATTCAATCCCAAATCTTCCAGACTTCAAAGTCCACATAGGACTCAGTCGGTCATACTGCCTTCTCAGTGCAATGCAGCATATATGAGTGAAAATGACACATATAAGACTTGAGGAGAGTGGACCACCTTCCAGGTATCAACCTAAGATTAGTTTGTTCCTTGTTTCTAAGAGAATGGAGGCTTTTATGGAAGTGAATTTGAACTGCCCTTTGAGAAAAGTCATGGATGTGGAATAGAATCAATAGTGAAGTAATATTCCTAGGAAGATGGCCATGATGTGAGATAATGCATCAAGAAGTACGAGAAATGAGAAGTTACAGCCAGAACCTGAAGCTAGTGTCAGTAGCCAGAGGGTTAGGTCAGAATTAGAGAAAGCATGGGGCAAATGAGGATAATGTGGTGGAAGAACTTCTGAAAAGAGGGATCCTGGAAATGAAAGACCCGGGAGAAGGGGGTCAGAATGGATCATGTCTGCATAGGGAGTCTGTGAGGGTCAGGACCAGGAGCTGGAAATCAAGGATATTGGGGGACTGTGCTGAGCCAGAGTCAGGGAGAAAAGCCATATATGGAAGTTACTGGGTTATCACAGCAAAGCAAGTGTTAAGTATAAAAAGAAACCACAAAGGGAAAAAAAGAGAAAGAACTAATGTTTATTCAGTACCATCAATCTTAGATTTTATGCTAAAAGCTGCTAAGGCATTATATCACAATTGTTATATTATTTACTCCTTACCTCAAATTTTCAACATATATATTGTTGTTTAAAAATGAAGGAAATCAACATCAGAATGCTGAAGTAACTTGGCAAACACTTACACGTCTAGTGTTTAGTGATATCAGCATAGGCCCTCAAATCTGTGTGCTTACAAAGCCCACATTTTCTCAAATAATAAACCTGTGTTAGAATATTAGCAAGGGGCTTCTTAAACACTTCGGGGAATATAAGGATGAGAATGAGTCACTTCCTGCCCTCAGAAGATAAATGAGTTAACCATACAACTCAAGAAAAAATGTCAGAAGTTCAAATCTTTCTTTTTCCTTGTGCTGAGTCCTTGCGTGGGAGGCCATTAACAAATATTTGCTCACATCATTCAGATATTTCTACATAAAATGTTTCCTTTTAAACATATGTTCTATGAAAGGTGGTTACATCCATTTTGGTAGATGGCTTCCTTTTTTAAATTTGCAACTTCTCCAGTGTATCTCATTTTGGGTGGCAATCAGCTTCTGTTTTGTGAAGTTGTTCCAGAGGCTTCCCCACCCACTGTCTCCTGGCAACTTAGTAATAGGGTTGATATCCACATCATTTTCAATGATTACCACAGTCAAGTATATTAACATATCCATCACTTCACATAGTTATCATTTTTTTTGTGCTTGGTGAGAACATTTAAGATTTAATTTCTTAGCATTTTCAAGTGTACAATACATTATTGTTAACTATAACCATCACACTGAGCAATAAAACACCAGAACTTATTCCTTCTATCTAACTGTCACTTGGTACCCATTGACTCATCCCTCTCCGTCTTCCCATTCCTTCTCCCTCACCAGCCTCTGGTAACCACCATTTTACGTACCACTTCTATGAGATCAACATTTGTTAAAGATCTCATGTATAAATGAAACCATGTGGTATCTATCTGTCTTTTTGTGTCTGGCTTATTTCACTTAACATAATGTCTACCAGGTTCATTCATGTCACACATGACAGGAGCTCCTCCTTTTTATGGCTGAATAGTATTCCATTGTATATACATATTATGTTTTCTTCATCTACCACTTAAGTATTTTAAAGAGATGAAATACTCCATCTCAGCATTGACTCACAGCCTCATTTTTTCACTCAAGGGGGTAAGTTTTATAATTCCATTAAGCAAAGCCCTCAATATATTTACATCTCTGACTTCTTTGTGTGTCACAACCACATACACAGTTATGCACAGGTACTGCATACTCATTTGGAAATAGTTCACTTTGAAAGAGCTAGTCAAAGAAAACTGAAGTCATTTAGCTAAAAGTCTATTATCTTTCTGCTCTTCCATTTGCAAGTGCATATCCATTCATATTCTTTTTTCCTTCTTTCCTCCACTCAGGGAAAGATAAATTCTTCCTTCTATACTCTGTGAATCACCCTCCTATACCTACTTTGAAAAGATCTTACTTCATTAATTATTTCTTCTCTTTTCCCTCATCTCTCTTTTTCTCTCTGACATTTCCCCATCAGCGTGTAACCTTCTTAAACTCCTTTCTCTCTAAATCTTTATGATAGTACTTTCTCAGAGTTTACTAATGCCTCTGGCTTCTTAGTCTTCTTTTAATTTTGACACTGATGACTTGTCCTATAAAATGTTGGAGCTCTCAAATGCTAGGTCCCCAGCCCTCAGCTATCCTCTAGACATGATTCCTTAATCAGCACACTCACACTCAAGGATTCCATCACAATTTATTTGTCAAAGACTGCAAATGAATATTCCTGTGACTGACCATCCTGCGGAGACCCAGAGCTGCACAAAGCAATTGGTTACTAGGCATCTCTACTCAGTTGTTTCACAACCATTTCAAATCCACCACGACCAAACTTCCCCCAGCATTTTTTATATCATATGTTCTCCATTATCGCTAATGTACCAAATCTTAGCTTGGTGGCAAACTAGATGAACTTGGGAAAGTTATTTCTCATCTTTAAACCTCAGTTTTTTCATATGTCAAATGAAAATAATAGTAACCACAATAAGTTTTCCATAAGGATTTCCATAGCCAATTTCCAAATTGGCTATTATGTAATCCATGATCATGAATGCTAACTACATAGAAGAAGCAAGTGAATGAAGTGGGCACTAATACTGTCCTCATTTTATAGCTGAGGAACTGGAGACACAATGGGCTTAAGTAAATTGCTCCACGTTACTTAGCTAATCTGAGATGAAGCAGCTTTTAAATGAAGTCTGGATTCAGAGCCTGGTCTGTTAATTGCTGCACTATCCTGTTTGTTAGAGCAGTACAATGTCATATACAAAGCACATGGTGTGATCTTTAGTACTTATTAGATACATCAAAATCACAGCGATGGGGAGGAGTACTTTAAATGCTCTAGAAATATGTATTTTAAAAAGCTCCCTGGTACAGCTAATATTCAACTTGGGTTAAGAACCAACATAGTAGACTCTCAAAAGTATTTGTTCCTTTTATCCAAATGAAAATAATTGAATCAATTTGACCCTGTGAACACTTTCACAAATGCTACAACCATTAAGCCAAAAGTATCCTTTAGAAGGGCTCTGTTAGAAATTCTTTTCTAAAATGACAATAGAAGAGCAATAATAAAGACATATATATATAAAAGCCTTCGGTGTTAATACAACCAGAGGCATTTAATACATGCATTGTGTTTTCATTTGCATTGCATGATTTTATCCTTAGGAAAAAGAGCTCTAAAAATATTAAGTTTGTATATAACCCAGAAAAATCACCTTTTTTTTTTTTTTTTTCTTAAAGTAGTGGAGTGTCTCACTTTTTTACCCATGCTGGAATGCAGTGGTGCAATCTCAGCTCACTGCAGCCTCGACTTCCTGGACTCAAGTGATCCTCTTGCCTCAGCCTCCCAAGTAACTGGGACCACAGGCATGCACCACCACACCTGACTAATTTTCTTTTCTTTCTTTTTTTTTTTTTGTAGAGATGGTGTTCTGCCATGTTGCCCAGGCTGGTCTTGAACTCCTGAGCTCAAGTGATCTGCCTGCCTTGCCCTCCCAAAGTGCTAGGATTGCAGGTGTGAATCACTGTACCTGGCTAAAAAATCACTTTCTTAAGATCATTATGCTCCTGGGTAAAATATTCTATCTGGGCTGGGTTTGGTGGCTAACACCTGTAATCCTAACACTTTGGGTGGCTGAGGCAAGATCGCTTCTCTTCTAGCTATCGACACTTCTTCCAATGGTTTCTTACACAATTAAAGTAGGATATCTCATCTTCAGTGTATATATCCAGAAAAAACAAAGGGACCAAAAGGACATGAAAGAGAAAAAGCAATAAATTCTGTTCTTTTTTCATGCATTCTGTGTGTGCACATATATATATTTGGGTGCCTATGTACATATATAATATACTCACCTCTTGTACAGAATTTATTATTGGCATATAGCTATTTTTTTTGTTTGTAAGTAATAGGATATACTGTTTTATAACAGAAGCAGAAAGAGAATTCACTAAGTTGATTCGGGGTGGCTCACCGAAATAAAAAAATGAGTATATAGATGTAGAATCCAAATAGAAGAGGAACAAAGAAGCTATGGAGTCTACAATTCACTAGCGGGCTATAGGAATGAATCACTCTAACCTTTTCTTCTAACTTGGTATCATTTGACTTGATTTCAAATTCTAGAGAGAATCTCATTTATTTAATCTAGTTCCCATGCCCAGCAATTAGATAGAGCATCTATTGGTATTTCCACCAAGGCTGCACACAGTGGAGTAGAAGCGAGTCTTCCAAAGGAAACTGAAGATGCTTCTAACCAGAAAAAGGAAAATGGATGAGAGTTCTTCAAAGGTACAGATGTCTCCTCTAGTTAAGTATATCACAAATAGTGTTGATGTAAAAAACATGTAAATATATTGATTTTATTTCACCACTGAGTGTCTTCTAATGAAGGTTTTTAGGTAGTTATTGAATATTTTCAAATAGCTTTTTTTTTTTTTTTTTTTTTACAAAAAGATTCTCTTCCTATGTTTTTGACAAATAAGAAGTGTATATATTTATGGTATACAGCATGATATTTTGATACGTTTATATTGTGAAATAATCACCACAATCAGGCTAAATAACATGTCTCTCACTTCACACTGTTATTTTTATGTGTGTGGGGAGAACATTTAAGCTCTGATCTCAGCATTTTCAAGTATACAATACATTATTATTAACTATCATCACCATGCTGTACAATAGATCTCTAGAATTTATTCATCCTGATTGAAACTTTGTGCCTTTGACCAAAATCTTCCCATTTCTCCCCACAACCAGCCACTGGCACTCACCATTCTAATATCTGCTTCTGTGAGTTCAGCTTTTTTAGAGTCTACAAGATAAGTGAGATCCTGCAGTATTTGTCTTTCTGTACCGAGCTTATTTCACTTAATATTCTCCAGGTTCCTGCATGTTATCACAGATGACAGGATTTCCTTCATTCTTAAGGCTGGATAATATTTTATTGTTTGTCTATACCACAATTTTTTTTATCCATTATCTACTGATGGACACTTAGATTGATTCCATATCTTGGGTATTGTGACGGATGCTGCAGTGAACATGAGAGTACAGATAGGCCACAGTTGATTTTATTTCCTTTGGATGTATATCTAGAAGTGAGATTCAGGATCATGTGGTAGTTCTATTTCTAATTTTAGGGGGAAGTTTTATACTATTTTCCATAATGGCTGTAATAATGTATATCTCTACCAACATTATACAAGGGTTCTCTTTTCTTCATATCCTCACCAATACTTATCTCTTTTTTGATAATAGCTTTTCTAACAAGTGTGAGATGATATCTTACTGTGGTTTTAATTTGCATGTCCCTGATGGTTAGTGGTGTTGAACATTTTTTCATATACTTGTTGCCCATTCGTATGTCTTCTGCTGAGAAATTTCTACACAGATTCTTTACCCATTTTAAAATCAGATTATTTGTTTTCTCACTATTGAGTCTTTTGCATTCCTTCTATTTTTGAATACTTAACCCCTTATCAGGTGTATGGTTTGAAAATTTTTTTTTTCTGAAACCATGGGTTGTTGCTTCACTGTTGACTTTGCTGTGCAGAAGCTTTTTAGAAGTTTTGCTTGTTTGTTTTGTTTGCTTTTTTGTTTTGTTTACTGTGTTTTTGGGGTCATATCCAAGGAATCATTGCCTGGACCAATGTCATGGAACTTTCACCCTATGGTTTTTTTCTAGTATTTTTGTAATTTCAGGTCTTATGTTTAAATCTGTAATTCATTTTGGGTTGATTTTTGTATTTGGTGTAAGATAAGGGTCCAATTCCATTCTTCTGCATGTGGATATACTATTGAAGAGACTATCCTTTTCCCATTTTGTGTTCTTGGCACCTTTGGTGAAGATCAATTGACCGTAAATTCATGGATTTATGTATGGGCTGTCAATCCTGTTCCATTGATTGATGTGTCTGTTTTCATGCCCATACCATGCTATTTTGATTACTATGGTTTTGTAGTATATTTTGAAATTTGGTAGTGTGATGCCTCTAGCTCAGTTTCGTTTTGATTTTTTGGTGTGTGTGTGTGTGTTTTTCTTAAGATTCCTTTTGCTATTCAAAGTAGTTTGTGGTTCCATAAAAATATTATATTCAAAGCCATTTTTGATAGATAAGAACTTACTGCTGTCATGTTGTTAATTATTTTCTCTTTTTCAGTTCCTTTATTCCATTCTTCTTCTCTTGCTCTCTTCCCTTATGATTTGATTACTTTTAAAGTTGTATGATTTCATTTTTTTCTTTATCTTTGTCCTCATGGCCTTGTGTTACCTACTACAGGCCTTTTTTTGTTCGTTTACCATGACGCTTACCTAAAACATTTTGTAAATATAATTAATAGTCAACGTTATGCTGATAACAACTTACTTTTGAATATAAAAACTCTATGCTTTAACTTCTCTTCCCTCCATATTTTGTATTATTGATGTAGCAATTCATATCTTTTATAGACCATGTATCCATTGAGAAATTACTGTAGCTATAGTTATTTTAATACTTTTGTTCTTTAACTTTTATACTAGAGTTAAAAGTTACTTATGCACCACCATTACAGTATTAGAATATTCTGAATTTGACTATATTTTTATCTTTACAATGAGTTTTATATTTTACACTTTCTTATTTTTTCATGTTTTTAGTTAGTATCCTTTTATTTCAACTTAAAGAACTCTGTTTAGCTTTTTTTCTTTTTTTGGTAAAAAGGGGATACGGTGGTGATAAACTCCCACAACTTTTGTTTGTCTGGAAAATCATTATCTCTCATTCATTTCTGAAGAACAGACTTGCCAGGTATAGTAATCTTTGTTGTCAGGTTTTTTTTCTTTTATCACTTTGAATGTATTATCTCACTCTCTCCTGGTCTGCAAATTTTCCACTGAGACATCTGCTGATAGTCTTATGGGGGTTCTCTTACAGTTAATGAGTTGCTTTTCTCTTGCTGCTTTCAGAATTCTCTCTTTGTCTTTTATGTTTGACAATTTATTTTTAATATGTCTCAGTAATAATTTTCTTATATTTAATCTATTTTGAGTTCTTTGGATTTCATACATCTGGATCTTCATTTTTTTCTTCAGATTTGATATGTTTTCTGTCATTATTTCTTTAAAGAAGATTTCTCACCCTTTCTCTTTCTCTACTTCTTCTGGAACTTTATAACTTAATATATTGATTTTCTTGATGGTGTCCCATAAGTCCTATAGGCTTTCTTTTACTCTTTTTCATTCAATTCACTGTTCTTTTTGTTCCTCAGACAGGATAATTTTAAAGAACCTGTTGTCTTTTTTTGTGTATTTGTGTGCTGCTATAACAGAATACCTGAGCCTGGATAATTTAGAAAGAATAAAAATTTATTTCTTATATCTCTGGAGGCTGGAAAGTCCAACATCAAGATGGCAGCAGGTTTAGTGTCTGATAAAGATCTCATCTCCATTTCCGAGATGGTACCTTGAACACTGAAATTTTCAGAGGGGAGAAACACTGTTCCTTACATGGCAAAAGATCAGAAGGACAAAGAGAAGGAACACACCCTTAAAAACCCTTTTTTTAAAAAAGCATCCAGTCCACCTGTATGGGTGGATCTCTCATGATCTCATCACCTCTTGACGGTCTTACCTCTAGATAAGGTCTTACCTCTAGATAATTAATAGCAATTAAATTTCAACATGAGTTTTGGAGGAGACATTTAAACCACAGCGCCTGCCTTTTAGCTCTCAGGTTCTTTCTTTTGCTTGATTGAGTGTGCTGTCGAAGCTCTCTGTGGAATTTTTCTGCTCGGTTCAACTTATTGTGTTTCTTAGCTTCAGAATTTCTGTTTGATCCCTTTTATTCTCTTGATATCATTTTTGGACTTCTCATTTTGTTCATACATTGTTTCCCTGACATCATTTTGTTGTCTGTGTTCTCTTGTAGATCACTGTTTTAAAACCAATGATTTTGAATTATGTTTTAGATGTGTAGATACTCTTTCCTTTATGGTTGCTTATTGGTGCTTTATTTGTTCCTTTGGTTGTGTCATGTTTCCCTGATTATTCCTGATCCTTGTGGCCTTGTATGAGTGTCTGCGAATTTTAAGATGTAGGCACCTCTTTTCGTTTTATGAACTGGCTTCATTGGGGAAATCTCCTCAACAGTCAGCCAGTTCAGAGATTCTCAGCAGCCTGTCTGAAAGGGTATGTTGATGGGATTGCTGCTGGAATCCACAGGCAGGCTGATCTACTGTCTGGGTCAGTGAGTGTGCCAGATTGGCACTGGGGTCCATAGGGCCAAGCCTGGATCCTAAGTCCTTACGTGTGAACCTGGAGTCAGTCTGTGAGGGGTTCTGACGTGCAGTCTGGAGCTATAAGGGCTAACCTGGAGCCTGAGGCTGTGGGGACTAGCCTAGTGCTGAATTTTGCTGGTGTTCCACAGTGAAGTTAGATACTTACTTCATTCTCTTTTTACTAGGTGAAGAGTATCTTCCTTGTGCTACCTGGATTCAGGGAATTGGTGATGTGATAATGTTCTTACTCCCATCAATGCCTCTTTTTTTATTTCTGTGCTCCACCGAAGTAATCTAACCTTTCACCTGGATTCTTTAGCTGCTTTGAAAGCATTTCATGCATGGATAGTTGATCAAATTTATGTTTCTGCAAGGGGATGAGTGCTAGAAACTCTTTCCTCTCCATCTTGCTGATGTCGCTCCATCCTAATAGCCTTTAATAAGACGTTTATTTATTCCATTTATTGTGTCAGAAGTACCTCTATGGTTTAGACCTTTGTAGATAATTTATCTGGTTTTAAATGCCCCTTAAATGGTCTTAAAACTTTCTGGTCACTATAGGGAAAGATAATGTTATATTTCTTGATATCTATGTTTCTCCAGTTGAACATACGATTTTCATGCCTATCAGAAAACTATATTTCTCAGTCTACCCCATAGTTAGTTGTGACCTTGAGACTAAGTTCTGGCCAAGGGAATGTGGAAGACAACAATAGGTGCAGTTCCTGAACTTTCTTCTTGGTGAAAGTCATATGGTTCTACTTCCACCCTTTATCTTTTATGAGCTGGATCCACATCTTGGACCATGAGGCTGAGGGATCTATCCTAGAGATAGAAGAGCAGAAGCACAAGTGTTGCCTGAGTCCAAGATGACTATTGAGCTGCCATACCAATGGTGAAATATTTACATCAAGACTTTTAAGTGAGAAAGAAATAGATGTTTATCTTATTTAACCTATTTTATTTTGGGTATCTATTACATATGACTATGTATTATAACTAACACAGTCACTTAGCATTACTAATTTCACTATAATGTAGTATACGCATATATACACATATTAGATATAACCCAGAAAAAATGGTATTGATTCCAAAAACCATAAAATAAAATTGAATCCAATTTATTCTTTCTCACAACATGTGTGGGACTCACTGTATGTGAGTATGTTACTGTATTTATATTTTCTAAGCCTGTACCCAAGACTGTTTTGAAATCGTGAATAACAGAATCCAGAAATTAGCATTAACATTTTAAAACTGCAGTGTTTTACTCCTTAAGAATTACATTTTAAAGCACACTACTCCTTTGATATGAAGGATCACCTTAACAGACTATTTCTGCAGAGAAAATTGCAATCCTAGGTTTTGTTACAGAGGTTTAACTCCATGGTGAAAAAAACTGCTTTGCATGATAATACTGAAGTGGTCTTCAGTTTGGGTGAAATTGCATCCATGGAGATTATGTTTCACTAGAGAAATGGTTTCTAAACATAAATATGTGTGTACCCGTGTTTAATCACTTACCATCTACAAACCTAGGCAGAAACCTGATGATGAAAAAAATCCATGAATTGTAATATATCTATCATGGTGGCAGAGACTCTAAAGAGGATGAGAGTGACAGTGTTAGAGCTCAGTTTGTACTATTCTGATAAAGACATTCTTCTAGACCAGGAATTGACAAACTATGTCTCACTGACCAAATCCAATCCAAGGCCTGTTTTTGTATTGCTCATGAGTTATGAATAATTTTTAAATCTCTAAAGGATTGAGAAGAAAAAAAACCCCACAGAGTACAAAAGATATTTGCAAACCATACATCTGATAAGGAGTCAATATCCAAAATATACAAGGAATTTTAATAACTCAAGAACAAGAAAGCAACTCGATTAAAAAATGAGCAAAGGACCTGAACAGACGTTTCTTAAAAGAAGACATACAGATGACCAATAGATTAATTTAAAAATGTTTAGTATTCCTAATTATTAGGAAAATGCAAATGAAAACCACAACAAAATATCATCTGCACCTGTTAGAATGGATTTTATTAAAAAAATGAAATGTAACAAGTGTTGGCAAGGATGTGGAGACAGGGGGATCCTTATGCACTACTACTGGGAATGTAAAGTAGTAGAGCCATTATGGAAAACGATATGGGGGTAGAACTACCATATGATCCAGCAATCTCACTTCTGGGAATATATCCAAAGAACTGAAATCGATATGGTGAAGGGATGTGTAAATTTTCATGTACATTGCAACATTATTTACAATAGCCAAGATATGGAATTAACCTAAATGTCCATCTAACTGATGAACAAAGAAAATATTTAAAAAACCACATACACTATGGAATACTATTTAGCGTTTAAAAAAGGAACAAAATCATGTCATTTGGAACAAACCAGGCACAGAAAGACAAATATGTAGTTTCCACTTATCTCCAGTTTTGCTTTTCAAAATTTCAGTTATCTAGGCTCAATCATTGTCTAAAAATATTAAATGAAAAATTTCGGAAAGAAACAATTCATAATTTGTAAACTGCATGCCATTCTGGGTAACATGATGACATCTCTGTCTTCCTGCTTCGCTCCACCTGGGATATCAAACCATCCTTTTGTCCAGCAAATTCACTTTGTATACACTACTTGCCTGTTAGTTACTTAGTAGCCATTTTGGTTACTAGACTTAAATAACTTAGTACACATAAGGTTCAGCATATCTGCGGTTTCAGGCATCAACTGGAGGCCTTGAAACATGTCTTTTATGCAGAAGGACAGACTACTGTACTGGATGATCTCACTTATATATAGAATCTAAAAAAAGTTGAATTCACAGAAATAGAGAGTAGAACGATGGTTACTAGAAGCCTGGTGTGGGGGTGGGGAGGTGGGTGAAAGGGCAAGGTGGGTTTGGGGGCAGCTAGACAAGAGGAATGTTTTAAGTTTTGGTCACACAGCATGACCATAGTTAATAGTAATGTATTATACATTTCAAAATACATGAGTAAATATCAAATGTATCATCACAAAAAATGTTAAATAAGTAGGTGATGAATATATTAATTAGCTTGATTTAATCATTCCACATTACATACACATGCCAAAATGTCACATTGTACTCCATAAATGTAATATATTATGGTTTGGCAGTTAAAAATAACATAATTTTTAAAAAGCAGCAGCAGCAAGAGAGATATATGTGGCCCTCAGTGCCTAAAATATTTACTGCCTAGTCCTTTACAAATAAATCTGCTAATCCCACAGACTCAATAACCCAACAATATAGAATGCACTGAAGTTAGTGTATATTTATATAGATTGTCCTTGCATACAGTAGAATTGTAATGTTTGGCTAAATAAATGAATTAATTAGTGGAGGGACACTATTTTTTAATGATGGTAAAAGCTATGGACTACGTATCATTTATTCACCAGTATACTCCATGATTTGGTGTGTATGTAACAAGTAAAAGCAATGGAGTTTTAAGACATACTTGAAAATGGAGGGAGTTGCTTTGTTTACATTTAAAGCTATAGGATAGGGTTTATATAATTTCATCAAATAGCATTGTTTTGTGGTTTATGTTCTGATTGGTGGTTGGCACTGTGTCTATAGCAAATTTGGGGACCAAATATGTAAATTCACTTGCCATTTTGCAATGTCTAGTATATAGCACATTTTAATGTTTGTTCAATAGGTAAGTGAATATTTAATACTGTTATCACACATATCATTCATTCAAAGATTACTGATGTTTTTTCTAGTGAATTAGTAACCTTGGAAGTCAGTCATTTTGTGCCAGATAGTTGCTTTTCCTTCTTTGCATCTAACAAATATTTTTCTCATATATTTTCTTAATTTCAAAATTCCTTGAAAAAGACAACAATCAATTATACTTGAGTTAAAAATAATTTCTCTGTTGTGTGAGCCATAAGGCCTATGTGACTTAAAGTAAAAATGTCTAAAAATAATCAAGAGGTTAACAAAAGACCATAGGTGTTGGCATTTCTCAGGGTGATAATGAGACATGCCTTTGCTTTCCCCATGTTGGTGCAATCGTCTGGTGCATACTCTTTTTTCAGATGGATTTCAAGAGATGATGTAACACAAAACAGTCTTATGGGCAGGCTTTGTTCACAAACTTCTCACGTATGATAAACTTTAAATACTGATGATCCTTTTCCCTTTCTGAATGATATTTCCCACTTTAACCTATAAAGTAAAGGGAGGCTGCACGTGGAATGGAATTCAAATAAGTTTCTTAAAAAAATTGTTATGACCAAAGCACTCCCTAAGAGATACTTCAGTCAATTTCAGGAGTTTGAGCCTAAAGGAGTACTTTCTTCAGAGTAAGGTCAAGGCAGAGAAAAAAGAAACATCACAGCTGTGCACTGCTCTGCTGTCCAGATAGAATCTTTGAACATTTTCTTCTCTTCATCAAAGAACAACTGGGAAGGCAACACATAGAAAATAAAATCCATGAGACCTTGGCAAATGTTATGAAAAATGAAGATTAGGATCAAAAGTTTAAAAGGACAATCTTATCTTAAAAGAAAAATATAAAAAACTTTCACTGCCTTCTGTAACGTATGAGAAGGTGTTTAAATTGTTTGGTCTATTGATCTACAGACACCTGGATGATACTTGTATTATGAGTTCAGCATAGCAGAAACACACCTGACTGATACAGATCATTTATAATCTGCTTCTAAAATAAACTCAGTGGCAAACACAGCTTACTGAAAAAGAGAAGTACAACTGGCTCTTTAAAAAACTAGAGGTTTTTTGAAAATTTTTGAAGATTTGATAAGTTGAAATCTGAATACAGAAGTACTTGTGAAAAGACAGCATTAGATAATCAATAGTAATAAAGAAGGTAAAAATGAATTATTTCTTTAGTAATTTAGCAAACACTGATTGTCTCTTATTAACCAAAAACTGGGCTAGGTGCTGACATAAAGAGATGAACAAAACAAAAAATAACTGGTTTCAAGGAGTTAAAAACATATTAACATGGATATGGAAAATCTACAGATTCAGTTCTCATTTGCATAACTAAACTTCTTCCCCCTGCCATGGGTCTTTGGAAATAAACTTTCATTTCATCTCATTGAATTAACGATTTTGGATGTATGCAATTAATTTTGCATTTGTCTACCAATGCAATAGATAACCTATGTGAGAATACCTCAAGGCTGGGGAATAAAGATGAAGAAGACATTTCTCTCTATCAGTGAATCTAGTTAGGTACTTATGTGCTTAAATAACAAAGTTTTTAATAAAAAATGCCATCATATTACTAAAACTATTACCAAAAATATCTAACCCTTAGGGAATGCTTATGTGATTTACATCCATCATCTCATTTAATCTTTATATCAATACTGTGACATGAATACAAATATTATCTCAATCTTATAAGAAAACTGAAGCAAAAGGAAGTTAGGTAACTTGTCTAAGGTCATGGTGAAGGTTGATTCTAATAGCTCCATATTCTGTGCTCTTAATCACTACATTCATAAGAATTTAGTTGAAAGAGTGATTTTTTTCTGATGAAATAATAAGAAAAAAGCTTTATAGAGGAGTTATTATTAACCAAGGATTATAAAAATATCTTGAACTTTATATTTCCAGCTAAAAAGAAATAGATCGTAGCAGACCACCTTCCCAATGAGAGCAAAAATAAAACCTAGATAAAAATTTAAACCTGTTTGAACCCACCAGAAAGTAATCAAGGCAACCAAACTTGGAGACCCAGGATTCCAGAGAGAAGAAAAACTTGCTAAAAGTATTTTTCTTGGCAGCTTTTCCCTTTGAGTCATTAGCTAGTGCATATGCAATGTGGGTAGAAAGGCTCAGAAGCTCAAAGAAGGCAGATGCTAAGAGGCAGAGAATTCCAGTGCTGTTTGGAGTTTTTTAAATGAAGTTCAAAGCCCAACAAGGGGGAAAAACACAATAAACCTTCTAGGTATTTCTCTAACTCTCCTGAAATAGCATATACTAGGGATAATAGCAAATTAGAAGACCAGGCCTAAAACCAGTTATAAATAGCTTAATACCTAATTGCATTAAAGTGATTGACTTTTATACTAACTATCAGAGAGTTGCAAGACAGAAGATTAGTGATTTTCAAAGATAAGTTAGTAAAAAAATAGAAAATAGGATGGCAAATACAAAAAGGATAATATGACTTGAATAATACATAGAAAATACATATATGTGGCAGACAGACTCTCGGGACTGCAAAAAGGACCAAATGAAGGGTAAAAATTACCCAGAACTGATGAAAGACATTAAGCCACATATTCAAGAAACACTATAAAGCCCAATCAGAATGAGAACAAAGAAATCATTCTCAGGCACATTATGGTAAAGTTACTGAAAACTAATGACAAAGAGCAAAATCTTAGAAACATCTAATAAAAAGATAAATTACTTCCAAAGGAACAATTTTGTAATTATTAACTTGCTTCTCAACAAAGATGATGACAATTAGGAAAGACTGACATGGCATCTTTAAAATGCTGAAAAAAAATTAGTTGTTATAGTAGAATTCTCCTCAGAGGAAATATTCTTCAAAAATAAGAGCGGAGAGATTTCCTTATAAACAAAAACAAAATATATAAAATAGCAACAATAATACTAATGTACTGTGACATTTAATCGAAACATGACAAAATAACAAAAGAATGGAAAAGGGGTAATTGAAGTGTTCTAACATGCTTGCCTTACCTAGGGATGCTAATTTATGTGAGATTTAGAAGTGAGAGATCTACAGAAGAGCCACCAAAAAGACAAATAAAATAAAAATTTAAAAGTGAATTAATATAACTTAAAAGTTAATAGTGGAGAAAATATGATAACAAAAAAATACTTGACGAACCCAAAAACAGAAAAGGAGAGAAAATAAATCTAGACCAAGTGGGAGAAATAAAATAAAGCATTAAGTTTGTAGATTTAAATCCAAATGTATCATTAATTAATTAAATTAATAATAGTTATTAAATTTCTATTAAATTATCCAATTAATAGTCAAGATTGTCAGAATAAATACCACTGCCAATTATATGCAGTGGTTTTTAAAAGAGATAAAAACTTAAATAACTACACAAAAATTGTAAAGTCAAATAAAAGAAAAAAGGTATAACATTCAAAGGGTAATCAAAATAAACATGTAATTATGCTAATATAAGGAATAGTAGACTTTAAGACAGGAAGCATATCAGAGGTAAACAGGGGACATTTCTTAATGATAAAAAGATCAATTTAAAATTTAAAATTTGTATGCACCTAATTACATACCTTAGAAAGCAAGACTGAAAAAAAATTAATGAATAAATAAATACACAAATACAGTGAAAGATTTTTAACACAAAATACACAAAAAGTCATAGGATAAGGCACATAAAAATCACTAAAAATATAGAATACTCAAAAAGTAAGATTAATAAGCTTTGGCCTAATCAGTCATATAGAGCACTGGATTCAACTGTGCAATATACAGAAGTACACATGCAATATTTCCCAAAATGTTTATATCCTGGACTATATGTACATGAGGCAAATCTCAACATATATCAAATAATTGAAATAACACAGAGTGTGTTTTTTTTACTACTATGGAATTAAATTTGAAATTAGTGACTGTTAACCCCCTAAAATTTGAAAATTAAATAACCCATAATTTTTTGAAAGAATCAATAAAATAATAAAAAATATTTTGAATCAAAATATAACCGGCTGGGCGCGGTGGCTCAAGCCTGTAATCCCAGCACTTTGGGAGGCCGAGACGGGCGGATCACGAGGTCAGGAGATCGAGACCATCCTGGCTAACACAGTGAAACCCCGTCTCTACTAAAAATACAAAAACTAGCCGGGCGAGGTGGCGGGCGCCTGTAGTCCCAGCTACTCGGGAGGCTGAGGCAGGAGAATGGCGTGAACCCGGGAGGCGGCGCTTGCAGTGAGCTGAGATCCGGCCACTGCACTCCAGTCCGGGCGACAGAGCTAGACTCCGCCTCAAAAAAAAAAAAAAAAAAAAAAAAAAAATATATATATATATATATAACCAAAAAAGAATATATAAAATTTGTGGTATGGAGTTACAGTCATCTTTAGAGAAAATTTTATAGCCTGCAAATGATATATTTAAAGATAAAAGCCTGAAAATTGATGACCTGTGTGTATCCATTTGAAGATGTTAGCAAAAGAGCATCAGTTTAAACCTAAATAAGGCAGAATGAAGAAAAGAATAAGGAATCAAATTTAATAAAATAGAAAACAAGTACACAATAGAGAAAATCAGGAAACTCAGAAGTTGTTCATTTCAAAAGCCAAAATTTGATAAATACATATGAAGACTAACCAAGACAATATAGCAAAAAGGTACAAATTATCAATACTAAGGAATAAAAGAAGGGGCGTAATGATAGAGCCTGCAAACATTAAAAGATATTCAATGACTATCATTAACACCTTTTTTCCTCATAATTAAAAATTTAGATAAAATAAATGATTAAAAGATATTCAATGACTATCATTAACATCTTTTTTCCTCATAATTAAAAATTTAGATAAAATAAGTGAGAATCATATCTGTAATTTGTTTTCAAAATGTGCAAAAGGGAAAACAATTTTCAACTAATCTTTAAGGCCAGCATAACCTGATACAAAACTTGATAAAAGCAAAAGTTACTGGTCAATCTTTGTTATGAACATTGATTAAATATCTTAAAATGATATTAGCATTCCAAACTCAACAATGTATATAAAGGATAATATATCACCACCATGTTGAACATTTTGTAGAAATGTAAATTTCATTTCATATAAAATAATCAAGAAATTGTATGTCTACAGGGAGACCTCAGTTTAACCAAGTGATCAGAGTTAATGTTACTATTACTGGGAAAGGATATACCATGTTCAGAGATTGAAAGATCCAATATATTAAGAAGTCAATTCTCTATACATTGATATATAGACTAAAATTCCCCAATTGTGTAAAGTAAAATTATTATTCTAGAAATTATGTGGAAAATTAAGGGACTCAAACTAGCCTCTCCAAGATGATAAAGTCAAAACATATTACCACATATTAACATTATAAAGCTATTGAGATTACACAAGTGCTACTGAAATTAAGGATTGAAAAATAGATTAGTGGATCAGAACAATTTAGGAACGAAACTACATAATCACTTGATTTATTACACGTAACCCTGCAGAACAGAATCTTTTCAATACATGGTGCTGGATAAGTTGAGTGTCCATATTAAAAAAAATAAAACTGCCAGCCACTTCACAATTACAAATAAATTCCTCATATAGATGTAAATTCAAAAGATAAAAAAATTAAAGTATCTATATAGAGCTGCGCTAGTCAATAAGGTAGCCATTAGTCACATGGGTATTTAAATTTACATTTCAATTAATTAAAATTAAATACAATTACAAATTCAGTTCCTTAGTTGTATTAGTCACATTTTGAGTGTGCAATAGCTACCTGTGGCTAGCAGCCACTGCATTGAATAACAAAGATATGGAATATGTCCATCACTGTAGAAAGTTCCATTGGACAGTATCAGCAGAGGTTTAGATGTGGTACCATCTTTATGACTAGGGCAAGGAGAAAATAAACCAACCATAAAGGAAAATATGACAGTATATATAGAACTCTTAAAAACTGACAACAACAACAAAGAAAAATGGACAAAATCATGAAATGTTTACACAAAATGATACACAAATGGCTTTTTAATATATGAAAGACATGCTTAATGTTACTCATAATAAGAGAAAAAATGATAAAGGTACACCGATATATTCTTTTTAACTGTCAAATTACTGACCAAAAGATTCGCCACAGGCTGTTCAAGAGAGGTGGGGGAATGGGCACTCTTCTAGTGGGAGTGCAAAATGGTACAGCCACAGTAAAGATAAACTTGGTAATATATATGGAAATTATATATTCATTTGCCACATGACTCAGCAATCCCACTTCTAGGATTTTAGTCTGAAGATACAAAAACCAAAAAACAGACAAAAATAGGTACAAGATAACTCTCAAATAGTATTAAAAAAATTGGAAGCAACCTAAATACCATATAGGAAGTGGAATATGCTCTGGCACATTCACACATTGGAGTACTATGTAGCTGCCAAATATTAATTAGTAAAACAACTCGTCAATATAAGCAATGATAAAAATCTCTTTAATGTCACATTTAGAGACATTTAATTTAGATTTAATGTGACATTAAAAATCTCTTTAAGGTGAGTGATTTCTAGGATGCATTGTTATATGAAAAAAGCAAGATACAAATGAAAAACATATACTATGCTACCTTTCTTCTAAGAAGCAAGAGGAAATTAGAATATGTATGTCTATACTTGTTTAATTTTGCTGAAACAAATACAGAAATAATGAACCAGAAAGTAATAAAATTGATTACCTACAGGGTTGTGAGTTAGGTGGAAGGGGTATAGATGTGTGTGTGATTTTTTTTTTGCATATATATTTTATATAGTTTTCATTGTGAACTATGCTTTTTTAAAAAACAAATTTTAGAAAATTTAATCAGCAAAGAAACTGAAGAAAAGAAACTTCAAACTGGAGATAAGCAGAAACAAACAAACTTAACTTTAGCTCATTAAAAAAAACTACAGAAAAGAAAAAAAAATGAATCCAGGTAATTTTGGAATGCTGTATTCTGATTATATAGCCTCAGAGGGATATATTCTAAGGACTAAAAAGATGCAAAGAAATTTTTGACTTTTGTTACGAGGTTTGGTTTGCTAGTGGTATGGATGTAGCAATTCTGAAATTATGTTTTGTATATTATAGGATAGAGCAAATATGTTAATGTTGGGGGCAAGACAAGATGTACATATGGTACAAGTCAGAAACACAGGAATGAAGTAGAAAGTCATGAAGCAGATGAGATTGCCCAGGGTATAGCGAGAGGAAAAGACTGTTTTTAAGAGATGGGAGACATCTGACATTTCAGCAGTGGACTGCTTTTGAGGAACTAATGGTGTGCTTTTTCTCTTCCCCTTTTTCTTGTCAGGTGGAATAAATGTGTTATAGACAATAAAAGGACTTTTTAAAATGCAAAAAAGGCTGGGCACAGTGGCTGTCGCCTGTAATCCCAGCACTTTGGGAGGCTGAAGCAGGCAGATCACCTGAGGTCAGGAGTTCGAGACCAGCCTGGCAAACATGGCGAAATCCTGTCTCTACTAAAAATACAAAAAAATTAGCCAGGCGTGGTGGTGGGTGCCTGTAATCCCAGTTACTTAGGAGACTGAGGGAGGGGAATTGCGTGAACCTGGGAGGCAGAGGTTGCAGTGAGCCGAGATCATGCCACTGCACTCCAACCTGTGCAACAGAGTGGGACACCATCTCCAAAAAAAAAAAAAAAAAAATTGCAAAAAAAAAAAAAAAAAAGAAACCTCTCAATGATGTCACGCAATCTCTTTTAATATAATGTGTATGATACAAAAAAATCTCAGTTCAGGGTTTTATTATGAATGTTTTTGGAGACCCTGAGCAGTTTCTTGAGGCAAGATTTTTTTTTTTAATTAAAGACTTCCGACAACTCAGGTTTTAAAAATAAGCTGTACATTAAAAGATATGAATGAAGAATATTATTGATTTCCTTAAGTAAAAAAGTTCACTCAGGTTCATAAAATGGAACAAGATCATGTCCTTTGCAGGGACATGGATGGAGCTGGAAGCCATTATCCTCAGCAAACTAAGAGAGGCACACAAAACCAAATACCGCATGTTCTCACTCACAAGTGAGAGCTGAACAATGAGAACACATGGACACAGGGAGAGGAACAACACACACTGGGGCCTGTCAGGGGAGTCTGGGAGAGGGAGAGCATCAGGATAAAGAGCGAATGCATGCATTAGCTATTGATAGGTGCAGCAAAACACCATGGCACGTGTTTACCTCTGTAACAAATCTGCATATCCTGCACATGTATCCCGGAACTTATAAAATAAAATAAAATATTTTAAAAAGTTCACTCAGGATCAAAATGTGCACACACATTGGCTTGATTGCAAATACAGAAAGCACATTTGCCTTTTCTGAAGTGCCCTGGGATCCATGCATCACACATTTTGTGGGGTCGTCAGGCTGCTTGGTGGGAAGTTGATGTGGTCACATCAACAGGCACAAACATTTTGAAAAGAATTCTTGGGTTTTATAGAGTCAATGAATAACCATCTTCTCTCCTGTATTCTAGTTTTGAAAACAATGAGAAATAACTGAACAAAAACGAGATAAAATTTCCACCTTTATCATTGGTAAACACTTGATTGGCAGTAATGACCCAGAGGTAGGTCAATGGTCCTGTAGCACTCTCAGTCCTTGGTGGTCTAGACACTCACCTAAAAAAATGTGTGGAATGGAAGAGGTGACACACTCATAGCTGTGTTACATTGGTCAGGGTTGGAGATGGAAGAAAATGTATAAATAAATCCTTGGTCAGTTTTTAATAGATTTCCCAGTCATTCAATGTGGACACAACAGTCAGTAATTTCACTTTTATTTCATAAGAAACAATGAGTGAGAAAATGAGACAAGATACCAGGAATGTTAATCTAGAAGCAGTCCCTCTCCCTGGAAACATGAATAGGAACAAGAATCATATTTTAAGTTCTTGTGGTTGCCTTTGGACTGCAAATATCAAGAATTAACATGTATCTGTTTAATGAATGTGACCTAGTTTCAAGTAAAACTGATTTGGTTAAAAACCAAAACTATTCATTAAAAAGCGATGATATTTTATAAACACAAATATATTTCTTAGAATTATTGTAAAGTTTTTGGACTTAGAATTATTGTAAAGTTACTGTAAGCAACTTTCACATCTCATGGTCTTTTGAAAAATACATTTTTCTTTTTTACAATAAAACTGGTAAATTTGGCAGTATTGATGATGTAAAAAGAGCCAGAATTGTGATATTCCAGGGCTAAATGTGTCCTGCAAATTTTAAGAATGTTTGTGTAGTCATGTAGAATGACACCCTGCAATAATAAGCCTTGCCATAATATGAATTTGGAGATACAGTAGCACAATTGGAGCTTGACTCCTATTCTTCACAGTAAGCTCACCTAGGCCGTTTCATTAGCATCGTAATTTCATGATTCTGAATTTTTTGTAATCAAAAACGGTTCTGGTAGAACTTCATATATTTGTCAAAATTATATATTGATTAGCATTAGGCCTACAACTCTGCATCATTAATGGCTAAAATATATTTATTATTGGATAGATTTGTTTTATTTGTTTTGTTTTTTGAGACAGAGTCTTGCTCTGTTGCCCAGGCGGGAGTGCAGTGGCGTAATCTTGGCTCACTGCAACCTCCGCCTCCTGGGTTCAAGAGATTCTCCTGCTTCAGCCTCCCGAGTAGCTGGGATTACAGGCACTTGCGACCAAGCCCGGATGATTTTTGTAGTTTTAGTAGAGATAGGGTTTCACCATGTTGACTAGACTGGTCTTGAACTCCCAATCTCAGGTGATCCACCTGCCTCGGCGTCAGCCACTGTGCCAGGCCTTTATTGGGTAGATTAACTAAGCTATATTTTTCTGTTATATGTTTACATATTATATATTGTTTTCTGATAAAAAAATGATTAGTGAAAATACTTCGATGTCCCTAATCAAAATGGCAGTTGTTGATGATGACGTAGATTGAGCATTGGATCAGGATGTGTCTAATTATGCCTCATGTTAACAGAATAATAAGCCTACTTAAGGAGAAATATCTTAGTTTGGGATCTCTAGAAACAGTGCCTGAGATGGGGGTTCTTATGAAAGTGATTTACTAAGGAATATTCACAGGGATTTATTGAAAGGAGTGAAGATAAAAAGAGGAAGAAGCTAAGCAAAGATACAGTTTTAGGAGAAGTATAGGCTCAATCTGATCACACTGGAAGTGCTGAAGAGTATATTACATTACAGAGTTTAGTCCACCTAGAGGCCAGGAACTGGGCTTTTAAAGACCCTGCCAAGCCGTGGTCATGGGCCAGGGTAAATCCCAGGCATCTTCCAGCAAGGCAGCGCCTATCAACTAAGGGCAATTTTCGGCAGAAGGTACAAATGTGATGATCATTCACAGCCAATGCCTGCAGGACTAGGGGTGTAGACTTCATAGGCTGCTAAAGGGAATCTGGGTGAGTAACCAGGTAATTTTTAATTATTATTAATTATTAATTATCTTGACTGTATTATGTTGTATAGCTAGAACTCAGCTCATCTCCCTTACCCTGCAATTGAATTTCTGAGCTTTGCTCTTGCTTAAGACTTATTTAGAAGCACCTAGGCTTCCTTTGCTGTATCACGTTCATTGGGCACAAAGTGCGATCTGTGTTATCCACTAGTAAGGAGTTGCACAGCAACTATATTTTAAAGGTGCATGTCTCCTTTTGGATAATGTAAAGATAATACTTGAATATAAAAAGCTAAAGAGTTTTGAATCAACTTGGATAGTTTCTCCACTGATGGGAAACCTGCGCCTCTGTTTACGGTTACTTTGGAAATCTGGAAGGTATGTGTTTAACAAAATGGATTTTTCACATAAGTGGAAATTTCATTATTTATTCAGGCTCACCACCTTTTCATTGGTTCATGGACTGTTAAGATTGTTCTCACATGTTTTTAGATGTTATCCATTCTGGATAGGAAATATAAGCTGAAATTCAGTGACAATGTATGCAGAATATGGCTGGTTATTTTCCAATTATCTACTCTTCCCTTTTTCTATTTTAATAGAGCGCCTGAATTTTAGCTGGATATATGACCATCCAGAACAAAGATTATGTATTTCGGGGCCGGGCGCGGTGGCTCAAGCCTGTAATCCCAGCACTTTGGGAGGCCGAGATGGGCGGATCACGAGGTCAGGAGATAGAGACCATCCTGGCTAACCCGCTGAAACCCCGTCTCTACTAAAAAATACAAAAAGCTAGCCAGGCGAGGTGGCGGGCGCCTGTAGTCCCAGCTACTCGGGAGGCTGAGGCAGGAGAATGGCGTAAACCCGGGAGGCGGAGCTTGCAGTGAGCTGAGATCCGGCCACTGCGCTCCAGCCTGGGCGACAGAGCAAGACTCCTACTCAAAAAAAAAAAAAAAAAAAAAAAAAAAAAAAAAAAAAAAAAAAAAAAAAAGATTATGCATTTCAAGTCTCGATTGCAGTTATGTGTGGCCACATGATTAAATTGTGATGAAAAAGGTTTGGTTGGAAGTTATAATTCAGCTTCTGAATCCTCACCTTCAAAGGATGCAGGTCTCTCCCCAACCCCTTCCCTTATCCTTTCTCCCTCCTGCCAACTGGAACATAGATATAGTGGTGATTCCTCTTGGATCAATGGATATAAAGCAAGTTTCTAAGGATGGCATGTTAGCGAGATAGAAGAAATCTGGTCCTAGACACTGCAGAGCCTGCATATCAGCCTGAGATATTTCAATCTAGTTTGTTACATGTGACAGGAGTGAACTTCTATGACATTAAGTCACTTTGTTTTGGGTTTCTATTATAGAAGTTGAATATATCCTCTATCCAGCAAGCCTTTTTCAATAAAATCATTATGTACTCCACCTGCAACAAGGTAGGAATGAATCCCTCTGATATTTGAAAATAATAACTACAAGCAACATTTTTGACCTATTGCTTGTATTTAAATACTTACCTATTATTATGAAATTGGAGATAAAGCCATGACCCACAAAAATATTTTATTAACAGATATTTAATCCACAGTTTGAATGAGAATCAACTATTGTTATACTGTGTTACAAAGGGATATAGATTAGTTCAGGTTTATGAAAAGTTCTGAAAATGGTACACACATAAAAGCACAAGGTACATATCTTAAAATGAATTATGCAGAGAAGATTTATCTAGAAAGAAAGGAGATATATATATGAAAAGAAAATAGAAGCAAATGTTAAATACTATTCTACAAATTATCTCTACACACCTCAAAATCACAAACTATTGTTAGGAAGCATTATGGTCTCAAGCTTTATAAAATGAAGTGTTTGAATTTAGGACGTCTATTAGACATCAATTCTCAACAGCAACAAGATCTTTGAAAAAATAGTATTTATTTGTGTTTATTGTCCTAAAGCTAGGATATATACCAACACAGAAAAAGAAACTCACTTTCTCAGTAGAAACCTCAAGTTCATTAAAGTACAACATTTTAAAAGATGCTGTCAAGACTAGAGGTTGCATTTTAAATAGGTTGAATTTAAAATATTTTTTGTTATATAACAACATAACCTCCTCTTTAATATACCTGGTTTCAGGAAAGAAAACAAAGTTCTGTGAATAGCTAAATCATCATAATGAAACAAAATGATAAGTAGAAAGCCAGAGTGTTTTTAAAGGTGAGCTGAATTATTAGCTTCAGACTATTTTTTTAACAGCATAAAACATGAACTAGGTATTTTTTGTGTCAATAATTCACCCTAGAGAAATCCAATAGCAGAAAGAAAGCAATAGTGATAGTAATTTCCCTGTATTAGAATGTGAGCTAAAACAAAATGATTATGTGTAAAAAAGAAACTGCTCATACTATGTTCTCATTTTATGAAAATTGTTACTTTGGTATTAGATCATTCAAATATGTAGAAATTACTTTTTTTTTTTGCATTTCCGTGGACTGAGTTTCTGCTAAAGTTTATAAATGTTTTGAGCCATGACTATGTTCCAGGAGCTGAGTAAATCGTAAGAGATAGAAAGATGAGTGGGACAAGATGCTTCCTTCAAATCTATTGGAGGGGGAAGACACACAGTGGGGGGTGTAGACTGGTACAGACATTTGAGAGGGCACTGTGTCAGTAGTCAGCCAAATTAAAACTACAAGCACTATACAAACTAGGAATGTCTCTCCTCCTTACATGTTTCAGGGAAAATTTTATGTGCCCATTAGAAAACATGTAGTAGAGTATTCACTACAATATTTGTAGTAAAAGAAAGTTGGGGGCAATTTAAGTAACTGCCACTAATAGTGAGTGTTCACTATAAATGCTGCAAAGCAGTTGAAGGCAAAGGAACAGATGCGTATATATATATAGACCAAAATGATAGACCACAGATACATAACTTGGGCGAGAGTACAAATCAAGTCTAAAGTATAATAACATTAATGTCAGGTAAAACACAACCATGCAAAATAATATTGCATGTTTTACAAGGAAACCTAAAACTGAAAGAATAGACCTTAAACGCTTTCAAATAAATGACCATTACAAAAGAAGAAAAGTGAAGTACAGAATGAGAATAAGATGAGAGAAATAAATTAAACAAACAACATAAAAAATAAATGAAAAAGAATAAATAAACGAACTCAAAATGAGGGTCATTCATTGGAAAATGATGGTACTTGATCATGAACTAGTTGAGGAGAATAAATTCTCCACCACTAATGTAAATATAACTCTGAAATTTAAACAACTATGAGTTGGGTTTCTGAAAATAGGTAGTCTAGACATTTGGAAAAAATTGTATTACCAAACAGTTGAAATTGCCAAACTTGAAAATCAAAACCCTAGATGAATTTGCAAGAAAAAGAAACGTAGGAAAATACTGAAGAAGGACATGTGTACCAATGTGATAAACAGAAACTGATGTTGAACTTACTTTCAGAAGCAGAAACCTGGTTTTTTTTGTTTTGTTTAATGTAATAGCCATAGGGGACGCAGGCAAGGCCTTGGATCCACTGAGGTAGTGTTGGAACTGATGAGAATTCATTAAAAAGCCATTATCTTTTTCTTTATTTTATTTATTTATTTTTTAATTATACTTTAAGTTCTGGGGTACATGTGCAGAATGTGCGGTTTGTTACATAGGTATACATGTGCCATCGTGGTTTGTTGCACCAATCGACCCATCATCTACATTAGGTATTTCTCCTAATGCTGTCATTCCCTAGCCCCCCACCCCTGACAGGCCCCAGTGTGTGATGTTCCCCTCCCTGTGTCCATGTGTTCTCATTGTTCAGCTCCCACTTACGAGTGAGAACATGCAGTGTTTGGTTTTCTGTTCTTGTGTTAGTTTGCTGAGAATTATGGTTTCCAGCTTCATCCATGTCCTGCAAAGGACATGAACTCATCCTTTTTTATGGCTCCATAGTATTCTATGGTGTATATGTGCCACATTTTCTTTATCCAGTCTATCATTGATGGGTATTTGGGTTGGTTCCAAGTCTTTGCTATTGTGAACTGTGCTGCAATAAACATATGTGTGAATGTGTCTTTAAAGTAGAATGATTTATAATCCTTTGGGTATATACCCAGTAAAGGGATTGCTGGATCAAATGGTAGTTCTAGTTCTAGATCCTTGAGGAATCACCACACTGTCTTCCACAATGTCTGAACCACTTTATACTCCCACCAACAGTGTAAAAGCGTTCCTATTTCTCCACATCCTCTCCAGCATCTGTTGTTTCCTGACCTTTTAATGATCACCATTCTAACTGGTGTGAGATGGTATCACATTGTAGTTTTGATTTGCATTTCTCTGATGACCAGTGATGATAAACATTTTTTCGTATGTCTGTTGGCTGCATAAATGTTTTATTTTGAGAAGTGTCTGTTCATATCCTTCACCCTCTTTTTAATGGGGCTGTTTTTTTTTTTTTTCCTGTAAATTTATTTAAGTTCTTTGTAGATTCTGGATATTAGCCCTTTGTCAGATGGATAGATTGCAAAAATTTTCTCCCACTCTGTAGGTTGGCTCTTCAACCTGATGATGATAGTTTCTTTTGCTGTGCAGAAACCCTTTAGTTTAATTAGATCCCATTTGTCAATTTTGGCTTTTGTTGCCATTGCCCTTGGTGTTTTAGTCATGAAGTCTTTGCCCATGCCTATGTCCTGAATGGTATTGCCCAGGTTTTCTTCCAGGGTTTGTATGGTTTTAGGTCTTATGTTTAAGTTTTAATCCATCTTGAGTTAATTTTTTAATAAGGTGTAAGGAAGGGATCCAGTTTTTTTGTTGTTGTTGTTGTTGTTGTTTTGAGACAGCATCTCGTTCTGTCACCAGGCTGGAGTGTAGCAAGCGGCATGATCTCAGCTCACTGAAACCTCTGGCTCCTGGGTTCAAGCAATGCTCCTGCCTCAGCTTCTCAAATAGCTGGGATTACAAGTGCGTGCCACCATGCCCAGCTAATTTTTGTATTTTTAGTAGAAACAGGGCTTCACCATGTTGACCAGGATGGTCTTGATCTCCTGACCTCGTGATCTGCCCACCTTGGCCACCCAAAGTGCTGGGATTACAGGTGTGAGCCACTGCACCCAGCTGAAAGCCCATACCTTTAGGTAATGGAGAATTTGTAGCTATGGTGTTATCCTTATGTGGGTATGCTTGAGTGATACAAAAATCTCAAGTGAAAACATTATTTTAAAGTAGAATTAGGTTTTTCATGCTCAGAGTGCCTGGCAGTAACAAGCACACACCCTCTTTAGAGCACTATACCTCAATTCACATTCCGAATATTTCACAGATTCAGTCACTTATACAAACCAAAATTAAAATCACATGAGGAAACAAGACATGAGAAAGAGTTGAAGAAAAAAAGTATATAAAGAATAATTAAACTCCTCCAGAAGTTTTATATTTTAGAATAATTAAGCAAAGGATATAAAATGACTGTATTAAAAATGATTAAAGAGACAAAATGTGGGTTCAAAGGCATGAGTAATGAAAAAAAGACTATAAAAATGATTAGATAAACTTTCAGAAAAAGTACTACATGTAACTCCTAGAAATGGAAATATATATAGAATGATTGGAATGAATTTGAAACCAATGGTGTAGACAAAAGATTACATGTGGTTGAAGAGTAAATTTGTTAAGTGGTAGATTAGAAAAGAAATTGTCAAATGAAGTACCGAAATAAAGGAAATGGAAAATTAAAAAGATGTTAACAGGCATGAAGATAAGAATAGTTATTCAAAGATACACCTAATTAAAATTTTAAAGGGAAAAAATAGAGAGAATGCAGGCAAGACAACAATAAGAGAGAATGAAGATTCCAGATTGATAAAGTGTAAGAATTATCAGATTCAAAAGGCAGAAATGAAACCTCAGTAGATGTCTGCAGGAGACCAAAGACAACAAGAAAATCTTAAATTTAGCCATAAACAATCAACTATACTAGAAGCTGACTTTCTCATAGTGATGATAAAAACCACAAAAAAAGAAAAATAATAGCTGAGGGACAATGACTATCAACATAAAATTCTGTACCCTGTAAAATTATCAATTCGGGATATGGTTAAAATGAAGACATTTTCAGATGAGAATTTGTCAAGTATAGACTTAAGGAAATTCTCAGGGTGGTAGTTAACTAAAAAAGGAAAATAATCAGGTTATAATGATGTGAGATATAAGAAAGCAAGCTGAGTGAATGGCTTTAAAAATCACATATATCATTCTTAACAAATATTGGCTGTGTAAACAGTAATATTAATCTCTACTTAAAATGATAGAGACTAAAGATGATATTGAGTACCCATGACAGACAATATGAAGTTGGGATTACTGGACTTCAAAGAGTTCTGAAATATGTATATTATACTGAAGTATAGAAACATTAACTTTAGATTTTAAGTATACTATATTAAAGGTTTAGTAGTAAGAGAATATGAATAGAGTATATAACTTTTAAAAATAAAGAATAAAAATAAAATGAAATGTGATCAATTTAAAGAATGCAGGAAAGTTAGATAAAAGAAGCATAGAAACACAAGGGAAATATAAAGCTGAAAAGAGATGGCAAACTTAATTCTATAGATATTACTAATCACATACATGTAAAATGACTAAATTCATCAGTCTAAAGACAGAGTCATCAGACTAGTTAAGAGAATATCTAGCTAAAGATATGTTTTAAAAGACACACCTAAATAAAAAAACATAGAAAATATGAAAGTAAATGAATGGAAAAAGAGGAGAAACACAAACACTAACCCAAAGAAATGAAGGGTAGCCATAAAAATTTTACACAATATGCTCCATAAGTGAAAAAGTGTCATTAGTAATAAAGTAAACAACTACACAATGATAAGAATGGTTTTAATTTGCTGATGGGAAAACATTGAATCTTTTTTGTATGTTTTTTGGCTACAGGCAAATATTTGTGTACTATCTATTCAAGTATATTTTCTGTTTTCATAGGTTTATCTTTTTATTCTTGACTTGTATAAATCTTTTTATATTTGGATTCAGGTCTTTAGTAAGATACATGCATTACAAATATTTTCTCTGTTTTATGACTTACTCTTTTAATTTTTTGGAATAATTTCAGATTTTCAGTAAAGGTGCAGAAATAGTACAAATAATTTATTATATTTTTCACCTAATTTTCCCAAATGTTAAAATTTTATCACATTTGCTTTCTATCTTCCTTCTCTCATGTACATATATATGTAGTATGTATACATACATACTGAGAGAATATTGTGCAGAAAACATTCTTTATCACTGCATAATTCAGTATGTTTTCACTAAAAGCAAGGACATTGTCTTAACTACAGCACTATTATTAAACTCAGAAAATTTACAACGGTACAATATTACCATGTAGTCTATAGCTATTATTCAAATATTGCAAATTGTTCTGCTAGAGCATTATATAACAAAATAAACATTGTTGTGATCAAGAATTAATTTTATTTCTTTGTCATGTTCCTTTAGTATCCTTTAATCTAAAATAGTACTTTCTTTCTTTGTCTTTCATGACCCTACATTTTTGAAGACCACAGTTAGTTTTTGGTAGAAAAAGCACAGACTTGACCCACCAGGGCCATGCCCCCATGCTAATACTATCACCAGTGTGACCATGTGCAGTCACCAACGAGGGCTCCCTTTCCCTGCAAACTGTACCATCTCCCCCACTGCTGTGAATGCCTACACAAAGGCAGGCACTCTGGCCCTTGCTGTCACCTGCTGCAGCTGACAAGCATGTACCCCATTACTCTGCTGCTGCTGTGCCACTCATTGGAGTGTACTGATTAGTAGTCTGGGAACACCTTGGTCACCTCAGCGTAATGGATTCCTAATTGCAGGGAGCCAGAGAGCAAAGTTGAGGCCTGACACAAGATCCCCAGTGTTAGAGCATACAGTCCAGGAGTTGGGAGATGAGCCTTGGTCACCTAAAATCTTCCAGAAACAAAGCTAGTTGAATGAACCCACCTTACACCACAATCAAACCCTCAAGATCATCAAATAGGTTAAAAGTAAAAAACACCCATCCAAAGGAGAGCAGCTTCAAAAACTGAAGGAACACCAGCCGACAAAGCTGAGAAAGAACCAGTTCACGACTACTAACAACTCAAAAACCCAGAGTGCCTTAATTCCTTCGAACAACTGCACTACTTCCCTAGCAAGGGTTCTGAACTGGGCTGAGATGGCTGAAATGACAGTAGTAGAATTCAGAATATGGACAGAAATGAAGATCATCAAGATGAAGGAGTACTTTGAAACCCAATGCAAGGAAGCGAAGAATCACAATAAAATGATACAGGAGCTAACACACAAAATAGCCAGTATAGAAAATAACATATACAGCCTGACAGAGCTGAAAAACACAGAAGAATTTCATAATGCAATTCAAGTATTAATAGTAGAATAGACCAAGCTGATGAAAGAATTTCAGAGCTTGAAGACTGGCTTTCTGAAATAAGTCAGACAGACAATAATAGAAAAAAAAGGAACAAACAAAACCTCCAAGAAATATGATATTATGCAATAAGACCAAATCTACAACTAACTGTTGTGTCTGAAAAAGATGGGGAGAATGGAAGCAAATTACAAATAACATTTCAAGATATTATTCATGAAAGCTTCCCCAACATAGCTAGAGATGCCAACCTTCAAATTCAGGAAATGCAGAGAGCCCCAGTAAGATACTTCACAAGATCATCCCCAAGACACATAATCATCAGATTCTCCAAGGTTGAAATGAGGGAAAATGTTAAAGACAGCTAGAGGGAAAAGTCAGGTTGCTTAAAAAGGGAAGCCCATCTGACTAATAGTGGACCTCTCAGCAGAAACCCTACAAGCCTGAAGAGATTAGAGGCCAATATTCAATATTCATGAGGAGAAAAAATTCCAACCAAGAATTTCATATCTGGCCAAACTAAGCGTCATAAGCAAAGGAGAAATAAGATCCTTTTCAGACCAGTAAATGCTGAGGGAATTTGTTACCACCAGACCTTCCTTACAAGAGCTTCTAAAGGAAGCAGTACATATGGAAAGACAATTAACAGCCACTAGAAAAACACACTGAAGTACATAGACCAGAGACACTATAAAGCAACCACACAAACAAACACAAAAATCTGCATAATAACCAGCTAACTTCATGACGACAGCATCACATCCACACATATCAATATTAACCTTAAATGTAAATGGGCTAAATCCCCCAGTTAAAAGGCATAGAGTGGCAAGCTAGATAAAGAATCAAGATCCATTGGTATGCTGTCTTCAAGAGACCAGTCTCACATGCAATGACACATATTGACTCAAAATAAAGGAATGGAGAAATATCTGCCAAACAAATGGAAAACAACAAAAAAATCAGGGGTTGCAATCCTAATTTTAGACAAAACAGACTTAAACAAAGGTCATAAAAGACAAAGAAGGGCATTACATATGGTAAAGGGTTCAATTCAACATGAAGACCTAACTATCCTAAATATATATGCACCCAACACAGAAGCACTCAGATTAATAAGGCAAGTTCTTAGAGACCTTCAAAGTCACTCAGACTCCCATACAATAATAGTGAGAAACTTCAACACTCCACTGACAGTAGTAGTCAGATAATTGAGGCAGGAAATTAACAAAGATATGCAGGGCCTGAACTCAGCACTGGATTAAATGTACCTGATAGATATCTACAGAGCTCTCCACCCCAAAACTACAGAACATACATTCTTCCCATTGCTACATAGCACATACTCTAAAATCAATCACATAATCAGACACAAAAATACTCCTCAGTGAATTCAAAAGGACTAAAATCATAACACCCACTCTGACTCTGACTACAGAGCCAAAAATTAGAAATCAAGACTAAGAAAATCACTCAAAACCATAAAATTAAATGGAAATTGAATAACCTGCTCCTGAATGACTTTTGGGTAAAAAATGAAATTAAGGCAGAAATCAAGAAGTTCTTTGAAACTAATGAGAAAAAAAGATACAACATACCAGAATCTCTAGGACACAGTTAAGGCAGTGTAAAGAGGGAAATATATAGCACTAGATGTCCATATCAAAAAGTTAGAAAGATCTCAAGTTAACAACCCAACAGTACAACTAAAAGAACTAGAGAACCAAGAGCAAACCAAAGCTAGAAGAAGACAAGAAATAACCAAAATCAGAGCTGAACTGAAGGAGATTGAGAAATGAAAAACCATTCAAAAGATCAATGAATCCATGAGCTGATTTTTTGGGAAAAATCTAATAAAATAGACTGTTAGGTAGACTAATAAAGAAGAAAACAGAGAAGATGCAAATATACACAATTAAAAATGATGAAGTGGATATTATCAGTTACCCCCAGAAATACAAATAAGCATCAGAGAATATTATGAAATACAAATAACAATCAGAGAATATTATGAACACCTATAGTTTGTGTGTTTATGAGCACACAAACTAGAAAATCTAGAAGAAATGTATAGATTTCTGGATACATACACCCTTCCAGGACTGAACTGAAAAGTGATCAAATCCTTAAAGAGACCAATAATTACCTACAAAATTGAATCAGTAATAAATAGCCTACCAACCAAAAAAGCACAGGACCAGATGAATTCAAAGCCCAATTCTACCAGAGAACACAGAAGAGCTAGTACGATTCCTATTAATATTATTCCACAAGTTCAATGAGGGACTCCTCCTTAACTCATTCTATGAGGCCAGCATCATCCTGGTACCAAAAACTGGCAGAGATGAACAAAAAACGAAAATCACAGGTTAATATTCTTGAAGAACATCTATGCAAAAATCCCCAACAAAATACTGGCAAACTGAATCCAGCAGCACATCTTTTTTTTTTTTTTTTTGAGATGGAGTTTTGCTGTTGTTGCCCAGGCTGGTGTGCAGTGGTGCAATCTCGGCTCACCGCAACCTCCACCTCCTGGGTTCAAGCAATTCTCCTGCCTCAGCCTCCTGAGTAGCTGGGATTACAGGCATGTGTCACCACGCCTGGCTAATTTTGTATTTTTAGTAGAGACGGGGTTTCTCCATGTTGGTCAAGCTGGTCTCATACTCCCGACCTCAGGTGATCCAACCACCTTGGCCTCCCAAAGTGCTGTGATTACAGGCGTGAGCCACTGCACCTGGCCCAGCAGCACATCAAAATCCAATCCACCACAATCAGGTAGGCTTTATCTCTTAGATGCGAGTTTGGTTCAACATATGCAAATCAATAAATGCGATTCATCACATAAACAGAACTAAAGACAAAAACTACATGACCACCTCAACAGATGCAGAAAAGGCTTTTTATACAATTCAAACCCCTTCCTGTTAAAAACTCTCAAAAAACTAGGTATTGAAGAAACATACCTCAAAATAATAGGAGTCATCCATGACAAACCACAGCGAACATCATAGTGATTGGGCAAAAGGGCAAAAGCTGGAAGCATCCCCTTGAAAGAGGGTATGAGGCAAGGATGCCCTCTCTCACCACTCCCATTCAACATAGTATTGGAAATCCTGGCCAGGGCAATCAGGCAAGAGAAAGAAATAAAGGGAATCTAAACAGGAAGAGAGGAAGTCACACTATCCCTGTTTGTATACCACATGATTCTATATCTAGAAAACTTCATAGTCTCAACACAAAAGCTCCTTAAGTTAACAAACAACTTCAGCAAAATCTCAGGATACAAAATCAATGTACAAAAATCACTAGTATTCCTGTATACCAACAACTGTCAATCCAAGTTACAATTTAAGGGAGCATATTTCATTCTCAAGGGAAGCCTGTTTTTCCTGATTTTCCAGAGGCACATCGTTTCCTCTTTCCTTCTAAACACCTAGCATGAGTTTCTCAATTACTGATGGCATTTGGAAACAAAAGCAAGGGAAGAAACTTCATGTTAGCCTATTTTTTCCTGTCACAAACTTCTCCTAGGGCATGATGAAAAAAGGAAAAGGGAAAATATAATGTTAAAAAAGTGAATTAATATCTTGAAATATTATCCTACAAAGTCTCATCACCACCTCTGTTGGGCTAATTTGTTTATTGCCTATCTCCCTCAACACACTGGGAACATTATGAGGGGAGGGATTATCTCTGTTTTGTTTATCACCTATCTTTAGTGCCTCCACATATAATAAGTGATCAGTAAACATCTGTTGAATGCATGAGTTAATGTGGTATGTGGTATGGTTTATCACCTTTCTCAATAGACTGTTAAGTCTATGGTGTTACTTTGTATGTGGCCAAGAAAGCTTGCTAAAATTAAGTGACCTGGAATCCTATCAAATTATGATTTTTTTTGGAATCATGAAAGATTCAATGGTCTTTCAATAAAAAGAAAATATATCCACAAGAATTGAAACCTGAATCTGTTACTAATGTTTTAGCAGAATCAGTATATGTTGATCAAGGCAATGCCTTATAGAAAAGGGCCACAGAGTAAGCAACTAGGAGAAAACAAGGGCTCTGAAGAGAGGAGAGAAGCCTGAAGAAAACAGTTCTTTCGAACAAAGCACTTCCCTTATGCTCAAGCCCTGGACAATCATCAGGAAGGACACCCCTCTCCACTGCCCACATACACACAATCATTAGCCAGAACAGGAGGGTATACAATGTGTACCCCAGTGTTAGAAGGCCTTTTTGGTAAAGGACAACATCATCAAAGCTAGTTATAACATTAATATAAAGTAATCAGAAAATACAAGTAAGAGTAGAATTAAATGGATTCATAGATGATTATAAGGCCATTCATAAACAACATTCATAGTTAATTGATGTTTCCTTGATTTTTATTACTGAAAACTACTCTACTTTGGTCCTAGTTGATTATCATATTTGAATATCACATAAAGGAAAAGCATTAAATATAAAACACTTCCTATACTCTAGGCTATGTGCTTGGAATTTTATATATGCTGTGCTATTTAATCCTTTCCACAGTCCAGGTCAAATTTTTATTTTCTTTATTGCATATTCTGTGCACTCAGCAAAATCACAAAATGATTGCTAATATCTTGTTGACCTTGTAGTTTGAGAAAGTTAAGAAAAAGCTAAACCTAAGAAGAAGGATAATTGGGTTAAAATAAAAATGTTACACATTCGTTCAAAATGACCAACTGCACAAGATTACAATGGTAGAGACTTGGATTAGAGAACTTCATTCACAGGTGACCTAGGGGTTTTAGTCAACTGCAAACTCAATATAAATCAATAGTGTTATGAAGCTGCCAAAAAAAAGGAATGTATATGTTGTTGCTCTAATGGAAGATTGGTGTCTCATAAAGGAAGGACATCATCCCACTAGAATCTGCACTACTTTGTCCACATCTGTTATGACCTATACCATTCTGGACACTCTGTTACTAGAGAAACTATTATAAACTGAAGGGCATGGACCTGAGGGTAGCCAGGATGTTGTAGAAAATTTTGTATAGGCCAGGCACGGTGGCTTATGCCTCTAATCCCAGCACTTTGGGAGGCCAAAGCAGATGGATCACCTGAGGTCAGGAGTTTGAGACCAGCCTGGCCAACATGGTGAGACCCCATCTCTACTAAAAATACAAAAATTAGCCAGATGTGGTGGTACACGACCCATTTGCGAACCACAACAGCTCCAGGGTAATGGGTGAGTTGAACTGGCAAGGAGCAATCTGCTCTTGCTACAGGCTTCTGGAAACCCAGCAAGAGGGGACCTCTCAACCATCATGGACACTTAAGGTGGCAGGGAGAGCTGTTTAAAGAAATGGTAGCAGCAGCAAGCCAGCTGATGTAGAGTCCAGAAGATTTGGTGCTGGAGCATCTGTAGTAGAGCCCAACCAGGGAAGGCCATTCCCCTGGGCTCAAGTTGCTCCAATAAGAGACTTTAGCCCTAGGGGAATTGTTGGACCTGATTGCTGTAGAGCAGTCTTGCACATCAGATGGGGCTGGTCCAATCTCAGCTAGTTGGGAGGCTGAAGCAGGAGAATCCCTTGAACCCGGGAGGTGGAGGTTGCAGTGAGCTGAGATCATGCCACTGTGCTCCAGCTTGGGCTATAGAGCGAGACTCCGTCTCAAAAAAACAAAGAAAAAAAAGTGGGGGGAGATTTTCTGTAATTAATGATTGAAAGACCTAAGAGTTGTTTAACTAGATTTTTTTCTTTTTAGTGCTATTTACCTGGCACTGTTTTAGGTTCTTTACATGCTTCATTTTATCTAATAATCACTATATCCCTGGGAGGTTAGTGCTATTAAAGATCTAAAAGAATGTTCCATTGAAAGATTTAAAAAAGAAACAAAAACCAATGAGTCTTTGAGGGATTAGGTTATTTACCTCAGATCTCAGATTTCAAATATTTGATGATTTGTTTTACGAAATCAAAGTAACCTTATTCTTTAGCCTATCAGGGCATGTTCTGACTCCAAGACTGGCAGAGAAAAGATGAATTGACAGAGAAAAAGATTTTGATTTGATTTACAACAAACAACAAACAATACTGTTTTCACAATTACAAGCATTCAAGAATGGAGTGGTCTTCCTTTTGAGACAGCGAATGCCTCTTCCCTGAAAGTCACTTGTCAAGTATGTTGAAAAAACTGAGGTTTGTTTGTGTGTGAAGAATAATTGTACAAATGGCCTCTGTGGCCTCTATAATCTAGGGGATAAAAGCACATATAAAATTCTAACTATGCACTTATTCCAGGGAGATTTATGTACTGTGTGGGTTTTCTCACGTAAAAGACAAATCCCAGAGTATCTCTCTTCTTGCAGAGTTCTAATCTATACTTTCTTTTCATAACTCAGTCCCTCGGTCATTTACCATTCATTATGCTGCTGTTTGGGATCTCTGAGAATTCCAACAGTTCCCTGGCCTCAAGTAGCTCACACTTTTGATGAAAAACTGACATATGTAGACAGTTGTTCTATAGTGCTGTGAGTTCCGAGAAAGAAGTAGGAAAAAAAATCCAAAAGAATACAATGGAGAGCTCATTAGTATCTCCCAGTAAGTAGGCTACAGGGAGGAAAAATATTCACAGAGGAGAGTTTGAATTTATTATGGAAGGGCAGTAAAAACTTGCCAAGTGGAAAGAGAGAAATAAGGAATATCAGCCACACTTTAGCTTATGGATTTGAAAACTACATAGATTTAACAAACTGCAAATAACTTAGTATGACTGGAGGACAAAGACCTGTGGAAACAGATAGGTCACAGATCATAAGGGGCACATTAAGAATTATTGGATTTATCCTATAGTTGATGAGAATAGTTGAAGAATTTTTAAGGAGAGAAATTATTCAAAATTATACTCTGGAGACAAATCATATAAGATATTTCTAAAGTCAAAAAATTATTTTTTTAACCATTCTCTCAGTTTGGATTGTTTGCCCCATTTCTGTTCTCTGTTAGTGCATATAATTGAGAATCAACTTGAGTACATTTCTAGCTTCATGATCATCATTATTCTGAGGAACATCCATCATAAGAGAAGTTTCAGAAAATTTCTTTGACCTTACTTAGTTTTGTTGCTAGTTATAGATGCTTATTGACAGCAAAAAAAGGAAAAAGGCGAAGTGTGTCTAACCAGGTTAAAATGTTAAACTATGTAAATATTATTATAGAAGCATGACTTTTTCAGAGGGGAAAAATGTTAGACAACCTTTAGAAATTTCAGTGTACATCATTTCCATAATAAGGCTCTATTGTCCTTGTTTGAAGTACTCATTCTGCCCACACTACAGCCTGCACACCAGGCAACCCAACAGAGCTTTGTTTTATCTGTGTTCTTGGCCCCGCATTCTTAGGAGGCTTCTGAACCCATTGATCAGAGTGGTGCCTATGTGTCTGCACTGCAACCCCACTAGGGAGTTTCCCGGTGACTTGCTGAGGATTGCACTGCAGTAAGCAGAAAACTTTATGAGGCTGACCCTTCATGTAAACCTCTAAAATAACATTAACCTGCCCACTGGCCAATATGACAGTGGTAAAAAGAATAATATTCTTTTAGGTTTCTCAAAAGAAATGACTACTCATAATTTTCACAAAATGCCCTCTGTCATCTAATCGTGCTCATCTCCATGTTCCTGCCTTCCATGAGAAGTATCAGAAAAGGAGAGAGAGCAACATGGCCACTAGATGCAGACAAATGGAATAGCTCCCACACAGGACTGAGACAACTGGTGTACTCTGAACAGATGTTCAGAGGGAAGTTTCCAACAGTGGATGAGGGAAGACATGGAAAGTGGTCTGAAGCAGGAGCAAGCTGGGAACTCTGCATGGGTTGCCACACACTGGGACCCATTTTTGAACCAAAACAGCTCCAGGATAATGGGTGAGTTGAACTGGCAAGGAGCAATCTGCTCTTGCTACAGGCCTCTGGAAACCCAGCAAGAGGGGACCTCTCAACCACCATGGACACTTAAGGTGGCAGGGAAAGCTGTTTAAAGAAACAGTAGCAGCAGCAAGCCAGCTGATGTAGAGTCCAGAAGATTTGGTGCTGGAGCATCTAAGTAGAGCCCAGCCAGGGAAGGCCATCCCCCTGGGCTCAAGTTGCTCCTATAAGAGACTTTAGCCCTAGGGGAATTGTTGGACCTGATTGCTGTAGAGCAGTCTTGCACATCAGATGAGGCTGGTCCAACCCATGTATCCTTTGGTCTGGTGGCCTCTCCTGTGGCCCCAACCTGGCCATGTCTGCTCACAGGATAGTCTCAAGGGCCCTGGCGGCCCACACCATAGTTTCTGTGCTGGTGGACTGTGCCTGACCTGTGGAGAGCTCTACCAAGGTGGCTTCTAAGGCCATGCACCAGATCTCACACTCCCTTCACATACTACAGCTTCCCCTGGGCCCATGGCAACTCCCCACATCACTTTGCAGGCACATGTCTGCATGAGAAGGTTTTTCTTTACCAACCAACACAAGGGAGTGCAGTTTACCCCCCATACCCACTCTGACTGCCATTGCAGAAAGAGCTTTGGTAGCCACAGAGCCAGCAAGCCGTGCCTACCAGTGCCCCACTCTGCACTAACACTAGGCAGAGTAGAGTGGATCCTCCTACACGCTAAGCAATCACTTCTGCTTGCAGGGCACAGAGAAGTCACCCAGACCTGCACCTACCAGTACTCTGTTCCCAAGCTAACACCACCTCCAGTGCAACTGCTCATGTAGTCTCTAACAGGGGCCCCCTGCAGCACCATTCTCACAGCTCTGTTGCCTCCACCACTGTGGTGAAAGTCCACAGGGAGGCAGGCACCCCTGCATCCACCAGCACTCAGCTACAGCTGCTGCACCTCAGCCCACCACAGTGCAGCAGACTCCAAACCTTGAGGAGCCAGAGAACAAAGTCAGGGCTCAATGCAAGTCCCCCCATGCCAGAGTTAGAGTATGCAGTACAGGAGCTGGAAGCTGAGTACTGAACCCCTAAAAATCTTCCAGCAACAAAGCCAGTTGACTGAATCCACATTGCACCACAATCAAACCCTCAAGGTCATCAAATAGGATAAAAGAAAAAACAAATTTATCCTAAGGTCAGCAATCTGAAAGATTGAAGGTAAGTAAGCCTACAAAGATGAGAAAGAATCAGTGCAAGAATGCCAAAAGCTCAAAAAGCTGGAGTGTCTTCTATCATGCAAACCAGCAAATCACCTTCCCAGCAAGGGTTTGGAAACTGGGATGAACTGGCTGAAATGAGAGCAACAGAATTCAGAATATGGATAGAAAGGAAGATCATTGAGCTACAAAGATATATTGAAACCCAATGCAAGGAAGCTGAAGTCATGATAAAACAGTGCAGAAACTGATAGACAAAATAACCCATATAGAAAAGAATATAAACAACCTGATAGAGCTGAAAAATACAATATAAGAATTTCATAATGCAGTTTCAAGTATTAATAGCAGAATAGACCAAGTGGAGGAAATAATCTCAGAGTTTGAAGATTGCCTTCTGAAATAAGACAAACAGACAAGAATAGGGGAAAAAAAAAAGAATGAAAATCAATTAACATACCTCCGAGAAATATGGGATTATGTAAAGAGATCAAATCTATCACTGATTGGTATCTCTGAAAGAGATGGAGAAAAGGGGGCCAATTTGGAAAACATATTTTAGGATATTATCCATAAGAACATTCCCAACCTAGCTAGAGAGGCCAACATTTAAATGCAGGAAATGCAGAGAACCGCAGTAAGATAATTCACAAGAAAATCAGCCCCAAGACACATAATCACCAGAGACCTCAAGGTCAAAATGAAAGAAAAAATGTTAAAGACAGCTAGAGAGAAATGTCAGGTGACCTACAAAGAGACGCTTATCTGACTAACAATGGACCACTCAGCAGAAATCCTGTAAGTCAGAAGAGATTGGGGACAAATATTCAACATTCTTAAAGAAAAGACATTCCAACCAAGAATTTAATATCTGGCCAAACTAAGCTTTGTAAGTGAAAGGGAAATAAGATCCTTTTCAGACAAGCAAATACTGAGGGAATTTGTTACCAACAGAGCTGCCTTACAAGAGTTCCTAAGGGAAACACTAAATATGGAAAGCAAAGATGATTGCCAGCCACTACAAAAAAACACTGAAGTAGAGAGATCAATAACACTATAAAGCAACCACATAAATGAATCTGCATAATAATCAGCTAACATAATGAAGACAGGATCAAATCCACACATATCAATACTAACTTTAAATGTAAATGCGCTAAATGCCTCAATTAAAAGAGACGGGTGGCAATCTGTATAAAGAACCAAGATTCAATGTTATGCTGTCTACAAGAGATCCATCTCTCATGTAATGACACCCTTAGGCTCAAAATAAAAGGGGGGAAAAAAATCTACCAAGCAAATGTAAAACAGAAAAAAGCAGGGGTTGCAGTCCTAATTTCAGGCAAAACAGACTTTAAAGCAACAAAGATCAACAAAGACAAAGAAGGACATTAAATAATGGCAGAGGGTTCAATTCAACAAGAATACCTAACTATCCTAAGAATATATGCACCCGACACAGAAGCATCCAGATTCATAAAGAAAATTCTTAGAGATCTTCAAAGAGACTTGGACTCCCACACAATTACAGTGGGTGACCTTAACACCCCACTGACAATATTAAACAGATCATTGAGACAGAAAATTAACAAAGATATTCATGGCCTGATCTCAGCACTGGATCAAATGTACCTGACAGATATCTATAGAACTCTATACCCCAAAACTACAGAATATACATTCTCATTGCCACATGACACATACTACACATATTCTAAAATCAACCATATATTTGTATACACAACATTCCCCAGCAAATGCAAAAGAACTAAAATTATAACAATCTCTTGGCCCACAGAGAAATTAAAATAGAAATTAAGACTAAGAAATTCACTCAAAACCATACAATTACATGAAAATCAACCTGCTCCTGCATGACTTTTGGGTAAAAAAAGAAATTAAGGCAGAAATTAAGAAGTTCTTTGAAACTAATGAGAACAAAGATATAACATACCAGAATCTCTGGGACACAGTTAAGGCAGCATTAAGGGGGAAATTTATAGCACTAAATGCTTGCATCAAAAAGCTAGAAAGATCTCAAGTTGACAACTTAATATTACAACTAAAAATACTAGAAAACCAAGAGCAAATCAATCCCAAAGTTAGCAGAAGACAAGAAGTAACCAAAATTGAAGCTGAGCTAAAGGAGACAGAGACATAAAAAAAATTGAAAGATCAACAAATCCAGGACCTGTTTTTTGTATTGTTTGTTTCTTTTTCTTTCTTCTTTTTTTTTTTTTTGATGGAGCCTGACTCTGTCTCCCAGGCTGGAGTGCACTGGCACAATCTCAGCTCACTGCAAGCTCTGCCTCCCAGGTTCACACCATTCTCCTGCCTCAGCCTCCTGAGTAGCTGGGACTACAGGTGCCTGCCACCGCACCCGGCTAATTTTTTTGTATTTTTTAGTAGAGGTGGGGTTTCACCGTGGTCATGATCTCCTTACCTCGTGATCCACCTGCCTCAGCCTCCTAGAGTGCTGAGATTATAGGTGTCAGCCACCATGCCCAGCCCAGGAGCTGGTTTTTTTGAAAAAATTAGTAAAATAGACTGCTGGGTAGACTAATGAAGAAAGGAGAGAAGATCCAAATAAACACAATTAGAAATGACAAAGGGGATATATCACTGACCCCACAGAAATACAAAAAGCCATCATAGAATATTATGAACATGTCTATGCACATAAACTCAAAAAGCTAGAAGAAATGGACAAATTTTTAGACCCATATACTCTTCCAAGACTGAACCAGTAAGATATTCAATCCTTGAACAGACCAAAAATGGGCTCTGAAACTGAGGCAGCAATAAATAGCCTACCAACCAAAAAAATGCCCACTACCAGATGGATTCACAGCTGAATTCTACCAGATGTACAAAGAAGAGCTGGCACTATTCCTATGAAAATATTCCAAAAAATTGAGGAGGAGGGGCTCCTCCCCAACTCATTCTGTGAGGCCAGTACCATCCTGATATCAAAACCTGGCAGAAGCCGGGTGCGGCGACTCACGCCTGTACTCCCAGCACTTTGGGAGGCCAAGGCAGGCAGATCACAAGGTCAGGAGATCAAGACCATCCTGGCTAACATGGTGAACCCCTGTCTCTACTAAAAATACAAAAAATTAGGCAGGCATGGTGGCGGGCGCCTGAAGTCCCAGTCACTCAGGAGGCTGAGGCAGGAGAATGGCGTGAATCTGGGAGGCGGAGCTTGCAGTGAGCCAAGATTGTGCCACTACACCCCAGCCTGGGTGACAGAGCGAGACTGTCTCAAAAAAAAAAAAAAAAAACAACAACAAAAAGAAACAAACAAACAAACAAAAACCTGGCAGAGACACAACAGAAAAAGAAAATTTTAGGTTAATATCATTGATGAATATCGATGCAAAAATCCTCAACAAAATACTGGTAAGCCAAATCTAGTAGTGCATCAAAAAGCTTATCCACCACAATCAAGTAGGCTTTATCTCTGGGATACAAAATTGGTTCAACCTATACAAATCAATAAATGTGATTCGTCATATAAACAGAACTAAGAACAAAAATCACATGATCATCTCCATAGATACAGAAAAAAAATGTTATATAAAATATCATGTTATAAACTCTCAATAAACTAGGCATTAAAGAAACATAACTCAAAACAATAAGAACTATATATGACAAACCCACATCCAACATTATATTGAATGGGCAAAAGTTGGAAGCATTCTCCTTGAAGACTGGCACAAGACAAGGATGCCCTCTTCTACCACTCCTATTCAACATAGCATTGGAAGCCCTGGCCAGGGGAATCAGGCAAGAGAAAGAAATAAAGGGAATCCAAATAAGAAGAGAGAAACTTAAATTATCCCTGTTTGCAGACAATATGAGCTTCTATCTAGAAAACCTCACAGTCTCAGCCCAAAAGCTCCTTAAGCTGATACACAACTTCAGCAAAATCTTAGGATACAAACTCAATGTGCAGAAATCAGTAGCATTTCTATACTACTACAAGAGCCAGGCCGGGTGCAGTGGCTCAAGCCTGTAATCCCAGCACTTTGGGAGGCCGAGATGGGTGGATCACGAGGTCAGGAGATCAAGACCATCCTGACTAATACGGTGAAACCCCATCTCTACTAAAAAAAATACAAAAAACTAGCCGGGCGACGAGGCGGGCGCCTGTAGTCCCAGCTACTCGGGAGACTGAGGCAGGAGAATGGCGTAAACCTGGGAGGCGGAGCTTGCAGTGAGCTGAGATCCGGCCACTGCACTCCAGCCTGGGCGGCAGAGCAAGACTCCGTCTCAAAAAAAAAAAAAAAAAAAAAGAGCCATCAAGCTCAGAGCTAAATCAGGAATGTAATTCCATTCACAATTGCCATAAAAATTACTTAGGAATACAGCCAGTTAGGAGGTAAACAATCTCTACAATGAGAGCTACAAAACACTGCTCAAAGAAATCAGAGATGACACAAACAAATGCAAAAACTTCCATGCTCATGGTTAGAAAGAATCAATATTGTTAATATGGCCATAGCACCCAAATCAATGTATAAATTCAATGCTATTTCTATTAAACTATCATTGTAATTCTTCACAGAACTAAAACCAACCAAAGAAACAAAAAGAAAAAAAAAAACCCTATTTTAAAATTCATATGAAATGAAAAAAGAGCCTGAATACCCAAGGCAATCTTAAGCAAAAAGAACAAAGCTGGAGGCATCACACTAACTGACTTCAAATTATATTACAGGGCTACAGTAATGAAAACAGCATGGTACTGGTACAAAAACAGACACATAATAGAGAATTGAACAGAATAGAGAACCCAGAAATAAGGCCACATGCTTAGAACTATCTGATCCTTGACATACCTGATGAAAAACAAGCAATGGGGAAAGAATCCCTATTCAATAAATGGAGCTGGGATAACTGACTAGCCATAGGCAAATGATTGAAACTTGACCCCTTTCTTACACCATATACAAAAATTATCTCAAGATGAATCAGAGACTTAAATGTAAAACCCAATATTAAAACAAACAAACAAACAAACCAAAAAACCCTGGAAGATAACCTAGGCAATACTATTTAGGATGTAGTCACAGGCAAGCATTTCATGATGAAGACACCAAAAGCAATTGCAACAGAAGCAAAAATTGATGAATGAATCTAATCGAACTAAAGAGCTTCTGCCCAGCAAAAGAAACTATAAACAGAATAAAAAGACAGTCAACAGAATGGGAAAACATTTTTGCAAACTATGCATCTGACGAAAGTGTAATATCAAGCATCTATAAGGAACTGAAATCTACAAGATAAAAACAAGCGATCCTATTAAAAAGCGGGCAAAAGACATGAACAGACACTTTTCAAAAGAAGACATACATGTGGCCAACAATCATATGAAAAAATCTCCACATCACTGATCACTAGAGAAATGCAAGTAAAAACCACAATGAGATACTATCTCATACCAGTCAGAATGGCTACTATTAAAAAGTCAAAAAATAGCAGATGCTAGAGAGGTTGTGGAGAAAAAGGAATACTTATATACTTTTGGTGGGAGTGTAAATTAGTTCCACCACTGGAAGACAGTGTGATGATTCTTCAAACACCTAGACAGAAATACCATTTGACCCAACAATCTCATTACTGGGTATATACCCAAAGGAATGTAAATCATTCTATTATAAAGACACATGCATGTGTATGTTCATTGCAGCACTATTCAGAATATCAAAGACATAGAATCAACCTAAATGCCCTTCAGTGATAGACTTGATAACGAAAATGTGACATATATACACCATGCTTACTATGCAGCCATAAAAATGAATGAGACCATGTTCTTTGAGGGGACACAGATGGAGCTGGAGGCTGTTATTCTTAGCAAACTAATGCAGGAACAGAAAACCAAATACCACATGTTGTCACTTATAAGTGGGAGCTAAATCATAAGAACACATGAACACATAGAGGGAAACAACACACTGGGGCCTAACAGAGGATGGAGGGTGAGAGGAGGGAGAGGACAGGAAAAATAACTAATGGGTGATAGGCTTAGTACCTAGGTGATGAAATAATCTGTACAACAAACCCTGATAACACGAGTTTACCTATGAGCAAACTTGCACAGACACCCCTCAACTTAAAATAAAAGTTAAAAAAATCAGAAAAAGATGCATCCCTTTTGTTTTTTATTCCTAATTGACTCCCATATCGTATAGTTCCAGCCTGCTTAGACTGGCTTCTATATTTACAACACAAAATTCTGCCATCGATACTGCCCATGCTTTCTTGATTAAAATCTTCCCATTGACACTTGAAAACAACTCGGTCACAATGTAGATTTGATCCACATAACATTTCAATACCAGTGTTTCTGAATATAGAGTAGTTCTTTTGTTTAGATGCTTACCTGCCAAACCCACATTTACATGCTCGAGTTTGCTTTAAAATCTCCTATTATTTGTTTTACTTTTCTGCAAACTTCAGAACTATTATTTAGAGACTAAACAACTATAATTAAAGAAAGGCTTTCAAATAGTTTTCCAGTTTCATTATTGGAAATGTGTGTGACAAATCTCTAGCATCAGCAATAGTGAAACCAATGTTAGAGATGAACTTGTCAGGCCACCAACGGGGTGGGAAAAGGAAGACACCTTGGTTAGTTGTATATTTGTACTAAACACGGAAAACATTCATGAACACTAACCAACATCATCTCTAATTACTGTTGTGATTAGTATCAAAGAACTGGGTCCCAGGAGGCTTGCTTTTCTGAAGAAAATACTGTGCCATATGTTGTGACTTTTTTTTTTTTTTTGTAGAGTTCTCTTATGTTAGTAAGGATTTCTCTGTCCTGCAAATGTCCTTTCAAATTTTTCTTTATTTGAAATATATTCTAAAGACGCAAAGTTTTCCGGTTGCTTAGAGTTGACCTTTTTAAAAAATAAACTGTCATTGCTTTTTTTAAAAAAAATCCCAATTGTATTCTGGAGGTGTATAAGCAAAGTGTAGCTCATTTAAAGACCAAATAGAAGAAAAAAGAGAGTCCGATAGAAGCCTCAAGGCCTTTCCTCAACATGGAGTCTGCTTGTCAAACAGTGTTTCAGTAATTAATACAGTTTAGTCCTGCTGACCAAAATATTTTCTGCTGAAAAAAAATTTGTTTTAAGTCTTTCTATTTAAATATGAGATCAAAGTTTCCAAAATACGAGGCAGCATGACTTAGTAAAAAGCATATAGTGTTGGATACTAGGTCTTCTGACAACTATCTTATAGATGTTTTATCTTTTAAATAATAGACCATATATAAATAATACAGTGTCCAGTATATATTAAGTGTAAGGATTTATCATGTTATTTCTTCTAGAATATTGCTTTTATAAATATTACCCTAGATAGACTTCTGAAATCAGATTCAGCATGAAAAAAAGCTTGGAAAACATCACTACCATCCTTAAAATAAGAAGCTGATTATTCAATCCTCTATAATTCAAGGGGAAAAAAGCTGATCAAACTGAAAATTAATTACTTTCCTTAGACCCATCAGAGACATAAGGTCACAGGGAACACTACTACCCTGAAATCTGGAGAGACATGTGAAATTAAGGTCACAAATGAAATTTGCTTACTGAGCAGAGAAACCACTGGAATCATATTTTGGTGAATTATTGGAGGTTGAGTGTGGGAAAGTATGACAGTAAGAAAGTGCTATGGGCCACAATCTCAGGGGAGGCCTACATTTTTATAGGTTTACTCTGAAAACCCTGTCAGACCCTCATATTGAAGCTCTGAAAAAGATCTCATGATTGGCAAAGGGAGAGTTAGAGTAACCATGGTGAAATATCCCTAGCATGTTCCCCATTACAAAGACGTACATTTTAGAGAAAAAGACTTTACAGGAGCCTTATCCTACTTGAGGAAAATGCATTTCTCTTGTTCCCGGCCCCCACCCCTCTACCCAGACCTTAGCCATCTTGTCTCACCTTGTTAGTGAAAAGGGGGGTGGGGAGACAAAAAACCTAAGAAGCACTTGTGACAGTCACAGACCAGGGACACAGGCTAAGATTTAATCATAAGATTATCAAATGCTTCCCCTCCCCGACACTTTACCATCACACCAATGGGCTCCAGCATAACAGTGGATTATAGATGGAAGAACTGCAAGACACAGATTATCTCTGAGAAGTACTTAGTGAAGACTGAGGTCAAGAGGGGAGACAAAAACAAGGGCATTAGATTAATTTAAAGCCTCTGACGCCTACAGCTCTAGCCAGATTAAGATAAAATCTCACACTAAAGACATATTTACCTTAGTTCCTTTTACTCTTATTTTTGTGATCATTTTTATTATTCATTTATCATGCTCAACTTTCAACAAAAATTATAAGGCATACTAAAAGGAAGATAACACAAGTATGAAGAGAAAAAGTAAACATCTGGTTCAGGCTCAAATATGACACATATGTTGTAATTATTAAACAAAGAACTTAAAATAATAATTATTAATATATTAAAGGCTTTAATAAGAAATATACAATGTACAAAAACAAATGAGAATGAAAGCAGATAAATGAGAACTCTAAAACAGAAACTTAAGAAAATGCTAGAACTTGAAAAATGCCTTTGGTGGACTAATCAGTTGACTGAACATGGCCAAGAAATGAATTAGTGAGCTTGGATATATATCAGTAGAACTTTTCCAAACTAAAATACAAAGAAAAACAGAATAGTAATAATTAAACAGAAGAGAAAAATCCAAGAACTGTGGGACAATTTCTAAAAGTATAACACACATATCATTGGATTATCAGAGAGAAGAGAGAAAGAATGAAGCAGAAAAATCTTTGAACTATAAAGGCACAGAACTTTCCAAAATTAGTGACAGACACCAAACTATAACACTAGGAATCTCAGATAATATGAAACTCATAAATACCAAAAAATGACACCTAGTCACATCATATTCAAATAGCAAAAACAAACAAAAAACAAACAAACAAAAAAACCAAGAAAGTGTACCTATAGACAAACAAAGAACTATTAGACCAGACTTTTATTTAGAAATCATGCATCCAAGAAGAAAGTAAAATAAAGCAAAGTGTTGAAAGAAGAATAACATCAACTTAGTATTTTATATTCAGCAAAATCATCATTCAAAAGTGAAGGAAAAATATAACTTTCACAGACAATCAAACCTGAGGGAATTTATCACCAGTAGACTATCTGGCAAGAAATTCTTCAGGTACAGAAAAATGACAGGTCAGAAACTCAGATCCACATAAAGAAAGAAGGTATTGGAGAAGGACTAAATGAAGGTAAAATATACATTTTTTTCTATTCTTAATTGATCTAAAAGGTTTATTATGATAATAGTAACACTGTATTGCGTGATGACAGCATATAAGTATATGAAACAAATGACAACAATATTATCAGATAAGAAGTAAGAATTGGGAATATTCTGTTATAAAATACTTGCATTGGAATGAAGTAGTATACTTTAAAAGTAGACTTAGATTAGTTAAAAACATATATTCTGCAGAGAGTGAAATCAAGAAGATAGCAGAATAGAACTTTCCAACTCTCTTCCCCTTGCAGGAGCATCAATTTGAACAAATATCCATGTGCAAAAATCTTTCACAAGGGCTAAGGAGTCCAGGTGAAAGACTACAGCACCTGGGTAGAGCACAGAAATAGAAAAAGTCACATGGAAGAAGATAGGGACAACAGTTTCACAAGACCCACATCAACCCTCTTCTAAGCCCATTCAGCACAGCACGGGGAGAGATAACCTTTAGGTTGTGGGGAGGAGACTAAAATGAGCACCTGATTCACTATGGACCCCAGCACTAGGCCCACTCCAGTTAATCCCAGTGTGAAGCTCTCCTCTTTAGCACCCAACCAGTCCTATAGTTGCAAGCTGTAGGCCCACTCCTGATGTCCCAGACTCCAGGCCTGCTCCATCACCAGGCCAACTCCTGTGTTCTCAGGCTCAGGCCTCCCTCTGTGGTTTCAGGCTTTAGACCTGCCTTAGCAACAGGCCAGACCAGCCCAGGTTCCAGACCAATCCCCAAGTCCTCAGTTTTCAGGTTTACCCTCACACCTCTGGACTCAGGTCTGCCCCTGGAGACTCAGACTCCAGTCCTACCCTAGTTCCAGGTTAGCCCTCATAGTCCCAGGTTTCAGGATAGCCTTATAAATCATAGATCTATAAAACCCTCTGTTCTCAAGCTCCAGGCTGCCGTTTGCAGCTTCAGACTTGAAGAACATCCTAGTGCCAGGTTAACTCTTGCGGACACAGACTTCAGGATGGCCCTTGCACGCATAGTGTCAGGTCTCTCCCTACGACCCTGTGGGGACAGACTTCAGGCCTGTCTGTGGGGACTGAGCGACTGGCTCGCCAAGTGGACCTGGTACCAAGCAAGCTACTATGGCCTCAGGATCCAGGCCTCCTTGGCTACCATGGCCTCAGGATTCAAATCCTTGTCCTAGGGCCACCCTTGTGGACCTAGGCACAGGCCCACCTTCCAACTGACCCAAGCACCAAGTCAGCCTATCCAAACATTCCAGCAGCAAGCCAGCCCAAGGAACCTGCCAGGCAGCCTGCCTGAAAACCTATAGATTGTCTTACTGAAGGGCTTTTCCTGCCAAAAGTAGTCTGTAAAGACTGGCAAAGATGTTCATTTCTCCAAATGCGCAGATGCCAATGCAAGGACACAAACATCATTAATAATCAGGGAAACATAACACTACCAAAGGAACAAAGTAAATACTGATAACCAGTTGTAAAGAAATAAAGATCTACAAAATGCTTGATATAGAATTCAAAATAATTATTTTAAAGAAGTTTAATGAGCTACAAAGGAATACAGATAGACACCAAATGAAATCAGGAAAATAATATGTGAACAAAATGAGAAATTCAACAAAGAGATAGAACTTACTAAGAACCAGACAGAATTTCTGGACACAAAGAACACAATGATTGAACTGAATTCAACAGACAGCTTCAACAGCAGACTCAATCAAGCAGTGGAAAGAATCACTGAGCCTGAGGACAGGTTATTTGAAGATACTCAGTCAGAGAAATGACAACAACAAAATGAATGAAAAAGAGTGAAGAAAGCCTATGGAACTTGTGGGACACCAGCAAATGAACCAATATATGCATTATGGGAGTTTCAAAAGAAGCGGAGAAAGAGAACTAGGAAAAAGCAAATTTAAATAAATAATAACAGAAAACTAAAGAATGCATTAAAAAACTGTTAGAAGTAATAAATAAATTCAGTAAAGCTGTGGGATAGAAAATCAACACACAAAATTTAGTGGCATTTCTATACACTAATATATTAGTCTGTTTTCATGCTGTTGGTAAAGACATACACAAGACTGGGCAATTTATAAAAGAAGGAGGTTTAATGGACTCACAGTTCCACGTGACTGGGAAGGTCTCACAATCATGGTGGAAGGTGAAAAGCATGTCTCACATGGCAGCAGACAAGAGAAGAGAATGAGAGCCAAACGAAAGGAGTTTTCCCCTTATAAACCATCATATCTCCTGGGACTTATTGACTACCACAAGAACAATATTGGGGAAACCAGAACCATGGAACTGGTTCTTCCACTGGGTTCCTCCCAACATGAGGGAATTATGGGAACCTTAGTTCAAGATGAGATTTGGATGGGGTCAGAGCCAAACCATATCATTCTGCTCCTGGCCATTCCCAAATCTTATGTCCTCACATTTTAAAACCAATTATGCCTTCCCAAGAGTCCCTCAAAGTCTTAACTCATTTCAGCATTAACTCAAAAGTCCACAGTCCAAAATGTCATACAAGACAGGCAAGTCCTTTCTACCTATGAGCTTGTAAAATCAAAAGCAAGTTAGTCACTTCCTAGATACAATGGGGATACAGGCATTGGGTAAATACAGCTGTTCCCAATGGGAGAAACTGGCCAACACAAAGGGGCTACAGGTTCCATGCAAGTCCAAAATCTAGCAGGGCAGTCAAATCTTAAAGCTCCAAAATGATCTAATTTGACTCCATGTCTCACATCCGGGTCATGCTGATGCAAGAGGTGGGTTCCCATGGTGACTGGCAGCTCTGTCCCTGTGACTTTGTGGGGTATAGCCTTCCTCCCGGCTGCTTTCACGGGCTGGCATTGAGTGTCTGCGGCTTTTCCAGGCACACAGTGCAAGCTGTCTGTGGACTTACCATTCTGGGGTCTGAAGGACAGTGGCCCTCTTCTCAGAGGCCACTGGGCAGCACCTCAGTGGGGACTTTGTGTGTTGGCACCCATCCCACATTTCCCTTCAGCACTGCCCTAGCAGAGGTTCTCCATGAGAGCCACACCCCTGCAGCAAACTTCTGCCTGGACATCCAGGCATTTCCATACATCCTCTGAAATCTAGATGGAGTTTCCCAAACCTCAATTCTTGACTTCTGTGCCCCTGCAGGCTCAACACCACGTGGAAGCTGCCAAGACTTGGCGCTTGTACCCTCTGAAGCAATGGTCTGAGCTTTACCTTGCCCTTTTTAGTCACACCTGGAGCAGCTGGGATGCAGGGGACTAGACTACACAGCAGACGGACCCTGGGTCTGGCCAGTTCCTCCTAGGCCTCCAGAACTGTGATGGGAGGGGCTGCTGCAAAGGTCTCTGACATGCCCTGGAGACATTTTTCCCCCATCATCTTGGTGATTAACATTCCATTCCTCATTACTTATGCAAATTTCTGCAGCTGGCTTGAATTTCTCCTCAGAAAATGGCATTTTCTTTTCTGTCACATTGTCAGGCTGCAAATTTTCCAAACTTTTGTGCTTTGATCCCTCTTAAAATTGGTTCCCTTTAACAGCACCTGAGTCATACCTTGAATGCTTTGCTGCTGAGAAATTTCTTCTGCCAGATACCCTAAAGCATCTCTCTGAAGTTCAAAGTTCCATAAATCTCTAGGGCGGGGCAAAATGCTGTCAGTCTCTTTGCTAAAACATAACAAGAATCATCTTTACTCTAGTTCCCAAAAAGTTCCCCATTTCCATCTGAGACAACCTCAGCCTGGATTTCACTGTGTATATCATTATCAGCATTTTGGTCAAAGCCATTCAACAAGTCTCTAGGGAATTCCAAACTTTCCCACATTTTCCTGTCTTCTTCTGAACCCTCCAAACTGTTCTAACCTTTGCCTGTTACCAAGTTCCAAAGCTGCTTCCACATTTTTGGGTATATTTTCAGCAGCACTCCATTCTACTGGCACCAATTTACTGTATTAGTTGTATTAATCTGTTTTCATGCTTCTGATAAAGACACACCTGAGACTGGGCAATTTACAAAAGAAAGAGTTTTAATGGACTCACAGTTCCATGTGGCTGAGGAGGCCTCACAATCATGGCAAAAGGTTAAAGGCACGTCTCACATGGCAGCAGACAAAAGAATAGAATGAGAGCCAAGAGAAATGGGCTTCCCCTTATAAAACCATCAGGTCTCATGAGACTTACTCACTACCAAGGGAAAAGTATGGGGGAAATTGGCCACATGATTCAATTATCTTAAAATAATTGGGACCTAGTGGGTTCCTCCCACAACATGAGGGAATTATGGGAGCTACAATTCAAGATGAGATTTGGTTGGGGACACAGAAAAACCATATCAACTAACAATGAACTGTGTGAAAATAAAATCAAGAAAACAATTCCATCTACAATAGCAACAAATAATATTTCAGAATAAGTTTAACCAAGAAGGTAAAAGATGTGTACATTGAAAACTATAAAACATATATGAGAGAAATTGAAGAAGACACAAATAAATGGAAAGATATCTTGTGTTCATGGATTGCAAGTATTAATGTTGTTCAAATGTTCATACTACCCAGAGCAATGTATAGAGATTCAATGCAATCTGTAACAAAATTCCAATGGCATTTTTTTCACAAAAATAGAAAAAGCAATGTTAAAATTAATATAGAACCACAAAAGACCCTGAGTAGCCAAAGCAATCTTGAGCAAAAGGAACAAAGCTAGATGTATCATAATACTTACAGTATTTGTACTATACTGTAATATAGTATAACATTGTATTGCAACTTCAAATTATACTACAAAACTAAAGTAATCAAAACAGCATGGCACTGGCATAAAAATGGGCATATAGACAATGAAACAGAATACAGCAGCTCAGAAATGAATTCATGCATTTATGGCCAATTGATCTTTGACAGAGCTGTCAAGAATATACAATGGAGAAAAGATGGTCTCTTTAATAAGCAATGGGAAAATTTGTTTTCTACATGCAGGAGAATGAATTTGGACCCTTATCTCACACCATAAACAAAAAATCCATTCAAAATGAATTAAAATCTTAAACATAAAAACTGAAACTCTGAAACTACTAGGAAAAAAAATGAGGGGAAAACTACATAACATTGGTCTGGGCAATGATGTTTTGAATATGATCCTAAAAGCAAAAATAGATATATCTGATCATTTCCAACTAAAAACCTCTCTGCAGCAAAGGAAATAATCAAAAGAATGAAGAGAAAATCTACAGAATAGGAGAAAATATTTGTAAACCATACATCTTATAAGGGTTTAATATTTAAAATACATAAGGAACGAAACAACTCAATAGTAAAAAAACAAATAATCTGATTAAAAAGTGGATGAAGGATCTGAGTAGACATTTCTCAAAAGAATACATACCAATGGCTAATAGGTGTATGATATGATTTGGATTTGTGTCCTTACCCAAATCTCATCTTATATTCAATTATATCCCAAGTGTTGGAGGTGGGGCCTGGTGGGAGGATTGGATTGTGGGGGTGGTTTTTCATGAATGTTTTAGCACCATTCTCTTGGTGCTGTTCTTGTGATAGTGAGTGAGTGAGTGAGTTATTGTGAGATCTGGTTGTTTAAAAGTGTGTAGCACCTCCCCACTTTGTGCTTTTTCTGAGGCCTCCCCAGAAGCTGATGCCAACTTGCTTCCTGTAGAGCCTGCAGAACTGTAAGTCAATTAAACCTCTTTTCTTTACAAATTACCCAGTCTCAGGTATTTCTTTATAGCAGTGCAAGAACAGATTAATATAGTATATGAAAACATCCTCAATGTAACTAATCATCAGGGAAGTGCAAATTAAAACCATAATAAGATACCACCTCACACAGGTTAGAATGGCTATTAATCAAAAGACAAAAGATGACAAGTGTTGGTGAAGATGTGTAGAAAAGAAAACCCTGTACACCATTAGTGGGAATGTAAATTAGTACAGCCATTATGAAAAACAGTATGGAGGTGCCTCAAAAAATTATAAACAACAAAACTATCATATAATTCAGCAGTCCCACTTTTGAGTATATATCCAAAGGAAATAAAATCCGTATGTTGAAGAGAAGTCTCCACTACTGTGTTCACTGCATCATTATTCACAATAGCCAAGATATGGAATCAACTTAAGTGTCCGTAGATAGATGAATGAATAAAGAAAATGGCGTACATGTATATACATATATGCATATACGTGTATACACACACAAATATGTATATTCTACCACATGAAAAAATATTTACACAAGAAATGTATCTTGTAACTGCAACAACATGGATGAACCTGGAGGATATTATGGTAAGTGAAATAAGCCAGGTATAGAAAACCAAATACTGCATGATCGCACTTAAATCTGAAACCTAAAACAGTTGAACTGAAAGAAGCAGAGTGTAGAATGATAGTTGCCAGGGGCTGGGCAGTAGGGGAAATGGGGGATGCTGGTTAAAGGGTACCAAATTTCAGATAGATAGGATGAATAAGTTCTTGAGATTGATTGTACATCACAGTGACTATAATGATACTGTACTCTACACTTAAAGTTTGCTAAGAAAATAGAAATATTCTCACCACAAAATAAAAAAGATAATTACTTGAAGTGATGGATATGTTAATTAGCTTGATTGTTGTAATCATCTCACAATGTTATACATAGATCTGAACATTTGTTGTATGTCATTAGTACATAAAATTTTTATTTGTCAATATACATCACTACAGCTGGAAAAAATGCACATTGCAAACTCTAGGGCAATTACTATGTTTTTTAAGTGATAATTGATGTGCTAAGAGAGAAGATAAAATAGAACTATGTAAAAGTGTTAATTAAAACCAGTAAAGGCATTAAAAGATGATAAACAGAAACAAAGAATATATGCAACCATTAGAAAACAATTACAAATAAGTTAAACATTAATCCAGCTCTACCAATCATCACTTTAAATGTAAGTGGTCAAAATGCATTAATTAACGATGCAGTTTGAGTGGAAGAAACAGAATCCAACTACATTTTATCTGTAACTGTACGTTGTCTACAAGAAATCCACTTCAATTATCAAGACAGATTGAATGTAAAGAGATGGAGAAAGATAAACCATGGTAACAATAATCAAATAATCCAATAAAAATTGGAGTATCTATATTAATTTCAGACAAGCAGACTTCAAAACAAAGGTAATTATTAGGAATAAAGAGTGGTATTACATAATGATAAAGTGATCAATTCTCTGAGAGACAAAACAATCCTAAATAGGTAGACATCTAACAACAGAATGTCAAAATATGTGAGACAAAAATTAATCACACTGATAGGAGAAATAGCCAAATTAATTGTTATTGCTGGAGACCTCAACACTACTCTATACGTAATTGATAGGTCAAGCATTTGCGTTTTTCAGTATGGGACTTAATTGGAGTCATACAATAAGTTGCCTTTTCATACTGGCTTCTTTCACTTACAGTGTGCATTTAAGATTCATACATGTCAAAAAAGAATGAGATCATTCTTTTGGGGACATGGTTGGAGCTGGATTTGAACTGAAGAGTACTATTGATCAATTTGATTTGATTGGTATTTATAGACAACTCTTTCCAACAACAATAGATTATACATTTTTCTTTTTTTTTTTAGACGGAGTCTCGCTCTGTCGCCCAGGCTGGAGTGCAGTGGCCGGATCTCAGCTCACTGCAAGCTCCGCCTCCCGGGTTCACGCCATTCTCCTGCCTCAGCCTCCCGAGTAGCTGGGACTACAGGCACCCGCCACCTCGCCCGGCTAGTTTTTTGTATGTTTTAGTAGAGACGGGGTTTCACCGTATTAGCCAGGATGGTCTTGATCTCCTGACCTCGTGATCCATTTTTCTCAAGCTCACATGAAACATTCACTAAGGTAGACAACATTCTGTATCCTAAAACATACTTTCCCAAATTTAAAAGAATCAAAATCCTACAACGTATTTTCTCAGACCACAATGGAATTAAACTAGAAATGAAAATAACAATACTAGTTAATGGTAAGAATGAAGAGCAACGGTAACTCTCATTCATTGTTGGTAGGGATGGAAAATGATATAGCCACTTCAAAGACAATTTGGCTGTTTTTTAAAAAGCTAAACATACTCTAACCACATAATCCAGCAATCACACTCCAAGGTATTTACTTAATGAATTAAAAAAATTATGTCTACATAAAAGTTTACAAAAACTTTATTTACAATCTCCCCAAACTGAAAGCAACCAAGATATCTTTCAATAAGTGAATGGATACACAAACTGCGATTCATTAATAAAATAAAATGTTACTTATAAATAAAAGAAGTGAGCTATCAAGTCACAAATGACATATATAAATTTTTTAACTCTTATTTTAAGTTTATGTACATGTGCAAGTTTGTAACACAGGTAAATTTATGTGATAGGGGTTTGTCATATAGATTATTTCATCAGCAAGGTACTAAACCTCGTACCCATTAGTTATTTTTCCTGATCTTCTCCTTCCCAACCTCTACCCTCCCATAGGTGCCAGTGTGTGTTGTTCCTGTCTATGTGTTCATGTGTTCTCATCATTTATCTCTCACTGATAAGTGAGAACATGTGGTATTCGGTTTTTTGTTCTTGTGTTAGGTTGCTAAGGATAATAGCCTCTAGCTCCAACCACGGCCCTGCAGAGGACATGATCTCATTCTTTTTTGACATGTATGAATCTTAAATGCATATTGGAAGTGAAAGAAGCCAGTATGAAAAGGCAACTTATTGTATGACTCCAATTAAGTCGCATTCTGAAAAACGCAAAACTATAGAGACAGCAAAAAAATTAGTGGTTGCAAGCGATTATTTGGTGAGAGAGAAGGAAAGGATGAATAATTAAAGCACACAGGATTTTAGAGTGGTGCAAATGCATAGTGTGAGGAATCTACCACTACAGTATAGTGTTCTATACTGTATTATACAGTATTCTCTATAGTATTATAGTATATTATAATTATACGGTATAATATTATACTATACAGTATTACATCTGGTCAGAATATTATATAATACAGAAATTATGCAATATTATACAATACAATATTATATCTGGTATAGAATACGACACTGTAATGGTGGATACCATCACACAATGCATTTGTCAAAATCCAAAGTATTTTACAGCACAAAGAGCAAACTCTGATGTATGCAAATATGAAAATGAATTTAGGAGATTTGGGGAACCCAGGATAGAATGCAGAATGTGATAACAACCTAATTGTATTCTGAATATATGAAACAACTTTATTGAAGGGAGTGGGGGAAGAGTGCCTACCTAAGTAGATTTGGAAATGAGAAAAGTCAGTAAGGCTGAAGGCACAAGAAACTAAGGTACAGGTTAATAATTCTGATGCCACTGTTCACATATACTGAAAGTAAGCAACTAACCAAGTGGATGGTGTAGGATGTGAGCCAGGTGACTCGATGCCGTAGTGGGAGTTTACAGATAAGCAAGGGTAGGAGGCTGCAGCGATGTGTGCTGCCAGACTGGAGAACATCAGAATGAACTCATGTGTAGCTTAATATGGATACAGATAGTTACATACACAATATTTATAAATCTATATATGTGCATATACATGTCTCAGCATATACACATATAGTTCCTTGATCTGGTCAGTTGACAGGGCCTTGAATCAATGACACTCCAGTATCAACAAGCACACCAAGCTCTTGATCTTGGTTTCTAACATTCTCCAATAAAGGAGAAAATGTCATTATGAAGAAATGATTTCAGATTTCAACAAAAAATATGTAAGATAATTCTGGAGCATCTTATAGAGCTAGAAAATAAGGATTTTTTTTTTAAAGCCCCACAAACCCATAATTATGGGAGTATATTAAAGTGAGACAGGACCAACTGAAAGAGCTCTCAATGACCAAAGCTGGAACAATTTGAGCAACAAAATAAAGTTATATTGGTTTATAACCTAGACTATAAAATAAATATTAATGGACTCACACAGATATGAAAAAATAAAAAATAAATTAGTGGATAGAAGAAGCAAATCTCTTGTTCTAAATAATTCCAAATTATTATGTAGCTACTGTCCCTCAAGGAGGTGGAGCATAACTGCCCACTCATTAGGTGCACACTGACTGAATTTTCTTCATTCCATTGTGAAAAGGAGGGAAAAAGATTAAACTTTAAAATGGAGAAAACTGTCAAGCACTACCTCAGCCAGGTGGTGAACATCAAGAGTAGTAAATCATGTTGATAACACATAACCACGATATGATGTGATGAGAATGGCATTTTATCTCTGGGTCACCCTCCAAAGAATCTGTAACTCCAGTGTAATCAGAAAAACATCAAAGAAGTCCAATGGAGTAACATCTATAAAATACCAAAAACCAAGGTAAATCTAAGAAACTGTCACAGTCAAGAAAAGCCTAAAGAGGTAGATGGTTGAATGCAAAGTAGCAGCCTGGATGGGATCCTGAAACAGAACCAGGACATTTGGTAAAATCTAAGGCTATATGAATAAGGTATGGACTTCAGTTAATAATAATGTATCGGCCGGGCGCGGTGGCTCAAGCCTGTAATCCCAGCACTTTGGGAGGCCGAGACGGGCGGATCACAAGGTCAGGAGATCGAGACCATCCTGGCTAACACGGTGAAACCCCGTCTCTACTAAAAGATACAAAAAACCTAGCCGGGCGAGGTGGCGGGCGCCTGTGGTCCCAGCTACTCCGGAGGCTGAGGCAGGAGAATGGCGTAAACCCGGGAGGCGGAGCTTGCAGTGAGCTGAGATCCGGCCACTGCACTCCAGTCCGGGCGACAGAGCGAGACTCCGTCTCAAAAAATAATAATAATAATAATAATGTATCAGTATTGGTTCATTAATCGTAACAAAGGTACCATCTGTTCACTAATGTAAGGTGCTAATTTAACAATGGGGAAAACTGGCTGTGTGAGTATGTGGGCACTCTATCTTCCAATTTTCCTATAAATATAAAACAAAACTAAATTAACTAAAATAAATAGTAAACTAAATAAAAATAAATTAAAAATCTCATAAGGATAAATTTTAAAATAAACTTAAAAACCTTAATGATTAAAATGAAGTTTAATTTAAAAGTATTTTACCCTACAGACAGCTCAATGTTTAACCCAAGGAATAAATTTTTATTGTGCAGTTTCAAGCAGCAGTAGGCAATTTCATGTTTGTATGGTGATGGTCAAGTCATGTCATAGTCCTCAGCACTTGTCATTAACAATGCAGAAAGCAATCTATGAGGTACCTTTAAAAATAAGTCCCAAATTTTGGAGTCTTTAAATATCTTCTGTTGACATTATAGGTGCCATAATTCAGCAAGATACTCTGGGTAATGCCTTTTGCAATGCCAGAGCATATCGGTTGGAATGTATCTCTTTGCCAATTAGCATTCAAGGGTTGCAGTAAGAGGATGAAAAAAATAAATGTGCTAAAATTGATACTCACAATAACAGGATTACATATCAACATCTATTTTTTCACATACATTATACGTATATTAGAAAAATTTTAAATATTTTATACTAAAAATACTTTTGTATTATATACTAGAAGGAAAACCAAAGAATATAAAAGTTGATATAAAATTTTGGATTCATTTTCTTCTGCTGGGTTAGAAATTGTAGTTTGTGTGTTGTCCATATTGAGCTGGCTCCAATGTCTAAGAACTACACTGTCGCTAATTGTTGTAAATCATGTTTGCACAATTTAAGTAAAACATCTTTTAAAGGTAGAAAAATCAATTTATTGCCCTGCAAAGGGCAATAAATGGCTTCTGCATTGAGGGTAAAGTACTGAAATTGCTCATGCTACTCTGGTGACTCAAATTCAGCTGTTGGTCTTTGCTACACTGGCAGATGTTACTCTGAGCTACTGCCATGTATTCATTTAAAAATCTACTAAAATAAAGCAACAGCTATTCATATGTCGTAAACATTTTCTTTTGAAAAATAAAGACTCGTGGAATCTAATGACTTCTAATGTGCTATATGGTTTTTACTTACAAATTCCATAAAGTGGAGCTCTACAGTTCCACGCAGAATTGTACAATATCCATTTGGAGCAGGATTGTTCTGTCTCTATCCTTTCACCAAGTGGATAGGGGCACTATGGTTTTAGGAGGCCAACAATGATAGAGCCAAATGGCTGTGTCTGATTCATGGCATCCAAGGACAGAAAACTATTTTTAACAGGTAGAACTGTACTCCTGTAGGGTTGATTTATTCTCTCTTAATAAGAAAAGACTTATGATTGGGATAAAATCAACTGAACATATTTAATACGTTTTGACATATGTAGAAACCTATGAAACTATTACCACAATAACATAACGAACATGTTCTTCATCTGTAAGAGTTTTCTTTTGACCTTTGTAATCCCTTTCACCTGCCACCCTCCCATCCTCCCTCAGACAACCACTGATATATCAGTATAGATTAATTTACATTTTCCATAGTTTTAATAAAGTGGAATCATATAGTATGTTTTTTGTTTAGTAAGGTTTCTTTCATTCAGCCTAAATATTATAGAGTAATATTCCATTGTGTGCATATATACTCCATGATTTGTTTGTTCATTCATCTGTTGATGGGTATTTGGGTGTTTTTTCAAGTATAACTTTCTATAAGGACATAGACTTTCCTTCTTCTTGGGTAACTGCCTAGGAGTAGAATAGCTTGTCCATATGGTGGTTGTATGTTTAATTTTTTTCTTTTTAGAAACAGACAAACTGTTTTTCAAAGTAGTGATATTATATAAAATTCCTACCAGCTGTGTATAGAAGTTTGGTTCTCCACATCTTTATTAACACTCTTTATGATCTGTCCTTTTAATTTTAGTCATTCCAAAAGGTATATAATGGTATATCTTGTGGTTTAATTTGCATTTCTCTAATGACTAAGAATTCTCTCATTATATATAATGTCTATATAATGAATTTTATATATATAGCATTATATATATTTTTATATGCCTACTTACAATTATTTGTCTTCATGTATTCTTTGGACAAGTGTCTGTTTAAATCTTTTGCTCAGTTGTTTATTGGGTTGATTTCTTACTTTTGAGTTTTGAGATTTCTTTGTATTTGCTGGGTGGAAGCCTATTATCAGACATATACTTGCAAATAATTTGTTCCAGTAAAAAATTATCTTTTCATCCAATTAGTAATATCTTCAAGAACAGAGGTTTTAAATTTAGATAAAGTCTAATTCATTAATTTTTATTTTTTTTCTTTGCCTAACCCAAGGTCACAAAGGCTTTCTTGTATGTTTTCTTATAAACGTTTTACAGTTTTTGGTTTTATGTTTATGTCTATGATCCATTTGGGATTAATTTTTATATAAATTAAATTGTGTATGCATTGGTATTTATTTATTTATGTTGGCATATGGATAACAGGTTCCTATAGCAGCATTTTTTAAAACTATTCTTTCCCCTCTGAATTTTCTTTGCACCTTCATAAAAAGCAGTCCCTATATGTGTGGGTCTATTTGTGGTCTGTATTCTTTCCCATTTTATCTGTTTGTCTCTCATGACATTGATACCACATTGATATGATTTGGCTGTGTCCTCACCCAAAACTCATCTTGAATTGTACTCCCAGTAATTCCCACATGTTGTGGGAGGGACCCAGTAGGAGATAATTGAATCATGGGGATGGTTTCCCCCATACTGTTAGCATGGTAGGGAAAAAGTCTCACGAGATCTGATGGTTTTTTCAGGGGTTTCTGCTTTTGTGTCTTCCTCATTCTCTCTTTGCCTGTTGCCATCCATGGAAGACGGGACTTTCTCTTCCTTGCCTTCTGCTATGACTATGAGACTTCCCCAGCCACATGGAACTGTAAGTCCAATTAAACCTCTTTCTTTTGTAAATTGCTCAGTCCCAGGTATGTCTTTATCAGCAGTGTGAAGACAGACTAATACACACATTGTGTTAGTTACTGAAATTTGTATTCATTTACTTATTCATTAGAGATGGGGTCTCTCTCTGTCACCCAGACTGGGGTGCAGTGATGTAATCATAGCTCACTGCAGCCTCAAACTCTGAGCTCAGGCAATCCTCCTGCCTCAGCCTCCCAAGTAACTAGGACTACAGGCATGTGCCACTATGCTCAGCTAAGATTACTGTAAATTTATAATAAAGTCTTGAAATCAGATAGTTCTGGCTTCTCAACTTTGTTCTTTTTCAAAGTTGTTTTGGCTGCTCTAGCCTATTTGTATTTCTGTATGAACTCTAGAATTAGTTTGTCATGTTTTACAAAACATTCTCCTCTGATTCAAACAAAATGCTTAGAAATACAGTTAATATTTTACTTTAAGCTTACATCCTGCAAACTTGCCAAATTCACTTATTAATTCTAGTAGCTTTTGTGTAGATTTCATCACATTTTCCAAGGTGATCCTGTCATCTATGAACAAAACAAATTTTATTTTATTTTCCTATGTTACTTTCCACTGCTTTTATTTCTTTTTCTTGCATTATTCCACAGGCTACAACTCTCTAATTCAATGTTGAATAGAAGAGTAGATATCCTTGTTTTGTCACATAGTTTTAGGGGAAAAGATAGCATTCCATCTTTCATCATTAAGTATGAAGTTAACTGTAAATTTTTGCCTTTTGCACAGTTAATGAAGTCTTCCAACCTTAGATTTATGAGAATATTTACCAGGCATGAATACTGGATTTGGTCAAATGTTTTTCCTGCATCTATTGAATGATCAGGCTTTACTTTTTAAATTTGTTAACATGGAGAATTACATTGATTGATTGTTGAATGTTAAGCCAAACTTGCATTCCTGGCATAAAGCCTGTAATTACTTTTTATATACTTTAGGATTTGATTTACTAATATTTTTTCATAAGAAATACTAGTTTATAGTTTTTTCCCCTAATATCTTTTTCTGAGTTTGGTATCTGGATAACGCTATCCTCATAAAGTGAATTAGGAAGTACTCTCTCTTCTTCAAGTTTTCCAATCTGATGATCTCTGCGTTTTGACCTGAGCGTCAATAACATTTAAATTTAATATGATGATTTGACATCATTAGAGTTAAGTCTATCATCCTGTTATTTCATTTCTATTTGTTCCATCTATTCTTTATTCACTATTTTCAGCCTCCTTTTAGAGTAATTGAATATTTCATTCCATTTTATCTCTTCTGTTGGCTTATTAACCATAACTCTTTGCTATTTTACTTGATGCTTTAGGATTTATATTACACATCTTTCATTGATTATAGTGTACCTTCAAGTGAGACTATATCACTTCATGTATGATAATTTTTCAATAGTGTAGTTACATTTCCCCTATGCTACTGTTATATATATTTCATTAATGTATGTTATAAACTCTCAATACAATATTATTTTTGTTGATATAGCCAATTATCTTTTAAAGAAATTTAAATATTAAAACTTTTCATATTTACCCATGTAGTTACTATTCTGATGTTATTTTTCTTCTTCCTGGAGTACTTTATTTAAAGTATATTTTGGTGTAAATCTACTGGTGAATTCTTTCAGCTTTTGTATAGCCAAAAATCAATGCTTATTTCACCTTTGTTTTTGAAATACAGTTTTTCTAAGTGTAGAATCCTTGATTGGTAGTTTTTTTGTATTTGCTTTTACAATCAGTACTTTAATGATTTTTCACTGCTCTCTTTTTTCTTGCATTGTTTTTGATGAGGCATTTGCAATTATTCTGATCTTTATTCCTCTGTATATAAGGATTTTTTTCTCCAGTTGCTATTAAGATTTTTGTATCATAAGTTTTTACAAATAATTTGATTATAAAGTACTTTGGTATGGTTTTCTTCAAATGCCTTGTGCTTGGAGTGCATTGAACTTCTTGAATCTAAGTGCTTATAGTTTTCTTAAAAAAACAATTTTGAACATCTTTAAGCCATTATTTCTTCAAATATTTTTACTGTGTTTTAGGGAACCCTAACATTGGGCTGCTTGAAATTGTACAAATCATTAATGTTCTTTTATATTTTGCTTAGTTTCAGTTTGGATAGTTTCTATTACTATGCCTTCAAATTCATTAGTTTTCTATGATGTCTAATCTACCATTAATTCCATCCAGAGCACTGTTTCAGATTTTGTAGTTTTCACCCCTAGATGTCCAATTTGTGCCTTTTTTTAACACCATCAATAATACTGTTATAATTACTGTTTTAAAGTCATTGTTAGCTAATTCTAATATCTGTGTCAGTTCTGGGTTGGTTTTAAGTGGCTTTTCTCCTCATTATGGATTATATTTTCCTGCATCTTTGTATGCCTCTTACTCTTTGATTGGATGCAAGATATTGTGAATATTACTGTGTTCAATGCAAGATGTTTTTGTATTCTTATAAACAATTGGTTACTAAGAAATAGTTTGATCCATCCAGGTCTTTCTTTTGAGAGTTTTAAAAAGAAGATTTAGAGTCTACTAAATGTAGGAGCAGATCAGCATTCAGCCTAAAGATAATTATTTCCTATTACTGAAGCAAGGCCCTTTTGAATCACTCTAACCAATGTGCCATGAATTATGTTTTTCCAGTCTGGGTGATGGAAACAGGAACTGTTCTTGGTCTCTGTGAACACTGAACATTGCTCTCTGTAATCCTCTGGGATGATTCTACCCATCCATGAGGAGTTTCCTCATACATGTGCACTGACCGGTACTCTGTTGAATATTTGAGGAGGACCCTTCAAGGTCCCTGTAGTTTTTCTCTGTGTAGCTCTCTTTTTGCCAATATTCTCTCTGGCAAAATCTAGCCACTTTGCTTTCCTCATATTTTCATCTCTGTCTTAGAGGGTTGACAGGTTTTATCCAAGGTTACTCTCCATGCACCATGGTTTCCCCAAACAATTAAGGCACTACACTGGGGAAATCAGAGCACATCTCACTTGCTTCTCATCTCTCTGGGTTTACTGACCTTAGTTACCAGATATCCAGTGTCTTAAAAATGGTTTTATCATATGTTTTGTCTGTTTTAGTTGTTTCAGGCATGACTAGGTTCCATTTGTTCCCTCCTACTCTCTCATTTGATAGCAAAACACTTATCCCCTTTTCAGGTTGCAAATTGATAACCTTATACCACTTCATACATCAATGTGTCAACTTACAATGGGTCAATCCTAGGTTTTATGATTTGTATACTTTGTGTGCACACCACGTAGAGTGTGGATCTCCCCATATGCTTTTCTGCTACTGGCTGGGTGTTTCCATCACACAAATGAAAGGTAGCTCTTACTTGCAAAACTCTAAGAACCCTTATTTTAATAAGTATCAAGTGTTAACATATGGGAATTTAATGAAAGCTTAAAGATTATGTTGGATTGCAGTATGTTTTCCAATTTTATGATAGGAAAATTGATGTTTCTTCCATTAATTTTTGTGAAACAAATTCTATCAGGTAAATGAAACCTCAAAATTTAAAGAAAAAAAAACGGGGAATAAGAAATTAGGTCATGCCACAGTAGCTGTAAATTGTGGGAGAAAAATATCCTGATTGCTCAGCTCAAGTTTGAGCTTTAAATCTTTTACTAGCTTCTTAGCTCGCCTGTGAAGTGCTGAGTCCTGGCAGGTGGCTCACCACAGGGACTAATCTGGGAACATTCAATTGCACAGAGAGCTACTAATCCCTGGAGGTTAATGGTGCAGACTGAACTGATTGTCTGGCATTACCTACAGCCCTAGGAAGCATTGTTTGGGACCCAGGACCAACTCAACAGGATGGAGATGGGATTGGAGGTATTGTCACCAGCCTGAAGCCCCAGAGACATGCATAGAGTTAGAACGGGTTGCTAAACTTGTCCTTAAAAACTGGAAAACAATCTTATATGATCAATTATCTTTCAACTATTTCAATAATAAGATTAACTAAAAAGCAGGCTATAGAAGTATGGAAGAAATAAATAATCTACTAGAGCAATTATACTGTAAAAATTTCTCCCAAAGTAAGGACAGTCAACTAGCTTGAAACTTTGTTAAGTAGACTTCTTTGTTTCTCTTGCTATGTGGGAAATTCCTTGCAACCAACCATGAAGGAAATTTATTTGATGCCTCATATTTTCTCATGAAATTTCAGAAGCATTTTGTATTCTGCAGTATAATTTTTCTGTATGTGCTTTAATATAAAAACTATGTCTTCAATTACTTACTATTAAATTACTTAACTTGCCCTACTTCCAAATCATTAGATAAAATTGTAACTCCAGGAATATGTGGTGCATTTATCTCATGGCATCGTGCACCAGCACACAACCACATCCCCTTAGGTGCATACATAATCTAATCTGAGAAGATCTTTATGAGAATAAAGTGCATCAGGTCTAGAAAATACTCTTCTTTGTGCTTTGTGAGGGCAGTCTTAAGCCTAATCTTTAATAAAGGTGCACAAAAAATATTTTTCAACTCTCTTACTGATTAAATTTTGCTCCTCGATTTTTGAACTTTAAAGTTCTACTCACAAATCTCAATCTTATGTTTTAAAACAACAAGTAAAATACCAGCAGTGTAATCTTTATTTATACTCTACTTGGACGTGTGTGTGTTTGTGCAGAGTCACAGAAACATATTCAATGTATGTGTATTTCCTTAAAGAAAATTGCCACAGATAAATACAGGGGTATTTGCTTTGTTCCATTTTTAGTTTTTGTTAAATGCCTCTCTCTTTAGCTTAGAAACTCTGAACATACATGAGTTTCTGTAATATTTGTTGAAAGTCATTAAGATGGCTTTAGTTAGGCAGATACCTGTTTCTTCTTCTGTGTAAAACAGAACAAAATGAGAACCCTAGTGTCTCTGCAGCTGGTTCACTAGTTGAAAAGCTTTTTTTCATCCTTACTGGAGAAGTCAGATGAGGTTTTTTTTTTTCTTTTTTCTCTTGATAACTCTCCTGTCTAGATACACTGCTCTATTCTTTTTTCCCTCCCCTCAAGCAGGATGGCAATGATTTTGTGTTTCTCTCTGATCATATTCTCCATCCCACAGTCATGCACCTATAATGCCCTGCTCTGAGTTCCTGCTTCCCCGATCCCTGCAAACTATTCTAAGCTCAGCCTTGCACCTCCTCTGGACTCTCCCATCCACTCATATCAATGACTGTTTCACATGTGTGAATCTCTACAGGAATTTTTGTTTGCAATTTTCATTTGACATTTTTACACTTATCAGGTTGTATGTTGTATTTTTAATATTTCTTTTGTGAATGTATATCCAATCTCTCCAACTAAGCTAATGAGTTTCTTGAGAGAAATTGTCTGTCTTGAATGGACTCCTTCCCTATCAGTTTTTAGTGACAATGCACAAAATAGGTATTGATAAATATTTGAATAATAAATTTTATAGTTTTACTATACATTTTAGCTTTGACAGAGGCTATGATGGCTGAGATGCAGCATCTGCTTCTGTGTGTTCATGCTAAATGGGAACTATTGACTAGACAATATGTCATTAATTGCAGACACGAAATGAGTTTTTTAAAAAAATACTAGTTTTCAATTTTGTGTAGAGACAAGGTCTTGTCATGTTGCACAGGCTGGTCTCAAACTCCTAGACTCAAGCAATCCTCCTGCCTTGGCCTCCTAAAGTGCTGGGATTATAGGCCTGAGCCACTGCTCCAGCCTGGAATGGTTTTTTTTTAAATCAGTCAAAGAAATTTTATATGATTTAAGCAGCTGTTTTTAAAAGCTACACAAAACTTTTATTTTTTCTGGCCTTCAAAGGGCATGAATATACACAAAAATATAACTAGGACATTTTATTGTTGAATTAAATTAATCTGTATACAGCCAAAAGTAAATTTAACTTTTAAATCTTTACTAATTCCTCAGTGAATAGCCTGGGGAAAAATCATTTAAGAGAAGTTATTTGATCCCATGTTATATTTTCTTACATTGATTCAGTATAAGAAGTTTAGCCAGACAAGGATTCCAATGTAAAGAAAGTTTGCAGGAGTACAGTTCTCCTGGATGTTTATATTATTTAAATGTTAATTTCTCTCCCAATGCATGATTTGACTGCTGACATCATTCAAATATGTCAACATGTGTAGATTTTTTTAGGAGGTTTTTGGAGGGGTTTTTTATAGGTCTTTATGCTTTTTCAGTACAAAACTCTAAGCATGCCATAAATCCAGGTTGCTGTGTCTTAGGGAGACACAGAGGGAGAACACCAGCAGGAGTACTTAGAAGCATTTAAAAATATATTCCTTTCCCCTCTGTCTTTGTCGTACATCTTCTCTTTAGCACCACCCTTAGAAATCAAGTTTTTAAAATAAAACTATCCAGACAGTGTGGAAAAAAAGAGAAATCAGGTTAAAAACATACAAGGCCAAAGTATGATGAGAAAAAGAAGCAGGTCATCTGAGAAAATTATTGAGAGGAGTGATGGGAAAGGAAGAAGCAGAAACACAAATAATTTTGTGGGAGTTAGGAGTCAAGGTCTGAATACTGAAATTACTTTGGAGAAAATGGATAGAAGACTATGTCAAATAAATACAGAAATTAAATTTTTTTTGAAGAGAGGTTTAGTACCATTTTTTTTTGAAGAGAAGATCACTTGGTATCTTTCAAACTTGATGAAATTTCCAAGCTAACGTCTTTATGAAAACCACAAGACAGGAATAAGAGAGAGGCTATGTGGCAATTTGTTTGTTTTTGTTTCAACTGCTTCTGTGAAATGTGGGATGAGAAAAACTCTTCTATTTGGATGCCAGGATACTAGTAATATGTACTATCTTAACTTTTATAGCAGTAATTTCAAAGAAGATGAAGCCAAGGGATTAAGAAAAAAAATAAGACATACAATAGATACTTGGAAGAATGACTTTGAACTTGCAAAAATAGTAGTGTCATCTTATTTTTCCCTTGATGGTTAATTTTGCCTGTGAAGCTTATGAAAGACAAACTGTCCATAGAAAATTCATTACCTGTTGGACAGTTCTGGTTTTGCAGGGAGACAGTAAAAAATTGAAGCAAAAGCAGAACAAACAGAATAACCAAATCTAAAATGTCACTAACCTTCCTTCTTGGGTCTCATGAAGGAATTTTTCCTCCCTTTCTCAGCTTCTTATTAAAGGTCTGGGAGGTTGCAAAAGTTTCACCTTATGATGTTTCTTGCAGTTTGTAATTTCTTTGCTGATAGTGAAATTTTATCTTATTTCCTATTTACAGAATAAAAGAAATATTTGTCATGAGTTGGACTTGTCTTTATTTGCAGAGATTTTCTTCTAACCATATATTAGTCAAGACTCTGGCTGTAAATAAGAGAAACCAGTCTGAACTATCTTAGGCCAAAAAGGAGAATTTATTGTATGTAAATGCAGAGGTGACTCACGTAACTTAAGAACAGAAATGCAAGTGGATTGCAATAGATGGTGATAACTAGGAGCAGGAAAGGGATCAGGAATCTCTGTTTATTGTCTCTAGTTTCCTCTATGTTATCATTTTATCTTCTTTCCAGTTAAACATTTGCCTTCTATCTGTATGCCCATGTATATTGCAGCATTAATCACAAGAGCCAAGAAATAAAGCAATCCAGTATCCATTGACAAATGGATGGATAAAGAAAATACGGTACATACATACGATGGAATATTATTTAGCCTTAACAATGAAGGACATCCTGACACATGCTACAACATAAATGGACTTTGAAGACATTATGTTAAAAGCAATAAGCAAATCACAATAGACAAATACTATAAGACATATGATTCCACTTTTATCAGGTACTTAGGTTAGAGTTGTCACATTCATAAAGACAGAAAGTAGAATGGTGGTTTCTCAGGGGAGGGGAAGGAGAGACTAGGGAGCTGTTGTTTAATGGGTATAGAGTTTTAGTTTTGCAAAATGAAGAGAGTTTTGAAGATTGGTTGCATGACATTGTGAATATATTAACACTACTGAACTATATGCTTAAAAATGGTTAAGACAGTAATTAACTATATATTATTTTACCGCTTTTTTTCTTTTTCAAGTTTTATTTTAGAATCAAGGGGAACATACACAGGTTTGTTACAAAAGTGTATTGTTTGAGGTATGATTGAACCTGTCACCCCGTTAGTCAGCATAGTACTGAATAAGTAGTTCCTCGGCACTCACCACAGTTTTTAAAAAATAAGTAAACAATTGTAGGTATTTAATTTGTTACTGTGCACATGAATATACTAAACAGGAAAATGTCACAAAGCTGTGGATACACATTGTTTAGAACTCAGTGAGAATTGGCCTTTGTCAGCTAGCAATAAATGTCAAACTGTTCAGTACTGATTATTCATGAAGGAATATTGCTTAACAAAGAATAAAATATATTTCTGAGGTTACAAGCAACAACTAGCTTTGTCAGACTTACTGGTTGACATGATGCAAAATGGCTTCCCATTCTCAGCATCTGACTTTATATTTGATATTCTAGTCACTTACAAAGATGACAGCTGTATTAGTCTGTTTTTTACCCTGCTGATGAAGACATACCTGAGACTGGGAAATTTACAAAAGAAAGAGGTTTATTGGACTTACAATTCCATGTGGCTGGAGAAGCCTTACAATCATGGCAGAGGGACAAGATTTCAGGCATGTCTCACATGGTGGCAGGCCACAAAAGAGAGCTTGTGCAGGGAAACTCTCCTTTTAAAAACCATCAGATCTCTTGAGACTTATTCACTATCACGAGAGCAGCATGGAAAAGACCTGATCCCATGATTCAATTACCTCCCACTAGGTCCCTCTCCAAACACATGGAAATTCAAGATGATATTTGAGGGGGACACAGCCAAATCATATCAACAACAGTCTTCCAAATACTAGGTAAAGAAAATCTGACCCAGTTTGTTAAGGTGTGTTTACTCCTTTATCTTATCTTATTGGAAGTAAAAGATAGGAAGGGTGGTTCATATAATACCAGTATGGCTTCCAATTGGTTTGTCCATGTGGATCTGAGGGAAGAAATAAGAATGTTTGCCCCATAAGAAGCTAGGAGACAGATTTTGGAGTCGCTGAGTCACTGACATGATTACAAGAGCCAGATAGAACTGTGGGAATCTCTGAGATGGCAGCCTCATCTTAAAGGGTGACTACTAGAGATAACAAGGGGGAGAAGCCTTGGTGAGCACCCTGGTCCATTTTGGTTCCAAAGAAAGAAAAAGGGCCTAATGAACAAAACGAATGATGAAAGCAGAAAGCTAAAAACCTGGTCTAGTTCTCACTAGATATAAATTAAAGCAGAGGCCAGTGATCAGAATTCCAACATCAGACACATGTGGAGGAGTCAGAACTGAAAAGAAATTCTAGAACCAAAGAACAAGAAGTTGAAGAGTTTGAGATAAATTGTGTCAATACACTCAGATCAAATTCTGTCTGTTTAAAATAGCACCATGAATCACCCTAGCACATTTAAAGGGTATTGGCTCAAATCACTGCTTGTATTTGTTAGCTGCCAATTTGGTCAAAAACAATTTGCCTAAAACCAAACTAGTAAAAAATAATAAAACATGACTATTCTTCTGTAATTGGTTATTCATAGATTATTAATGTGGAAATAATGTGCAAGGTGTTTAGAATTGTAATGGTTTGTTTTTTCCTTTTTCAAGATTTAGAAGATTTTTCTCTAGTTTTTTAAACTTCTGTTTTCAATTTATGATGCATTTTCACCCGATTATGTTAGCTTTTCTGATTTAGCAATACTTTTATGATTTTGTACCAAATTGCTCAAACCAACCTAGTCTAAATCTGTTTTGATTAGTCATTTGTTCTTTTGTTATAATTGTATGTTCCAAGGAATCTGCAGAATTAAAGACATGATGTGGCGAAAGATGATTCTGAAGAGTAAAGTTACTGGATATCGTTGAAGTTGTGTTAATCACCACATTGACTTAGAATATTCTGCATTTTTCATTTCAATCATGAAGGCTTTCAACTATCAAGTTAATGTAGTGATTAACTAGATCAGAAAAGCTAGCATATATTTCTTTTCCTAGCTTTCTTCAGTGAAGTTACCAGGGGCCCAGAGCCAATTGCTATCAAGAGTTTTATCCATGAAACATTTTATTCATTGTTAGGTCAACAAGTTTTAGCCTAAGCTGGTAGCTGTCTGAGACGCCACACTGAGACTTTACATGTTTTTCATTACAGCTTCAATCTGACAGCAACCTTGAGTAGTAAAAATGCTGCTCTGTAAAATTTGCTGAAATACGTAAGAAATGTGCAACCAAAATGGAACACAAAATAGGATTAAGTAAATGAAGTCAACATCACTGGCTGAAAAGGAATCTAAACATTTTAAAAAGTAAAATTATATAATAAGAAGTGTAACACAAAAATATGGATAAAAGTTCTAAGAATTATAACAAATTTCAGAATTATAAAATAATGTTAACTGGAAGTTGGAAACATTGATTTTTAGAATAATTAACTTTAAGACAAATGAGCAGAACAGACATAATTGACTATATGAATTAGAAACGAGAAAGAAAAGGAACCTTTGTTCCCCTGAAAATTGTGGAGAAAAAAATGACAAAAAGGCTTAATTACTCATGAAAGCTAACAAAACTTCTTCAAATCCATCAAAATTACTAAAATGAAAAATCTATATTAGATGATTTTTTTTGACCAATTTAATCTTTCCAACAACTTGACTTTGAGAAAATTGTTTTAGGTCAACTTGTTTTTGACAATTCACTTTAAGTTCCTGGTTATTCTCAGCAGCCCAGTTCCATCTGGCATTCTTTTTTGTTAAAAGCAATTTTTTGTCAATGCAGTAAGAAGACTCATCCTTTCCCATTAGCTGTTGGAATAAAACTGGGGAGAATATTCTTCTCAGGATTCATCAGTGGTTAGTAGTTAGGAGACACTTAAGATCATGCAGTCCAAACCTTGCTTTACACTGAGGAAGCAGAAGCCTGGGCATATCAGGTATCTTGCTAGAAGTCATAGTAACTCACTGATACAAATAAAACTCGAGGTTAGAACTCTTGCCTCTCCCACAGTTTTAGATACTGAGAAGCAATGATCCATCTTAACAATGGGTGCACTCTTTGGCTCAAATTTTAAGAAATGACTTAAAAAGTCGTGATAATAACATTGTTCCCCATGCTGAGAAGGTGACAAATAGTTGTCCTCTCTGGGTCTATTAAGGTATCAGGATTAAACAAAAACAAAAACAAACAAACAAAAAAACTACTTACATAACACTGCTGATCTGTCAGAAACTATGCTAAGGGCTTTACATATATTAGCATGTTTAATCCTCAAAATAACACTAGGTAGTAGGTACTATTATTATCCCCATTATGATAAATTGAATGCAAAATACGCTTTCATCCAGATAGTCCAATAACTACCCATTTAGTATAACATTGTAGGTTCTTCTGTCAAGCAGTAAAGTCTGTTTTCCTAAACTCTGAATCTGAGTTGATCTTGTGATTTGCATTGGATCAATAGAATGCAGTGGAAGTGATGTTGTAACAGTTCTGAGCTCAGGCCTTGCACATTTCTGCTCTCTCTCTCTCAGATGACTCCTGCTATAAGCCTGAGCTAACCTCCTCGTAGTTGAGAGACCACATAAAGGAGATCTATCGCAGTCAAACTATCCTGGATTAGCTTCCATCCAGTTAACCTCAAAATATGTAAGAGAACCAAGCCAAGAGCAGCAGGTGATATAATTTATGTTTGTGAAGCCATATGGCATAGTGGTTTAAGAGTATGGATGCTGGACTCAGACTGTAGACCCATGGATAAGCCCAGTTGAGACCAGAAGAATCACTGAATTGAGACCATAAAAATATCCAAAGAAACCAGGTAACTGTGAACAAGAATAAATGCTCTATGTTTTAGGGCAACAAGTTTTGGGTTGATTATATTACATAAGCAATATATAGCAGGTTGTCAACTATTCTTCTTTCAGAAATTTACAAAGTATAAAATAACTAACCCATGTTTCCAAAGCTAACAAGTAGCAGATCTGGAATTTGAACCTAGATAGTCTGACTGTAGTCTCCATGCCTTATAACCTACTATCATCCATCCTATTAGTCCTGAATTGGTAACAGTAACAAACTGGAATAAGGACATTTCCACTTGCAAATATAAGTTTGATATCTATCTTTTCCTTATAGTGTTACATTACTCCCATTTCACTTCACTGAATGCCTTTTTAAATTATGATTCAAATTCTGCTTCTATTTATGCTGCTGTTGGCTACAATGGTAAACATCTTACCCATTCTAACTCACTCTGAACCCAGGGGACATAGATCACAAATCTGCTATTGACCAGTTCATAATCACATTTTCTAATAGTTTTGCCTGCTTAGAAAATCTGCCACTACATGACAAGAGTAACATAAAAGGATGGTCACTCCATGTTTGGACCCTAACTTCCTACACTATGTACCTCTTCAGTATTTCACCATTTGTTTGTGTTTCTCTAAACCTCTCAGCCTTTTTGCTTATCTTAACATTGCTTCCTCATTTCACCACTAAGATCCATGTACTTCCTCTTGGGTCAAACTCATTTCACTGCAAGTGACTAAAATCCACTAGGTTGGCTTAAGCAGAAAAGGGTAATTCTTCTCAGAGTATTTCACAGGGCCCAGGGAAGAGATGCAGCTGGGCCTCTAAAAGGGACGGAGTGTGCTTCTTTCCAGGCTATATTTTTTTCTCTACAGGCTGGCTTTGATTGGGTTGAATAATTGGAGCATATTGCAGAACACATGGAGTTGACACTTCCCAGTTTCCTAATAAACACCCACCACTTCATCTGAGACTGAATTTCTTTTCTTTACTCTGTTTGGTTTAGGGACCAATCATCCCTGAAAAAAACAATTAGGTCAAAGAATGAAACAGGGAGAAAGGTCATCGATTGTCTCAACCATGTCATGTACCCCTTCTGGCCCAATCAACCTTGCTCATAAGGAAAGGATCACAGAGTGGCTGTCAGGGGCACACCGATGTTACTATGTGGATTTGGAGGCTCTTCTGGCTATTCTTAGAGAATGTGAGGATGGTCAGGTGAGGCAGCTTGCTAGACATCTACTATCCTGTCTTTTCCAGACACAATCTTAGCTATTGCTGGTTATGGCAGGGAAACGAGAATAATGTGAAGAAAAACAGAACAAAAGAAAAACAGTTTTAGGATTCTGATGGTCTGTGTTTGAATTTCAGCTTGTTCATCTGTGCAACAAGTGACAGATTGCTTTATATCCTTCAGTCTCAGTTTTATCTATAAAATAAGATTCATCAACCTCTTTAGATGAGGCATCCCATACTTATCTTACTCATCTGCTAGGATTCTCTTCTAGTATTCACTCTTACGTTTTGCTCTCTCTCAGGTCGTCTATGTGAAACAGGAGGAGGCTCTGGACATTGACACAGAGTCAGTATTCCATACTTTAATATGGATGATTTGTAGTTAAAAAACTTTTTTTTAACGAATTAAAGTTTCTTTGCCCATATTGACAATACTTTGTTTACAGTTTTGTATTTGGTCTTTTAGCCCTTCCTTTGTTAATTATGCCAACAGTACTGTGAACCACCTTACTCTGCTTTCTCCTGAGGTTCCATGTATATATCCTACAATATTTTACTATCTCAAATGTATTCCATGCTCTTAGAAGGGAGGAGCACTTTTTCTGATGTCATTTTTGTTCTCTCTCATGCTTGACCCTGGGCTAGCACATAGTAGGCATTCATTAAGCCCTTGTTGAACCACGATTATACTGAACATCAACTGTCACATGTAAATGGATTGCTGATGATCCACAAAGAAATCAATTGTGGTGTGTCACAGAAATAGGATTATATTTTCATCAGAGCGTAATGTTGGTTCTTTGATCTGGAGGAATCTTTTTTCCTCTGACAAAGATTTAAGCACACCGGGTGCTTTCTTTCAATTAATGCTAATGGCAGGGTTTCCAATGAATACAGCAAATAAGAAGGATAAGAGACAAAGACAACTTCCAAAGCTACTTTTATTAAAAAGTAATCTGCAGCTTATCTTAGCTCTTTCAACATCTAATATCCAATGATGCTATTTGAATATTTTCCCAACCAGCATCCCTAAGGTTCTGAAGCCAGGACATCACTGAGCTTCACTCTCATTTCTGGCTCAGCAAAATGTGCTGCACGCACAACAGACTTGCCTCCTCCTCCTCCTCTATTCCCTCTTCTGTTGCTCTTTGCCACTTCTCCATATTCATGAGAGGGGAAGGATGAGGGGTGGCTGTCATGGCTTTATTATCTGTTTCTACCAAGTATGCCTCTTTCTGCCTTTTACACTCTCTCATTGTTTCTTTTTCTGCCAGCCCAAACCCCATTTTTGTGTGTACCAAGCTAACTTAGCCAAACTTTGGGGTTGACAACCTTCAATTGGAAAGGAAATACAAGCACATGCCAATACCACACGTATAATTGTGAGAATCTGTCTTTCTTTCTGCACCTGAGACCAATATCTAGGCTTGCATTTGCAAAAATACGGTAGTTGCTTATCAGCTGTGTAAATTTGGCCAAGTTTCTTAACCTCTCTCAGCATCAATTTTCTTGCCTATAAAATGGGTATAACAGTAACTACCACATAGGTATAATATGAAGAATAAAAGAAATAATCATATACATCTGTTATGGTTTTTGGCACATTACTAAGTGCTCAGAAAATTTTGTTATGTCATTGTTATTATTATTAATAGTTGTATTATTAGTCTTTAGCATAATTCTATTCCATGAATGATCGTTTAGTCTAATATAAATGAAAAATCCTGTACAAAACCCTGTAGAAGATATTAAGATCCAATGAGATGTTTCCAAGTTTAAAGAAGATTGTAACCTGGTAGGGATGAGATACATATATAAACTAATCATGCTATTAGGCAGAAGATAGTAAATGCTAGAAATAAGTTAAAATTCAAAATTACTGGGACTGAGCAACTAATCACAAGCAGTTAAATCTGGTAAGGTTTTATTGAGGAGGTATTATTTTAGGTAAACTTTGCCTAATAACATGGGATGAAGTAGATGAAGAGGGAGAAAAATCATTGCAGTTTGAGCAAACAGAAGGGAGTATAAAACACATAGCCTATGCAAGAAATTTAGATAATCATTTCCTATTCATAAAATATGTTATTGCACCTTTATTAATTCACCTGCAAAGAGAAAGGAAAGAGCTGCAGGGAACATCTTGGAACAATGTTTTCAAAAGTATGTTGACTAATAGAGATTCCAGGGAAAATGATTTTGTGGTCATGTATATTTTTATGTTTTAAAACATTTTGCTATTCTTTCAGAAACTGTTAACAGTTTCCTCAGTATTTGCCACCTAACCATGTGTATTAGTCAGGGTTCCCTAAAGGGATGGAACTAATAGGATAGATGAATAAATGAAAGGGAATTTATTAGGAGAACTGACTCACACAATATCAAGGTGAAGTCCCACAATAGGCCATCTGCAAGTGGAAGAGTCAGGAAGCCAGTCCAAGTCTCAAAACCTCAAAAGTAGGGAAGCCGATAGTACATCCTTCAGTCTGTGGCCAAAGGCCTGAGAGCCCCTAGCAAATCACTGATACAAGTTCAAGAGTCTAAAACCTGAAGAACTTGAAGCCTGATGTTTGAGGGCAGGAAGCATCCAGTATGGGAGAAAGATGGAGGCCAGAAGACTTAGCCAGTCTAGTCCTTCCACGTTCCTCTGCATGCTTTTATCCTAGCCGTGGTGGCAGCTGATTAGATAGTGCCCACCAAGATTGAGGGTGGGTCTGCCTCTCCCAGTCCACTGACTCAAATGTTAATCTCCTTTGGCAGCACCCTCACGGACACACCCAGGATCAATACTTTGCATTCTTCGATCCAATGAAGTTGACGCTCATTATTAACCATCATACCATGGAACTCATGCTACGTATTTTAGGGTATTGTTATACCAGCACTTCACTTTTTTCTTTTCAAAGTCCTGTGCGACACAAAATAAGCTAAGTTATGCTGTAGTAACAAACAGCCTCGAAATCTGGCATACAATAACACAATATTGATTTCCCAGTCATGAGTACCATACCAAAACAGATCAGTAGAGAGGAAACACTGCTCATTGCTGTCAGTCAGCAACCTAGACTGACTGAAGTTCCATCTAACTTAAGCTTCTGCAATGTCCAAGACGGGAAAAGGGAAGTGGTTCCACCAGGAAATGTCACATATCACTTCATTCACCTTTTTTCCCCTAAAGTAAGTCATATGACCACATCTAATTTGAAAGAGTGAGGAGGTAAAACTTACCACCTCATGGAGGAAAGGAAAATTGAGTATTTGTAAATAGGCCAAATGACTACTGTAATTAGGTTATTCAAAAGTAAATGAAGCTGCAGAATTTCTGAGTCTTTAATATATTGAAGTAAAATGTGACTCTCCCAGAGGGTGTTACACTAGGCAGACTGCCACTCTTATTTCAATCTGAGACCTTTTTTGTCTTCAGTAATTTCATGACACTAGTGTTTCATGAAATTCATATTAAGAAACTTTATATACACTAAAGGCTATTTTTAATTGACTATGTCTAGAAACAGAAACTGAGATAATATTGAATTCACAGACCTTAATAGCTGGTAAAATAATCTGAACGTTCTTCAGTACAATACATAGATAATCCGCACTCTTCGCTACTTTTTGATCAGCTACTATATGCCAAGTTTTGTACCATGTACTTTTGTGTGCATTTTCCCATTTAATTCTCATAAAGAAAAATACCAGGAAGATAAGTAATATTACTCCCATTTTATAGTTGAGAAAATTGGGACTTAAAGAGATTAAATAACTTAAACAGGACCTCACTATTAAGCAGCAGTGCCTCGGTTTGAATCTGGGCCACATGGTACCTGAAGCCATCATGCCCTTTTAGTACAAGGCTGAGTGTAATCAGAACCTCTCTGGGATGACTGACGTGTCATTCAGGATTCTCCAGAGAAACAGAAGCAATTATATGTATATACACATTGTGTGTGTATGTCTGTGTGTGTGTTCAGAGGAAGAGATTTATGCTGAGGAATTTGTCCACCCAATTATGAGACTGACAAATGTAAAATTTGTAGAGTGGGCCCGTGGGCTGGAAATTCAGGTAAGAGTTGATGCTTCAATCTTACATGTGAAATCAGTTGGGCAGGGCAGCCCAGCAGGATGTAAGCTCAAGAAAGACATATATTATAGTAGAGGGAGAATTTCTTCTGGAAACCTCAGTATTTTGCTCTTAAGGCTTTCAACAACTTGGATGAAGTCCACCTACATTATGGAGAGTAATATGCATCGCTTAATGTCAACCAGTAGTGAATGTTAATCCCATCGACAAAAATACCCTCAGAACAGTGTTAGACTAGTATTTGACCAAATAGCTGGGCATCTTAGCCTAGCTACCTTGGCACATGAAATTAACCATAACAAATGGAATAAAGTAATTTCTCTACCAAAGAAAAAATAATACATAAAATATGTAACCCACATTTTAATCTTGCTATATCTAAGATTAAAAGTTCCATTCAGGAGAGAGATTTTTGTCTTTGTTTCTCTACTCCTGTTCCCCATCATCTAAACTAATTTCATCCTAGGGTGCAGCAAAGCTGTCAGGATGCGGCTTTCACACTCCCACCCTCACCTATTCTCCAGCAAGATGCCCAGAGGACTCAGCATTAATCAACCCTCTAGTTTTAACTTGGTTTCATTCTTCCTTCATCTCCCTTTCTCCGGTTTCCCAACACTAACCCCTTCTATCGGAGCAATTTTGTTTTTAAAAAGTTCCTTTTTAAAAAAGCAGTGAGGCCCTTTCTTTAAATAGTCTTTCTCAGAAGCCCCATGTGTAAAACAGATGATCAGATCTGTTGTTAAAGTTGGAGTCGAGATCCTGGGACTCTCCCACTCCAATTTTACAATCCCATCAACTTCTCCAAGCTGCTATTCCATCCAGGGAAGGTAAGTGAGCATCATATTAATAATGCCCAGCTGTTCCCCAGGCTGATACGAAGGCCCCAGAATGCCTATGGGAGGTTGCCCTGCACAGCATCATATTAATCCCAAGCTGTCCCTGTGAATGAGGCTCTGACTTCTGCTAGGACCTATATGAATGTTCCTCCTTTTGCCCTGTGTATGTTTCCCAGTTATTACCAGTGACTGCTTCAGAGCTTGTCATAAACCACCCAATATGACTCTGTTATGGAAGAATTTACAAGAGCTGCCCTGAAAATGCTACGCTTTGGATCAATGACTTTCCAAGTGGCTTAGTGCTACAATGGCTCCATAACCATGTGTCAAACATACATAGGAAAAACTAATAGCTATTGTTTGTTTACAATAGTTATGATTTTCTTGTACTAATGACACATTTACTTCAAAAGCATCTTACAAAAAGATGATGTCAAAAGGGCTTGTGGCCTGTTGTACAAAACCTGACAGTTTGAAAACTTTCATTTCAGAAAACAAAGGCCTCCTTTTCCCTCGAATGAGTAGAAAATTAGCAGTTCCAAAACAATAAAACTGACTTAATTGCTATATCATCAAAACATATTATTCATGCTTTGAGTTCTAAGTTAATTCCCTCCCCCATAAAAAGTTCTATCAATATTCTAGAAGTCCTCATTTTTCACAATCAACGTGCATTTTGTCAGCAACTGCACTCTGAGAATAAAGCAGTAAAATGGAAGTTTTGTGTTGAGCGGTCTATGACATGTCATGAATACCCTTTATTCACCTTCTGAAAAGTGTGCCAAGGTCTTCTGAAGAAGATGTAAACTGTAAGAGCAAAACTGACACATTCTTCACTTTTCCTGTGTTAATACTTGTTGTATTTAGACGGAAAGAGTCCTGCTCAGACACCTTACCTATATTACGCACTCGCTCCGATGCAAACTCTTGCCACTGCTCCTAATGCCACAGTTAAAGTAAATAGAAAAGCTCTTTTGATAAAGAAGTGCCTTGAGATCCTGTGGTTTGTCAGAGCCTGGTTCTGTTAACTGGTTCCTTGCCTGTCATCCTTTATGCACTCTTAATGACAGTCAGGGATACCTGGTAGCCATCTACCAGTGAGTGCAGTAGTCATGGTAAATTGATGTCTGGGCGAGCTGACATGAGGCCCTGCAGAAAAACGATCACCCAGGAAGTCATGTGTTAGTACTGGCTCCCAGAAATGGTGTCTGAAAAAGCACTAAATTAAGCAAAAGACCTAATTTAAACGTGTAGCCAAGTCCCAATACCAGTTGTAGTAAGCCTTGGGCTAGGCAGGGATAGGGTGGAAGGGAGGGTTACACTGGGGGTTGGCTGAGGAACTACCATTGTAAAAAGGTCCCACCCTTTACACCTTCTGTATTTTTTTTATGTTCTTGATTTCACACCACTCTGACTCACAATTTTTTCTTGTACTTTTCACCATCAGGTCAGCATATTTTTTTATAAAGTTGTTTAATCTGCATTGTATCTCCCTGCTACCTATCTATACGTACATTTCTCACATACCTGTAGAATAAACTAGACATAGAAGGCTACAATGACAAGGCCACAAGGGATGTGGTGGTGATGATGATGACGATGATGAGGATGATGATGATTTTTAGAGGGCTCATCTTCTTTGTGCCAGGCATCATTTTAAGTACTTTATATGCAGACCCTAGATATACAATCATGCAGAGTGACCCCTGCACCAGGATGGCCAGGAAAGCGGACAAGTGAGCTGAGATCTAGTGGAAACTTTGCTTGCCATGTTCTGCCTCCTAGAGAAGGGATGTGTGCACCCTGAGAGGCACCTTTGTCTAATTTCCACAATGTGCTTCTGGCCAGCGGCTAAGTTTATACAAATTCACTCATTTTATCTCCACAACAGTACTTTGAAGTATTGTTATAAAATATTTTAAAGTAAGAGGCAACTAGTGTTCAATAAAATCTCCAAAAATATAAATGGATGTGTCGGGATTTGAAAACACCAATAAGGGCAGAGTTCATGCTTTGGTGAGCAGGAGCCCAGGATACAGGGCCACTGAATCCTGACACTGCCCTTTTTCTCTGTGATGGCACTTGAAATGTTTACAATAGCATCTGCATCTTTGTTCATGTGCCCACCTTGCACCTAAAGTAAACTGCACTTCACAGAATTTCTGCAACATGCTTTAAAATATATCCTAAATGCTTTCTGTTCTTAGTCTTTAGCAAATGGACACCAGATATGGGGAGAACACAGGTTCTCACAGGTAGCTATGAGAAAACAAAATGTACTTTTTGCTTTTTATTTGGTGGTGTCACCTTACTTATTCACACACTAGCCAGTATACCCAGATAGCTGTCTGAATGCACTGAAACGGTTTGTAAATCTTGGTGATGAGTGGTTTTTATTTAAATGTAGAAATGACACCTTTGTCCTCAGATAGTTGACATTAAAAGGTTTCTTTGAGGAAATAGAGCTGGAGGAAGGACATCAATGTGATTTCGCCACCTTGTGGCAGCTGATTAATTTTCAGCTTCTTTGGATGTCTGTTGTTGAATTTCAAGGACTTTCTTGCTGTTGATTATCTCCAGTTCATTTCTGAGGCAAAAATTCCTATGTGAATTTGTCCCTAAGATTCAGCCTCTTTTCATTCTCAGGAACGTTCTCTGTTCACAAGTTGTGCATGACACATTAAGCACATCATTGCTGATGGCCAGTACCATCCCATTTCCTTGGTGGTTAAAAGCACAATGTAAAGTATTAAAGCAAGAAGGAGTGCCGTACAAATATCAGCTGAAAGCAACCTACAGCCTATCTTAGGACACTGTATAGTTGTCACGTACTCAAATATTGCTTATCACTAGAGGGTGGGTCATGGTCAAATCTCAATTAATCATTTCTATCAAGACCTCCCGCCTGCTACCTAGGCAGCATGCTGGACTCAGTGCCTTGCAGGTGCTCCAGTCGTGTCAACGCACAGGGATGACTCTCAAAATTAGAAAATAACAGTAGTAACATCTTCTGTGATTAAAAATTCATAACAACCTCAGAAGGAATGAGTGTGTGGGAGGAAAATGCTTCTAAAGAAAGGCAAACTTCTTCCATACAGGTCTTTGGCAAACACAATCATCTCAAGAAAAGAAAGGGGATTAGAATTTAAATATATAATAAAAAAGAACCGAAAAGTAATAAAACTTCAAAAGCTGCAATACACTGTGTTAATGCCACAAATGCTTCTATGGTATTTCAAAGTAACTAGAATGAATACTTTTAGTAATTTATTCAAGGCAAGGAGATAAGAGCCTTAAATATACTCATTCTTAGCAAAAACGTGCTGTGGAAGGTATTGATCTTTCTGATCAGAAAGGAGTATATTTAAATGAAGACAGTACATTTTTGAAGCCTCGTAGATTTACAATTTTGAAGCTTTTAACATAATGTGAGGATATACCTTCAACTTGACTGAAAGGAGACGACTCCAAGAAAAGAAATATCAAGGAAAAAGGTCTGAAAAGAAAGCAGGTTATATGGGGTGACTGTTCCGTGTCATCAAGAAAGAGAAGAAAATAAATCTGACCAACATCTAAAGACAAACTCAAACCACTTCAAGCCACAGGGCAAAGGGACAGGGAGGCCCCTGGATACTTGAACAGACCCTCTGGACTGGGGCATCTGTGAGGAACTTACCAGAAGAAAAAAGGGTTTACTATGACTTAGTGATAAGTGTGTCACAATGAGGGGCCTTTGGAACACAACTTTCCTAAGGCCACTTGCACAATTTGCAGGCCTGGGAGGGGTTTCCACAGGAGGCAAACTATTTCTTAAGGATGAGAGAAAACTAGAGAGAAAAAGAATAGAGGCTATCACATGAGATGAATTGAAATTTGGACTCACAGCCAGACACTGAAGACCTTAGAAAAAAAGCCCCAAGGACATGAAAACCTATTACTATATAATAAAAGGCTTCTGGCCAGTGAGTCTTAGAATAGATAAAAATGAAGCAATAATTAGCAGGATTTTAAATATCTCTCTAAAATATAGTACAAAGATTTTCCTCCCTCACGAGGTCTATAACTAAAGACAGACATAAAACTGGGGGAAAAATTCTGTTTCCAAGTGTCTGAGTGGCAGTCTTAGTAATTTACCAGGTTTCTGGGAAGAAAAAGAAGAACCATCCAAAATTTCAGTCAATATTTATCTCTTAGGTTAATAAATCTTGCTCTTGACCTCAATAGAAGTCAATACCTCCTGATTATTATATGCAAGTGCCTCCTGGGCCTTTCTATTTGTCCAGACTCATCATGGAATGAGTCACCAGTTTCCCAAGAGCCTCTTTCTGAGGCATGGGTGTAGACTGAAGAATCGCTCACATTTCAAAGGTGTGGGAGGGCTGCCAATAATTGCTGCTATCGCTCAACATTTACTTGAATCTCTAATTCTGATGTGTTTGCTTTTTCATTTTAGGCTTTGGGGCTGGTGCTCAGAGGTGAAGCGGGGCTGAGATATATTTGTGAAGCATTTCAAAGGCTGTAAAAGAGATAGTAGCATGAGAGGCAAATGCAGAGGAGAATAAAGTATGTAGAATTTAGAGAAAGAGGACCTAACTTTAAATCTGGTTTATGCCACTAAGTGGCTATGAATTAATCACTCAGTTTCTTTGCACTTTAGCTGTTGCCTCTGTTAAAGAGGGCTGATACCAAACTTAAAAGGTTTTTGTGAGAATTAAACAGATCACAAAGATGAAAGTGATTTGTCATCTAAAGCATATCAGACATTGCCAATTGAATCCTAAGAAGAATATAAGTTTGAATTCATCCCAGTAGTGAAAGTTTTAAATGGGAAAAATAAAGCGGATCTTTTTTCTGTTTCTTTAGAAAAAAAATGAATTACAAAATTTCATTCAAGGTGTGTTTGTCTGTTAGGGACATGATACTTAGAGACAAACTTTATAGTAGAATTAAGAGGTATGTATTTCCTTTTCTTCATACATTTCCTCTCACTTGAACAGCTTCTGCTGGGAATTAGACATCTTGGCTCAGAAATGATCAAGGTCAATGATTATTTCCTTTCACCTTTCTCAAAACAGATTTTTCATTTAAAAGGTGCAGAGATGCTTATGTCTTTAAAGTTCTGTTTGGTGCATCAAGTTGACTTGAGGAATCTAATTTTGCCAGGGCAGAGAGAATATAGAAACTTGGGATAACTAAGCCCTGTCATGTGGTTTGCTAGGGAACTCTACAGTTTGCCAGTGGAAGTTCAGCAAAACTCTGGCTCATTAGCCCATTGTTAAAATGATGCTCACAAGATCTTTTGCACTTTGTTCCACCACAATTCCAAAACAACAACAAAAAAATTGCTGATATAAAGGGACTAGACAATGAAATTTGGTGTGTATTTGTTCGTTTTATCTCAGATATGTATACAATATACAGACATTTCTTTCAATTCCACCAATTTGCATTTCATAAATAAGATGTCAGCTGACCAGATCAGAACTGGAGAGCTGAGCCCTCTTTCCAGTTTAACCGGGAACTCATTGGATAATTGTCTGAGTCTTTTTTACCTTTCTGTGACTGAAGTTCTCAGGTATAGTATTTGACCATCTTTCCCATCAAGCCCTGCCCAAATATAAAGAATGCTTTAAATATTTATTATTTTGTAGACTAAAGATGCTCTGCACACTGATGGAAAGCATGCGTTCGAGTTTCACATTTTAAACAGCCCTCTGAACAAACCTTATGATCAGATTGGTGCATAAAGTCCTGTTGAGAAAAATGGTTCCTAATCTATATCCTAAAGGTTCATTTATGATTTACTTTCCATTTTCAAAAATTAATTAAACATTTTTTAAACTAAAGTATCTAATTTATTTTGGCCATTGCAAAATTTAAAGAGATGCAGAAAGAACAAAATTAAAATTTTATTATCCAATTGTAATGTTTTTCCTCCCACTTTTCTTTACTATATTTTCTAAAATGGTAAAAGTAGCACATCTTCTTCATATGATGCAAATAGTGCTAAGGTATTAGTTGTCTATTACTAGTACTAGGTACTGGTTGAGGAGGAAAAGTTTACAGTCTTTCCTTTCCCACACTCCTGAGGTAACCAAAGTGACAGTCTGGTATGAATCATTTGGCACCTTCCTCCATACTCAAACAAACATGTACAAACAAATGATAATTTTAAATTTTTTAAACAAAAATTGAGTCATACTATATGCATTATTCTGAACTCTCACATATTTTATACTGTTAAACAGTTAAATTTACATATCCATTATACATTTATATGAATAAATTTAAGTAATTCTTTTTCTATAGCAGTGTGTGCTTGATTGTATCAGTGTTGGGGCTTAAAATGACAAATATTTATATCTTATAGTTTCTGAGTATGAAGAATGTGGAAGAATTTATATCTTATAGTTTCTGAGTATGAAGAAGCTGGGTGGTTCTAGCTTAGAGTCCCTCATCAGGCTGCAGTCAAGGTGTTGGCTGAGGATGCCGTCATCTGAAGGCTTAAAGAGGGCTAGAGAATTTGCTCTCAAGATGGCTCTCTCACATGGCTGTTGGCTGGACCTCTTAGTTCTGCTGTTCAAGAAAAGAGGCCTTCATTTCTTGACACATTGGCCTCTGCATAGGACTGCTTAAATGTCCTTACCACATGGTAGTTGGCTTACCCCAGGGTGAGTAATTCCATGACAACAAGGTAGAAGATTATCTGTTATGACCTAGCTTTGGAAGGTTCACAGCATCATTTCTACAATATAACTAAGGAACACCTAAGTTGCTTCTTCTTTTTACCAAGACAAAAAGAGCTGATTTAGGGATGGATATTATCATTCTTTTCATATTTCCTTTTATAACAGTACAATTGGGCAAAGTCTAAAACTAAATAGGTCATGCAATTTGGGGGTGCAATTGTAAAACTATAATTCCTTTAGAAATGAATACAGAAAAGTTTCTATCGGAAGACAAATAAGAGGAGCTTATTGCTGATAAACAATACCTTTTATTATTCTTGATGATTGTGGTTTCTATGCACCAGAAAACAAAGCTGTTTTACACTCTCTCTATCCACTACCAGGTGCAAAACTTTTATGCACTGAATTTGTAATTATCATGTTTTGTTTCTAAGGGCATCTGTTTGAAAACCAGGATAAGAGTTGTTCCTGTAGAAGACTTCTCTTAATAGTACTAATTAACATTTATTTAGCCTTTACTTTGGTTCCAGGTTATCTGCTAAATACTTTGTAAGCATTATTTCATTCAAACCTCTTAACAATTTAGGTGTATAAACCATTTTTCAAACAAACAAAAACAAGGAATCTTAGAAAGTTGAGCACTTACCCAGAATGTCACAGCTAGTACGTGAAGTAACTGGGGTACTGACCACGTAAATCTGACTCCAGGGCCCAAATGGGTGATTACTACTTGATATGGTTTGGCTGTGTCCTCATCCAACCCTCACCTTGAACTGTAATGATCCCCACGTGTTAAGGGTGGCGCCAGGTGGAGATAATTGAATCATTGGGGCAGTTGCCCCCGTACTGTTCTTGTTGTGGTGAATAAGTCTCACCTGCTCTGATGGTTGTAAAAGTGGGAGTTCCCCTGAACAAGCTCTCCAGCCTGACGCCATGTAAGATGTGCCTTTGCTTCTCCTTTGCCTTCTGCCATGATTGTGAGGCCTTCCCAGTCATGTGGAACTGTGAGTCCATTAAATCTCTTTCTTTTATAAATTACACAATCTCTGCTATTTCTTCATGGCTTTATGAAAATGGACTGATATACTACCCCATTCTGTGTCTCCGTATCAGTACCATGAAACAGGCCTAAAGTTGGGAGTATTGGAAGACATTCGCAATATGTAATAATTGTAGAAGAGGAGATCTTTACTTTCACGATAATTTAAAGCTTCTTTATCATCTGTTTTGCTTTGGCAATGAAGTTTGTCAGTGTCAATAATTTCAAGGATAGATTTCTGCATGCAAGAAAGATTATTCAGAGTTTTATTTTAGCTAAAAATATGTTTGAATTATTAGACTTAAAATTTGAAAGCTTAGTTGTTCCATAATGTTGTATTTATATGTCTAGCAAATGTAGCAATCACTTCCATGAGGCCTTTGATTAATGTTTAGTTCCATTTACAAACTAGTTAATTAAACTCCTCTAAACATTTTACACCAAATTTATAAATTAAATGTATTTGATTTCTTATTTAGATACTTCAAATGTGTGATTTAAAAGTAAAATTTTCCAGAACATTTAAAATACCTCTAATGCTTCTAATAAATTAAACCTGGAAATATGATGAACCTTAAGTTCTCCTAAATGTTTTAATACTATATAAGCTACTGCAATGACTATATAAACTAAATAAAATTTCAACTTCAATTCACAGGCCTAAATCAATTACCTATTTACACATTGTAAATTGAATCGCACATTTTACCTGTTCTCTAATAGACTAAAATATCTTAAACATTATAAATACCCCAAAGTCAAGCATGCTTCCTTAATATATACTGATATTAATACTGTGTTTGGTTTTCTTAACTACTTCTATAATTAAAACTTCCCAGCTGAGAAAATAATTGTCTACTAGGGACACAATTATAATATCCTAAGCAGTGTTGGGGCATGTTTTCCTAAGCAGTCAAGAGTGAATATCAAGAGATGGGGCTAGGGTGGTGAATGAATTATTTCTAGTGACCCAGCGAGATGCATAGAGCCCTATTTATAGTCACTGTATCTCATGGGCACCTAAATTTAAAAAAAAAAGTTTGGTCTCATAATCTATGTACCCTTAACCTTGAGCTGATCAAGAAATTCTGTTGCCCTCACCTAAGCTGCAACTTCGTTTGAGTGGCTTTGTGTTTCTTTTGATCTTATTTGGACATCTTTTCACCTAGCTCTGTAGACTTTTCAACTTGACAGAATTCTGAATTGCTTAGTATTCTTTTTACTTGTTAGCTATACAGATTAAAACAAGAGCCGATTCAATCTCTCATGCCTTTTTTTGACAATGGGACACAGCCATCCAAACCATCCAGCCAACATGCTCCATTGAGGGTGGTGATTGTTAAGTGAAATAACTCACACAAAACTCATATCACAGCGTCTGGAATATAGTATGTGCTCAGTAAATACTCATAGAGCTCAATTAGTAACTATTACTAATTCTGCTAGTACAACAGCTATTGTTACTGGGAGCTATTACAAAACACTGTTAAGAATATTTAATTTTGGTGACAGGGCTATAGAAAAATGTCCTCCTAAGGTGTACTCATGTTTTATTTATGGAAACAAAACTGTGAGGAGGTGCGGCATGCGCATGTGTAGTTACACTCCCAAAACAGAAGTATCAGTTTAACTGGTCATTGTTGATAGTGGTCAAGAAGTAACAGCAGAGGATGCTGGAAGGGAGAAGAAAAGTAGCTATAAGCTGCGAGTTGGAGACTTCCCAGAAAGGAAAAGTATAAAGCTAGAGATTCTATAGTAGCCCAAGGAGCTCCTTTTCACTAGGGAGGAGTCTGATGACAGCACTGTCCTTTTAGAACAGTTCGTGACCCAGTGGTCAGAATCCAGAATTAAAGTTCCAAGAGGCCAGTATAGAGGGAAATGAGAAAATCAGGCATGGAAGACCTACCACTGCAAACTGGCTGGGACCAGAGTGAGGTGAGTGAGGTGTCCAAGTCACAAAATGTTATTCCACTCTTCCAGTTAGGAAGAGTGATAAGAATAAGAAGAAAATTCAGCATGACTGGTAAAACTTACAGGATCATGGGCTGACTCTTTACCAAGTCAGATGGCTCTTATTATGGCAATAATTTTTCATAATAGAGATATTTATTATTATGTCCTATATAACAAATAAGCAACTTGGATGCAAGAAGTTCCAACATTAGTTAATTCAGAGACACAACATTATCTATACCTCGGTGTTTTCCAACTTTTTCTTACTTGTTGTTGGCCTTTATGTTCAGGCTTGTCCCTCATTGTCTCAAGGGTTACTGAATCATTAAGAGTCCCAGGCAAAATAGCTGACCTTTAAATTAGGAAAGCTCAAGATTATTTATAAAAAGTATAGGCAGAGTATAGGAAACCACAAGGGATAATGCTGTTCCCCAAGGGGCCAGTAACAACAGCAGGACTGCCACCATTCCTAAGTGTGGTAAGGCAATAGGAGGGAGCAGCTACACCTACTAGAAGCAGGAAAGAGGAGGCATGTAGAGCAACTGACTCAGAAGAGCTATGACCTTCAGTATAAGGAAAGAGCCATCATCTGTGAAGACTGCGGGGAGAGGGGTAGAGGAATCACTGCTTCTCTCACTTTCTATTCCTCCAATCACCTGCCAGAGCTCCTCATGGGTTAAACTCAATGGGAAGTCAGAGAGAAAGGGAACCCTTTAACTTGTCCATGTAGATCAGCCTTCTCTGAGAGCAGAATCCAGAAGGGAGGGGAGTGCATCTGGAGAGTGAAACAGAGGGTATCCAGCTTCGCTGTTATGCTCTAGGCATCAGATCCTCGCACAGCCACTTCTAGGGACAGGAAGGAGTCTCTCTCGGTGTGTCTTATTAGTATTATTATTTTAGAGAGACTGAAACTTTCTCCGAAGCTTCACAGAAAATTCTCTCACAGATCTCATTTTCTGGTCCTGAATTATGTGTCAATTTTCTAGCTGCAAGGGAACCTAGGAAAATTATACTACTATCAGTCACTATAATGGGCGTAGGGGAACATGCAGGAAATCAGAGCTGTGTGGGCAATCAGTAGTTGTGCATGTTGTAAGAAAAATGCATTTCTTTTCAAAACTTAGAAAATATCTAATAAATGGCTATTATTAAAAAGACTGGCCACACCAAGTGTTGCAAGGGTGTCGAGCAGCTAGAACTCTCATAATCTGGTAGGAATGTAAAATGATTTTTACAACCACTCTAGAAAAAATATGAAAGTTTCTTAGAAAGCTAAATATACATCTACCGTAGAATCCAGTAATTCTAGTTGTAGATAATTACCCACTACAAGTTGAAGCGTACGTTAGTAAAAAGACTTACCAACAAATTTATAGTATTCTTATTTCTAATAGCCCCCAAATGAAAACAACCTAAATGTTACTAAATGGGACAGGATAAACAAATTATGGTATATCCACACAATGAAGTATAATTCCGCAATTAAAGAATGAACTATTGGTACATGGATGAATCTCAAAATAACTATGCTGAATGAAAGAAGTCAGCAAGAGAATATATACTATTTGAATCTATTTAATAAAAAAACTCTAGAAAGTAAATACAAAGTCATCTGTAGTGATGGAAAGCAGTGGTTTCTTGGAGGGCAGGAATGAGGAAGGGATGGGTGAGGGAGGACAAAGGGGCATAGGGAAACTTGGAGGGGTAATGAATATGCTGATTATCTTGTGAAGGTTTCACAGGTCTATTCATATGTCAAAATGGATAAAATTGTACACTTTAAAGTGTATACATTAAAATATATGCAGTTGATATGTCAATTATAATACAATGTTTTTGAAAAAAATTAATTTTAAAAACTAATCAAATACAGAAATTTTAAGATTAATCATTGTGTAAGTCAAGGTATTTTGTGGCAGTCATGAATCTCAGTTCGCACCAGGTATCTCAGTAGAGAAGGTCACAGTTTCCCTGCTGAAGATTTCTCAGTAAAAGCCTTTGTGGCCCGGCCACCCAGAGCTCTGAGGACTGACCCCTTACACAGTCACAGGGTCTGGCCAGGGTCTAGTATATGAAGGAAAAATTACATACATTTTCTTTCTTTCTTTTCTTCCTTGTTGACAACGTATACAAGTAGTTTCTGTACCACTTTTTATTTGAGCATTGAGTATCCTGGACTGGTGAATGACATTTATCTTTTTCTTTTATTCCCTCTCTTGTTTTCCTTTTTTCTATCTTCAGGAGATTTTCTCATCTTTATCTTTCAACTCTTCTGTTGAATTTAAACATTTTTTCTATTATAATTTTACTTTACAAGGCTCATGTTTCCTCTGTGTTCCTTAAAAACAAGTTCTCTGTTCTTGTTTCTTAGTAATAGTAGTTTCCTTATATTGCTAATGATTATGAGTCATAGTGATGTCTTTTCCTTTTTAACTTCTCTCCTTTCATTATGTCTGTTCTCCAAGTAGTGTCCACTTTTGATTGTTTTGGACTTCACTTTATAATTTTCCATTGTCTGATCCTTGATGGTTCATGTTGAAGAACATTTTTTTTTTTTTTTAAAGGCTGGTTGGAAATTCATGGTGTAAGATTAGCTGACTGAAGTAGTTACTGCAGGGGATCTGGCAAGGCTATTTATTTAAAGAACCTCAAATGTTGTATTCTTTGTCTCTTTGGGGGCAATCCATTCCCCAGTCCTCTACTTAGGTTGAAAGCCTGATTGCCTGTGTTCTGGGAACCACAAAAGTAATTGGATCCCCGATTTCAGGGATCATATGTAGACATTCATATAGGCTTTCTTTTCTGTTTTTTTTTAACCAGGGGAGAAGCAAACGCAGTCTCCCACTACCACAAATTATGCAGACGAATTTCCCAAATGTGGGTATATCACAGGGTCAACATATCTGAAATGCAGCATTTAAGCCTCACTCTGGGAAAACCACCTTTGTGATAAGGGTATCTCCCCTGCCAGGTAAATATGCACGTACGCTTTCTAAGTTCAGTGTGTAGAACCCCTGACCTTAACACTCACTCCCTGTAGGGAGACCCTCTGCTTTATTACCTCCAGGGAATGTAACTTTATTCTTTCATTATACTGAGAGGAGCAGAGCCCAGCTGTGTGAGGTTGGGAAGGGGCTCTGACTACTAGACTTTTTAAAATCAATCCTCCTCCTCAGAGTCTTCTTCACCTCTTCCCTGTTTCTACAGAGGTTGAGGCTTTCAGAGGACTCTGCAACACAAAACATGTTGGATTTTAGCTTTCTCTGTTGCTAGTTCAAGATTCCATTCTTTTTCAAGTCTGCAAACTCCTTTACCAATTGTTGCTTTGTTTTCCAACCTCCAAAATGTTGTTGCTGTTGTCCCCTCTCCAAGTGACCCCCTACTTGGGTATACACCTTAAGAAATGCCTTTTCTGGGCCGGGCGGGGTCGTTCAAGCCTGTAATTCCAGCACTTTGGGAGGCCGAGACGGGCGGATCACGAGGTCAGGAGATTGAGACCATCCTGGCTAACACGGTGAAACCCCGTCTCTACTAAAAAAATACAAAAAAAAACTAGCCGGGCGAGGTGACGGGCACCTATAGTCCCAGCTACTCGGGAGGCTGAGACAGGAGAATGGTGTAAACCCGGGAGGCGGAGCTTGCAGTGAGCAGAGATCCGGCCACTGCACTCCAGCCTGGGCGAAAGAGCGAGACTCCGTCTCAAAAAAAAAAAAAAAAAGAAAAGAAAAGAAAAAAAAGAAAAAGAAATGCCTTTTCTGATGATTAGGAGTGATGTTAGCTGAGGAGTGACATGAGCTTTTTTATATCTGTGGACATGGTCCTGATCTACCTCCTGTGGTTCTTAACCATGGTGGAAGTCCCATCAGTAGGCTTCTGTGACAGACTGTGACCAGCTGAACTACGGAACAAATAAGAAGGTTCGAGTGCAACCCTCCTATTACAAGAAGACAAAGGGTTTAGATTATGTCCTTTTCTGGTCTTTAGTTAAAGAATACGCATGAGAGAAACAGCAAGATTATATATTTTAGCAATAATTAAAAGTAGTAAAAAGTCAAATTAAAATGTTTCAGTTTTTGGAGAAAATGTATCTAATCTATAAACAGATAAGATAGATATATTTAATTTGTATAATGGGGTTGGTAAGATTAAAAACATAATTTTTTCTCAGAGTGGTATCCCAGAGCTGTCCTCTAGCTACATTCCTGCCTTGTATACTTTCCTGTGTTTAGGATGAAAACACAGATGTTTTGGTGTATAAACCTGGGTGCATATCTATAATAGTACCAATATTCTGTTACATGATTAGATGGCTCTTCTGTACTATTTGGGTGTGTTCTCGTTATAGAACTATTTCCTTCCCACTAAAAACCACAGATTCTAAAACTTAATTGAACTGATCAATGCCTCTAGCTAACCAACATTTGCCACATTTCCAGTGGCTTTGGAATTATTGCAAATTAATTACCGATTTGTCTTAAGCTATGATTCATTGTAAAGTACTTAAAACCAGTAAAGACAGAAAGACCTGCCATTTAGTACAGAGGAGTCTCTGGAGCTTCTTAGCACTATGAATTGTTGTGTGAATTTATATGGATAAACCAAATGAGGTTGTTTATGAGAAACTTATTCTCAAAGTTCATAAAGGCTTTAAGGCTGGAACTTGGCTGCTGATGGCAAATGCACAAGTAGATGTAAATGTAATTCAACCATTAAAATCTGAAGCCATAAAAGCAAGGAAATTCACAGTTAAAGGAGGAAATGGGTTGTGCAGTGCGTTCTCCAGCTGTGATGCACAATGGGGTGTATTAAGGAATTGGAGACACTGCATAGTGTGAGACGTTCAAGGCATCTCTCATGTTTCATCCCTAACAGATTTCTGAGCATTTATGGACTTGAATATTGCTTCTAAAGTACCCTCTTTTGGGAGGTGCCTAGAAAGGAAAGAAACTTCTGTGTTTTTCCTTCATTATTACCATGTAGCCAGAGATGGAGGTAGGAGGGTGGATTCATATGACGTGAAAGAATTTTGGGCTGGTAATCTAAAACACTGATGCTCTGGCTGACTCTTCCTCTAGGATTTCATGCATTCATGATGCTGTGTGCAGACCTCAGTTCAGGCAAAACTATAGAACAGAGACTTAGTGTAGCCCTGCATGCTCTGTTCAGCTTGGATGTACAGAATTTAATTTTTTATCAACATGAGAGCTATTTGGAACAATGGGAAATTGTTTTCCATTTCTACTTCTCTCAACTATAGAAAAATAAAATCTCAATTTGGCTTTCTGTGAATGGCTGGTTAGTGACGAATAGAAAGTCTTAGAAATGACCTAACTTGCATATATTTTGTGGTTTCAAAAAACCCCTCATTTAAAATATACATTTTTTAAAAGTCAATCTTTAAAAGTGACCTGCTTTTTAGATGACTTAGTAAATATAATAGCTCAACTGAGGGGAAGAGTCATCTTGCAAAGTGCAGCCTAGAAGGAAGTCTTTCCATTGCCTGAAAATGTAAGGCTGTTGGGAAGATGTCAACTGCCGTCTAGAGAAACAAAGGATAAGTGTGTTTTGTTTTGTAAAAAACAAAGTTTCATTATACAAGCTTGTGTGTTCCACATCTGAATTTGAAATTAATCAGGATAAGAGGGCCTAAAGTACAGGGAGAAAGATGGTTGAAATGGCGAATGATGAACCAGGTATGTGGTTGATGTCATGTGAATAGCCACTGTTTTAATAAGCCAAGGAGCCTGTATTGGCCACCACCATGATATAAAAAACATATGGTCATGTGCATTTAAGGTCTTAAAAATGACTCCACCCCTATCATCTACACCAAAAGAAAAATGTTTATAATAATACATATATTGACTTCTGCTTTCTAGTCAATAACAAGATTTATTGTCCCACTCTTCAGTCAATTTTAACCTCTTTGGGTCAACAAATCTTGATACTGATCTCAACAGAAGTCAGTACCTGCTTATTACTTACCTCCACATTTAGACGCCAACCAACAATTCTTATGGGCATTTCTTTGACACAGAAAAGTGAATACTGGCTGTCTACTTTCTATACAAGATGTATTTCTGTGGGCTTCATATAGAATGTCACTTTTATAAGCCTAAAGTCAGATAAAGTTATAAAACAAAATGAGAAAAAAAGATAGATGGTTTCCAATATCTGTAATTATGAACTAGGCAGAGGTTTAGTATTCCCTTATCATTTCCTAAATAATAAAATCACAGTCTTTTATATTAATTATGCTCTAGTCATTTCCTACATCAAAGATAATTAGGCAACATGATATTTTTTATTCACCAAAGAGAGAACACAATAAATATTTTTAACAATGAAACCTTAATGTGGTATAAGGTTAAAATAAACAATAATAAATAAAATAAATAAATAGTATCTCAAATGTTTTTAAAAACAAGAAAAGCAGACTAGTTATCCATTCCAGCAATTACCCAAATGTCTGCCAACCTCTAACCTCTAAATGTTGACTTTAGTCAAAGACATTCTAGGTTAGATAACTAAGTAACTATCAGGAAGGGAGTTTTGTCTGTTTGTTTGCTTGGCAACTGAAAAGAAATGATGATCAAGGAAGCAGCCTTGCCTGGAGTTTTTAATGAATGTGAGACAAGCCCTACCAAAGGCAATTATTAAACCATCCCCCAAAGTTGTTTGTTCCGCGTACCAATGCAGTCCTGGTTCCATAAGACCTCTAGGTGTAAAACAGCATCATCAGCCTTCTTGCCAGCCTCACCTGTTGAAATATTAAAAAGGAAGAATAGAACACCAATATGTACAAACCCAGGGGCAGACAAAGCAAAATACACTCAAGGCTGTAAGAAATTAATTTTTCAAATTCAATAAATAAACCTTCATTGCATACCTATGTTAAACTGCTTAAAATTAAAATTCTAGAATACTTATATTTTGTACTGCTCTTGAAATACTTTACCCTCCCTAGACTGACTCACACACACCATAAAGTCCACATTTAAAACTTATGTTTTGCTGCAGGCAAAATGCCAATAAATAATAACAAAAAGGGAAGAAAAGAAAAGACTAATAGAGCCAGGTGACACAGATCACTTTATCACCAGCCCAAGTTTGCTTCTGCAGAGTCCTATTTTCCAAATAATATAACTGTGAACAAATTTGCAGAAACTAAAAATGGAACATTAGGAGCAAAAAGAACACTTAAGTACATAAATGTGTGTTAATTCCAAATACGTATACACTTTCATAATAACTGAAAGTTGTTTTCTAAAAGATGTGAAAGCATGTCCTTTCAATAGCCACTACTAGCGTGTTAATCAATTTTTACAAGCTTTATCTGAGAGAGTTAATTTTTCCAAACGATGTCACTAATTTCACATTGTGCTTCTTGAATAAACTCATTAGCTTCCCCTGTAAGTCTTAGTTTCTATTTGCCAAAATTACCTGCTCAAAAGTGACAAATACAGTAGGGAGAAAAAATAAAGCCTGTTGTTATACTGACTCTGAATTCCTTTTGAAAACTTAATCACTTAGTTTGTGAGTTTAGACCCAACTCTAAGGTCATCTTGCAGATTCAGTTCTCATTTTTTCCTCCCCTCTCCCCACAGAAATCAGGAGAACTAGGGTTATGTGCCCTCCATTCAGCTTTGCAAGGATGGACATGTGAGAAGACTAAGTGAGCAGGACAGTGGTGAAATGGCTATATTGTATGATGTTTTTAAGGCTAATTTGTTATGGACTTAAGAAAGGTGAGGAAGAAAAATTGTTTTTCAAACTCAACCCTATTGATATCTTGAGTGGAGAATTCTTTGTTAGAGGAGAGAGGAATTGTCCTGTGCGTTGTAGAATGTTTAACAGCATTCCAGATCTCTGACAACAAAATGCCAGTAATACCACCCTAGTAGATGTGACAACCAAAAGTATCTCCTGACATTGCTAAGTGTTCCACTGGTGACAGAACTTTCATACCAAGATACATTCTTATATGGAAGTAAAGCATCAAAAAATATTGCAAAATCATTGATTACTGTAACCACGAGGTACTGGTTAAATTGAGGTAGCCACTGTGAATTACTGTAGACAAAACAAACCCCACAATTACTGAATCATCTCTTCAAATGTGTTTATTCTTATGAATTGAGTCCTCGTTCCATAAGACCTCCGGATGTCAAACAGAATCACTAGCCTTGTATTAAGTGAAAACACAGAACAGCATCTTTGAAAGTCAAGTCTGCAAGTCCATATTGAGAGTTGAATCTAAGAATTTCAGAGCTGGAAGGAATCTTGGAGAACATCTATACAAATACTGTGTTTTTACTGATGGACACTGAGTCTAGCCAGCGTATCAGACTTATCTAACGTTACGTAACTAGTTAGTGGTAGTGGTGAGATAAGAATCCAAATCTTTGAAATCCAAATCCAAATTCTTTCTTCTATATCAAAGTATAGGTATATTTAGTATAGTAGGTTACTGAAGTTTTTCACTGAATGTTTTTCAGCCCATTCATATATGTAAATTTAAAGCATGGCAATAGTCTAGTTAAAATTTGCTTCAAATTTTTAAGAATCAGATCTTATGGCTTTGTTTATCATCTCAGATAATTTTCCAGACGTCAGCTTTTATTTAGTAATAGGCATGTTCATCTTGAGATCCATTTTAAAGCATCTTGGCACTTTCTTTTGGAATGTTATGTCATAATAATCAAATATTATTAGTTATTTCCACTTAAATATTTTTGAATCTCCTAAAACTTATTCTTCCTTCAAATCTCCCTCTAGTTTTCCCTAACTCTATTATTCGTCTAGTTTAAAAATTCACATTACCTTTTACTAATTTTTTTTCTGAACACACAATAGCCAAACAATTTCTAAATCCTATTATTCCTTTTCTTCATAGTCTTTTTGAAAAATAATCATTTCTTTTCAGATACATTGCTATTGGACTGTAGAGATCCTTATCAGTATGTCTACAGACTAGTAAGCTGAGACAAATGTATTTTGCTATATTTAGTCTTTTCTCCATCTACTACCCAACTCACTTTTCATATGACCATCTGAGGATTCTTACTAAAATATTTATGTCATAAATCCACCAATAAGTAAATATTCATTGAACAATTCCTGGGTCAAGTTAATGTTTTAGACACAAAAGATGGGTAGAAGTGGTGGGGAGAAGATTTATAGCCAAAAAAATTTTAAACAAGCTTCCTGCTTCTATGAGTTTATATTTCAGTTGAAATGCATATTGCAGTAAACTAAAAGGCTTAATGCAAGAGCACACATACATGCAAATAGGTAAATACAGAAACTTGACATTTGCCATTTCAAATTTCTGAGATGTTTATCCTGATTTCCAGTTCAAAGATGAATCTTAGTGATAGCTTGAAAAGTAGTAACTATACACATGTATTAACCTTTATAATCCCATTTGTGATCATCTCAACACTTTGTTCTTTCCCATGTGTGCTTGTTACAGCAACCAATTTTCCAGTAGTAGCAACCAATGTGCAGTAGCAGCTGATGTCCCCATCTGTTTCTGCTTGCTTTCAATTAAATAAATCATTGTATCACATGCTCAGGCTGACCAATGAACCCTTGGCTACGGCAATTTTGAGAGGAACCTTCCAGCAATGCAGAAACTATTGGCCCAGACCAATATTTATTCAGGGATATTTATTCACAAGTCACCTCTCCATCAGGGTTCTATCTTCTAGGTTTCCATTTTCTGTCTTCCTGTTAAAGATGGAACCCAGACACTTACTTGTAAGATAGTAGAGCAGAAATATAGGAAACAATGAGGCTCTGAGAGCCTATCCAAACTGCCTCAGTTTGGCCTAAGCTTTGGATGGTGATTGAGCATTCCTGTGTAATAAGTGCCCTTTTAGTTAAAATTATATATTCCCTTAAAAGATGGTTGAGATGGTCACTTCTGTGTGCAAGACACATTTCTTCTCTGGTGGTCCATCATCAACTTTTCTAGAAATGTCTCCCCTTGGCATTCACATTTTTAACATAGGAGCAATGATTTTATACAATATGACTCTGCCCCACAGAGGGTCACAGTTGATATATAAGAAGTTAGAACCTGAATCAAACTGGGCCACTAAACCCCTTCTCTGAGACTGTGAATTTTAGAGTGAGAGCTCTGGCATTGTCTCCTGAAACTAAAGATGTTAATTGTAAATTAATCTGAGAGTTCCTCACATTAATTTTATGCCATAGAATGTAAATCAACTGATTTACACAAGGAGAAAGAAAAATGGAGCAGATAAATGAAAAGGTACATTGACTAGAGATAAAGAAAATCCTGAATTCTTCTATTCCCGGATAGTTCCTGAGCCCAATTGTATTACTGACATTTCTGTAGCTTAGATTTCTCCTGGATTCTATGGGATATCTCATTATTCTCCCAATAAATTCTCCTATTTCTGTAAAGCTTTTCACGCTGGATTCCTGCCACCTGTAATTAAAATATGTATCATGAATACATTTTGCCTCCTGCAAGTCCATTAGAGGAAAATGTTGTAGTTTTGAGTAGAAACCAAACTAAAGGCCATGAATAAACAGTCACGTATACAAACACACAGATGCACACACACAGAGATGCTAAAAGCTAGGCCTATATAAGTTTAGATTCTATCTTACAAAAAAATGAAGATTACAGTAGCAGCATTATTAAGAAGAAGCAAATTAGAGTTCACCATGTCATTATCTGGTTCAAAACATTTACTTGTATCCTGTTATCATTAGAGTGCAAACTCTTGAGTCTGGATTTCAAGGTCTCTTAACAGAAGCCCCTAAGCCACCTGTGGCAGTACTTGCCATCATTTCTACACAATTCCTCCCTACCCATTCTCAGCTAAGTTCTTTTGCCATGCTTCCTGCCTGACAGGCCCGCCTGTTCCTCTATGTCCAATAAAACTCTTGTCATTCTTCTGGGCCACATTTAGTTTCTACCTCCTGAGTTCTTGAGTCTACAGAAAGATCTCCATTCTCTGAAATCTTCGAACTCTCGTTATTTTAACCACTTCTTTAACATTTACTACTTGTACCATATATAATTAGTCAACTATTTCAGAGGTCTTGGTTTTAATTTCTCCTGGGAGGTTTTTTTTTTTTTTTTTGAGACAGAGTCTCTCGCTCTGTCACCCAGGCTGGAGTGCAGTGGGATGATCTTGGCTCACTGCAAGCTCCGCCTCCCGGGTTCATACCATTCTTCTGCCTCAGCCTCCAGAGTAGCTGGGACTACAGACACCCGCCACCGCGCCTGGCTAATTTTTTTGTATTTTTTAGTAGAGACGAGGTTTCACTGTGTTAGCCAGAATGGTCTCGATCTCCTGATTTCGTGATCCACCCGCCTTGGCCTCCCAAATTGCTGGCATTACAGGCGTGAGCCACCGCGCCCAACCCCTGCTGGGAGATTATACCTAAGCTCTTTGAGGGCAGAGACCATGCCTTTCTTTTTACAACACTTCCTCCCTTCCCTGAATCCACTGAAAGTGAGCATTTGGTAGAGTGTATTTTATTTGAATTAACACATACAAGAGTAAAATATAGCATATTCCCTAAGGGAACCAATTATAAATTTTGTTTAAAGGAGCATTAAAAAGTTAAAATAAAAAACTCACATTGGCAGAAGATAAAAAAGTTTTAACCACCAGCTGCTGCTGATATAGGGACATTTGATAATGAAAAACAGAAATAAATCTTAAAGGAAAAGAGCTTGTGAGTGAATTGGAAGGGATGATGGTTAAAGAGAGGGAGAAAACATACAAATCCCGTAATATACTTATTTTTTAAAAATCAAGTAAAGTCTGTGCATCCCCTCCCCTTGTAGATTATAAACTCCATGAGGCCAATTATCCCATCTGCTTTGTTCATCACAGTAAAGCCAATACCTGACTCTCAGTCGAGAGGGATCCAGTAAGCGCTTCTGAAATGGTAAACCACTGTTGTACAATCAGAATACATTTTAAAGTGAGAATGTCTATAGAGGAGATAGGCACTTGGTATAGTGCAAAATTTGCACCCAATTCCTACAGTGGCAACTAGGGACTGACTGACACAAGCAAAGTATTACAAGCACTATTGATGAAATTTGTATAGTGAGGGAGAAAACCTCTGTACCATGGAGGCTAAAGCCACATTAGTTGCAGGCAGGAAGACTGACAGCTGTCATTAACAGAGGGACTCTGATAAAAAAAAGGAATGATCAAAGCAACATTGGACAACATGGAACTAGAACAATGCAGATGAGCAGAGGACTTAGAAACTGATGTGAAGAGTGGACATAGAAGAGACTCAAAGTACTACCAAAGAGGAGTGTTCCCTAACTTCTCCTACTTATGGGTTTTAATAGAATCTTAGTGAAGAAAAATGATAGTTTTATCAGTAAGCTTCTTCTAGATTTTACTTCAGAAACAAATGACCCTCAACTCTAAGTGGCTTAAGACCACACAGCTCGATCACATTTTAGGTTGGCTGTAGGTCTGCTGAAGCCCTGTTTACTTTCTCTTTGTTCTAGAGCATTGGCCAATATAGCAGCTATTATCTGGGATCCTGCCAAACTTGAATTGCCAAATTTAGCAAATGAAAATACAAAACATCCAATTAAATTTGGATATGAGATAAATAGTGAATGATTTTTAGGTACAGAAATATGTCTCTTGCAATATTTGGGATAGACTTATGCCAAAAAAGATTTGTTGTTTATCTGATTCTGATTTAATCATGTGCCCTGTATTTTTTTTTCCCTGGCAACCCTTTGCCAGATTCATGAAAGACAAAAAAGAAAAATGTGACCTTATGAAGGCTTTTACACCTTTTACTCAGAAGTGGCATTTGGCGGGTGCAGTGGCTCATGCCTGTAATCCCAGCACTTTAGGAGGCCAAGGTGGGCAGGTCACTTGAGGTCAGGAGCTTGGGACCAGCCTGGTCAACATGCTGAAGTCCTATCTCTATCAAAAATTACAAAAATTAGCCGGGCATGGTAGTATGCTTGTAATCCCAGTTACTTGGAAGGCTGAGGCACGAGAATCACTTAAACTTGGGAGGTGGAGGCTGCAGTGAGTCGAGGTAGTGCAACTGCACTCTAGCCTGGGTGACAGAGTGAGATCCTGTCTCAAAAAAAAATAAAGAAAGAAAGAAAGAAAGAAAGAAAAGAAAAAGGCATTTGACACTTCCTTCTTCTCACTCATTGGCCAAACAAGGCACATGATTAAACTAGTATTATTGGGGTAAGAGGCATTATCCTCCTTTAGAGATAGGCCTGGAAAAGAGCATCCATATCAAAGGATATTACTCATTTGTATTATGTGTTTGTGAGTGCGTGTGGGCGTGCACACATTGGGGTGGGGGTGCTTTCATCTCTATAAAGGAGCTACAATAACTCCTTCCACTAGTGTTAAGAAGTAGCAGGAGCAGGAAGGGCCGCTTGACATCTACACCTTCTCATTCTCTGAGCTGTCAAGGGAACAGCAGTTCCTGAAACTGTTCTAGTTGAGGGAACCACTTTAGTTTGACAATGAGGGGTCATTTCTGTTAGGCTGATTGCCTTAGATCTCATTATTTTAGGGCAAGGCCCTTGATACTGGTGAGTGAGCAGTGACCAAGAAAGCAATCTGAGTGGGAGAAGAAAGTGGTTTGCTAGCAGAGGCTAACGCATCTCTGAAGGGTTCACGTTTGCCTGTGGCATCTTCCACACCTCCTTCTTGGGGCCACCTTCCTTCTTTATACACCCATTAGCTGGCTCTTTGTATTTTTCCAATTAAGGCACTCCTTGTTCATGTTTCACTGCATGTCAAATGATATTTTTCTAGAGGAAAGGGTGATGGTAGATAGAGAGATGAGCTGGTGACACAAAGGATTTTCCTGGTTCCCACAGCCTTCTTCGTTTGGCCCAAAGTCTTACATATATTAAAATTCTTTCATAAAAAACTAATTGCTAACTTTCTTTATTCTTTTGTGTCTGCAAGAATTCATCGTTTATTTAGTACAACGGGTGAAAATTGTTCACATTTCCGAGGTCAATCATAATAGAATGAGATTCCTGAAATAACCTGGGCTATGATAAATACATAGATCTACATGGACTTCTGTTCTGCTGAGTTTTTTCTTTCTGTTGAAGGCTATTTCTAAATATTATTTTCCTACTTCATTATAATGTGCCTCATATTCAGAGTTTGCCTAAACAGGACGTTTGGCTAATGAAGTGAGATAACGGGGAATTAAATGGTTTTCAGTGTGAAGAGAACAACATTATTTACAGGGTATATTGCTGATTAAGATTTCTTTGTCTTTTAAAAGAGACAAAATGATAATTAAGCTCCTCAAACACAAAGTCATTCCCAACTTGTGATATGGTGTGATCACATGGGATTTCCTAATTTAATACCAGTCACACATTTGAATGGGCTGGTATAAAATGAACTTACACACTGGTTGTCACAATTGCTGATGATAGGTGTGAATATATAGACGAAAAGTGTGGATCATCTAAAAGCATATGAGTTTATCCAAAACTTCACAAGTAGCTTTATTTGAGTGGAATTACTTCATCACAGAGCTATCAGCACGTAGAAATAGAAATGAACTATGTGGCTTTTGATTTCAAGCACTAGGAATTGGCAAAATGTTTGTTTCAGATGATGGGGCAAAACTTGCAGATATTAAAAAATACATAAAAATAAATTAGGCGCTACAGGCCACAGTAAGCCTCACCTGATCCCATTATTAACTCACTTTACTTTGAATATATAAATAAGTCTTGATAATTTTCAGCTTTCCTTAAAAATACAAAGTATTGATAATTTTCAGTTGTGTGTGTGTGTGTGTGTGTGTGTTTATAATACATGCAAATTATTCTGTGGCTAAGAATTAAGGTTCCAGAACTCGAAGAAGCATTTTAACATCATCTCATTCTAGGGTGGCAGAATCTGGTCCAGGTCCTGCTGGTCCAGATCCTTGCCTTTGGCAGATGTTGATGAATAATGGAAATTCTTTCTGCAGAGCACAGACTGAGAATCACAGTCCTTTTTAAAACAGCAGTGCAAACCTGGGCAACATAGTGAGACCCTGTGTCTACAAAAAATTAAAAAATTAGTTGGGTGTGGTGGGATGTGCCTGTAGCTACTCAGGAAGGTGAGGTGGGAGGATGGCTAGAGCCCCGGAGTTCAAGGCTGCAGTGAGCATGATCACACCACTGAACTCCAGACTGGGAGACAGAGTAAGATCCCATCTCAAAAACAAAAATAAACCAACCCAAAAAGACACAGGAGTTCAGGTAGCACTAGCAACTAGTCTGAGTTGACCTGCAAGAGGGAACCACTTTGCTGTTGCTGAGAGCCCAGTCCCTTTATCTTACAGGAGAGGATGCTGCAGTGGGTCGGATTTGATTTGCAAGTCCATCGTATGTCCACTTCACCAGGCTGTTTAGGCAATTTAATTTAACACAGATACTTTTGAATGACATTTTCTTTTTGTATGGCATTATTGATATAGAATATTATATAATCATTATCTATTTCAAAATATTAGAAAAGGAGAAAATTGTCCTTTTATTTAGCATACATAATTAGTGAAAAAAGGGAGGTGCATAAAAACAGAAAAACAACCTAGAGACGTTTTGTGAGTAATTCAAGCAAATTTCAGCATTGTTTTAAGCATTTTATATTGTCAGTTGTTTAAAAGGATTTAGGGGTGGGGAGAGAAAGACATAGACTTTGAAATGGCAGATTCTGTATGCAGAGGACCTAGTGTGGATATTCCTGAGCCTAAGACTGATCTAATCAGTAATCTGCCATCTGATGATGCATTGCTCTTCTGAAGAAAACAGGAGGTAAATAAGAACTAGGAGACAGAGGGAACCCAACATTCTTGTTAAGCACCACAAGATGGGAAATCTGTATTTTCACTGTGTGACTCAATACCTTCTGTGCATATTGTCCCACGTTGGGAAAATAGCTCTTAGTGCTTTTTTTTTCAGTTTTGAATCTAGTGGAGTGTACACAAAGAAAGATTTATTTTAGAAGTACCTGTGTTGTAGTCTCAACTTCTGGGGATGCAATGGCAAAAGCAGGGTAGCTCAGGGTGTAATTGGTAAGCAAAGAAGCAAATGTTCAGTTTATTCAGCTTCCTGTGATTATAACTCCCCTGCCTGGGCTTCCTACCCACCCTCCCCAATTAGTTGACACACTCTTCATTCTTCTGAGGTACCCTCTGTCATTGGTCTCTTAAGACGTGGATTAAAATCTATCTGATGAGAATCTGATAATATCATTATTACTGAAGTGTAAATGACGAATAAAATGTTACCTTCTATAGAGACATTTGCATTTTAACAGAGACAAAGCCTTAAGCCAAAATAATCAGGGTCTTTTGTTTATTTTGTTCCCTTTGTACTTTTATCACACTAATCTTCCTACGCTGAGAAAGACAAGAGTAATCTTCAAAGGTTGTCATTATGTAAGTCGAGCAGCTTTGATGGGTTTGGGGATCAACTAGCCACAATGATGCATCTAGTTTTAAATGTAGAGATAAATTTTGTCCCATGAAAAATAATTTTTTTTCTGTTTGCCCTCAGTATAAGGAACTATCTATTTTTGTGATTTGATTGAAATGGTTACAATTTCCTCACTGTCCCCCAACCCAGAGGGGTAGTCTCTTTTTCGAGATCTCTTCCTTCTCATAATGTGATTCTCAGCCCTTCAAAAAGACCTCTCACCCTCCCTCTCCAGACTGGGGCCCAGAGCATGGTCCCATTAGAAGTATCATGCATAAATGCTATTTGACAATCATTGCTTTTTCTCTCCATCCCCAACCAAGACTCTTTCTCATATTCCTAAATGCATTTTGTAAACTATAAGGTGTTAAACAAGAGTAAATATACATTATCTCTGTGGTTATATTATCATTTCAAATTTTTATGGAGTCAGGAGAAACTGACATTGGGTAATCAGATTTTCATGGATTGGATTATTAAAAGTGAGTCAAATAAAAGAGTTTGTTAGTATTTGCAGAGACATATTCTTAAACATATGCTTTGGTGATAGCTGTCATTAAATGTTTAAACTTCTAACTAATAAATTAAAATGACCCTAGAAAAGGACAGAGAAAAAACTTAAAAGGAACATGTGGCTTAAGTTTTGATTATTATACGACTAAAACTTCAGCTGGGATAAACTCCAGCAATATTGCAAACTGTAGGCAGGCTAGTGAAGAAAAAAGGACAAACTGACTCATGTACTCTGCGTTTGGCAAAAAAGATTGTTAAAGTGAAAAAGAAAATAGTGGAGTAGAGTAAGACCTCTAGAAGAAATACAGGACTGAAATCTTGTGTATTTCCTCAGTTTGAAAGGGAAGGCAATTATTTCTTGTTTTAAGTGGATGCTACTTCTCTTGAGGCTGTCCATGGTCCCTTCCTGAAACAAACATATATACGAAGTGACCACTGAGTATGTGTCAATGATCTAAGAACTGAGGGATATGGAAAATTGTGGATTGATCTTTACTCTTGCTGAGCTTCCTATCCTTTCTCTCAAAATGTGTGCCCAGTGTTAGTAACGCAGATCAAATGACCTTCCACAAACAGGGAAGTTGGTAAAGGGCTTAAACAGGATGAATACATTTCTGTGTGTGTACTTACTCCCCCCTTTAAAAGCAACATTTGAAGGAAAGATGCAGAGCAAAATATCTAGAAATACAAATTTCAAAATCAAAATAAGAAAGGAATCACTACAATTGCAAGAACAGACATCGACAAATGAGATGCTGCAATGTGTTTTCCCCCTGGACCAGCAGTCCGAGGAAAAAAAGAAAAGAAATCTAAGCTTAAGCTTTCATGCAACCAAATTATTCAGGTGCCGGAAGCGTTATGCCTTGAGATATTTTGCCAAGTTAAGTGGTGTTTCACTCTACACTAAAGAAAACCGCATTCTTTCTCACACTCACCAAAAAATGAAAAAAAGAAATCACACCTCTATTCAGAGCCCAAGTTGTCATCAGAAAGGAAAAGGTTGGAGTTCATTTATCATGTGCATTTCTATGGCTACAAAGATAATTGGGTTGATTCCATCTAGCCTTTGCTTCTCTCACATTTTAATTGAAAAGCCTCCAGAGTGTTGGAAGCACAGAGCTGGCCTGAGACTTGAGGAGACTTCAGTTAAGGCAGCGACGGACTAAAATGACAACCAGAAGACAGACTAAGCGGTCTGTTGGACCAGGAGCCTGTTGTGTTAATGCTCGAAACTTACTGGGAAAGGGGCTGACGGGGGAAGCCATACATTCTGTATCTATTTTCTGCTAGGAAATCCAGGTTTCATTTCTGGCTACATTTAATTTAACATTTTAATCAAAGCATTTGTGTCAGAGTGAATACCTAGCTTTGGGACAGTTTTTAGCCTGCAAAATGTAAGCAAAGCCTGTTTGATTAAAATGAAGAGCTAGAGAGCAAATGGCATTGGCGTCAGCAGAGAGTGAAACCAGTCTGTAACTTTTGGGCAGCGTTAAAATGGGCATACATTTAACATCATTTTCATTTTTCATCATCGAACTTGCTCCTATTAAAACTTTGCTGGTTCAGTTGGTCAAGTTTTTATGATTGAACATATTCTCTAAGCAAGCTCAAGATGTGCTTAGGAGATTAATTTATAAACTCTTCTGACTCTGAATCTCCAAGGTTTATTCTGTCTATGTGTTGTTTGCATAATGCACTTTTGTACAGCTAAAGCACTACCTATAAAGGGATTATTTTCATATTCAGCACATTAAAACTCCAGCTCAATTCACAGATCCCATTCTGTGTTTATGCCTGAGATAACAGGTGAAAAGTATCTCATTACAAGTGTCCATGAAGCAAACATAAGAACGTGAATGTTTGGGGAAAGAATGTGCCCCTACTGAAATTAATTCCCCAATGGTTTTATTAAAGTCTGCAAATTGCATTATTTTCCCATCATATTTGAAATACTGCCCTCCTTTAATGCCTGCTCTAACCCATGCCATACCATCTTCCCTGGAGTGTCTAGACATGGTGTCTTAGATTTATGTGTATGATCTCAGTGTGTTACAACATCACTCCTGACTAATGCATTATTACAATACTTACAGATATTCCCAAGTGCCACTGTATTGATTAGAAAATCACCAATCTGCATATGCATACCATCTGTGCTACAGAGAAGCAAAACATGCAGGATGACATTTGCCTTATTCGAAGGCAGATTCAGAAACCACTAATAGAACGAAGAGGGAATTCTCTTTTGCGGGGAAGGGATTTGGCTTTTTAGAATAGAAAAAAAAAGTGGATGATATGAATTTTTATAGAACTATACAGTATAAAGTGTTTAAATCTAGTCACCTTTCTCTCTTTTCAGGTATATGGAAAGCCCAGGTCTCAGCATACAAACAGCATGCTTAACCATTTAGATCCTGAAAGTGATACCATGTCAGGACCACTGGTGCCATGAAATTGATAAATCTCAGCTGAACTGCAGCAGCCCTTTGGTAGAAAAGCTGCCTGTAGTGAGCAGTCAGTTGTGTCTCAGTGGAAAGGCCGAAAGCATGCCTGCAAAAGATGAATGAGACACTCACCTACTGGGCTGAAATGCTTTTAAAGGACAGGAATCTGTTTATCTTTGATTGATTGTTCAGTCTGATACTTTCCTTTATAAAGTTTATTGACTACAAGCACATAAATCAAAGAAAAACAAATCACAGGTTCAATTTTGGGGGCATTGACATCCTGCCATCTCTGTAGCAACTGCTCATACAAGTCAAGGGGGCAGGAAGAAGGATGCAAGTAACTAGGGGAAAAAAATCACATGATGGAAATGGCCAACGAAGTCCTACCCTTATTATTCTCCTAATGGCTCTTTAGATGGCAAATGTCTTGATACATACTGCAATGCCAGTAGTTTAGGCAGCTGTTGGAATGTGGATGATGATAAAAAATGAAACAAAAACAACAAACTAATCTGAAAAGCAGTTACAAGCAAATGACACTCAGATCTGCCATTTTTGAGTGTCCCCTATTATGGATCACCCAATTTGTCCCCAGTCTTATTTATTAAAGTACATGTATTCAACTCCTTCAATGCTTAAGAAATAAATATAAAAATATTAAAGCAAAAATGATAATGACTTTTGAGTGAACTGAGAGAATAGCAGCAGGAGGCTCTAATCACATTCTCCCAGTTCTGCCCCATCCCAATGTAAGAAAATGTTGCCATGCCAGCCTGGCCTAATGAGGAGCTCTTTCTACCAGGACTGTGGGGTGAATTCTACAATGGTGTAACCCAGATGGATTTGTGTTAGGAAGCCTAATGATGCATCATATTGTGTCTCCTTTTAAACTAAGTGTACACAGACTAGAATATCTACAAAAAGTGCTCTGTTAGTGGGGGTATGTGCCTTTCTCGCAATTTAGTTAGAACAACAACCAGTTTCTCACTGTGAAGAGTCAACAACAGCCTTCTCAATTTGTTTTTTTGAAGTATCCTTGACACTGTTTTAAAAATTAAAAATAACTGCATTCTTTATTTCTTGTGCGTTTCTCAAGTTTATTATTTTCAATTTGTTGCTTTTCAGTCAGATGAAAATTACTGTGGGACACTACAGAATTCAGAGTGGTGTTAACTTTTGGTGCCACAGGCCTGTCTCTGAACACATGTTCTATATTTCAAGTAAAATTAGAGAAACAGAAGAGATGGGATCAAAGGGAGAGACAGAAACCAGTCCTCTACATGCGGCTATCTGTAAGAATGTCCAAATGACCACCCCAGGGAGCAGGAATCGTGGTATAATATCTGAGCCATGGAAGGTAAAGCCAGCCCCAACTGACAGCAGCCGCAGAAAATTGAGAGAAGGAGCTGGCTGCTGGGCAGAGTGTAAAATGCATCCTTGTTTCTCCCCTGCAGGAGCTGAGAATACCTCACAAAGCCTTCCCAAGAGCAAATATCACTTTGCAGTGGTCACCACTGTCAGAGTCACTAATGAGGCCTAATTGGAGGACAGAGTCTGCCTGTGCACATTAGCATCTCTAAGTTGTCCCAATTAAGGAACAAGATACAACAGGGTGGGCATTGTTTGGATACTGGTGCCCCGCTTGGGTGTGCTGCGAGGAACAAGGCCAAAGGCTGAGTGCCTGCAACCACCCAATGTGTGACCTAATTGCTAATTGATGCACAACCTTAGGTGGCCTGCTGCTTCTTAATGATGTTTGAGACAGTTTGGGGTCCTAGAACAACAAGCTTGTTTTGGAACAAAGCCAACAATTTATCTTCATTTATCAGTGCTTTACCTATGTTATCAGGAAACACACACACTGCAGGATGGGAATAAGAAACACAACTCAGTACTATACTGTAAGTAAAAGAGGCCCATCATTAACAGGCAGAAAATCTAGTCTACTTTTGTGTGTAAAGCCATGTTAAAGAATATACTTCTGGAGCATCAAGGAAAAATAGAGAAATGAATAGCACATTATGGATTAAAGATGAGATCACAGCAAGAATCTTTTAAAATTTAAGGAATTGATCTCAGAACCCAATGTCTATGAGAATGTCTTCATTATCACATTTGCCTCAGTCCATTTCTGGTCTTCACATTTTCAGGCAACTGTGGAATGAGTAGAAAAGTTTTAGATGGCTTACAAGGACTGAGGAAGGAGAGTTATTTTTGACAAGATAAAAACAAGAATTGACTGAAACTTTTTACTCATTACTTTATTCATTTAGTAATGAATGTTCCAGGTACTCATAGGCGCTAGGGCTTACAGGATGGACAAAACTGACTAATCTCCGACTTCACAGAATTTAGACATTAGCACACAAAAGTCATTCAGTGTAACACAAGTAGCAATAGTTGAATTTTATTATGTTTTTAAGAACATACTAGGGGAGGAGAGAATGTTAACTCAATCTAGGGGTCAGGGAATTTCCTGAAGAAACTCTAAGACATTGAGGAGACCATTCCTCTGCCATTGGAATACAACTGATTTGTACTTTCCCTTAGAGTCATTGCATTAGTCCGTTATCACACTGTTATAAAGAACTTTCGAAGACTGGGTAATTTATAACAAAAAGAGGTTTAATTGACCCATGGTTCCATATGGCTGGGGAGGCCTCAGGAAACTTACAGTCATGGTGGAAGGCAAAGGGGAGACAGGCATCTTCTTCACAAAGTGGCAGGAAAGAGAACGACTGAAGGAGGAACTTGCCAAGAACTTATAAACCAGCAGATCTCTTGAGAACTCACCCACTATTGCGAGAACAGCATGGGGGAAACTACCCCCATGATTCAGTTACCTCCACCTGGTCTCTCCCTTGACACGTAAGGATTATGGAGATTAAAATTGGAGATGAGATTTGGGTGAAGACACAGAGCCTAACCATATCAGTCATATAAAGTGATATTTGGACTAGTTTTAAAATTCAGTAACATTTTATTTGACAAACACAGCATAGTGGTTTTTAAATATACCTGATTTCAAATGACTGATTTAAATAGGAAAAGGTGTGGATTTTGAGAAAAGATGAAGTAGAAAAATAGTAAAGAAAGGAAAAGAGCCAGGGAAAGGGAAGAAATAGTGAAAAAAGAAACATCCCCACAGCAATAAGGACACTCAACGAGAGACATAAAATGAAGAAGAAAGTAGTTGTCAGATACAGATAGGAAAGGAGCAGAAATAGAAGGAAAGAGATATGGACATGGAGTAAGGAAATGGGAAACTGAAAAATATAAATTACTCCAGGGGACAATTTCTACTTTTATATGAACTGATCTGGTTAGAGCTTCTGTGTTCTGCACATTGTATTTCTGGAAGTAGTTAACTTTTCTCATTAACTGCCTTCTAAATGCTAAATTGCTGGTCAAACCCTATTTACAGATCTTCATTTGGAACAGAAAAATAATGATCTTTTTGAATGATGTCCAATCAAGGAACATAAACAACAGCCTGAGAATTATTACAGATATTTGTTGGCAACAAAAATTAATTACATGTTCATGGCTCAATTCATTTTTTCAACAAATATTCATTGTTCAACAAACATTTAATATAGTCAAAAATATTGTCCAAGGCATCACTGAAGAACAATCATTAAACTCCACAAATATTTTTAATTTAATTATCCAGAGTATGATATTAAACACACACTAATTTTTGCTCACACTCCTCTCCTCCTCCTCCTACTTTTACCTGTATCCTACAATACTATCCCTTCTGTCCTGGCCCAATCCAACTTTCCCCTGTCACACAATTCAAGATTCATGTTCTGTGTGGAATTTTTCCAACTGTCGTTTTTTCCTCTCAAAACTCCTGTGATCAAAACCCCTCAATAAGGTCATGTTACTACTATCTCTGCTGATCTTTGATGCTTTCAATTCTCACAAAATCACTATAGTGTCAGTCAGTTTTAAAGAGGGGGAGGGGAACGCTTTATCTCTCAGTATAATGCTCAGAGGGAAGTCCCACAGTGTGATGTTCCTGGAGCCCCCAAAATAAAGTATAGAGTATACTGCAGTAGCTCTTTCTAGTCTTGTTATTAGCTATTTTTCCAACTTCAATGGGGCGATTGGGCTGAATTGTGGCCCCTTCCACAATTCAAACGTGGAAGCCCTAACCCCTGACTACCTCAGAATGTGACTATATTTGGAAATAGGGCCTTTGAAGATGAGATTAAGACACTATGGTGGGCCTGATGAAATCTAACTGGTGCCCTTGTAAAACAAAGGAAATTTGGACACACAGAGACACCTGTGATGCACACACACAGAGGAAAGACCATGTGAGGACACAGGAGGAGGAGGCCATCAGCAACCCAAGGAGAGAGACCTCTGAAGAAACTAAGCCTGTTGACAATTTATATTGGACCTCCAGCCCACAGAATTGTGAGAAATATATTTCTGTTGTTTAAGCCACCCAGTCTGTGATATTTTTGTACTGGTAGCCAGAGCAGACTAATACAAGAGATATATCACAGCCAGGGAGTTAATATAGAACAGGTTTCTTTGAACCTACTATACTGGGCTTTGCTCACTGCTTACAATCAGGACTGGATCTGTTCTGACTTTTCTTACTGAATTCCTTCTTCCTGGTACATTTCATGTTTGGGTCTCTGCTATTAATTTTTTTAAAATTTGTTTAAAATTTTTATTTTCTATTAGAGTTTGAAAATAAAAAAATTCATTTTTAACCTTTTTTCCTCTAGTTTCCTCAAGTACATGATATTTTTGTAATAATATTTAAGTGTTACATACCTATAGAAAAGTCTAGAGATCATGAATATACCAGCTCAACGAAGTTTAATAGTCTACACGTCTAAATAACAAGTACCTGGATTCAGAAACAGAATATCCTCAGGAACTCAAGAGCCTTCCTTGTGACCTCTTTTCCCCAAATAATCATTATCTGATTTCTAATACAATAGGTTAGATTTGTCTACTTTTGAACTTTATACGAGTGGGACCACAGAGTGTGTACTCCTATGTATAGATTTTTTGGTCAGCATTATGTTGGTGAGATATGGATAATGCTGCATATGGCTCCAGTTCATTTATTCTCATTGGAGTACAGTATTTCATTTTATTAATAATCATAATTTATTCATTCTACAGTTGATAGGCTTTGGGATTACTTTCAATTTATAGAGATAGTCTGAATAGCACTGTCACAAAAATTACTGAGTCATTAGCTACATATATTCAGTTTTAGTTAATTATTGTAAACAGTTTTCTAAAGTGATTTACCAATTTACAATTATACCAGCATTGTATGAAAGTTCTAGATGATATCAACTCTCCAATACTTGGTACTGACAGTTGGTCTTATTTTAACCATTCTTAGTTTGTACAGCTGTATTAACTGTGGTTTGAATTCGCATTTGTCTGATGACTGTCATCAAAATTGAACACGTTTCAGTTCATTTGTCATTTTATTTTGGGACATGCATGTTTAAGTTTTTCTACATTTAACAAAATGATTATCTCTATTTTATTGATTTATAGAAGATGTTTATATGTTCTGAATAGGACTCCCTTGTTGGGTATATGTATTGAAAATGACTATTACCATTTCATGAGTTGTTGTTTTATCTTCCTTAGGGGTGTTTTTGGATCATTTAAAGTTTTCAATTGTAATGTTGTCCACTTTGACTTCCTATTTTTGTATCCTGTATAAGAAAATTTTGCTAACCCAACTCATTACGTTGTTCTCCTATATTTTCTTCTCAAAGCTTATTTATGTATTTTAAATTTATTTTTACTTGTCCTATTTATGTCTATAATCATACCAGATTTGATTTTATGTATGGTGTGAGGAAGGGGCTGCAAATGAATATCCAATAGGTCTTTCATTTATAAAAATATCAATGTCTATCCCAACTGCAATGTAATATCATTTTTATTTCACTTTTATTACAATTCAGTGTAAATCTCTTTTTGGAGTTTGTGTCCTGTTAATTTTGTCTGCATTTTTTGTTTGTTTTTATGCCAAAACTTCTTGGTTTTGATATCTTACAGTGTAACTTCTCCATCTTCATTTCTCTTCTTCAAGATGTCTTGGCTATTCTTAGACCTTTGTATGTCCATATAAATATTAGAATCATCTTGTCAAAATTCAAAAATCAAACTTTTGAAATTTTAGTTGGGTTTGTGATGAATCTACTGACTAAATAGAGAACTTCTGTCTCTAAAACAGTTAATCAATTCATGAATATGCTTTCTCTTTTATATGTTTAGGTCTTCTTTACTCTTCCTCAGTAATATTTTATGGTGCTGTATGTAGAGGTCTGGCACATCAATTACCAGATTGATTTCTACGTTTCTGACTTTCAGTGCTTTTGAAAATTATACTATTTAAAATTTTTAATTTTATGATGATTTGTTGCTAGTGGCTAGCATATAGATATACAATTTTTATCTGTTGGCCTTGTGCCCAGTGATATTGTTAAATTCATTTCTTACAGTTTGTAGACTCTTTTGGATCTTCTTTATACTCAAGCATATCCTCCAATAGCAACAAAATTTTGTTTTTATTTTCTAAATTAAATGCCCTTTATTTAATTTTCTTGTCTTATTTCACTATGGTCTCCAATGTGATATCAAAAAAGAATGATGATATTCAGCATCCTTTCCTTATGACTGTTCTCAAGAGAAAAGTTTTCAATAATTCATTATTAAATATAATGTTTTATGTAGGATGTTTTTGTAGATACTATTTCTTAGATTAAAAGAGGACTACTCTATTTTTAATTTGTTTAATTTAATAAGGTTTTTTTAACCATAAATACTCAATTTAATCACTTTTTCTATATCTATTAAAATGTTCATGATTGTTTGTCTTTCCTGTTAATAAGGCAACTTATATTTATGGATTTTTAATATTAAATACACACTTACAGCCCTGGTTGTAATATATAATCCTTTTAACAAATTATTGAATTTGATTTGCATTAAGAATTTTTTTGCAAGTATGTTATTAAAGATATTGAACTGCATTTTTCTTTCTTGTAATGTTATTGCTAGATTTTGTTATCAAGATTACATAAAATTATCTCGGAGTATCTTCTGTATTCTGAAAGAGTTTGTGTAAGACAGTGTTGTTTGCCACTCTTTTTAAAATCTATCTTCATAGCTCACTGGCACTCACACACACACACATAGTTGGCCTGGTATGATTATACACTTCAATGTTGATATAGTTGACATGTTACTCCCATCTCCTCACTCTCCACTCAAAGTTGTCTCTCTAGATAGTGGAAATCAATAAATGTCACATGAAAGGTTTTGTACAACATTACACATTAGCCATATCCAAATCATAGCACTGTACTCCCTCTTTTGACCTCTACGTCTACAGCTTTTTTTTTTTGAAACTTAGGTACTTAAAAAGAAAAGTCATCTTTTAATAACTGGAATCAGATAATTTTCTAACCTTCCAATGACTCTTATCTCATTCACAATCTAGAAGCTCTTACCTCTACAAGACCCTTGATTACTTCCCTCCTTTGCTCACTCTGTATGAGCCACATACCCTTCTTAATGTTCCTCAAACCCTCCATATTTGGCCTCTCCACTTCCTGTTCCTTTTCCCCATTATTCACGTCCTCCAGATGACCATGTGGATTACTGGCTCCTGTATTTCAGGTCTTTCTTCAATTGTCGCCAGTGAGACAGACTTTCACCAGCCTTTTAAGACTAGTACCTCATCCCACACTGCTTATGCTAGCATTCCCTATCTTCCTTCCCATTTTTATCATTATTTGACAAATAGCTCTAGAATCATGTGTATTTGTTGATATTTGTTTGTTTGTAGATTGCTTGTTTGTTTTTCTTCTCTGAGAAAATGTGAGCCATATAAGAGCAAAAGTTTTTGTTTGTTGATTACTATATCCCAAGCACCTAACATAATGCTTGGTATATAATAGCATCTCAATAAATACTAGATGACAGGATACTCAAAGAATATATTCTGCAGCTTGCTTTATTTTTGAGGTTTTTGAAGATATATGTAAATCTATTCATTTTAACTGATGATACGTATTATTACATTGTTTGAATATACCAGAATTCATTAATTCAGTTTCCCTTTGGCAGACATTTAGTTTATTTGAAAACTACATATCACCCTACACATTTTTAAGTTAACATCTATTTTTTAATTCAAATTTAAGAATTGCAAAAGATACATGTTTCAGCATATTATATTTTGTATTCATGCTTTAAATATATTTTGGTCAAAACCTCGGAGCAGATTTGGTGAATCTGATTGGTAGAAAATATGTATCATTTAACTTAAATGGATACCCAGTCTTCATTGTCAAAACAAACAGCTATCAAACTTATTTTCTGTCAGAAATATATGACTTTATGTTTCAATTCAAATAAATATGCTTTCATACTCATCTCCGTGACAACCATCTCATTTTTAAATTCTATTTCTAAGATAGATAGAAGTATAAATTAAAAATATAAAGACGGGGCCTTTGACTTCTTCTAGTCACATGGATGAATGTAACCACTGACCTTCAATATTTCATAACCAAGCTTAGTGTTTGCAGTCCTGGGACTGTCTTTCATGAGCTATGTATTCTTGAAATGTCTCTTTGGCAAGCAAATATTTTTTTAGACCTAGGCCAAGTCATCATAGTAAGGTTCACTGAGGAAAACTGTTTCCCTTTCTTTTAAAAAAAAGCATGATTGTGAAGGTGAGGTAGATAAGAAAAGAAAATAGGTAGGTCGAGCATGGCGGCTCATGCTTATAATCCTAGCACTTTGGGAGGCTGAGATGGGAGGTTCACTGGAGCTCAAGGGCTTGAACCCTTCCTGAATAACATAACAAAACCTTATCTCTACAAAAAAATAAAAAAAATTAGCCAGGTATGGTGGCACACACTTGTGGTCCCAGCTACCGGGAAGGCTGAGGTGGGAGGATCAACTGAGCCTGGGAGGTTGAGACTACAGCCTGGGGTACAGAGCAAGACCCTGTCTCAAAAAAAAAGAAAAGAAAAGAAAAGAAAAAGGCAAACCTGTTTTCTAAAGACTCATTTCTAAAAATTCTAAAATGAAGTTGAATGTCTAAAGGATGGTGTATTAGTCTGTTCTCCCACTGCTATGAAGAGCTACCTGAGACTAAGACTGGGTAATTTATGAAGAAAGGAGGTTTAATTGACTCACAGTTCTGCAGGCTTAACAGGAAGCATGCCTGGGAGGCCTCAGGAAACTTATAGCAGAAAGCAAAGGAGAAACAAGCGTGTCTTACCATGTTGGAGCAGGAGAGAGACAGAGAAAGAGCAGAGAGAAGTGCCACACACTTTTAAAAGATCACATCTCTTGAGAACCCATCATGAGAACAGCAAGGGGGGAAATCTGCACCTGTGCTCCAGTCACCTCCCACCAAGCCCCTCCTCCTATTCAACACAAGATTTGGCTCTCTGCCCAAATCCAAACTGTATCAGATGGTTCCATAAAATCATGCCTGTGTATCCCCTAGAACGCGGATGCACATTCCTCAGTTGCGTGAAATCACCAGTAGGACAGAAACTGCTCTCTCATATACATACACTAAGGCTGAATGATTGAGTTGAAAGCATGGTTTGTTCTCAACTCTATTAAATATAGTTAACTTTCTAGCATGTTTGACCTTTCATTCTATAATTAGAGCATGAGAATTGTAATTGTTCTACCTCTCCTTCTAAATGGTCACACTTAAAAAATTTTAAATCATATGATGTATGTGTAGTTTCATCACATTGTAATATAAATTTGTACTGCCTTTATGAATTGTGAGGTTGAGATACTTTTCATATTTTTATTGCTACTAGGGGTACCTATTTTGTTAATTGATGGTTCATATGCTTTCCCAATTTTTCTTTCGGATTATATGATTTTTAGTTATGATTTGTTATAGTGTTTTACATATCCTAGATGCTAATCTTTACCTGTCACACCTGTTGCAAAAAATTTCTTCCACACTATGGCTACCTTCTCTTTTTAAGAAAAACTTTCATGCTAGAACAATTTTAGAGTTACAAAAAAAAATTACAAAGATAGTTGCTACGGTCTGAATGTTTGTGTCCAAATTTACGTGTTGAAACCTAATCACCAATGTGATAGTATTAGGAGTTGGGGCCTTTGGGAATTTATTAGGTCATGAGGGCAGAGCCTTCATAAATAAAACTAGTGTTTTTAATAAAAGAGGCTTCAGAGGGCTGCCATGTCCCTTTTCCACCACGTGAGGACATAGCAAAAATGTGCCATCCACAAACCAGGAAACAGGCCCTCACAAAACACCAAATCTGCCTGTGCCTAAGATCTTGACATTTCCAGCTTCCAGAGCTATAAGGAATACATTTCTGCTGTTTGTAAACTATGTAAGCTATGGTTTTTGTTACAGCAGCCTGAATAGACTAAGACAATAGTACAGAAAATTCTTACCTACTCACACTTAGTTTTCCTTATTATTAATATCTTACATTAGTATGGTACACTTGTCACAATTATTGAACCAATATTATACATTATTAGTAAGTAAAGTCCATACTTCATTCAAATTTTCTTACCTAATGTTCTTTTTCTGTACCAGGATTCCATCCAATAGATCATACTCATACTACATTTAGCCATGATGTCTCTCTTAGGCTCCTCTTAGCTGTGAGTTTCTCAGACTTTTGTTTTTGTTTTTGTTTTTGATGCCCTTAACAATTTGGAGGTGTCTAGTCAAATATTTTGTAGGAAGCTCTTCTACTGATATTCACATGATATTTATCTCATGGTGAAATGGGTTTATGGGTTTGGGGAAGAAAAGCCACAGATGAAAAGTACCATTCTTATCACATCATATGACTGGTTCCTATTATCAACATGTCTTATTAACTGTTGATACTAACATCCTTCACCTGGCTGAGTTTGTCAGATTTCTCCATTCTAAAGCAAATCATTTTTCCTCCCTTTCCATACTGACTGAACCCTTTGGAAAGAAGTCAAAGTAGACATTCCAAACTTTTTTTTTTTTTTTTGAGACGGAGTCTCACTTTGTCGCCCAGGCTGGAGTGCAGTGGCCGGATCTCAGCTCACTGCAAGCTCCGCCTCCCAGGTTTAAGCCATTCTCCTGCCTCAGCCTCCGGAGTAGCTGGGACTACAGGCGCGCACCACCTCGCCTGGCTAGTTTTTTGTATTTTTTAGTAGAGACGGGGCTTCACCGTGTTAGCCAGGATGGTCTCGATCTCCTGACCTCGTGATCCTCCCGTCTCGGCCTCCCAAAGTGCTGGGATTACAGGCTTGAGCCACTGCGCCCGACCAGACATTCCAAACTTAAATTATGTTCCATCTCTTTTGGAATTATTTCGCATGGGAGATTTGTCTATTTTCCCTCATTTGTTTATTTATTCAATCATTGAATTATATCAGTGTGGAGTCATGAATATTTAGATTATAATCCAATACTACTTTATTTTGTTTTTCAATTGTTTCATCTTTGTCTATTACTATCTTATTTTACTTTACTTGAGAATTTTTGTTATAATGTAAACATCTTAAAGATTAACATTATTATATTTAGTAATATGTTTTTGTGGTTTGTATGATTTTATATCATTTTAAAGACATTCTACCCAATCCTATCTTCTCTTAAATAAATACTATTTTGCCAATTTTAATACAAATTAGGAAATAATTTATTTCTGCTTAAATATTTTGTGTAGAATGTGATGTAGAGATCCAATTTTTATTTTGTGCCTATCTGACCAATTTTTCCTATATCATTTATTTAATAGACTATCCTTTTGTTACTTATGTCACCAGAGTTATATATTAATTTTTGTATGTACACTGCTCTGTTTCTGGGATTTTAATCCTTTTTAATTTGTTTATTTGTTTAGCACGCATCAGTGTTATGCTGTTTTAATTATGATAGAAGTATAAGTTTGGCTATGGTGAGCAATTACCCAGAAGTTGTTAGTCCTTAAAATTGTATTAGCTGTTCTTTGTCCTTTTCTCTTATGAATAAATTGTCACATTCCATAAGATTCCGTATCAGGAAATTGATTCGAAAGTGTTGATTTCTTCTTCCTTATCCTCCTCCTCTTCTTTTTCCTTCTCCTCCTTTCTCCTCTTCCTCTTCCTCCTCCTTCTCTTTCCCCTTCTTCCTTTTCCCCGTCCCCTTCCCCTTCTTTCACCTCCTTTTTAGAAACATTTTAAATTAACATTTTTAGGATATTGGGCCACCTCACTCATGAACTTAGCATATCTCTTTGTTTATCCCAATCTACTATGTGTTACTGTGTATAGGATTTGTTACAGTTATCTCTACATACTTCATAATTTTTATTACTACTGGAATAAAATCTTTTATTTCTAGTAAATTTTATTATTAGTCATAAATATGTATGGGAATGCTTTTGAATTTTGTATACTGATCTTATTTGCAGGAATCTTCATGAAATTCCTATTTGTCTAATGGTTAGTTTAATTTATCTAAAATTTGGTTTCTTCTATTCTACTGCATGTATTATTTGTATTTGTTTCGTTAACTGGGATTTCTAATATAATATTCAACAGTGGCATTTAATTTCTAAATATATGGGGATTTTAGAGGTAGCTTTCTGTTATCAATTTCTAAATTAATTTCATTGTGATAAGAGAACCTACTCTGTATTAGTTTATTCCTTTACAATTTAAGACTTGTTTTATGTTCCAGCATATGCCCTATCATGGGGAATATTCCACATGCACTTAATAAAATCCCATATTTTACAGTTGTTAGTTCAGTGTTCTATGAAAGTTAGGTAAGACGGTGATAATGTTTTAAATCATTTATATTACTATTGATTTTCCATTGCTTTTTAAATCAGCATCTGGGAGAGGAATGTTGAAATGTCCAACTACAATTGTGGATTTATTTATTTTTTTCTTTCAATGTTGTCAGGTTTTCATGTAGGCATTCGAAGCTGTTTATTGGGAGGTGCATATATATTTTATATTTATATATGTAATATAATGTATATATAATATACATGATCGTTATATCTTCTTTATGATTATGAAATGTCTCTCTTTATTCCTAATTTTATTTCTCTTTCTGAAGGCTACTTTGTCTAATATTAAAATAGCCACTTTAGCTTTCTCATTATGAGTGTTTTCATAGTATAGCTTTTTGCATCTATGTCTATGTCTGTCTACATATATATATAAAACTATATTTATTTTTAAAGTTGTTTGTTGTAGACAACATATAGTTGGATTTTGCTTTCTTTTTATCCAGTTTGACAATCTATTCCTTTTAATTAAATTGTTTTCTTTTTCCTTTAGTGGATATATGATTGGTGCAGCTGGCATTAAATCTGAAGACTTTCTACTTATTTTCTATTTGTTCTAGCTGTATTTGTCTCTGTTTTCCTCATTTCCTTTTTTCGTTTTGGTTTATTTTTATAAATTTATTTTATCTCCACTATTGATTTATCAGCTTCTGCTCTTTGATTTATACTTTCAGCAGTTGCACTAGGATTTAAAAGGTGCATGTTTAACCTGTTATGAAGTTAACCTTCATATTATGTTACACCTCATTACATGTGATATAAAAGTCTTAAAACAGTTTACTATTGTTTTCCTATTATATCCATTATGCTGCTGTCATTTATTATTTTGACATGTTACAAATCTTGTAACAATATTGTTTTCTGCTTTAAGTAATCAATTATCTTTTGACGAGATTTTTTAGATAAGGAAATAAAGTCTTCTATGTTCTGATATTCTTTATTCTACTATGTTACTCCAAGTTTTCATCTGCTAATAATTTCGTTCTGTCTGAAGAACCTCTTATGATTTTTCTTGTTTGTGTGATTTTTTTTTTATTATACTTTAAGTTCTAGGGTACATGTGCCCAACGTGCAGGTTTGTTACATACGTATACATGTGCCATGTTGGTGTGCTGCACCCATTAACTCGTCATTTACATGAGGTATATCTCCTAATGCTATCCCTCCCCCATCCCTCCCCACAATAGGACCCGGTGTGTGATGTTCCCCTTCCTGTTTCCAAGTGATCTCATTGTTCAATTTCCACCTATGAGTGAGAACATGCAGTGTTTGGTTTTCTGTTCTTGCGATAGTTTGCTGAGAATGATGATTTCCAGCTGCATCCATGTCCCTACAAAGGACACGAACTCATCCATTTTTATGGCTGCATAGTATTCCATGGTGTATATGTGCCACATTTTCTTAATCCAGTCTGTCACTGATGGACATTTGGGTTGATTCCAGGTCTTTGCTCTTGTGAATAGTGCTGCAATAAACATACGTGTGCATGTGTCTTTATAGCAGCATGACTTATAATCCTTTGGATATATCCCCAGTAATGGGATGGCTGGGTCAAATGGTACTTCTAGTTCTAGATCCTTGAGGAATCGCCACATTGTTTTCCACAATGGTTGAACTAGTTTACAGTCCCACTAACAGTGTAAAAGTGTTCCTATATCTCCACATCCTCTCCAGCATGTGTTGTTTCCTGATTTTTTAATGATCGCCATTCTAACTGGTGTGAGATGGTATCTCATTGTGGTGTTGATTTGCATTTCTCTGATGGCGAGCGATGATGAGCATTTTTCATGTGTCTGTTGACTGTATGAATGTCTTCTTTTGAGAAGTGTCTGTTCATATCCTTTGCCCACTTTTTAATGGGGTTGTTTGCTTTTTTTCTTGTAAATTTGATTGAGTTCTTTATAGGTTCTAGATATTAGCCCTTCGTCAGATGAGTAGATTGCAAAAATTTTCTCCCATTCTGTAGGTTGCCTGTTCACTCTGATGGTAGTTTCTTTTGCTGTGCAGAAGCTCTTTAGTTTAATTAAATCCCATTTGTCAATTTTGGCTTTTGTTGCCATTGCTTTTGGTATTTTAGACATGAAGTCCTTGCCCATGCCTAGGCATTACCTAGGTTTTCTTCTAGGGTTTTTATGGTTTTATGTCTAACATTTAAGTCTCTAATCCATCTTGAATTAATTTTCATATAAGGAGTAAGGAAAGGATCCAGTTTCAGCTTTCTACTTATGACTAGCCAATTTTCCCAGCACCATTTATTAAATAGGGAATCCTTTCCCCATTTCTTGTTTTTGTCAGGTTTGTCAAAGATCAGATTGCTGTAGATGTGTGGTATTATTTCTGAGGGCTCTCTTCTGTTCCATTGGTCTATGTCTCTGTTTTGGTACCAGTACCATGCTGTTTTGGTTACTGTAGCCTCATAGTATAGTTTGAAGTCAGGTAGCATGATGCCTCCAGCTTTGTTCTTTTGGCTTAGGGTTGTCTTGGCAATGTGGGGTCTTTTTTGGTTCCATATGAACTTAAAGCAGTTTTTTCCAATTCTGTGAGGAAAGTCATTGGTAGCTTAATGGGGATGGTATTGAATCTATAAATTACCTTGGGCAGTATGGCCATTTTAACAATATTGATTCTTCCTATCCATGAGCATGGTATGTTCTTCCGTTTGTTTGTGTCGTCTTTTATTCACTGAGCAGTGGTTTATAGTTTTCCTTGAAGGGATCCTTTTCATCCCTTGTAAGTTGGATTCCTAGGTATTTTATTCCCTTTGAAACTATTGTGAATGGGAGTTCATTCATGATTTGGCTCTCTCTTTGTCTGTTACTGGTGTATAAGAATGCTTGTGATTTTTGCACATTGATTTTGTATCCTGAGACTTTGCTGAAGTTGCTTATCAGCTTAAGGAGATTTTGGGCTGAGACAATGGAGTTTTCTAAATATACAATCATGTCATCTACAAACAGGGACAATTTGACTTCTTCTTTTCCTAACTGAATACCCTTTATTTTTTTCTCTTGCCCGATTGCCATAGCCAGAACTTCCAACACTGTGTTGAATAGGAGTGGTGAGAGAGGGCATTCCTGTCTTGTGCCAGTTTTCAAAGGGAATGCTTCCAGTTTTTGCACATTCAGTATGATATTGGCTGTGGGTGTGTCATAAATAGCTCTTATTATTTTGAGATACGTTCCATCAATACCGAATTTATTGAGAGTTTTTAGCATGAAGGGCTGTTGAATTTTGTCAAAGGTCTTTTCTGCATCTATTGAGATAATCATGTGGTTTTTGTCTTTGCTTCTGTTTATATGCTGGATTATGTTTATTGATTTGCATATGTTGAACCAGCCTTGCATCCCAGGGATGAAGCCCACTTGATCATGGTGGATAAGCTTTTTGATGTGCTGCTGGATTTGGTTTGCCAGTATTTTATTGAGGATTTTTGCATCGATGTTCATCAGGGATATTGGTCTAAAATTCTCATTTTTTGTTGTATCTATGTCAAGCTTTGGTATCAGGATGATGTTGGCCTCATAAAATGAGTTAGGGAGGATTCCCTCTTTTTCTATTGATTGAAACAGTTTCAGAAGGAATGGTACCAGCTCCTCCTTGTACCTCTGGTAGAATTCGGCTGTGAATCCGTCTTGTCTTGGACTTTTTTTGGTTGGTAGGCTATTAGTTATTGCCTCAATTTCAGAGCCTGCTATTGGTCTATTCAGGGATTCAACTTCTTCCTGGTTTAGTCTTGGGAGAGTGTAAGTGTTATGATATTTTTTGAAGTGAAGACCTACTGGCAATAAATCCTCTCCATGTATTAGTTCATTCTTGCACTGCTATGAAGAAATACCAGAGATTGGGTAATTTATAAAGTTAAGGGATTTCATTGGCTCATGGTTCTGCAGACTGTACAAAAAGCATGATGTGTCCACTCATCTTCTTAGGAGGCCTCAGGAAACTTAAAATCATGGTGCAAGGTGAAGGGGGAGCTGGCACTTCACATGGCCAGAAGCAGGAAGAAGTGGGAGAAAGGTGCTACTCACCTTTAAACAACCAAACCTTGTGAGAAATCTGTCACTATGCAGTATTAAGGGGGGATGATGATAAACCATGAGAAACCACCTCCATGATCAAATCACCTCCCACCAGGCCCCACCTCCAGCATTAAGAATTACATTTCAATATGAGATTTGGGTGGGGACACAGAGCCAAACTGTATCATTCTGCCCTGGCCCCTCCCAAATCTCATGTCTTTCTCACATTGCAAAATCCATTCATGCCTTCCCAATAGTCCTCCAAAGTCTTAACCCATTCCAACATTAACTCAAAAGTCCACAGTCCAATGTCTCATCTGAGATAAGACAAGTCCCTTCTGCCTAGGAGCCTGTTAAATAAAAAACAAGTTAGTTACTTCCCAGATTCAATTTTGGCATAGGGATTGGGTAAAAACTCTCATTCCAAAAGGGAGAAATAAACCAAAAGAAAAGGGCTACAGGTCTCACAGAAGTCTGAAGCCCAGCAGGGCAATCAATAAATCTTAAAGTGAAACAACAATCTCTTTTGACTCCATGACTTACATCCAGCGCACACTGGTGCAAGGGGGGGCTCCCAAAGCCTTGGGCAGTTCTGCCCCTGAGGCTTTGCCAGGTACAGCTCCCAATGCTGCTTTCATGGGCCGGCTTCAAGTACCTGCCATTTTTCCAGGTGCATGGTGCAAGCTGTCAGTGGATCTACAATTCTGGGGTCTGGAGGATGGTGGCTTCTCACAGCTCCACTAGGCAGTGACCCAGTGGGGACTCTGTGTAAGGCCTCCAACCCCACATTTCCTTTCCACACTGCCCTAGTATAAAGGTTCTCTATTAGGGATTCACTCCTGAAGCAGGCTTCTTCTTAGACGTCCAGACTTTTCCATACATCCTCTAAAATCTAGGCAGAGGCTTCTAAGCCTCAACTATTGCACTCTGGGCATCCACTGGCTTAACACCACATGGAAACTGCTAAGGTTATGGTTTGTTCTCACTGAAGCAGTGGCCTGAACTGTACCTGAGCTCCTTTGAGCCACAACCGGAGCTAGAGCAGCTGAGATAGGAAAGCAGTGTCCCAAGACTGTGCAGGAGGGTCCTGGGCCTGGCCCATGAAACTTTTCAGTCTTCCTAGGCCTCTGGGCCAGTGATGGGAGGGGCTGCTGTGAAGGTCTCTGAAATGCCTTGGAGGCTTTCCCATTGTTGTCTTGGCTATTAGTAACTGCCTTCCTTTTGGTTATGCAAATTTCTGCAGCCAGCTTGAATTCCTCCCCTGAAAATGGGCTTTTATTTTTTACCAGGTAGGCAGCCTGCAAATTTTTCAAACTTTTATGCTCTGCTTCCCTTTTAAATATAAGTTCCAGTTTCAGGTCATTTCTTTGCTCCCATATATGAACTTAGATCGTTAGATGCAGCCTGACCACATCTTGAATACTTTGCTGCACTCTAAAGTTCAAAGTTCCACAGATCCCCACGTCAGAGGCACAGTGCACCCAAGCTCTTTGCTAAAGTGTAACAAAAGTGACTGCTCCAGTTCCCAGTAGGTTCCTCTTTTCCATCTGAGACCCCCTTAGCCTGGCCTTCACTGTCCATATCACTATCAGCATTTTGGTCACAATAATTTAACAAGTCTCTGGGAAGTTCCAAAGTTTCCCTCATCTTCTTATCTTCTTCTGAGCCCTCAAAACTGTTCCAGCCTCTGCCCATCACTCACTTCCAATGCTGCTTCTATGTTTTCAGGTATCTTTATAGCAATGTCCCACTTCTCAGTACCAATTTTCTTTATTAGTCTGTTTTGCACTGCTAAAAGAAATGCTTGAGATGGTGTAATTTATAAAGGTATGAAGTTTAATTGGCTCACAGTTCTGGAGGCTGTACAAAAAGCATGGTGCACCTGCTCAGCTTCTTGGGAGCCCTCAGGAAATTTACAATCATGGCTGAAGGTGAAGGGGGACCTGGCACTTCACATGACCAGGAGTAGGAAGAAGAGAGCAGGAAGGTACTACACACTTTTAAACAACCAGATCTTCTGAGAAATCTATCACTATGCAGTACCAAGAGGAAATGGTACTAAACCATGAAAATCTGTCCCCATGATCCAATCACTCCCACTAGGAACCCCCTCCACCACTGGGGATTTTATTTTAACATTAAATTTGGGCAAGGACACAGGTACAAACCATATCACTCTGCTTGCTTTCATTTTCCCAGAAAATAAACAACCTTGTTTCATCTTCATTTGTGAAATATTTAAATTTATATTGAATAACACATTTGCAGGTTATTTTTTAAGCACTTTAAAGATGGCATTCCATTGTCTTCTGGATTGCAAAGATTCTGATAAGAAGTCTGTTGTCATTCTTATCTTGTTTCTCCCTGTGTACATAATGTATATTTTTATTGGCCATTATTAAGAGTTTCTTCATATGAATGCTTTTCAGAAATTTTATTACATGTACCTTAATATATGTTTAGTTGTTCTCACCTTTCTCAGAGTTCTATATGTTTCTTGGATCTGTAGGTTTATTTGTCATGAGTTTGAAAAAAAAGCCATTATTTCTTCAAGTTTTTTTTTTTTTTTTTTACCCCACATTCTCTTTCTTTTCTTGCAGGGACTTTCACACATATGCCAGAGCACTTGATAGTACCATATAGGCTATTGAGGTGTTGCTTTTTTGTTGGTTGGTTGCCTTTTTCCTATTTTCTTTGTCAGCCTCATTCTGAATAGTTTATATTCCTATTTTGTCATGTTCAGTAGCTTTTTTTTTCCCCCTGAAATGTCTACTATGCTGTTAACACTATTTAGCAAAATTTTGATTTCATATATTTCATATTACATCTCTAGATGTTTCATTTGGGTCTTTGCAAAAATATTCTTCTCCATATTTATTCACATTTTCTTTAATCCTTTGAGCATACTGATTACCATCCTTGCCTGCTTACTTCCATTACCTCTGCCATATCTGATTATGTTTCTATAAAATGATTTCTTTCCTGGTTATGAGTCAAGTTTTCCTGTTATTTGTTGCACATAAGAATATTTGACTGCATGCCAAACATTGCTAATCTTATACATTTGAGGGTTGGATATTGTTGTATTTCTTTAAGAACAGCCAAATTACTTGAGAATTAGTTTGATCCTTTCAAAGCTTGTTTCCAAAATTTTAAGGTAAGTCTAGGATAAGGTTTATTCTAAGCCAACATTAGCCCTATAAATACATTGTAACCCTTCTGAATTTTCTTATGAATGTCCCATATAGTCAATGAGGTCTCTCCACTCTGGCTGGTGGGAATTTGAATGATTTCCTGCTTTGTGTAAGCTCTGGGAATTATTTGTTTTGCAGTTCTCTAGTAATTTTTCTTTCTCTAAAGGTAGCTTTTTGCCTGACTTCATGGAGTTTCTACATAGGTGTATGCAGATTAGTATTCATTTAAAAACTCAAGGAGACTTTATGCAGATTTCTGAAGCTCTTTCTATATATCTCCCTTCTTTCTTGGACTCTGTCTTGAAAATTCTAGTCCTTATAGTGTTTGTTTTCTCATTTGGGTAAGACCACAAGTCTGAGTTCTCTCTCCCTGCACCATAGCCTGGAAGCTGCCTCCAGGCAGAAATCTGAAGTGATTGCAAGGTTCATTTTATTTTTATTTTTATTTTTTCTTTCATCTCAGGAATCATAATTCTGTGATGCTGAGGGTCTATTTCCTAAAATCTATTGTATCATATATTTAGTTCCATTTTCTAAATATTTATGATGAAAGGGTAAGTTTGGACTCATTTATTCTCTCATGGCCAAAAGTACACGACCACCTGGTATAGTTTTTAAGTAATTTTTGTTACTTTTGTTGATGTTGCTCTTATGAACATTTTATATATAGTTTCTTCAACTCAGCCATAGTGTAGATGGTAATTCTTAACAAAAGAGTTTAGTTTTGGCCAGAAAATCCTAATGAGTTTCTACCAGATATTTTTTTCCTGAATGGATTTGTGATTAAGGCTATCAAGGCCTTTCTCTAGGGAAGCTAAATAATGTGCATTTGAGTATACGTTAGCTGATTTCTAAGCTTCTCTTTTAATTGGATGTCTATACATTGTCTTATAACTAGTTTTACTTGATTTCTTAACTTCCAGAATGAAAAAAACTCAAGAATTAAATGAGATACTATCTCACATCTGGCCTTCACTGTATTCTTCCGGTGTTCTGAAAGCAAATGCAATGAAAACTCTCCACTTGGTACTGGAATTTAAGCACCAAATGGTGCCTCAGGGTCTGAGGAGATGCTGCCTTTGCTATTTCCCAAAACTTAAAAGTTTTCTTTTGCCTTGCAGGATGTAGATTTTAAAAAAATTCTGGAGTTTTAATCTTTCTCTAGTAGAAACTCTAATTTAGTGTAACTATTTGAAATAAACATCTCAGGAGACAAAAAGCTATTTTAAATAGATGACAACATCTTGTGGCATAATTGCATGCTAGTGCAATTTAAATGAACACTATCTTCCATAGACAAAATCTATTTTGAAATTCTATCTATAAAACAGTTGAGGAAGCATTGTAAACATAAGAACATTCTGTTATTTTCCTTGGCATTTAGAAAGTGCTGCTTTTGAAACCTTTATTTTAGGTTCTGAAATAATTTTAGAAAGTGTACATAGTTTTGCTTTCAAAGGTCATGAGCAAGTATAAATATACCCATTTTAGAACAAGGAAAAGCTTTCAATCCCCCCCACATCTTACCATCCTCTTCCAAGACTAAAAACTAAAGTAGATCTAAAAATTTATAATATCTGCTCATTTCCCAGAGTTGAACAAAATAGAAAATATTCAGATTCGATCAATAGTATTCAAAAATGAAGAGGTGAACCCTTATCTGTGTTGGAGGACGAAAGCAAATTCTTTTGGATGCTTCTCAGACTTGATACCATAAGTCCACTCTCATTGAAGGGACTCATATTCCTTTGGGTTCAGCCTCTCAGATCCCTTTGGTAACAATAATTCATGGTCCAGCAAGATCTCGGTAAAAGCATCATCATATCATGATGAAGAAGAAGAAGATGATGATGATTATGATGATAAAAATAAAACAAAAAACCCACCTGCTATAAAAAAACAGAACACTGAGAAGTAAGCAGTCTAGAAACCTGAAATAATTGTCCACATGAAATTATAAAGTCCTTTTGACACCCATAGTAATTCTACTTTAAGTTTCATAGTAATATTGATTACTAATTAGTTTTTGGCTTGGGCTATTATTTTGAATGATGGTAGAGTGAGAGGAGTGCTCAAAGGAAATATAGGTTTGCATACATAAATGTGCATTGTGATGGAGGGTTCTTAATTTACAGTAACATATAGAATTTGAAGATTACTTCAAAGGGTATTTAAAACTCATGTGTTTGAAATTCATGATAAGAAAATGTGTACTTTCTTAAGGGACAAAGTTTTCAGGTAAAGTTTCTACTAGTCAGATTTTTCCTGAGAGGTAATTTGGAACGCGATGGCAGAAAATGTGCAAACTAGAGATATGTTCATTCTCTTACTCCTCTCTATTTAGAGACTAAAGGTAGTATAAACTGCTTTCATATTTGGTTGAAATGCCTTGAAAAAGCAAACAATTTTAAGAGAGCTGCTTATCTGCTGCTTCTTTCAACTACCCTGACTCTCCTATAATAATTTGTCTTTTAATCTCTTCTAGCGGATACTCCATTCCGATCCCCTTACTGGTCCCTACTAATCCTCCCAGTCCTAGACTGCTAGACAGCTCTAAACATCAACTCTGTGTGTGGCTCCACTCACTGTCTAATTAAAATGATTGTCACTGTAATTATGTTATAGTCGTAGGTGGATAAGGAAAAGTTAATCATCTGAATTATAGTATACCTAAGAGTTTTAGAATTGCACCACAGAGAGTCAACCTAAAGCCAAGGTGAACTATTTTTAAATCTATATTTTATTTTTACCTGAGAAAAGCAATATATAATCATTGCACAATATGAAGAAAACATGAAAATCCATGGTCACCTCTTCCTGTCCCATTGAATCAGCTATTCCCAATTAAGACAACAGTATGCAGACTATTATTCCAGTTATCCCTTCCCCAGGAGTCTTTTAGATTTTAAGGAATCTGTGAATGAAATATTGCTCAACAGAAGTGAGAGACTTAGAACTTCAGATTGGGGGAACCTGGAACCTCACTGGCAGTCCCTAGTAAAACCAGACTTGATCCTTGTAAACAGTTTCTGGAGTTCCAAGTGCATGTCTGAAACAAAATCGTATTTATCCAGACTAGATGAAAGAAGACAAATTATAGAGTATAAATTTTATAAGATTCCGTGATTAAAATTCTCTAAGCTATATTGGACTCTGTTTTGTTATTACTATTTGGCTTTGAAATCTGTATTCAATTTTGGATAACGCATTTCAATACACTTGCAAAGGAAAAAATCATCCTATTTAAGTCTCTGGTAGAAAATTATTGTGAAGTATGGTGGGCAGGTTTCCTCCTCTTTACAGTAACAACAGTGGACTTCTTCTGTAACAGAAGTGCTTTAAATTAGAAAGAAAACCTTTGTGACTAAGCAGTCAAATGCTAAATTGGGCTTCTTATGGCAGTGGTGAAAGCTTCTAATAGAATGATGTTTCCAAAACAATTCAGGCTTCATTCACTAGGAAATACTTTGAAAAGATGGGGACTGTCATAAAGTTGCCAGCTCTGGCCGGGCGCGGTGGCTCAAGCCTGTAATCCCAGCACTTTGGGAGGCCGAGACGGGTGGATCACGAGGTCAGGAGATCGAGACCATCCTGGCTAACACGGTGAAACCCCGTCTCTACTAAAAATACAAAAACTAGCCGGGCGAGGTGGCGGGCGCCTGTAGTCCCAGCTACTCGGGAGGCTGAGGCAGGAGAATGGCGTAAACCTGGGAGACGGAGCTTGCAGTGAGCTGAGATCCGGCCACTGCACTCCAGTCCGGGCGACAGAGCGAGACTCCGCCTCAAAAAAAAAAAAAAAAAAAAAAAAGTTGCCAGCTCTTTAGTTTTTCCAAGTAGGTATGTTAAATAAAAAAACATGTATTTATTCAAATATATACATTGGAAATGTATTCTCAATCAGGCACTGTGCCAAATAAAATGTGGGGCTGTGATGGTGAATCTGTTTCCTCACGTCCTTATAGTTTCGAAGGGGATTGTTATCAACCAGACACACACATAAACATAAAGTTACAGTTGTGATTAGTGCCATAAAGAATATGTAGTTGTATAAAAAGAGTCCACTTTGGCTATTTAAAAACTAAATATGAAGGAAAGACACATGGTCAACATCATGGCTAAGACTGATTGAGAACTTACTCTGTGGCAGGCGCTGTTCTAAGCATGTATGTATAACATCATTTGATTCCCACAGAGACTCTAGAAACTGGGAATGTTATTATACCTATTTTAAAGAGTGAAAATCTTCAAAGGCATAGGAAGATTAATTAACTTGTCCTGGTTTTGTAGCTCACCAGTAGGACAGCCTGCAGTCAAACTGATAGTCTGATTCTGGAGTTCACACCCTTAACCATCAAAAAGAGGAAAGTTTTTCATAATTTTCATAAATTCCTAACTTTTTGAAACCTGTATTACCCTGTTCCCATTTTTTCTTTTAGTGACAGAGTGCTAAAAATTTGGGGCCGGGGCTAGTCATGGATCAGCAATGGAAAGACACTTTTTGAAGGTGACTTTTCCAATAAGGATCCACTGAATAGGATAGTTTAAATGAACTCCTGCTAAAAGAGAGTGGAATGAAATAGATTGCTTTTAGAGGACAATTCCAGCCCTCTAGTCTTAAATGCATTTTCAATAATGTGATATGCAACCTTAATCTGACTCTTAAAGGTATTGCATTTTTTGTTCCCTTTGACTTACAATAAACAAATGAAAAAGTGAAATGCACCAAAGAAGATACATAGAGCATTCCTTGGTGCTCCTATTCCAAAGATGATTTGGAATTTCCTGTGTTTAAGCAAGTTTTGGGGTGCGGTGGCTCATGCCTGTAATCCTAGCACTTTGGGAGTCTGAGATGGGAGGATCACTTGAGCACAGGAGTTCGAGACCAGCCTGGGAAACATAGCAAGACTCCCACCTCTATGAAAATAACATTAAAAAAAAATTAGTCAGGTGTGGTGGCATATGCCTGTAGTCCCAGCTACTCAAGAGGCCAAGGCAGAAGGATAACTTGATCCCAGGAGATCAAAGCTACAGTGAGCTGAGATCATGCCACAGCACTGCAGCTTGGGCAACAAAGTGAGACCCTGTCTTGAAATGGAAAGCATTTATTTATTTGGTTTGTTTGTTAAAGGGCAAGTAAGTATGCATTTTTTTTGTAAAGTTCTGTATCACTTGCAGGTTTTATTCACTTTTGTTATAAAGATGAGAGGATGCTAACAATAAGAAAAAGTCCCAACATTTTCCAATGAACATTTAATTTTACTTTAATGAGAATTAATTGATGTAAAGGAAATAAACATTAATTACTATATTCCTAAGGATTAAGAACAATCTGAGAGAAAAACATTCCATTTTTATCAATCTGAGATGAAAAAGTTCCTGACAAAGAACCTTCCTTTGGTAGCTTTCAATTTATCAGACCATTTCCAGAGCCCAAGTCACTTTTCAGCTCTAGTACGGAATATATTAATGCTTTATAAAAGCAACTGGGGTATCTCACCACAGTGGGAAACCACTTTTAAACTCACCTCGGGAAGCCTTCACGAAGCCTTGTTTCTGGGAAAACTTACATAAATCACTGCTTTTCCCAGTTGAGATTGGCTGCCTGCGGTGGTGATGACAAGGTCAAAGATACGGACTAGGAGTCCAAGGTCAGGCCTTATAAGGGTAAACAGAGAGTGTTCCCTTTGCTTTTGTCCCATGCATTGAGAATGCAAGCTCATCAAGCAAAGCCCCAGAAGGTAGGTTGGCAGGTCAGATGTATCATATTGTTATGGTTCCTTTCTGTATTTGTATTTGTTATGGACTATAAACCATGATGATGCAATAAAGGGCCAGGGCCATGAATTCCAATTGGCTGTGCAGTGCTATTTCATGGAGGGGCAAGTCCAACTGTTATGAATTCAGACAACTTAATAATTTCAGTTTCACTGCCTTGCTCTGCTCCCCAGGAACCTGCAGAAGATAAGTGATTGGGCACTATCATAAATCCAGTCATACATACAATGGGAAAATAACTGGTGAAGCTTTAAATCAATGCAGAATGTTAGACTAATAAAGATGTTGATCATACTATTTGGTGGAAATATTAACTAGGAAAAGTTGATAAAATGTACTTTTTAAAAAAGATGAAACTAGTCAAATATATTTCTTTGTGCTTATTTGTATCTGCATGAATATAAAATGCCATTGGTTCTTCAGCTTTAACACCTAAGGGATTTATAAGCATATTGCTTCAATAAAACTTGGTTCATCTGTACAGTACATGGCTCAGATATGCATATTTAATTACTCTGAAAGTAATTTACTTGTACAGATGGTGGTATTAGAGGGTCTTACTTCAATTTAAATTACTTTCATTGGGAAAAAAAGTGTTCTTTGGCTATGATTTCCAAGTAAAAATTTAACTTTTATAACATATGGAACATACCTGCTTGTAGTAATGATACATGAATAATCCCACACATGCAAAATAAACATTATTGTAAAATTTTGAAACCACTCACAGGGAATAGTATTATTACAAGATAATTCAAGACCCTCACATGCAAAGCTCAGGGAGTTGCAAAGTAAACTAGCAGCCAAAGTATATAAATGAGCTTAGAAAAAAGCATGGAGGATCTAAGTTGCCACTGAAAGCAATGAGCAGCCTCTTCAGCAGACCACTGAAGCCTCTCCTCCCTTGATGAAATTCAAAAGAAAGTAGTAGATACTATGTGAGAAATATACCTGGTCATACCTCAGAGACTTACATGGATCTGTGTCCTCCCAAGGCAGGGACTTGAGCCATTTTGTACTCCCCTTTCTAGAAAAGTAAAGGCTACCTTTCCCCCATCACAGCTTGGTGCCTTCTGAAATGCAACATTCATCCTGTTGAAACAAGCACCCAAATAAAAATGATCACTTTCAAAGGCAAGCCAGTCACAAAGAAAGACAAATGGCTTGTGGCATATTGTATTGATTATCACACAGTAGCTGGGTATTAAAAATTGGGAAAATATAACTGCTTTTGAAAAAGATATTGTTTTCTATTATGAGATTGTAAAAAAGTGCCCATGTGTTTGTTCATTCTTCACTGCAAGTATTTCTTTATTAAGCACTGTATCTCAGAGGCAGCACATATACTATCTACTACTCTGGTTGCTATGGTAAGTAGTCATGTTTTATTGAAAAGTAAATGGCCACCACCCACAAGAATAGCTCCCAAGTGGCCTTAGCATACACTCCCTTCCTCACCCTTTCTTTTTGAGCCAACCTAATTTTTTTTAAATAAACATGAATTTTACCCTTATTTAGAGTAAGACAAAAACCTTTTTTTTTTTTTCTGAGACGGAGTCTTGCTCTGTCGCCCAGGCTGGAGTGCAGTGGCGCGATCTCGGCTCACTGCAAGCTCCGCCTCCCGGGTTCACGCCATTCTCCTGCCTCAGCCTCCTGAGTAGCTGGGACCACCACGCCTGGCTAATTTTTTTGTACTTTTAGTAGAGACGGGGTTTCACTGTGTTAGCCAGAATGGTCTTGATCTCCTGACCTCATGATCCACCCGCCTCGGCCTCCCAAAGTTCTGGGATTACAGGCTTGAGCCACCGCGCCCGGCCTAGACAAAAATCTTTCTACTTACTACCTTCTCTCAACTCTTATCTCTTTTTTTTTTTTTTTTTTTGGACAGTGTCTCACTTTGTTACTCAGGCTGGAGTGCAGTGGCAGGATCTCGGCTCACTGAAGCCTTGACCTGGGTTCAAGGGATCTTCCTGCCTCAGAGCCCCCAAGTATCTGGGATGACAGGTACACACCACCACATCCAGCTAATTCTTTTGGATTTTTTGTAGAGATGGAGTTTCACCATATTGTCCTGGCTGGTCTTGAACTCCTGAGCTCAAGTAATCCGCCTGCCTCGGCCTTTCAAAATGCTGAGATTATAGGTGTGAGCCACTGTGCCTGGCCTCAGATTTATCTCTTAAAATGATTCTATTCATTATGGACAACAAATGAAGTTACATCTATCAGCCCTAAAATCTTTGTGATGACACATCCAAATGTGTATGTGTGTATATGTGTGTGTGTGTGTGTGTGTATATATATATATATACACACACACACACAAAATAAGCTTATTTAGTAATATATTGGACATTATATTATAAGATTCCTTTTAAATACTGAACCTAGAATACAAATAGAAAAGTATTTTGGTGATATGTGCGTGCTTGGGGATTCTATCATAAGACATCTCTATAATGTGAAGTTATACCCATGAAGACATTTTTCAAACTACCTGTACAGTGTAAACGAATAGTTTAAATGATAGTCTGCTTATCTATCTATCTATCTATCACCTATCTATCTGAGCAAAAAAAATTTGTCATATTGTGGTAATCTGACTGATTGCCAGTCTTCAGGCCTTGAAGCAAAGTGGGGTTTGAGTCAGGTCAGTTCTCACTTTGAGTCATGACTATTTGTGTGGGTTTTACCCAAGAAATGCTCTACCAGAAATGCTTTATCAAAAATTTGGACCAGGTATGGTGACTCAGGCCTGTAATCCTAGCACTTTAGGAGACTGAGGCAAAAGGATTCCTTGAGCCCCGGACACTGAGGCTGCAGTGAGCTGTGGTCACATCCCTGTACTACAGCCAGGGCAGCAGAGTGAGACTCTGACTACACACACAAACACACACACACACACACAAAATGGCTTAAGAAGACAAAATCTCTGAGGACAGTGACAAACATTTCTTGGACTAAAAAGCCTACAATTAATCAATGGCTTCCAGTTTCTTTAACAAATTCAGCTAGCAATTTCTGACCTCTGCCATATTTCTATTTTTGCTTTATATGCCTCAAATTTGGCCTGAAAATGACTAGGTTAGTTTGCTCACTTGGACTCTGTATGTACCTGCAACTCTGTGCACAAGTTTTCCTATCATTCGGGGTTAGCTGAATTGTTATTTTCTCACCAAGACTGAAAACTACTACCATTTCATGAAGAAGAAGAACACAGGCCAAGGTGAGAAGAAAAGATAATGGGGATTGGTGGAATGAGAAGAGTGTTTCTTAATTACGCTGTAGACTGTCTCTGCTGGGTCCTTTTTCTACCCTGCACTGTGCAAAATAACTGTCAGACAGTGGCTGCTACAGAGATGATGCAGCAGCGGCAACAGATAATACAGCCGTACCTCCGAGACACACAGGAGGTGACTTTTTTACTTTTAAGGAGAAAAGCAAGAGATGAGAGGAAAAAAGATCAAATATGTTCAAGAATTTTTTAAATTTTACTCTCACTCTTGTTTATTACATATTTTTAGCTATAAGAGGATTCCCCCCCATATAATTCTTTTTATTGATTTTTATATTAAAGCAATCGAAAGCAATGTGGTATCATTTTCTGGTATAATAGAGCCATAGAAGCATGACAGCAGACACCTCACTGGGGAAAATAACATGTAAACACTATACAAATTAGCCTCTTCTAATGCAGTGAATAAAAGAAAGCAAACACTTGCAGATGGAGTAGAATTAAACAATACATTAGCACACAGTGTATAAGCGTACTGTAGTCTTTGTTTTTTATTATAAATGACCATCACTAAAATGATCCTAAATATGCCATTAAAGAAAACTTACTTGCTAATAGGTGAAGACTAATGAGGCAATAGAAAGTATAATTGGAGAACTTGCTACCTCAACCACAGAAGAGTATACTAGTATTCACGAACAAATACCAGTGTCTGTTGAATTTTGTAGTCTGTTGAATTTGTAGTACCAGTGTCTCTGAAAAGTGAAAAACACAGTTCGAGTCCAGCCTGGGCAACATGATGAGACCTCATCTCTCCAGAAAATACAAAAAATTAGCTGGGCGTGGTGGTGAGTCCCTATAGTCTCAGCTGCTTGGGAGGCTGAGGTGGGAGGATCGCTTGAACGTGGGAAGTTGAGGCTGCCATTGCACTCCAACCTGGGTAATGGAGCAAGACTCTGTCTCAGAAAAAGAAAAAAAAGTGAAAACATGTACATTTTATTCATTTATTCATTCAAATTTGATTTATTACTTACATTTGTGTCAGTGTTAAATGCTATGGAGAAATAAAAGTAGCCACAGTCACTGAAGTTATAGAAATATGGGAAATAGGATTCTTTGCTTGTCACACAGAACTGACTGCTTCTTTAAGACTTACAAAGATGTGAGAAGCTCTGGGCCTTCAAAAAAGAACTCAAAATGGTGCAAGAGTACAGCCATGAAAACAAATCTGAATAGAACAAGTGCATATTACCATTACTTCTCATGTTTGCCTTTTCATTAGATTCCTCTCTCCACAACCTCATGTTTCCCCATGGACTTTGATTCTCATACATGCCCTATATGGATTTAATGTTTCTTGTTCCATTAGCCACATCTTCAACTTGACTTCCACCGACCAGCATGAGTGTGGTTTTGCATTTTGATAATTCTTTAGTATCCAATTTGTGACCCTCCCCAGATTTTCAGCTTCATTACCCTCACATTTTGCTGACAGGTGGTAGCAGTTTGCCCTGAAATGCCATCAAGATAAAGTAAATGAAAACAAATGCAATTCAAGATACAGTGTGATAAGTGCCATTAGAGATGTATAAACAGGATACTACGGAGTTTCGAGCTGGAAAATGCCACAATCAGGGATGCCAAGGAAGACTTGATTTAAGACATACAGTGACATCAGAAACTAAATCCATGAGTCCCAAAATGTGTTAGCAAAAAAGCTGCCTCAATATATTTAGGGGAGAATCTTTTATAAACCTAACAGAAAATTCTGACCCACAGAGCTCTTTGATCACTTAATAATGGTTCATATACATAGCTATGCTCGACAAAACACATATACAGAATTCTCACATTTTGTTCAGAGGAATTCACAAATGTGAAGATGAATTTTACAAAGAAGTGAGCCAATTATTTCAGCTTGAGTGCTTTCTTACATGCAAGTGAAAATTCTTAATAAAATTGAAATTAACTCCATTACTACTAGATCTCAAGGAGTTTAGGAGGTGTTTTATATACTCAAATCATCAGGAGAAAGCACAATTCGAATAAAGAACAACATATTCTCATGCATTTAGATGCAGTCTGCAATTTTTCCAGTTACATGCTTCTTGAAAGCAGGATATTGGGAATCTTTATTTTTAAGTCACTGCAGGTAATTTATGAATCAGGGGGCTCATGGGTTTCCAGATGAGAAACAATGCTCCATGGACTTCATCTCGCTGCTTCTGGGACAAGGCTGGCTGGGCAGGACTGTGGATCAGGAGAGTCAATCTCAGACTTACTTGATTTGTTTGGAAGTGTCTGAGGAAACAGCCCATCAAAAGGAGAGAATGTATATGATGAATCCAAAATAATGGAGCTAGAGTGAAGGCCCATAGCAGTAAATGGCCATGAGAAATGGATGTGGGAGACCAAGAAGGAAGTGGAAAGCCAGACTAGTGATGGTTGTTGAGGGAAAAGGGAGCAAAGGGGAGCAAAGGAGAAGGTGGGGTGGAAAAGGGCTTGTAAGCAGCCCCAAGCCTGCTAGACACTTTCAAGAATGGAGTGGGGCTAGGACCAGGGAGGCTAGTCTCTACTTAGGATACCTAAATGAGGGGTGCTGGGGAAACTCTTTGGTAGAATTTAGTTAACTTAGCAGAGATCTGAATACATTACGGAGGTGAATAAACACTGAATTAACAAGATCATACTGCACTCCAGAAAACTTGATTGAATGACTGATAGATGCATTCGTTCTTCGTTCATGCATCCAGTGTGTTTTGTACATGCTCTAGGCACCCTTTGAGACCATGGGGGAATCAGTAGAGAAAAACATCAGCATATGAACACATTCTTAGCTATGGTCTACTTAGTCATGATTTGTTTTTAAGTATGAAAATAATAAAGCTGATTGGGCGTAATAGCATGCTCTATTTTGGAAACACATTAACTAGTCAAAATAAGGTATGTTAAATAGTAAACAAGTAGTATAAATCATATTTAATTGCCAAATGAATCCATCATCAATTAGCTTTGAAATGGAAGAAATAAGCCGCATGGGCTATTGATGTTAATAGATATTCCTCGAATAATCTTTTTCCTTCACTCAACAAAATCTTTCTTGGAATTGAATAAAAATGTTGAAGTTACTTCATTGAAAAAATATCTTCTACATGAGTCACAAAAAGTAGATAATGTAACTTATAAAGTGGTCAGAATCTAAAATAGTGAAGTAGTCAAAAGACAGAAAGTAGGAAGACAGTGAACTGGCTTATCTTGTGGAACGGTGCTCCTCAATTATGCCTAAACAGTGCCTAGTACTGGGAGCAAGGCCTCGACGGATATGTCTCCTGACCTGTTTCGGGTAGGCATACCAGGAAGACCATCAGGAACCAATACCTCCTTAGGGAAGAGAAAGCAGTCTAGATTTTCCCCAATTTCCGGTGTATCAGTTGTCAGAGGCATTCTACCTATAGCAGGGTCTCTGTCATTCATTTCGTTTCATATCTAAGGCCCAGCGGAAGAAGGGTTGTGACTAAAAACTGAAAAATGTAGTTCACTAGAAACTCTTAAATTAAGGTATAAGCAGCACAGCTTAGAAACCTCTTTCAACAAGGTATTACATGACAGAGAGACAGAGAGAGAGAGGCTTTCTTTATTTTGCCACGGAATACATTGGAGCTTCAGCTCCATAAACACTCCAGTGCATGAGCAGCCACAGCAAAAGAGGTGGTCATGGTACCAGAGGACAAGGCAGGAAAGCCTGGCATAGGCAGCCATGCTGGACAGGTCTGGATAGTGGTGGGCGGGACGGCATCCATGCAAGTGGGACTGGAACTTGATGGATCTCATATCCGAGCACATGTGAGGTGCCCCTGGGGGAGTTCCAGAAATTCTTCAGTGGTGGAGAAAATGTTAATGATGCTTGAGGGCTCTGTAATAACAGGTATAAACCAGAGCAAAAAGTCAAGTAAGAGTTACTAATGTTAAAATAACCTATTTATTATAAATTGGCCATCAACGGATCTCAAAACTGACAGAAAAGTTTCACCACACATATAATCAGTTGCTAAACAAATAAAATGTGAATATTATGGCTCTGTTGGAGTAACTGTTGTGTAAATGTTTTTTGAAATATTCAGCAGAGAGCTGTAGAAACTAGTAAAATCTCAGGACCTTTAGAACTGAAAGTTTTCCGTGGATGCCACATGTTTATCTATTATAAAGAAAGTATAAGAGCCAGAGAACTAAAAACAATAGTAGACTATAGAGGCTAGGGTATATTAAAAATAATTTGAAGACAAATAAATATCTAGATAACATTTATATAATAGCTATTGCCAAAGAGGCAGATGGCTTATAGAGATCAAATGTTGACTCAAATCCAGGGCATTTTCAGTGACCAGAAACTTTGTAACTAAGAAAATAAGCATTTTCTTGAAACAAAAAACCCAAAAATCAAGTTATTTACATAGCACTTGATAATATTGTATCCAGATATGCTATTTTTTTACATTTTGCAATAATTCTATTATCATTGTTTCTCTTTCTACTTCCTATTTTTTCTTTCCTTATTCCTCCTTTTTTCTGTCCTTCTCTTTTTTTTCTCCTTCTTCCTCTCCTCTCTCCTTCTTCTCCACTCCTTTCTCCCTTTCCTCCCTTTCTCCCTTGTTACTCCCCTTCCTTCAGTCCTTCCTCCCTCCCTCCATCCCTCCCTTCCTTCCTTCCTTTTCTCCCTTGCTTCCTTTCTCCAGAAATGCCTAATTCAAAGCCTGGATCACATTTCTTAGGAATCCACAATTTACCCGAATAAATTTTAAGTGATATTTCACTCCAAAATTCAGAGTGCCTCTACACCCTTCATTATTTTATTTTTCTTCATATTATTTGTCACTTTCTAACATACTGTATATTTCACTTATTTTTCCTAATGTCTGATTCCCACACATAGCAGAGGATCACGGAATATATGTTTAATGAGTTGATCTCACTTTTGGGGAATTTATTATTGTTGTGCTGTGTTAAAAACATTTACTAAGCAAATGATTAATATAATAAGACTCAAAGAAGATGGTTTATCAATAGCAGCAAAAATTACTTTCAAACATTTCAGAATAATCATGTGTGTGGGGGAAAAGTTACCTAGAAGTCATTCAATACATTATTATGGACTGTTACCAAAAAAAGCTATGTGTGTAACATTACTCAAAGATAATATATCAACTGCGGCATTACAGGACTTTTCTTTTACAAGTGTTTTAAAATTCAGACATCTTTCATCAATCTAGACTGACTTTTCCAAATCTGAAAGAGCTGTTAAACCCCACATCATCTGTCGGGTCAGTCTACTAGGCAGTATTAGTTCACTAAACATTTTCTGTTTACTGAGTGAGAGGCCCTTAATTACATGCTGTGGGGAATAAAAAAATGAAAAAGACAGATTCCTTATGGAGGCTAAAGGAGCAATGAATTTACCCTGAAAGTAATATTGAAAAAGGAGAAGGCAATAATCAAATAATGGAACTATTTCTGAAGTACTTTTATCTTATCCAGGATAAGCTGGATTTTAACAGAAGGATGTGAAAGGCAAGAGTGCAGTGGACTAAAGAGCCAGCATGGACATAGACACGGGAAGGGTAAAGTGCATGGAGTTGTTTAAGAACCAAGATCAGCTTGCGTGGAGGCATGCCAGTTTATTAAAAATGGAATCACTTTTCATAAATGTGTAGGGTTTTTGAGGAGAAATTATGTAATAATCTGCCTCAGAGATGCTATCTAGGAAAGATTCCCTCTGTGTTGCCTTCTTACTGTGAGGTTTTCTAAGGCCATTTGGCAAATGCATACAGAGAACAAATGCATTCTGGAAGCACCAGAGAATGCAGGATGAGAGATTTGGAATTCCCATAAACAGAAATGATAGCTCCAGATTTGCTAAGGCACTGTACAGTTGGTCAGCTTATCCATTTTTAAGTGAAAGACCTGACTGGTTGTAAAAGGCTCTAACAGATGAAATGAACCACAGGGTAGAACTTGGAGCACAAACGAGAGATAGATGTTCATCCGGAATGGAATTGCGGAGTCTGAGAATCACAGAGTTTTATTATTCTCCAAGTCTTTGAATTTGAGCTTCAAGTAAGGAATACATAATGAAAATGAGTCATTACATTTCTAGTCACCACTCCAGAATCAACAGTGTTATTTTTCTTCAGCAAAATTAAGTTGCTCTTTATAAGGAATCATAATATGCAGTATGAGCCTCTGAATTCTCATTTTAGAGCTATCATTCTTGCCAAATTTACCTAGAGAAATGGTATACCTTTCTCTGGCTTTTTCTTAAAATATCTCTTGTTGTTTTGTCTCTTTTTCAATACTGATTGTGATAGTAATACATAATGACTATATTAATTTGTAAAAATGCCAATAAGTACAATAAAATACCTGAAATGCCATGGCTGCTATTATTTTCTAGGTAATTGTCTTACTCTTTTTTTTTTCAGCTAAGGATGAATAGTCAGCAAGAAATCACACCATGAACAAGCACACATGTATAGAGCCACCCCAAACTGAACACCTGTATAAATTATTTTTCCTTAAAATACATTATAAATATTTTCATATCAATTTTGTTTCCTTCAGAACATAGTTATTAATTATCAGATAGAATTTTAATACACAACTATACCATAATTTATTTAGCCAACCTCTAGTCTTTGGTCATTTAATTTTTTCTAATTTTTACATTAAAAATATAGTGATATGTGGTACATAAACATTTAGCATATCCATTATCATTTCCTTATGATAGAATTGTAGGGTAAAGGGTTTGCAAAATGTTCAGGGTTTTGACGCACATTGCTAAATCACCTCCAAGCTGAGCATGAATGACTATTTCCCTGAATACTATCCAATAGAGTAACTAAAAAATAAAAAAATGAAAATGATATATTATCTTAATGTTATCTTGACTAGTGTCTTTATTACCACTGAGATTGAACATTTTTAATATGCTTTTTAGCCATTTATATTTCTTAATTTGTAAAGCAGGTGCCTATTTGGAAACTTGTGTTTTATTGACTTCTTTTTTGTTGTTGTTTTTTGAGACCTGAGTCTCTGTCACCAGGTTGGAGTGCAGTGGTGCGATCTTGACTCACTGCAACCTCCGCCTCCCAGGTTCAAATGATTCTCCCTCCTCAGCCTCCTGAGTAGCTGGGACTACAGGAGCATGCAATTACACCCAGCTAATTTTTGTATTTTTAGTAGAGACAGGGTTTCACCATGTTGGCCAGTATGGTCTCGATCTCTTGACCTCGTGATCTGTCCTCCTTGGTCTCCCAAAGTGCTAGGATTACAGCATGAGCCACCATGCCTGGCCTGTTGTATTGATTTCTAAGAGCTCTTTAAATGTTAGGAAGAGTAAGCCTTTATTTGTTATATGTGAATTCTTACTTAGAATTACAAAAATGAAGTTCTATCCATCATGGATATAGTATAACTTGTATAGGTTATACTTTAAACCTTAACATATTTTGATATTTGCATCAAGTAAATTATTTTTAAAATAATTTATTGGAATAGAAAAAATTCAGTGTGAAAATAAAATCTATTTCATGATTCTCATGAACAAACAGATCTTAATTGCTCCACTAGAGATTTTAATACCAGTCTTTTAAGTTACAAATAGCAATAAAAAGGATAATTCACTCCATAAACCGGCTAGCAATCAGAATGCAAATCAGAGGATGAGCTATTGCTTCATCAGGAAAGCAGTGACTAGGTTTTTAATTGTCACACCAAATTACATACAAAACTGGGGAAAGATGACTGACAGCACATCGAAGATATGCATAAGAGTGAAAACCAGAAATTCGTGTAGATGGAATTTATTTTATTTTTCTTTCAAACTTCTGATCAAGATTATATTGGGGTAGGAAGAAATTGTAGATTAAAAAGAAATCATTCTGATAGCTTTATTAGAACATAGTATTTGGTGATAAACTACCAAGATTTTTAAACTAGAGTTGGCTTTAAATCCTGAAGTTGGTTCTTGCTTTGTCTTTCTGCTTGCTTGGTTTATTTAAATGGCTCTATAGATACTGGTACTTCTGTAAAGTTTTACTTCTAGAAAAAATATATTTAAACAGAAAATCAAGACATAAGCCACCTTTCAAAAATCCCTATTCTACGGTATTTATTTTATTCAACCTGAAAATTGCAGTAATCATGTTTAGTTTTTTTTTTTTTTTTTTCCTTTCTTCAATTACATCCTTGATTGGAAAATCTCCGAGTGCCAGGAGAATGCCTTACAGGTAGATAAGATTCCTCTCCATGATCACTTCCGAGTCAAGTTAAGACTCTTAGTTAAAAATATCCACCCAAAATGATTTTTTAAAACTGTGGTCCATTTATACCAGGCAGTACTACTCAACAAATAAAAATTACCTATTGATACATGCAACTTGCATGGATCTCAAGAGCATTATGCCGAGTGGGAGAAGTCAATGTAAAAATCACAATCTATATGATTCCGTTGATATATCACGTTTGAAATGCAAAGGCTATAGAGATGGAGAACAAATTAGCTAGGGGTTAAGGATGGTGGTGGGGAGGGAAGTGGATATGATTACAAAGGGTAGCATAAGCCACATTCTTGTAGTGATGGGATCATTCTACATGTTTATTGCAGTGGTGTTTACATGAGTCTACATATGTGGTGAAATGGCATCAAACTATTTACACACATTGTCCCAACGTTACAATATCAATATAATATCAAACAATATCAATGTTTGATATTGTATCATAGCAATATAAGACGTAACCACTAGGAAAAGTTAGGTATACAAGATCTCTCTATAGTACTATGTTTATAACATTTGGTGAATCTATAATCATTTTGAAATAAATTTTTTAAAAAAATTCACTCAAATGGAGAAGGAGGTAGAAGAGGGCCTTTCTGGAGGTTCAGAGAGGAGCAAACTTTAACCAGTCTTCAAGATAATTCTATTTTAAAAAATAAAAACAAAACAAACAAAAAACTGCATGCACAAAGCATTTACCATTCCTCTAAAAGTATATGCTCAGAATTCTTATTTTTGAGATTTAAAAATACATATATTTAGTTTTCCCTAGCAATTTTATAATGCATGCTTTTAATATAATTATTTTAAAGAGATGAAATTTTACTATGTTCCCCAGGCTGGCCTCCAACTCCTAAGTTCAAGCAATCCTCCCGCTTCAGCTTCAAGAATAGCTGGGACTACAAGTATGTAGCACCTTGCCCAGGTTTTTAATATAATATTAGAATGATTTTATAGTGTATGCTCTTTAGTATACTATGGATATTATATTTTTATTTTTACATATTATAGACTCTTTTAGCAAATATATTGTATGTACTTTTACTATATAGAACAGTTTTTCTTAGGAAATTTATCTTTCTAACATTAAGAAACGTTATCATGGTAACCATGGAAGTCTGTCAAAATTTCAAAGGTGCTATCTGCAGATATTTGACTAGAATCAACTACCCTGAAATTATATAAACCTGAAATTTTGATTTGAAGCTGCAGTTAAACATGTTAGTTTACTGTTGAGTAAACTGAATTTAAATACATTTGAAATCCTTTTTTGAAGATATAGAATGGGATGTCAGTTGGCTTTTTCATAAACTGAATTTACTTAAACCTGAAGTCTTGATTTAGAAATATAGTTAAGTATGTAAATTGGCTTGTGTGTGTATTTGTGTATAATGTGCATAATGTGGCCAATTTTATAATTTGCATATTTCATCACAATAGTTGGATGACCTGGGGCAAATGACTGCAAGTTCTCTACATTTCTGAAACATGGAGATGATAATAATACCTGTCTTACCTTCTTCACAAGGTAAAACACTAAACAAAGGTTATTATTGTTACTAATAAAAATAATTGCAACAGGGCTGTTTTGTCAACCTGTGGAGTATGATCTATTCATAAAGCCTGTCTCTTCCACCTCTGAAGAAGAATTTAAATGAAGCATACATGAAAGAGTTTTTTGATTAGTTCCAAGTAAATACCATCAAATAAAACCCCTAAACAAACACATAGACAGTGTAAAAATAAAAAAGCCACACTCTAACAATGGCACAGGGCAGATATGTTCCTTCTGTTATGGTAGCTGTAACTTGCCCCCATTTTTAAAATTATTTTTTTCTTTTTAGCATAAAAAAATTTCAAGTTATGCGTGTTCATTTGAAAACTGTTTATTGGCCTGCTGTGATGGCTCATGCCTGTAATCCTAGCACTTTGGGAGGCCAAGGTGGGAAGATCACTTAGGCTCAGGAGTTCAAGAGCATCCTGGGCAACACAAGGAGACATGTCTTTACAAAAAGTAAAAAAAAAAAAAAAGTTACCCGAGTGTGGTGGCATGCACCTGTGGTTCCAGCTACTCAGGAAGCTGAGGTGGGAAGATTGCTTTAGCGCAGAAGGTAGAGGCTGCAGTGAGCTGTTATCATGCCACTGCACTCTAGCCTGGGTGATAGAATGAAACTCTCTCTTAAAATAAAGAAAACTGAATCCAGTCTTAGAAAATAATGGCAGTATTGCTTCTAAAAAAGTAAACATTCAAAATATTCACCAGAGAATGGATAAGCAATGATATATCTATTACAATAATGTGGCATTTTCAGAGACATAATAATAACTGAAAATGAGATATGCATGGTATCATTTCAACTATATAAAATTTGGTTTAAAAATTAGTGTGATACTTCAAAATATTAACTGGGTTTCCCTAGACAGTAGAATGGCTTTTTCTTCTTTTCTACAAATTTGTTTCCAAATTTTCAGTAATGAGATTTCTTACTTTTATTATTAGAAAAAAACTTGTTTGAAACTGTTAATTGTTGTTGCGGTAGACAGCCTCTAAAGTGGCATCCAGTGAATCCTCACCTTTTGATACACACGTCCTTATGCAATCACTCCATGAGTATGGGCTGGACCTGGTGACTTGCACACAATAAATAGAATATGGAAAAAATGTTATCCTGTGATTAGATTACAAAAAACAATGTCTTCCATCTAGGGTGCTCTATTTCTGCTTTCTTGTCACTTACTCTGAAGGACGTCAGCTGCCATGTTGAAAGCTTCCTTATGAAGTGGTCCACATGGCAAGAAGTTGATGTCCCCCACAAAAATGTACTTGGTTTTCATTCAAAAATATACCTGGTAATCTAAAAGTATTAGAAGTAAAATAAATTATTGCTATTAATATATTTAATCATCATGTAAATATTTTTTTCAGCTTTTTACTATATCATAGCTATGTGCTTATGAACTTAAGAGCCAAAAGTGAACAAGACAAGTTAATGATATCAAGGATCTTGTAGTCTGGTCTGGTCAGGGGAGAAATGGATTGGGAAGGATAGAGATACATAAGTAGATAATAATTTCAATAAAATTGAACTATAATAATAGAGAAATAAATATAGTGTCATGGGAGCACAGTAGGAGAGACTATCCTTCCCAAAATAAATTAGAAAAAAATCCACAAAGGATGATACATCTAAGCCAGATTCTACAAGATGATAAGTACATGCAGGGTAGGGGATAGGTTGTGGAGAAATGCTAGACTCAGGTAATAGCATGTACAAATGTGGAATTGTTACTGTAATAGCCATGATGGGAAAGAGCAGGTGATGAGACATGTCAGTGTGTAGAGTCCATAGAAATAGTGAGAGATGGATCTGGTAAAACAGAGGAGCTAAATAATGAAAAGTATTAGAAGTCAAATAAAGAAATAAAGATAGAAGGCTAAGACAGGAGAATTCTTGAATCTGGGAGGCAGAGGTTGCAGTGAGCCAAGATCATTGCACTCCAGGCTGGGTGTCAGAGTGAGACTCCATCAAAACAAAAGAAAGAAAGAAAGAAGAGAGAGAGAGAGAAAGAAGAAATTGAGATGCTATACTATAGGTATTAAACCATCATTAAATCCTTTAATGATGGGAGTCAACTAATTTATGCTATGTAAGGATGATTCTAACATAACATGAAAGTGGAGAATGGTTAAAGTGGGAGTGGCAGTCAAGACAAAACAGGAGGCAATTAAAATAATACACCATGCAAGATCATCACCTGAGTCTGGAAGGTCGAGACTGCAGTGAAATCATGCCACTGCACTCCAGCCTTGGTAACAGAGCAAGATCTTGTCTCTGAAAAGCAAAAAAAACAAAACAAAACAAAACAGAAAATAATCCACCATAATAATAGCTACTATTGTTTTAAAACATTGTAGTAAATATTACATGCATTTGGTCTTAACAATTAGCTTGCCTAATAGCAATAATTGTTTTTCACTTACAAGGAAAGGGAGGCCCAGAAAAGTTAAACGACTTGCCTATATGTCGCAGCAACTAAGTAGCACTGCTGGCTCAGAGAAAAATAAACTATAAAAAATGAATCAAATATAAACTCTAGAACTGAAAAGTATAGCAGCTAACATAACAAATTTGCTGAATTGAACAAATAGAAGAATGAAGATAACCAAGGAAACACAGTCAGTGAACTTAAAGATAAATCAATAGAAATTATCCAGTCTGAAGAACAAAGAAAAGATTGAAAAATATTAAAATATCCTCAGAGAGCTGTGGGAAATATTTAAAGATTTAACATACATATAATTGGAGTCTCAAAGGGAGGGCAGAAAGAACACGAGTTATACAAACATTTTTTTAATGATGACTTAAATTTTTTCCAAATTCAGTGAGTGACATAAATTTACAGATTCAAGAAACTCAATGGACACCAAGTAGAATAAATACAAAGAAAATCTCATATAGGCCCATAATAGTCAAACTGCTGAATTTTTTTTTTAATTGAAGACAGAAAAAAATAACATGCATATAGAAGGAAATGATACAAATGAATCATCAGAAACAATGGAGGCCAGCAGATAGTGGGAGAACATTTGCAAAAGTTGTTGAAACCATTGGGAAAGAAGCCCTCTATTCTTTTTCCTGAGGATGGTAAGATGGTAGGATAAAGCCTGAATATGGCAGTGCTATCTTACTTTCAGACATGGAAATGGAAACCAGATTCTGGATGGCATTGCTTGAGTAATTAGATCAAATGTGACTCTCATGTATTGAGACTATGAACTTTTTTTTTTTCTTTTAGTATAAAGCATTTTTAGGAAGGTTTCTGTCATTTACAGGCAAATGAGAGTCTATTAAAACAATCATCCTTTCAAATGTAGTCCAAACATTCTCTCCTTTTAAAAGTCTTTCCTGTGCTGGGGCAGTGGCTCACACCTGTAATCCTAGCACTTTGGGAGGCCAAGGTGGGTGGAGTCAGGACTTCAAGACCAGCCTGGCCAAAATGGTGAAACCCCATCTCTAACAAAAATACAAACAGTAGCTGGGCATGGTGGCAGGCACCTGTAATCCCAACTACTCAGGAGGCTGAGGCAGGAGAATCACTTGAACACAGGAGGCAGAAGTTGCAGTGAGCTGAGATCGTGCCATTGCACTCCAGCCTGAGCAACAATAGCGAAACTCCGTCTCAAAAAAAAAAAAAAAAAGCTTTTCAATCCTTCCCATTCTTTAATCTCTCAGAAAGAATTAGTTGCTCCCCATCCTCTGTACTTTATTAGTGTCTCTTCATTGTTGTACTATTTATATTGTATTTTTAAAAGTAGACTATGATCCCCTTGAGGGGCGGTATTAACTTAGTTTTCTTTGTATTCAGATAACAGCTGTAGCACATAGTGAACCATAAATATTTGTTTTTTCAATTAGACTTTTTCTTGGGGGATGCAATAGTTTTTCTTAATTGATTGGATCAGTTAAAATGCCTCTGGTTAAAAGCAACAGAAATCTCAAATGAAATGGACTTAAATGTTCAAGAGAATTGATTGGGTCATGCCACTGAAAAAAATCCAGAGGGAAAGTATCTTAATCAAGGTCGACTACAGGGGATGAAGAAGGAATCATACTAAGAAAAGTATCAGGTACCCTCCTTAGCAACTGGAGGAATTTTTGTAGAATTAGCATATATGGCCCGTGTCTTGGATGAAAATATGAGGGAAAGAATCCTACACCTCTTTCTTCTTTCCCAGAGTCTAATGCACAGTAGTTGCAAAGTCTTAAATATTATGCATGGAGAAGTATGTGATGATATCTGATAAAAGCATATCACAACTTTTTCCTCTCTTGTGATTCAGATTTTTTTTTTTTAGTTACTTAATGTCTTTAATTTTTAAATTTATTTATTTTAAAATTTTTGTAGAGACAAGGTCTTATATGTTGCCCAGGCTTGTCTTGAACTGCTGGCTCAAGCAATCTTCCCACCTCAGCCTTCCAAAGTGTTAGGATTACAGGTGTGAGCCATCATAGCAGGCCAAGAAGTTTTAATGATTATAAAGATCACTCATAGTTTGTTATTTTCAGCAGCAAATTATAAACTACTCAATATTCATTCAAAGTAGTAAACCAACAGATAATTCCTACAGTAGACAGATTACAAACATCAGCATAGGCATAAATGTAAGTAATATGGGGAGTAAGACTAGACCTAAAGTTGAAGGGTAAAAGAAATTGCTTCTGGAGTATGGGGCTGTGGGCATAGGGTACATAGAATAACAGTTTCTCAAATTAAGTTATTTTCTACCATTAGATTTTCTAAACATGTTTATGTACTTATTTGATAAACATTCTAAAAATTAAAGAAACTTAAAGTAAGGCAATTCTAAAGATTCAGTAAGGCCTAAATTAGTATTAAGAAAAACCAAACAAACAGTAAGACTTTGGCAAACAGATCTAATCCCAATGCTTATGCTTGTCAAAACAGCTCTCTTTCTGTGCCTAAAAATTATTCAGACACTTCCTATGTTTTTTCCCTCTTGCCTGCCTGGACTTCAGTGATTCTGCTTTTAGTTCAGCATGTGAACCCTAGTCCTTGACTTTGCCCCTCCCTAGACTCAGCTTGGTTTTCCAATGATTCAATGATCTCCATACTTGTGGCCACCCCTAGTGGGATGAAGCCGCCAGTGTTTATCAGCTGTGCCGACGGCAGTTCTTGGCTTGGCCCATGGCTTTCAGGGATGGGTACAGCGCACATCATTATTACCATCTGAGAATTATGTTTGATTGTTTATTAGGTAATATGTTTCATTAAAGAACATGGCATCATGAAGAAATCATGTTTTAGAATTTACTGGCCATCTCTAACTTCTCGTGTTAAAATAATTTCTGACATCATCAACAGAGAAGGGAGCCAAATAGGAAGAAGGGCTACTTCCAGATCGCCCCCTCACTGTTCAAACAGAGAAACAATCATGAGTTGTAATGCCTACAGCTTGCCTCACTCCTCCCCTTCCCTGGGAACATCTACTAAATCAACAATGTTTTAATTATAATGGAAAGGGTCAATAATGCAATCTTCTTAAATTCTACTCTCAACCTGGCCCAAATAAAGGGCACAAGCCTCTCCCTGATGCCATTTTGATTGCACAAATTCAAACATGCCCACTTTTAATAGCTAGCAAGGTAAATTCTCCATGTCCATGAAGATTCAAGATGTCATTACAAAGTTATATTGAAGGGTATGACACAGCACAAATATTTGCAGGAGGCTAAACTATTTGTTACAATACTTATTTCTAAATGAATTACCTTGTGGTTGATAGTAAAGCTGAAAACTAAGAAATAAGGGTCAGACTCCTCCTGTGAGATCTTCCTTGTAAAATTACCCCAAATGTAATAATACCACATTATTGACTTAAGCACACTTCCCAGTGACATGCCATAGCTGACCTGTAATTTTTATTCTACATGATGCCAGCCCTAATAAAATGAAACTTGTGAATGTAAATTAAGCTCACAAAGGGGACAGATTGCATGATTCTGGTTTCTCTCAGATGCCTGTAGGCTATCACAGGTTCCATATGTGAAGTAATTATGTTCACTGAAGGAAAGAATAAATGCTGTCAAATTGTGTACTGAGAGAGAAAGCAGCTATTATATTTCAGTAGTCGCTAGAGCATTGCCCCCAGACAGTAGCAAGATGTATAAGAAAATAAAAACGGTGCCAGCCATATATTACACATCTGCTTTTACATTTGTAGCTCCCTTTAAATGTATATTATACAAAGACAATAACTTGCCAATGAACGTTTTAGCTGTCTTCTTCGGCATCTTTTCCGTGGAGCCATTTTGAAATATGTGGCATGATAGTTATTGAAAGGATAATGAATATAGATACTTAGTTCTGTTCCTCTTGCATTGTGCTGAGAAGCAACAACCCTGTTGGTACTCTGATGTGCATACTTTGCTTTTTCCTTGAATGATATCTCAGATTCAAGCCCAACCTTACCCACAGCTGTTTTCTTCATAGCTCATGGGAATGGGGGCAACTTTTTCTCCATTTTAAAACCTCCTTACTTACTGAGGGCATTTTAAAAAATGAATTTGGATAGTTAGAATAATATTTGGTACTTATCATGCATTGTGTAATTTATTAGTTGAAGTCTCATTCTTTACCTTCTTTAGTAACCTAACTGAAAAAGTGATTGATACAGATCTTTTTCAAAAAGTGTATGGTTTCTAGCATAGAGCTAATGGGACCTATGTACACTTTCTGTCCTTGCCTAGGGGAAATTGTATTGAGACCTGAGAGGCACGGCCAACATGCACTAAGTCTAGATAATCCCTGGAGGAGGAATGTTCTGTATTTATTTTTTTATATTATTCCCACCCTCTAAGAAAGGCAGGCAACTTTTAAGATTGGTTACCATCCCTCTTCTGCAACCCCTCTGAGGACTCTGTTTTATGCTGCCTTTGGTTGACCAGAGTCCCCCAGTCAGGCTTCTAAACTTCATCTAAACTAATTTATGTTTCAGCCTTCTTCTCTATTCTCTGAAAACCAAACCAAACCAAACAAAATAAAATCTACCCTAACACTTCAGAACAGTTTATTTAAGTTGGGTATTAATAATAATAATAATGAAACTAATGCATACTATGCTGTTAATAAGTGGGAGGTGGTTATAATTATTTGTACTTTACAAAGGAATATTCATTGAACTGAGTGATTCCAGACTGGGTGATAAAATGCATTGGAGAACCTCAGGTGGAATAGATTTTAATGTTCATCTGTGTAATTTAAGAAACAGAAGTTTATCCGTTTCAGTGTGAACAATCCCAGTGCCTGAGAATATGAAACCTCAAGGAGGTTCTATTCCCTTCAGTGTTGACTGCTAAAAGAGTTCTTTATAATGAGGTAAAGTCAAAACTGTCAGTGGAAATATCTATCCTTTGATGCCAGTTTTATCTTTTACAGCTGCAAAGAAAACTCAGCTCCTTCTCCTACAATCTTCCAATGTGTGAAGGTAGTAACCACAAGCTCACTTCCCAAATGAATCTTCAGTACAAAATCTCCCCGTTCCTTCAATGCTTCATCTTCTAATATTGCTTATAAGCCTTTCCATGCCTTGAGTATATTCAGGAAGTACAAGAGAGAAAATGTTTGGAGAACATTGTCTCTTTTAAATCACACCACTTTAGTGATCCCCTACTATGGTAATACTAGCACTTTATGCTGTAAACTGTCTTGGATGGCTATCAATGAATGCTGAAGTCAGTGAGAGCGATATGAAGAGTTTTTATACTTCTAATCAGGTGCTTACTGGTTTTTGTTTTGTATTGTTTTGTTTTACTTTGTTTTTGTTTGTTGTTGTTGTTGTTTTCAGTATCTGTAACTGGACTAGGTTATCATGCTGGAATGTATGAAGAAACATTGACTGGCATCCCATTAAAATGTCTGCTCTCTTAAAGTCAAAAGAGAAAAAGAGATCTCCTTAGAAAATAGATTCTACGTTGAGAATAAGGCAGAGGCTAGAATCTTTCCATAAAGCAAAATATTTTCCCTAGTTACTCAAACACCATACTTAACTTCCTGAAACTAAAAAACATAAAAAATAAAAAAGTTGAATGGGATGGTTTGTAGCATGTGACCAAGGAAATCCTGTGGACTCTATGCGCCTCCCACCCTTTGTTTTAGGTGAGCTTCTAAATGCAAGTTACTTCAAATCACCCCAATGAGTCAAATGAATCAAAAGAGAAACGTGAATGGATTATTTCATTTACTATAATGTCCTCCAGGTTCATCCATGTTGTCGCAAATGACAGAATTTCCTCCTTTTTAAAGGCTGAATAGTATTCCATAGTGTATATATACCACATTTTCTTTATTCATCCATTCATTGATGGACACTTAGGTTGATTAGCTCCAGTTAGCCATTCTTCCTTGTATACATATTTCAAAACATCATGTTGTACATAAGTATAAACAATTTTTATTTGTCAATTAAAACAAAACGAAGCAAAACAAAAGGAGTAGTGTGAAGAATTCTGTTGAGAAAAAGTAAAACGTTGCCTAATGATGGTTTTTCATTTGCTATTTGGCAACAAAATTTAACTTTATAGTAACACAGGAATGAATCATTGACAGAGGCCGTTTTGAAGAAGAAAGTTCTTTGCCAAAGCTTTTACTGGGAGCTCAAGCAAAGATAAGAAAATGGAGGTCAGAAATGGGTATCTCCTAATCTCTGGAAAAAATTATTTAAAGAGTTTTATTGAGATATAATTTACATACTGTACGATTTACTCATGTAAGGTATACAGTTCAATAGTGTTTAGTATATTCACAGAGTTGCACAACTCTCAACACAATCAATTTTAGATAATTTTCATTACCCCCAAAAAGAAACCTTGTATCCATTAACAGTAACTCTCCATTCCTTCCTCGTCTCAGCCCCTGGCAACTACCAACCTAATTTCTGTCTCAATAGATTTAGACTTATCTGTTCTGTTTACTTCATGTAAATGAATTATACTTGATTTTACGTAAAAGGCATCACACGATGTGGACTACTTTGACTGGCTTTTTTTCACTTAGCCTACTGTTTTCAAGTTTCATCCATGCTGTACAGTTTTATGAAAGCATTACATTTTGTTTATTCATGTCTCAGTTGTTAGATATTTGGGTTATTTTCATCTTGCCTATTTTGAATAGTGCTTCTGTGAAATATATGTGTACAGCTTTTTGTGTGGATGTTTTCATTTCTCTTAGCATTGATGAGGTCATATGGTAACTCTACATTTAACATTTTGAGAAACTATCAAACTGTTTCCAACAAGGCTGGAGCATTGTACATTCCCACCAGCAAGGCATGAGAGTTTCAATTACTCTACATCCAAGCCAGCACTTATTTTCTTTTTGGTTATGGAATCGTAGTGAGTATGAAGTGCTCTCTCATTGTGATTTAATTTAAAGTTTTCTAATCACTAACGGTATTGAGCATATTTTTTTTCATGTGCTTATTGACTGTTTATATATCCTTTTTATAGAAATGTCTATTCAAATCCTTTGCTGATTTTCTAATTGGATTACTTATATTTTAATGTTTTTTTATTGGAAACATTCTTTATATATTGTGGAAGCTAGTCCCTTAATATATATATATATGATTTGTAAGTGTTTTCTCCCATTTTGTAGGTTGCTTTTTTTTACTTTCTTCATAGTGTCCTTTGAAACACAAAAGATTTTTAACTCTGATAAAGTCTATTCTATCTTTTTTTTTTTTTTTGGTAAAAACTTTTGTTTTTGGTGTGATATCTAAGAATGCTTTGCCTAACCTCAAGTGACAAACATTTATTTCTATGTTTTCTTCTTAAGAATTTTGTAGTTTCAGCTCTGAACTTAGGACTATGATCAATTTTGTGTTAACTTTGGTGTGCAGTAAAGGAAGATGTCCAACTTTAATCTTCCGCAGGTGGACAGTTGATGGTTCTAGCACTATTTGTTGAAAAGACTATCCTTCTCCATTGAAAAGTCTTGGCACCATTGCTGAAAATCAGTTGGCCATAAGTGTATGGTATGGGCTTTTGACCTGAAATTATGAGAATTTTTTTAAAATGAAAAAGAATTTTCAGATTTAACTAAAACATTAAAAAACAGTAGCTCCAAGACAGCACCAGGTCTAGGGAGAGGCAAGCAAGGAATTTGCTTTGGGCACAAAATTTAAATACTCAGTAATCAAGATAAATATTATTTTAAGGCAATATTTAAAAATTCACTCCACAGATACCTTCAGTCTTAAAAAAAAAAAAAAACAAAATTGATGAAAAAGTCCACAGTGAACAAAATATAAAAATTTTAAGTGAAAACAAAATCAGTACCACAATTTTTTTTTGTTTGTTTGCCTTGGGCTCTACCATAGCTCAGCACAGCACTGTTACTGATGCTATCTTTATTAAACATTTTGATACTTCATCATGACTTTTTGCCTTAAAGTGGATTTTTAAATGTATGGCATCAAAATACATTTAGCAATACTATTGGCACCCTTCCTCCTTAAATCTTGCACTGAGATAAGTGCTAGGTTTACTTCACTTACCTTGCCCTGGGTCCCAGCCCTGCTGACAACTACACATAATGTCTTTACACTTTAAACTTGCTAAATTGCTTGTAAGCTTGATTAGCTAACCACAAACAAATGTCCATTCATTTAGTTAACCAGAAAAAGTCCCCTTTCCCTTTTTAACCAGAAAGAATTATTGACATTGCGCAATACTTGTATCTACTAAAGAGATGTTTGATATTGTGACACCTGATCCAGTTTGACTGAATAAAAGTGCATTATGTACATCAAAAGCAGAGAGCTTAAGTTCAGTTCTGTCCTTTAACTAACTGTCCTCTGTAGAACTTGAGTACTTTAATCTTTTCATTACTAATTATCCATGTTGGCTGGTTATCCACTGTTCTGCTGAAAGGTCACAACAATGACATCAGTGCTTGCAATGAGTGTGAATCTACTAGGTAACTACAGTCTCTGACTCAGAAAACTATGGGATGAGATAAATCCAGAGAGATCGTGCTGCATTTGAGCATACATTATAGGGTGTAGCTGATTGTAATGAGCATGGCAGAGCAAAAGAAACAGTTGAAGGTAACAAGAAAACATGAATGAAATAGGAATAGGAAGAGAGATACTTGACCTTTGAGAGTCCATTTTTCCTCCATTTTCATAATGACATTTAAGTTTTTTTATCTAAGGATACTTTGGTTTTATACTTGAACCTAAACCATAATTGTTTTCACTATTGCTTAGGGGCTGGGTAGCCAACTGTAATTTCTAATGGCTATTAACAAATATATCTAATCACTTTTTAAATAATAATGATTGGCTTAAAGCAGGAGTACATAATAGGCCAGGTGGGACAGAGACAGGTTGAAGACAGAAATATGAAGGAAAATACCTACCAAGGAAAAAGTGGTTGTAAGGATAGGAATAGCTGTAGGAGAAAATGGCACCTAAAGATGGTATAATAACTGGCCATCTGGGGTGGGAGGCACAGTGGAAAACAAATGAGGTCTGAGGACACTGAAGGTCTAAAATCTCCATATTATCCTCAGGGATGGGTTTGCTAGTCCAGGGTCAAGATAAAACAATATTGAGACAGGAGCCAATATTGTCATCCCCACGGCTGTGGTTTCTTTTTTGTTACCAATTCACATTTATTAGATCATCTAGTCTCACTCTGAGGTGAAACTGAAAAAATAAAAATAAAAAGATAAAGAAATGGTTACATGTAAATAATTACCCCTTCTGAAGAAGCTGACTTGACTGGTCAGGCCACGAAATCTTCTGCTGTATGAAATGCCTTCGATTTCCTATCCTAGACTCTACTGGAGCCATTTTTCATCTGAGGCACTCACTTTCCTGAAAAACTCTCACTTATGTCATAGTGGTTTGTAGTGAGCCCAGCCTCTGTCCAGTGCTTTGTGAAGTGTGTTCTGCTAATCTCTGTGATACAGTTTCATGGCCAGTTTTTGGAACAGATGTGTGTGTGTGTTTAATGACTCCAGAGTATCTGAGAAACTTTGGCATATATTGTCAACATTTAAAAGTGACAGTGCTGGGGTGGTGCTGGTGGGGAAGACAGTTGGTGGTCAGAGGGATGTAGATGATGTCTCTCAAAAATATTTGACCATGAAATCTTTCTTCACGAACGTTTTGGTGAGGGTAGGAATAAAGTGTGAGAGAAGAAAAATGGCTCAGAGAAGCCTGAGCTCTGTGAGGAATGCAGCCCAGTGGGACATGAGTATAGGTCTTCCGATATGCCCCCCACAGGCATGCCTGGGATCAATCATTTCAAGTTATCTTGTCCCTGACTAGCTGCCTCACCCATTATCTTCATGTTCCTAGAACTTGTGATACAAAGATTAATGTACAGCCAATCAACAACATCCGTTATTTTAATGTAAATTCTTGGTAAGCAACTTAGAACTGCCTCTTTTCCTTTAAAAACCTGCTTGTAACTGTTGCTAGTTGGAGCCCGGCCTCCGGCTCGTGTGTGTGGTGGCCTGGTGTTCAGTCTGTGAGGTGGAAGCCTGTTGGCTGGACCTCCCCTCCTTTTTAATTTTTTTTCACTGAGAGCTTCTAATAAATTCCACTCTCCTCACCTTTCAATGTATGTATTAATTCCACTCTCCACACCTTTCAATGTGCCCACATGCCTAATTTTTCCTGGTCATGTGACAAGAACCTGGATTTTAGCTAAACTAAGAAGCAAAAGATCCTGCATCATATTGGCAGCTCATATGAGGACATGAGGAAAAGTGAGTAAAATGCGGACCAAAAAATATTTTTCCCTCTTGTTTCTGAGCTTTTTGTCCTTGGACTTATTCTGAGAGTAGAGAAAACTGTGCCCCCCATCCCTCGTTGCTCTCAGGGGTCAGGAATAAGACCTTTCCCGGAATTTTCCTTCCTTTATTGGGACTGTAATGGCACTACCCAACCCCAATGGCCACAGGCACATGCAGGACAGACAGGCGAGTGGCGACTCCACACTCCCATTCCCTCCCAGCTGGGGATGGGGCACATGGCCCAAGGGCCCCATGTGGCAGCCTGGCCAGTGTCCCTGGCCACACATCCACTGAGTCTTCCCCTCCCTCCACCGAGGGATCCAGCTCTGTCAAACAGCAATTAAAAGTTTCTCTCCAAGTTGGAGGAATCCATTTGCATAAGAATAAGAGGTTCTTCTGCAAGGCGTCTTTCCAGTCCTGCACTTTAAGCTGTTTTTTCTTTTCTTTTCTCTACCTTGTCAGCAGTTAACATAGCCCTGCACTTTAAAGCTGCTTTTTTTCTTTTCTCCCCCAGGTCGGAAGTTAACTTTTATGTGAAATCCTTTTTTTCCCTTTTAAAAGATGTTTTATTAGGCCAGGACTGCAATGGTCACTCTTTATATTCTCTGTAAAGTTTTAATTATGAAAAAGAATTTGTGAGGTTAGTCTTAAGCTGCAGTCAATCTGGTGTGCTTTGCATATCTCTCTGTATAGTTCTGTCAGAAAGAGGAGGATCTTAGGATGAGATGCGGGCCTAGGACTCCTTAAACCCACTCTTTGAGCAAACTCAGCAAATCGGTCGGTGGAAAACTTTGCTGCAGGCCTCCATCTCATTTTACATCCTTGGAACTATGACCTGTAACCACGTGGCAGTGCTTTGTTTTAGCCTCCACCGTTTTACAATGGCAGCCCAGGTTCAATCCTGGCTTATGGAATGAGTCCTTACTGGTATGGTATCTGCATGACCTTTGCCATCTGTTGATTCTTTTCCCCTCCACGAACCACCTTGAATCTTCTTTTCTCTGAGCACTTGGGAGGTTACCTTTGGTAAAGTTCAAAAGCCAGAAATATTGGCCACTTGGCATGACTAAAGTCAGGTAATGAGGGATTTAAAAGCATTTTCTTAACGAGCACTCAGCTTAATTAAAAACAGGTATCCTAATTATAGGTATATTTTAAAAGCCTTTTTTTTTATCTCTCTTCCTGGATTTTGTTTTCCTGGAAAAAGATTTTCTTCTCAGTTGACTGAACTATTTTTCTCTATTTTGCATTGCCACTCTTAATGCATACATGAGAGGCCCTAAGATATTTTCTGATGGCCTGGGACTCCTTGGAAAAAACAGAAAAGGTGCCATGGATGTCATTTTGGGAGAGACCTCTGTTTTCCTCAAGGAGCCCCAGGAATTAGAGGTGAATAGATCCCTCTCAAAATCTGTTTTTGTCTTCCAGCAATACCTATTTATTAGGGCTTAGAAACTGCATGCTCTCCTAGCCTTGGTCTTAAGGGCTCTACTAGGAGGCCAATAATCCAACTAGAAGACTGGCAAACAAAAAATCTTCCGTCTGTCTGTGTAGTTATATATGTGTTGTGTGTGTGTGATGTCTACAAAAAAGAGCTCTAATTGACTTAAAGAAGGATAAGCACTTGTATCAAATATTTTTAAAGGAAAAATAAAAGTTGTGGTACCTTTTAGTTCACATGACTTTAATTTTTGAGAAATAAAAACAGCCTTAAAGATCACTGGTAAAATGCAGATGTTTTCAAAATGTAAATTGTCTAGGGTTAAAGGACGGTTTTGAATTAGGTAAGATAAAGCTAAAAGTTCAAACAAGTTATGGAAGGGCCGTAAAAATTAATCTTGCAAAAGAAATCCCATGTGTAAACATATTGACTACATTCAAAAGGGTATTATATGGCTTTTCTGTAAATTAAGCATTGAAATAAAAGTGCAACAAGGTACTCTAAGGCACTAATCTGCTCTTTAGCAAAATTTGTAAAGGGATAGAAAAGGTTTTTGCTTTTTAAAGAATTTTTGAGTCATCGTTTTGGCAAAACAAACAACTTACGGAAATCTGGAATTCTATTTCATAACATCAAGTGTTTTAAACATCTAACATATGTAACAGGCTTCCCCAAAGCAAACTTCAGTTTCAAAAAGTGTCTTTGCTGATGCCTAGCTTTTGGAAACTACAGAGGGCCTCTGGAGCATCTAGAAGAGAGATAAACAAGATTATTTGACATGTTTAGGTACATAGGATTCCCAAAATGATGTTTAATCTCCTTCAGATTACATTTTAGGGAATAATAAGAATATATGTTGTGAAATTGTATGGGATTTCTAAAATTCTAATGTCTGAGTATATGCTATCAATCACAATTAAGGTTGCTATTTTAAGTTATTGTAAACCACAGAGATAGCAAATTTCTTTGTCAATTGTGTTTCTGAATGTAACTACCCTAGACATTTTCTTATTCACAGAAAATTGTTGTCTTGTTTTGATCCTCTTCGAAAGATGACATATAAACAGCTACAGAACTTTGACAGAAGTTCTCAAATGCAGTTTTCTGATAGCTTTGGAGATTGTGACATTGGCATAAGGAAAAACATACAGGACTCATTAAAAGCTGAAATGTTTATGAATATCAAGCAAAATAAGAATTAACTGAATGGACTGAACTAATAGAAAACAAGTAATTATTTCGACTTTTGCTTAGAACATTGCTGATCTTTGTTTTGTTTTTCAGAGTCAACAAAACTTATTTTAAGCTACTTATGACCTTTATTAATTAAGATATACTTCTGTGAACAAAATTTCTAGCATATTCATCTCTCTCTCTCTTTTTTTCTCTCTCTCTCTGCCTGGCTTCCCCAGAATTTGGAAACTAGTTGTGAGTATTCTGAGTATTCTTAACTGATGGCAATATAGTTGTTTGCATCAGTGCAGTAAGAATCCATTTTCTTTTGCAACATGATTCAACTGAAGAAACTGCTTGTTTTATCAAGGCTTTGACTAGATGGGTATGCTTCCCTTAAAGGAGTCAAGCTGAACTTGCAGAGTTGATAAAAACCCCTTGGGAAATCTGGCTTTCCTACCTTGTCTACATCGTCCCTGTACAGGGTCCTTAACCTGTGATAAGTAAAAAATGTCACTTTCTAACAGGCCCAGGAACCCCATGCTTTGATACCTCAAGAAGAGAGGCACTTACCCAATTCACAGGTCTTTGAGGGTACAAACCAGTGACTGCACTTAGCTTTGGAAAGTCCTATCTGAGATTCCTTGTGGAACAGAGTTCCATCAAAGCCAATCTAAAAGACCTATATAAAAATAATTATTCTTGCTGCACTTTATGCAAATAATCAGGCCAAGTATAAGACTAAAGTCTATTTTGCACATATTGCAGTCTTATCATGATTTGTTTTTAATAAAAAATGAGGACTGGAGAGAGAGAAATTATGTTTCAAAATGTATTATACATTTGTCATTAAGTTCTAGACTCTAGTATTTTTTAAGCTTTTACCTACATTTTAGACTAACTCTGGTTATTCTGTGAACCAACCAGTGATCTCCGATTGCAGCTCAGCAAGGACCAAAGGGGATGGGCAATGTAAAAATCTGGATCAACATTCTGTTTCCAAGCAATTATCCTGCAGATCCTGCTGGGTGGTGAAAATAAATTGGATGCCCATCACCCGGAGGTTTCCTTTTTGGAAAAATAAGACCAAGGGAGCTAATCGAAGCCAAGCCCCATGCACTCAAATCTTAGCATAGCTTAGCAACTATAGCCACCAGTTATCTGGGCATGTCACAGGACATCCTTTTATCTCCCTTGTTGGAGGAGGACTCATTTCTCCAGCTTCACCTTAGCATTTGGCTTATGATAAGGAATTCATGCGACACCCACCCCCATCCCCGCTGGAGACACATTTTTGTCCCAAACTCAATTCCAAGCTTCAGGTCAAATCCCTAGGAAAGAAAACTGGATCTGGGGGATCTGGAGGCAGATAATAATGGAAATTAAAAGGTGCAGCACAGGTGAACATGACTAATTCTTGTCAATTAAGCCAAGTCTCCCATTTCATGGTTAAAGGTTATGCAAGTATCCATGGCATAAATGAGGTCTAGGTAACTCAAAGGCTACAGACAGCAGGGGAGATAGGACATATGTGAGTAAGAGCAGATATGCCCACCCCCAGCCCCCACTGTTAACATGGGTGAAAGCCACTTTGACACCCATGGGCAACACCCTGTCACAGTCACTAGGACCTGGGGATATAAGGACAGAAGAAAGAAAGAAGGATGCCTTACTTTCTCACCCTCACATACCCCAGGTATTTGCTAGGAAGAGAAAAGAACAAGGGATGCTTGCTCTCCTCTTTCTATTAATTATTATGTCATTCTAAAGTCATGTCCACTGGTGAAGCAAAGACTTTTTATCAATTCCTGTTAATAATTATTTAAGAAACTATACTAAAACTTGAATTGCATTATTCAAAAGCTGCAAAAATTAAAACATATTCCTGTACTTGAGTGTCAAATGAGAAAGAATAGTGTTGGGGCTTGGGAAGTGATACCCTAAACTGAGAGTACCTAGGAGCAGCAAATGCAGGGATGGGCTTTCTTTGAGGTTCCCTTATCTGACTAGGGGAAGCTCCTCCAGAAAGAATGAAATTGTTTTGAGTCTCCTTCCCATAACCTTATCAAACAGGGAAGATTAACTCACAGGAAAAGACAGTAAGGGTCAACATCCCCTATTTTGCTGAGGACTGCTGCCTAAGAGACCTTATCTGCATAACACGACAAACTTTGTTCACCCTGTTCCCTCCTCTCAACCACCTATAACCTATCATCACCTTTTCCCAGAAGCCCCAAACCCTTATTTCTTTGCGAAACTCAAAATACTATTTAGGTTTCAACCATTTGGCCCTTCTGTGAGTCTTACTGTGAGACTCCTATGCATATGCATGTAACAAATTTGTATACCTTTTCTCCTGTTATGCATGTAACAAATTTATATACCTTTTCTCCTGTTAATCTGTCTATTGTCAGTTTATTTCAGCAGATTCAATTATTGAACCTTCAGAGAGTAAAAGAAAAAGTTTCCTTTGCCCTTACAATAGACATTGAGGAGAATAGCACCGTAAAATGTATAATTATTATGCAATTTGGTGTTTTCAAATGTTTATACTGACTTCTGATGAAAGTTAAAAACACTTTATAACCACCAGCCATCATTTCCTTTTGGTTATTATGACTATCCGTGAAGTTTGAGAGCCATGACTAAGATGAAATAGCATCAAAATAAATATTTAAACAGAGAAAAATTGGGGCTTAAAAAAATCTCTTGAGCAAACGACCACTGTATTTAAATTATTCACTATATTAACTTATATGTTGTTGTTAATCTCATAGATAGGTTTGCATCAAAGGAGAAGACCTAAATAAATGTTTAGTAACTGTATCTTCATAGTCTTGTGTCCGGAATTGGTTCCTTCCAGTGGGTTCTTGGTCTCATTGACTTCAAGAATGAAGCCGTGCACCCTTGCAGTGAGTGTTACAGTTCTTAAAGATGGTGTGTCTGGAGTTTCTTCCTTTGGATGTTCAGATGTGTTTGGAGTGTCTTCCTTCTGGTGGGTTTGTGGTCTCGCTGACTTCAGGAGTGAAGCTGTAGACCTTCGCAGTGAGTGTTACAGCTCTTAAGGGTGGCATGTCCAGAGTTGTTTGTTCCTCCTGGTTGGTTCGTGGTCTCGCTGACTTCAGGAATGAAACCGCAGACCCTCACGTGAGTGTTACATCTCATAAAGGTAGTGCAGACCCAAAGAGTGAGCAGCAGCAAGATTTATTGTGAAGAGCGAAAGAACAAAGCTTCCACAGTGTGGAAGGGGACCCAAGTGGGTTGTCTCTGCTGGCTCGGGTGGACAGCTTTTATTTCCTTATTTGGTCCCACCCGCATTCTGCTGATGGGTCCATTTTACAGAGCACTGATTGGTCATTTTTACAGAGTGCTGACTGGTGCATTTACAAACCTTTAGCTAGACACAGAGCGCTGATTGGTATGTTTTTACAGAGTGCTGACTGGTGCATCTACAAACCTTTAGCTAGACACAGAGCGCTGATTGGTACGTTTTTACAGAGTGCTGACTGGTGCATCTACAAACCTTTAGCTAGACAGAAAAGTTCTCCAAGTCCCCACTGGACCCAGGAAGTCTAGCTGGCTTCACCTCTCAGTTTCAGTTGTAAAAATCATTAGAAAATAATAATTTTTTATTTCCAGTTTAAAAACTAGAATCATTGAAAATGTTTTTTCAAAAGAGACAATTTAATATCCACACACAGTTGTTTTGTAGCCAATTGAGAATAACAGCGAGTCAAGTAGTCAAGGCTATGTGTGCATGTGTGTGTGTGTGCGCGCGCATGCTTGCACATGTATTAAGAGTACAGTGACTGCTGAATGTGGTGGCTCATACCTATAATCCCAGCACTTTGAGAGGGTGATGCAGGAGGATTGCTTAAGACCAGAAGTTCAAGACCCGCCTGGGCAACATGTCAAAACCCCATCTCTACAAAAAAATACAAATAATAGCCAGGTGTGGTGGGCACATTCATAGTCCCAGTTGCTCAGGAAGCTGAGGTGGGAGAATCTCTTGAGTTCAAGTGGTGGAGTTTGCAGTGAGCCATGTTCGTGCCACTGCCTTTCAGCCTGGGAGACACAGCAAGACCCTGTCTCAAACACACATGCGCAGACACACACACAAAGAGTAGAGTGGAGAGAAAAGACAAATTGCTTGCTATTGCAGTAATATATTGTTTTGTAAGCAAGAAACTCCTCAGTTTAAATGGTTGTTATGGTGTTTCCGGTGCTGGAGGTCAGAAACCAATACTCCAAAACATGGAGTATTGACATGCTGAACGGAAGAAGCTTCCAGGTCCCTCTGATCTTCCCACCCAGCCACCACCATATCTCCCAAAGCAAGGCTCTACTCTACCTAAGATCCAGATCCACCAAGGAGAACAATTGTTTTTTTCTTCCTCTCCCTGTAAGACCAAGAATGTAACCACACCTGAACAAACTTTTTCACTATCAGTGATAGCTATTTGCAAGTTAATCATTTGTTCCCTGAGTCATTCATTCTCTCTAGTAATTCTTTATTGCCCCTCCAGAGAATTCTTCTACCTTTCTCTCTCCCATAACCTGTTTTGCCTGTTTTGCCAGAATCTACGTCCCCCATTCTTTCAGTGAGTTTTCAGCAAACCTTTAGGGGACCGAGGGCCTTCGCTGCCATACCACGCAGGACATGATTTGAGAAATTTAGTCTTAGGAATGGGTGCATAGGTCTGAATTTTCAGATTCTCTGTGGTTTCTTTTTAGAAACTTAGTCCCTGACTCTAAAAAAATTCTTATTTTTTGACAAGTAAATAATTTAGTTCTTTCAAATTACACACACACACACACACACACACACACACACATAAAAGATGTCATTGAAATATACGTGGTGTTAGGCCTTACTGTATCAAAAATAGAGGCAATGATCTAGTGAGATCCACTGGAAAAAAAAATGGTTTGAGCTAAAAGAGAAATACTAGAAGATCAACATGGTAGCAAAAATTGGAACAAAGAAGATAAGCGGCCAAGCCACTGTATGTAATTTTATTATACTCAAAATAGTGGGGTACTCTTGTTTAAAGATAATATAGTGAGATTTTTAACACTAGTAACTACAACTACCTCACCATATTAACTGACCTTTAAATGTGATTGTCCTTTTCATTTGACCAAATGACATTTACCTCATAAAAGAAGCTATTCATTCACTTTAGACAACCAATATATGAAAATATGCTAAATCGACATTTAGAATTATCTCAAAACACCTTTATGATAACTAATGTTATTTCCATATGATTTGAATTTGAGATTTTAAAATGTGTTTTAAATCCATTTAAAATAATAGCCAGATATCAGGTGGTAATTGGGGTCATCTGATAATGATATTAGGATTTTTCTTAACGGCTAAGTAATTGCTTCTTTTCCATGCTGAAGGCAAGTTGTACTCTGTGCCCTCCTCAAGATGTACACCTGTATCACATGAGGCAATGGGGGCAGCAGGCTGAGATTTTTTGTCCCACAGCATTGTTTTATAATAAGTACCACATTCCTATGTTGTGCTGGTAAGTTGGGAAATAGTGGGAGCAAAGCAGCAGAGAGTTATCAGGTTGCAGAGGCTGGCTGGCGCATGATTCAGAGCTGTGGGTCTGCCAGCTAGATTTTTTCTGTAGAATGACTTTTTACTACACATGAATGCAACCTACCTCCCTAGTTAACCCCTTTGCTTCCCAGAACCTCACAAGTCATGGAACACATTAAATAGAAACATTTCAGTGAGCTTCAGTGCCACGAATATCTGCTTTAATTTGACATAAATAAAAAGACTTTGGACACTTTGTGGCTATAATTATATCAAAGAGAGCCAGGCAATTTTATTTTCTGGGCTCATGGAAGTTGAATAATCTAGGTCTTGTTATAAAGTAGAATTCAATCTGAGTTGTGTTCTTGAATCCCTGACCTCTTGCAAATTTTTTTTTTAACGTGGTTTTAGCATGCTTGACATTGATAACCAAATGCCCTTTCCCCCAAACATTTTCAAAAATACAAAGTAAACAAGTAGATTTAGAATTAAAAGTATATTTTAAAAAGACCAGACATCTAGTCTCTAGAATCGAAATGGATTTGGGTACACCAATCACTGCTCTGTTTTAGTGCTGTGTATGAAATCTGGGCTAACAAGTACCAAGAAGGCCTAGTGAACACTTTTAATGCATTTTGTTAACCTCACAAAACCTCGGGGGTCCATATACATACATACATACATATATATATATATATATATATATCTGTGCTACAGGAGGAACTCCTGTTGCTTCTCATGAAAAGAATGCCTAATTTTAAACACGTAATGAGCTTGATGGGGTGATCCAAGATTCTGAAGATTTCCATAGACTTAGAGCGAATGAGAACCAAGTTGTGAGCTGAATTGTATCAGTGGGAAGCTCTGCTTTTTGCTTATCTAAGGGATGGAAGAGAAGTGTATAATGGCTTTTGCCTTGAGGCAATTTTCAGGCTAGCTTTTCGTTAAGTAAAAGTCTTCTCTTTACCCCCAGGGCTTCCTACAGATCAACTATAGATGGAAGCTCCTTAAAGGTAAGATTATTTTTAGATACACAAACAACTGCTGGAAAAGAGATACTTTAGTCAAATCTTTTTATTTAGAGACAGACAACTAGAAATGTGCTTAGTTTTGTTCCCATTCCCTCGCCTCTACCTCTGTTTTTTTTTTTAAGCTAAATTTAGTCAAACTTGTTGAATTCAAAGACACAGCTTTCCTTCATAAATACTAAACATATTCAATTGCTTTTAGTTTTCATTGTAACATACTATCCAATTTATGACACCTAAATTATTTCTTCCTGTCCTTTGTTATGAGTTATTTTTGTGAGTTATTTAATATCCAATTGGTACAAATTGGAACCATGGAGTTTCCGTGAAAAATAACCATAGCCTCTCTGTGGGTATTGATATTAAATTTAGTAGTGTTAACAGCATAATAACAACAGGCATAATCAGAATTACTTTGAGCAGAGCATTATCCAACAAGACACTGTAGGATTAGCTATTTTAGTGGCATTAAATACCTGTCATTTTATTTCCATCACTTTGCAGTGGGTGGCTGATTGGGATTCATGGGTAGATTAGTCTTTTTATGGAAATGTTTCTATGCATTTAAGAAGTACATCCTAGATGACTGGCTGAGTCCTATACTTATTTATCTTTAATATTATGTAGTCTATGGTGACTACTATTTAAGGAAGAGTGTTCTGGGGAGAGACACCTAGGGTTAGAATGCATTTTCAAAAGCTTTTTGTTCAAGGAGATGGATTTATCACAAGTTTTTCCTCTCCTTCCTGTTGCTCTTTCTTGTTAAATCTCATTAAATGATAGAAAAAGATATAATAGACATTGAAATTTGGAAAGAGATTCTCAGGTGAGCAATGCCTAAAACACAATTTCTGGGAGAACAAAATCTGTTAAAGAAATGGTAACAGGAGAGAGAATTGGTCCAGAGAAGGGCCTACTTGCCCTATAAATCCCCAAAGAACCCAGATTCAGAAAGACCAGTTATTAAAGGGGAAAGCAACCAGAAAGCAGTGGGTTTATTAAAAGCCTTTCTACAGAACATTTGAAATCACCAGCACCAGGTCCATGCATGGAATGCCTGGTATAGCTAGATGTTTTGCCCAAGGAAAAGACTAAAGGTTTCTTCTGAGAAGAAATCACATGATGTATTTAAGAAGAACCAGTATGTCTAAGGTGAACATTAGAATCCTAGAGAAAAGCTGTGGCACTTGGAATTCCTAGGGTACTTGAGGGCCAGGCAGTCATCAGACCCTGACTATGTTCATCATGCTCTTAAGTAGCATTTAAAAACCTCACTGTTCAGTATGAAGTCAAAGATCATTATTTTAGGAGATCCAGTTACATGAAAGTGAAAGACAACATAAACCCCTACAGAAAAAGCCTTTGGGAGAAAAGATAATAAAACTTTCACAAAATAATCTTTGTAATTAGAACTCAAAGAGATTTAAAAAGAAATTGATAAATTATCTAAAAAGGTACGAAATGATCGGTGAAAAAATAAAGAATGAGAGATCTCTTGGAAAACAAAATTTATGACATTGAAATACAAAATTCAAAGAAAGTGTTGGGATTTTAATACATGCCATTGTTCCAGAAAATAGAATGGGAAAAAAGAGGTATAAAACATGTGTGAAAACATAAAAGACATAGAAGATCAATGTAATACACTTAGCAATCCAATTAAGAGAAGTTGCAGAAAGAGAATGGAGTAATTGGTGGACACAAAACAAGAGAACTTCCACGAGCCTTCAGCATAGAAGGACACACTGAGTACTCAGCACATTCCCTGTAGAAAGACCTACACTCAAGCACATCATTGTGAAATTCTGTAACAAGGATGAAACAGAGGAGATTCTAAAAGTTTCCAGAGGGAACCTACCAAGGAATAATATCAAATTGGTAATAGGCTTCTCAAAAGCAAATGGATAACAATGGATTAAACAAGAGTCCCTGTGTTTACTTCTCCCAAAGCCAGAATTACATATAGCTGATCAAGCTATTACTTTAGCGTGTAAGAAAAATAAAGGTATTTTTCAACATGCAAGAACATAGAAAATTCGACAGCTTATATTCTTAGGAATGTACTTGATAGGTGGAGTAAAAATTACAAAAATACAGAAGAAAAAGAAAAAATATAATCCATGGAAAGTGAGAAACAACAAACTCAATCTAGTAAAACAATAAAGAAAAATTTCAGACGACAACATACACAAGGTGCAGAAATCAACTAGCACAGATCTCTGGAGATCAACCCAGAAACACAAGCACAAAACATAAACCAACTAAAAGAAAACACTGCTTTTTATCTAGTCTTTCCCATGTCTATGTATTCTACCAAAATCACATATATTTTCTAATAATCCTCCACTTCTCTGTTTTTTCCTCCATGCCACTTCTAATACGTCAGAAAATCTTATAGGTCCTTCCATAACAAATTCAGCATCTATCTTGATCAAAGTCATTATAATCTCTCACCTGAACCTCTGCAACATTGTCCGAACATAAATCAGATTATGTTACTGATTTGTTCAGAATTTTCCCATGGCTTCTTATCTCACTTAGAGTGAAACTCAAAGTCCACAGATGATACTTGATCTAGCCTCTTGATACATAACTGACATCATTTCCTACAACTATCACGCTCTTCATTCTGCTCCAGCCAAAGTGGCTTTCTTGCTGTTTCTTGAGCACACAAATTACATGGTTATCTCAGGGTCATTGGACTTGCTATTTCCTTTCCTCTTCCCATCAATACCCACATGACATTTTCCTTCACTTCCAACAGGTCTAGCTTCAAATATTACTTTATCATGAAAGCCTTACCTGACCTCCTTCTTTAATAGCAGTTCTTATTCTGTTATCCTTGTTTTCTTTTTCTTCACAACACTTATCACCACTTAATACTGATATACTTATGGTACACTTGTTTTTTGTCTTCCATACCCCAACTACAGTATAAATATCATGAAAGCAGGGACTTTTGTTTTATTAATTGTTGAGCCCCCAGCACCTGTAACAGAGGCTCACTAAATATTCACTGAATTAGTAAATAAAAGATTAAGTGAAGCCATTTCAAAAGTGTAAGAAAAGGAGAATTCAGGGCTGGGCATGGTGGCTCACACCTGTAAGGCCAGCACTTTAGAAGGCCAGTGTAGGAGGATCACTTGAACTCAGGAGTTTGAGACCAGTCTGGGTAACATAGTGAGATACTGTTTCTACAAAAAAATTAAAAATAAATAAATAAATAAATAATTAGTTGAATGTAACACCTGTAGTCCCAGCTACCTGGCAGGCTATGATAAAAGGATCTCTTTAGCCCAGGAGTTCAAGGTTACAGTGAGCCATGATTGTTCCACTGCACTCCAGGCTGGGTGACAGAGGGTAACACTGTCTTAAAAAAAAAAGAAAAAAGAAAAAGAAAAGAAAAAAGGTGGATTCATTACAACTCGATTCCAGAAAAATTCACAGTGTTGTGTCATTTAAACTGTAGTGAAGGAAACATAATTGCTGCAAAATCCTTGACTCTGAAATAAACAATATTTACATAGTTATAATGTTACAAATGGTAATTAATGATTTTCATTAGGCTCCATCCACAGACAAATAACAAAAGACTTTCTTAGAGGTTAAAAACAGAATCTAAATGAAATCTACCTAGACATTATAAAAGTAAAGATAGATTGTGAGAGATGTTTGGAATGGAATTGGGAGTAGGGGTATAGAAAAATGTGGGAAGGTTAATGTCATCGGTTTAAAAATGTAGAATCAGGAGCTACTGCTATGGGGTAAGAAATTAAGGCTAAAAATACTATTTGAAATTGCAGGTAGAGAAACAGAAGAATGTTTTAAGCATTTTGCAAAATTAAGGAGATGGAAATTGGGGAGCAGTATAAATACATTAAAGTCTTATCCATCATAGCCTGAGGTAAAAGATAATGTTTAAAGCAGGTAAGTACAAAAATGGCAGGATGAGTGTTCTATTTAGAGGGACAAGGAAAGTGTGTAAACAACAGCAAAATGAAACTCAGAAATGGTTATATATGGAGACTGCAAAGCAGAGCTGGGTGTGAGGACAGCTGAGGCAAGAGGATTGATTACCTGCCTCTACTTGAATTTTAAACGATATGTTTGTATTAATTTAATCAACACAAAAATAACACTTTATTTTAAAGCAACCTTTCTAATAAGAGAGTGACATATGGAAAACATACAAGTCGGTCACTCAGGATGTCCAGGATTGCAATGTTTTAATGACTCTGCTGCTAATTTTCTAGGTGACTTACAGGTGAGTTATTCAAACAACGTGAGACCAGGTTTTTTTAACTGGAAAAAAGACCCAGAACCTTTTCCACATCTCTGATTTTCTGTGACTCTATGATTTTTTTTTCTTCTTCTTCAACTCTGAGAAGCTACATAACACACGAACACAATCTGAAAGAAACCTCCAAACTGAAAATTCACCTCTTTGGCATTTGCAAAGAAAGACATGCTTAGTCTTTGACACATCCTTTAGAGCAGCCAACAAATACCTAGATACAAAATTTGGAGCAAAAATTCATTTTTTTAAGTAAAATCACTAAAGTTCTTTCATTATCTTTTGTTTTTCAGAAATGTAACTTTATTCTTTATTATTTAGAGGTGAAAATACGAAAACACTAGCTCAGGCAAACAATGTTTTTGATGGTCAGTTTTGATAAGTATATTTGCTTATTTCGTAAGGGGCAAATTGCCTTTGGTTTTATACCACCATACATATATTCTGCATTTGGCTCTCCAAGAAAGAGACAACCCACATCTCCTACTAGATATCATAACCTGGAAAGGCAACACTTAGCTATGCACACCTAAAAACAGTTAAGGATCAAAGATTGGTGTATATCCATGTATTTTAATTGCTTTCTGGCTTCCTTTTAAATGTTTTATTTTTAAATGATTTTCAAATGCCTGCTTTTTTTCTTTTCTTTTCTTTTCTTTTCTTTTCTTTTCTTTTCTTTTCTTTTTTTGAGACAGAGTTTCGCTCTGTCACCCAGGCTGGAGTGCAGTGGCACGATCTCAACTTACTGCAACCTCCGCCTTCTGGGTTCGAACGATTCTCCTGCCTCAGCCTCCCAAGTAGCTGGGATTACAGGCACGCACCACCATGCCTAGCTAATTTTTGTATTTTTAGTGGAGATGGGGTTTCATCTTGTTGGCCAGGATGGTCTCGATCCCCTGACCTCGTGACCTGCCCACCTCGGCCTCCCAAAGTGCTGGGATTACAGGCATGAGCCACCGCACCCGGCCTCAAATACCTGCTTTTTTAATCAGTCCAAAATGTAAGTTGGAGATATATGTTCCTTGTTTTCTGTTTTGTTTCATTTTTAGTTAGAAACAGTCTCACTATGTTGCTCAGGCTAGTCCTGAACTCCTGGAGTCAAGTGATCCTCTAGCCTTGGCCTCCCAAAATGCTGGGTTTACAGGCATGAGCTGCAACACCCAGCCAAGATAAATGTTCTTCCTTGTGAAATATTTTATAGGAGTGAGGCTTTCAAACATCTGTGTCGTTGACAGGACCTTTTCACACCCCACGGCAGATGCCACACCACAGTCTAGATTCTTATCTTGTATGTTGAAAGTTCAAAATTACACACAAATGCTTTCTTACCTTTCACATTCCTTTAAAATAACTATGAAGATTAATGAGATGCACTGAAATGCTAGATCCCAAACAACCAATATAGCTAAGGAGTACGATGGTATTAATTAAGTTGCTGAAAAGAAAGAAACTATTTGAGATAGTCATGCTAAACATGTAATTTAATTAATGCCAAAAATTACTGAGATAGAGGTGATGCTCAGCTGTCAGCAGATTACCTTTTTATTTGAACTTGTTATCTATAAGCTGATTACAGGATAAATACCCCATTTGTTCTAAAGAATATTCGTTGCTATGTCTACCACATTAATAGCGCAAATGGGCTCCATAATCCTGAGACCAGAAGCCACCTTCACAGACATATCACAAGTAAAAATACTTAAGAGGCACAGTGTTTTGGTAATTACTTTCGAGAGTTAAATAGTAATAATTTGGAGTCTTTCAGAAGAAAAGTCAATGAATCTCTCCTATAGGTTTTCAGAGTTTACTAGTGTCTTCATTATCTTTTTCCAGGAATGATCATATTGGGGACATTTGATTAGCAAATGAGCCACTTTGAATGTATAAGAATATTTCAGAACATTCCATATTACAAATGGCTGTGTTTAAGGTATTAATTATTAGACTGCTAGTTTCATAGTATGTTATATTATATTACATCAGAATGTAGTGTAATACATCATATGAGTAAAAGGACATTGGACATTTACATGCTTCATAAATGAAAAAATACTGTTGTTTTATTATTACAGTACTAAGACTCATTTTTATACAAGTAAAATACTCTTAAATAAATATGACCTGGTGATGGTTGTCACTTAAAAATTTGATAATCCTGGTGGCTAATTTTCCATTCTTCAAATTAAAACCAGAGGTGGTAATTTAAGAATGCCTTGAGTGTATTTCTACTGACTTATTGATTAAAAGGGCAATGTGGGTTTTTCACATAGAACATATGCTGAGATGGTCCTTTCATTAATTTTTGCTGCTGTTGTTTGAGTTTTATCTCTTATATGGCTCATATTGGACATTGATTGCGGCAGAAAGAGTTATGTGAGAAACTCTACAAGCTTTCATCCCTTTGGAGTAGCCCTTTCAAGAAATTGTTGAAAGTTAGTAAATATTTCCCAGTAGTATTTCCGAGTGCCCCAATAGAGCACCCGCTTTTTAGCTTTACATCATTTTCTATTCCGTTTGCTTATCTCTCTTCAGCAAAATAGCATTGCTATTAAGGATGACATTATAATGGAAAATTTTATTAGCCCTTAAACTCTCTTTTTCTTTTTACAGGGATATAAACAATGCGGTTGTGATCATGTGACAGTCTCATTTGTCTCCCCATTCTAATCAAGGGCACCCTCTGGTGAGTCAGGCTGGCTCCGGGGCAGAACCACGTCAGGGCTCAGGGCCCTTAGAGGCCCAAGAGTGTGACCTGAGAGAGCAAGTTTGGGAAATGACAGAAGCTGCCTGCAGGAAGGAACAGGAGCAGCTGCCATTCACTGAGAGCAGACAGCAGTGGTGGGGCCAGTTTTTGATTACTTAATGTCACTCATAAAATATGTGACTGTTCTCAGCCATTCAATAAAGGGAAGGATTTTCCCCACAGGATTTAAAATGTTACTTATCTACTTAATTGTTTAAATGTATGGAATGTATTGTTTTCTCATATACAAAAATTTCTCAGATTCAAAATTAGAATAAAATTGTTCATCATCTTGGGTTTTTTGGGGGTATATGTAAGATGAAGTCAGGAGAGAATTAAGTTTATGAAAGTCCATGTCTTCCTATTTGTTTATAAAATGCACCGTTAAAGTTGTCTGACAATCAAAACTACCCTTTACCTTAAAGTTATATATATTCTCAAAAAACAGGAAAAATGTATCAAGAATACCTTTCAGTCTAATATGTAAAAATATCTTGAATTGCATTTAGTGACAACAGAAATTTAGTGTTTTGAGTTGTTTCCTTTAAAACTAATGTTGGTGAAAACTATAAATAGATAGATTAAAAACATATCTTCTAGAAAAATCCAACAATTGAGTATTCATAGATTAAATTTCTATCAATTTATAAATGAAGACATTACTACATGATCTCTCTCTCTCTCTCTCGCTCTCGCAAATATTTTCTATTTTCTTTGCCTCTTTTCACCAACTTTAGAAAGCTAGGCCTTGTAAGATGGCAAGTTGATTATTTTTGGAATAGGTAAGACAAAACTAAAATCAAGTGTTTTCTGATTTATTAGTGGCATAAAATACATTGCAGATACATGTTATAGTTTCTGTTTTCACACATATTTTCTATTAAATCCGTTAAGGGTAGGTAATTACAAAATGTAAGACTCAGGATGGAGGAGCCTTGAGAGATTCTATTTTCGTTGTTCTGTCTGTAGTTCCTAAAATCATTCCTGGAACACAGTAGTTGTTCAATGAACATTTGGCTAATGGAAAAACTAGCATTACCCTCATTTTATTTAATTTTAATTTAATTTAACTTAATTTTTGAGACAGGGTCTCACTCTGTCACTGAGGCTGAAGTACAGTGGTGTGATCTTGGCTCACTGTGGCCTCGACCTCCCAGGCTCAAGTGATCCTCCCAGTTCAGCCTACTGAGTAGCTGGGTCTACAGGTGCACACCACTGTGCCTGGCTATTTTTTAAAATTTTGTAGAGATGGAGTCTTGCCATGTTGCCCAGGCTGGTCTCAAACTCCTGGGCACAAGCCATCCACCAGCCTCAGCCTCCCAAAGTGTTGAGATTACAAGGCGTGAACCACTGCACATGGCCCATCCTCATTTTAGAATAAATGAATATTTGCTCAAGGACATGTACAGGAGTGGCAGAGCCTGGATTCAAGCTCAGAGCTTCTAATTCCAAATATAGCATACCTGGCCAATTAAGAGAGTTTGACTTGCAAAGTACAAGAGGTGGTGTAGAACAAAAGCACATATAAGAAACAACTAGGATCATTGGAGGAAAGGCTTAAGAACATTGCATCTTAGTTCATCATTTTGTGAGGACAGTGGAGAAGGTTGATGGTGATAGAAACAGGGAAACTGGCCGTAGGGAGGAGGAGGTGTGGGAAACGGAGAACTTAAGACAGGGAGAGTCAGGATTCAGCTCAAAGGAGTGTGCCTTTGAGATGGACTCAGTAAATTGGAGGAAGGGTCCTGATTCATCTCTTTCCTTTACCCCCTCCCTGAATGATTCCTCTACAGAAAGAGCTTAGACACCCAGGTCTAATTTCAGCCACAAATGAAGCCTAAACAAACAAATAAAACAACAAACAAACAAAAACCCCCTATATAGCTACAAAATATTTATTTATGAGGCTGCTACATCAATAACACTAATTATACTGTAATTGCCAAGAACTGAAATTAATGTGGTTTTGTAGAAATCCACAATCAATCTCAGGCCTAATTTCTGTGAATGAATGCACTCTGAACACAATTCCAGTTTAGAGAGCATATTTCATTCTTAGAGTACTTGGCAAAATGACATTGGGGAGGAGAACTGTAAGATGTAATAGTATACTTCAATCCTCAACTATAAAGGCAATAAAGTCAGTCCATTCAATGCTGCCTGATTATAAGGCAGCTCCTTAATGGTTGCACAGTGAAACTGGTTCTGTGAATTATCAGACCTTACCTCTAGCCACGAGAAAATTCTCAGGATAGCAGACTGAAAAGTTCAGTGATCTCAGCATCATAATAATATTTCTCCAGTCATTCATGGAGTACAGTAAAATTGAATTATTTTCTGTTTAGATAGCGAGTGTAAATGAGAGACAAAGGACTTTTCTGCTGCTCTGCTTCAGCGTATGGAAACTAATGTATTTTGCAGGAAGCCTAATGTGAATGTTTTGTTCTCTATCTTGGTGGTTAATTTTGAGCAATACTGTGATCTCGAGAAAGGTTTTTAAAATCCATCTCACTCTCATTGTGTGAATGCTTCTTATCTAGAGTGTTATTCTGATATTATGGAACTAGGATAAGGCTAGATCTCTTGTTTGTATTTCAGAGACTAAACAAGAGCTGCTGAAAATAAGGGACCATATTCTAAACATTCAATTTTAGCATGGAAAATACTGTTTACACAGTCCACAGTAATGGCAGCTGTTTCAGCTATTTAAATAGTATAATTACACATTTCATTCTGGAGTATAACAGTAACAGTTAGTTTACTAGTAAATCTCAAATTGAATGTACCCGTTCCTATATAAATATGTACAGGTAACCTATCAATAGTTACTGCCAATTATATCTGAACTATAATTTGGTCTTTATTGGAGCTGCACTGCTTGAAAAGAACATTTTTTTTTTTTTTTTGAGAATGTTGAACCTTCTTTTACCACCCCCCCGCAAATGATGAAAAAAAAATACAGTTGTCAGCATAATGCCTTGACATTCATGATGCCAACCTGTCTTTACTGGTGTCAGATGTGAAAATAAATAGATATTAAACTGTCAGTCAATGAAATTGCAAAGTCAAGAACAGCTCTAGCTGTGATCCTGTGTGTTCTATTTGATGGACACAGGTGTTTAAGTGTTATGAATTCAACAGGGCCAGGGAACAAGAGAAACATTTTCCAGCAGTTTTCTATTTGCTAAAACATCTGAGATGAACTTTCCTTCATCTCAGGACTTCAGTAGAATCTCAGAGGCTTGAGAAAGTGCCAAGAATTCCCCTACTGTTTTTAGTGCTAAAATGTGAAAAAGCATCAATTCCTGAAGGCACATTCTGCTATCGCCTGTGCATGCGAGGTCTCCAAAGCCAAATCAAGGGCAGCTAGGTTGGCTTTGAATACACATTTGTGACAGACACCAGACACCCACCTAGTTTATTTATTATTCATAAGACACTTAAAGCTAATCATCTGTCACTAACAAACCATCACTATTAAATATTAACTATCATCTTACAGCATGCTGAGACCAACTCTTCCTTGTATTTGATGAGTATTGAAGCAAAGAACATCACATTCACATAGAACTGTTTACCCTTTGTTGTTACTATTATTAGCTATATCACGGTGGTGGCCCATGTGAGAGATCTCATCTGCTTGAAGATATAGATTTCTCTGTTCTCAGTAAGTATCATTAGATTTGCTGCCCAAAAAGTGTCACTAAATTGTCCTATAAGAAATGCTGCTTAATAATGACATCATAAATACAGTCCTATATTTGAATGTTGACTAGAGATGTGAAAAAAAGACTTGAACCCTTGTTGCTGTAGGATTCCTATGTGGCATCACTAGTCAGTTCACAGAATAGTGTTCTCAAAAATTCAATACATGTACTAGATGATTTTGGTGCAATTCAGCTAGTTTACATGTCTACACTGATCAGATTAAAATGTTGCTGAAGGCTGATAAAACACCATTTATGCACCTGTGATTATTAATTAAAATTATATGTAGAAAATCCTAGGTGAAAATTTCTCTGAGAATTATCTTGCATTTATAATTCTGTTTTGGTGACTGCTCCTCTAAGACCTGAACCAACACAGTAGAAAATGCAGTTTAGAAAGATTATTTCAGTGCTAATTGGAAAATGGAATTTGACAGAAACAAACCTTACCAGATCAGATAAAATGCTTTTTTCTGATTCATCTCTTCAAATCGGTATTGATGTTCCGGCATTCCCAAACTTGGGAATGTATCACATGTGTGGTGACTTGTAACTGAAAGCAAGCTGAGTGCTGATGTGATGTTGGGCATGGGCACCAAAAGAAATTGGAGATGCAAAGAACCTTAAGGTGAACTTTATTATCCTATTTATAGGAATAAGAACCTGCCATACACTTCCTTGCACATGGAGGGTCCGCATTATCATCTCATCACCTTTTTATTGACAATGGTAGAGAACCAGTGCCCGTTTTCACCTCCTCATCTCCTTGTCTGTGGTAGACTGTAAAAGTGTCACAATTCTTTATTCCTGCATCCTCCCGCAATATGCTGGCCATTCCTCCCATTAAGAAGTAAAGTCCATCTCAATAAAATAGCAAGTAAAGTCAATTTTCCTTCTGCTTGAATCTGGTTGCCCTTGACATTGGTTTTGACCAACAGAGAGGAGTAGTAGTGACAGCGTACCAGCCCCACACCTATATCTCAAGAGTCCTTTCATGCTTTGTTCACATTCTTGGATACCTGCAGAGCTGCCATCTGAGCAAGCCTGGACTAGCCTGCTGGATGATCTGAGACACATGGTCCAGTCACCACTGTCACTCCAGCCGACAGCCAGAAAAATACCAGAAGCTGACTGATAGCTGAGTAAAAGTAGCATGTGTAAGTCCAGCTGAGTTCTGAAAAATCACCCAGCTACCTGGCCTAAATTACTACCCCACAGATTTTGATTTTGAGTAATCAAAATTGTTGTTGTGTTAAAGCACAGCAGTACTTCATTTTGGTTGCCCTTAGATGTTGGAGTTTCTTAGAAATCTGGACTCTATTATTTTCTCTACTTCTATATGCTGTTCTTGAGTGGTTTCCACCCCTTGGCTGTTCCCATTTTGTATATATACTGATGTCACCTAAATGTGTACATTAGCCCTATCAGATATAAGGAACAGCACAATCAGAATGTCTAACAAGCACCCGAAACTTAAAATACATTTTAGTTTTAAGTCACTCTTCAACTGTTCTCCAAGTGTTTTGCAATTTTGATAGTCATAAATTTCCATTCGAGGAACTTCAGAATCATCCCTGTTGCTTCTTTAGATCGTCCTTTCCACATCCAGAGTGCCATCTTTCCTTAACTTATGACCACAAACCATCAGCTCAGATCATTGCAAAAACCCACCAGTCTCTTTGTTACCAGTGTTTTCCCAGACCTAATACAGTTATATTCCTGGAGAGAAATACTATCATGCCATTCCCATACTTTTTCATTTTATTTTTAAATTTTTATTAGAGATGGGTTCTCACTATGTTGCCCAGG